>NC_035445.2:109960049-110574199 GCF_002127325.2 Helianthus annuus | reverse complement strand
TCAAAACTCCAGCTGCAAGAAAATTGACTATTAAATAAGTTAACCAAATGAGCAAAAGAAGTAATTGAGTGAGGAGGAACGTTTAACAGCCATTCTAAGGCTGATCCTGTTAGGGTAGAGCCGAAACCCTTGCATAAGCTTCATGTTGGGAGTTTGGAATCTTTTCGGGATAGGGTTGATTTCCATGCGTTCCCTATACTGGGCGATATGCTCCTCAGGATCCTTGGTTCCATCATAAAGCTTCATGTTGGGAGTTTGGAATCTTTTCCGGATTTCAGCATCACAAATGGGATGCACAAACCGGGATATCCTGTGGCTATCCTGGGATACTTCAGGGATCGGCTGAACCACCCCAGGTACACTGGATATCATATCCTTTAGCTTCTGCAGCTCCCTAGATAATGCCGATGTCACACCTGTATCCTGCAAAGATCCAACACTGTTAGTGGCAAGAGTATTATTATTATTAGACAAGTTACCAATCTGAGGATTTTGGCCATATCCTGAAGCATATCCTGAGCTCCTCATAGTTGACACTCTAACCGAAGAGGGCATCTCAGGAGTAGGATTCTGGGGATGGCTAGGCACAATATTTCCCCGATTATCCTCAGTGTAAACTGCAGAACTGAAGTTCAAAGCCCTGGGCTGTAGAGGAGTGACGATATCTTCAGTGGATCTGCTCGAACCAGATTTTAAGAGTTGTATTTCCCTTAACAGCATTTGGTTTGTTTCCTGTTGCTGCCTCATTTGTTCCTGCACACTTCCGAATAAGGTTAGAATTTCATCATTAGAAGCTAAAACGGGAGTAGATCCTTGGGTACTTCGAGTAGGGATAACATCCTGAGGTTGTGAAGGAGCGGGCATCCTCGGAGGAGGTGGTGGAAGCACCGAACCAGTAGCAGCAGAAGCCGTAGCAGACACAGTGGAGGAGCTCATGCTTGATCTCGAGGCCATTGAAAATAGTGTAGCAAAAAGTTTTGAAAATAGAAAACCAAGTAATGATTTTGCAAAAGTTTTTTGTAGAAATAGCACCACTTGCCCCACGGTGGGCGCCAAATTGTTTTGGACAAAAATTACCGAAGTAATTAAGTGATCAAATTAGTTAAGTGAGGTAGTGTGCTAGAAATATGTGTGAAAAATATTCAAGTTAAGTTATTTGCTAAGACAGTTTCAGGATACGGCTCAGGATATAGAGTTGTATCTATGATCAAACAATGAGCAAAAAAGTAAAGGTTGACACGTGATGTACGAGGAAAGCCCTTGATTAATCTAGATCATCGGCACAAAACCTCGGGAGCTGACAGTCGCAGCTGCCTTGTTCTTCTATTGATTCAAATATTAGGATACAGTGCAGGATGTGGTGCGGATCAACTAAGTGTTACAATGTAATTCGATTACAAGTGTTTGTGTGTGGTGACTGCTGAAAGCTAGAGAGCAAAAGTGTTCGAGAGTGTGTGTGAAAGATTGCGTGCCTTAATCTGATCCGCCCCCATCTATTTATAGTAAGACAAATGCAGCAAACTATCCTAAATAACCGGGATCCGGCGAATATTCCCCACTCGAACTGTTGGGGCTGGATTTTACTATAAATGATCCTTATACGTGATCCTGACCAGTGATCCTTGTTTCTTTGGCAGATAGTGATCCTCAGACAGACTTCAGGATCAGGATCATGGGACGATATGGTGATCCTTACACTAACGGTCACTTCCACTTGTTACAAAATTGTTTTGCAGGAACACCTAGCAGGATATGCCCTACACATCATGATCCAGGGACGCGTTTTCACAAATATGGCAAGAGCTAAATTGGAGATAGACGTTGTACCGGATATGGAAACTTAGCTTGATTAATGGGCAACAATTTAGGCTAGATTATCTTTATTTCTAAAGGGGTAATGAGCTGATTAGTGGTCTATCTACCTAAAATAAGTTACCTACACATGTATAAATACCCATCTTCCTCATTCGGAAGAACACACACAACATACACGGCAACTCTCACACACTCAGACAATAGTGATCCTTGTACTCAGCTCATTATCATCCAAAGTTGTAACCACATTTTTGTTATAGTGAAGTTGGTGATCGGTAGTTGCCATCACCCGAGGTTTTTTATGCCGGAGATCATACATTGATCAAGGGCTTTTTCCTCGTATAAATCATTGTGTCTTTGCATCTTTATCACAGAAGTGATCCTTTACTTTCATAGTTAACCAAGCATCATTCCCCGTTTACGTAAAGTTTGGTTACATTATCCTTGTGTGATTTTTGACCAAAACAGTTTGGCGCCCACCGTGGGGCGATTGGTGCTTCATTCATAAGAAATTCTTTTGTTCGAAATATTTTCAAAGAACTACATGGCTTCAACATTGAAGAACACCTCCACGGCGATGTCTGCAGTCACCTCAGCACAAACCACTCTACCTCCTCCACCGGCAGGATCCCAGAGAAATGCTGAGAAGAGACCAACCCCTTCCTTCTCTAAACCTCCATCTTCTTCTGCTATGAATTCTTCTATTCCCAGTACTAGTGATGTGTTTGCTTTAATTTTGCAGATGAAGGATCGTATGCAGCGGCAGGATGAAACTAATGACAGGATCCTCAGGGAGATTGGAGATCTCAAAAGACAAAAGAAAGCGGCAGAGGATCATTCCCCACTGATGCCAAAATCCTTGAGTTTTGAGACTCCAATGGTCACCTCTCAGCCATCAGGGATCCCAGACGTACAGATCACAGGGGAGTCAAGAGGATCACGTCTCAACTCGGCAGCAATGACTCAGACATCAGATTCACATTTTCAGCCAATAGGATCCTATCCTCAGTACATGGGATCCTTCATGAATCCGGGAGCCTATCCGGGGGCACAGCAGTTTCAAGGATCCTACTTTATTCCAGGATCATTCCAGGGCCAAGGATCCTCCTTTGTTCCAGGATCATCCCAGGTTCAAGGATCCTCCTTCGTTCCAGGATCATCCCAGATACCAGGATCCTTACAGATGCCAGGATCCCTAAAAAGTTTGCAAACAGGAAGTCTAGATGTCCATCAAGGGGACTTCATTCCAATGCAGACCATTGCTTCCACTGGTCCCTCCGTTGTTCCAGAATCCCAGCAGTGTGGATTCCCTAACCTGAACCCAATGGGAGGTAACACTTTAAATAATTATCCTACTACTAACCTTGGATTCATGCAGGATACAGGTACCAATCACGCTATGGCCAGGGAATTACAGAAACTAAAGGACATGATCTCAAGTGTTCCAGGGGTAGTCAAGCCTATCCCAGAGATTACAGATGGAAGCCACAAGGTATCTCGCTTTGCACCACCAATTTGTGATGCAGAGGTGCCCAAAAGGTTCCATATCCCTACCATGAAGCTGTATGATGGCACAACGGATCCAGAGGAGCATATAGCACAATACAGGGAAAGGATGGAAATCAATCCTATCCCAGAAAAGTTGAAGGAAGCATGCCTATGTAAAGGATTTGGATCCACTCTAACTGGATCAGCTCTTAAGTGGCTGCTAAGTCTTCCCCCTTACTCTATTACTTCATTTGCTAATTTAGTTAATTTATTCAATAACCAATTCTCTTGTAGTAGAAAATTTGAAAAATTAACTAGTGATTTGTACAGGATAACTCAAAATAATAATGAATCATTAAGGGATTATATAACTAAATTTAGTAAAGAATCCTTGGATATTCCCAACTTGGATATGGCTACGGCTGTTGAAGCCTTCAAAATGGGACTTCTTAAGGATTCATTATTCTATGATGATCTTGTTATGACACCTTGCAGGAATTTAGATGAAGTAAGAACTCAAGCACTCAGGTTTATCCGGCTAGAGGATGACAAGAGGATCCAGGAGAGACAAGTAGGATCCTCAAAACAAGATAAGCAAGGATCCTCCTTCAAAAACAACAAGTTCAAATCCTACCATAGAAACGAGAACAAGAATGTGCATGCTGTCGACCAAGAAGAGGATGATGAAGAATATCCTCCAATCTCAGAATATTGTTTTTCCGTTGATAATCATGAACTAATCCTTGCAATGCAGAATCTAGGTGAAAAGGCTAGGTGGCCCAGGAAGAATGATAAACCATCCGGGACTAAAGACAAGTCCAAATGGTGTGCATACCATGAGGATTTCGGGCATCTAACTGAAGATTGCATAGCCTTAAGAAAAGAAATTGGATACCTGCTAAGCAAGGGGCATCTAAAAGAATTATTGGGGAGAAAAAAGCAAAGGACCCAGGATCCTGAAAGGATCCCTGAAAAGGCTCCAGCACCTCCGGCAGACGCACAAGTGATTAACTTTATATCCGGAGGATCAGACATTTGTGGTACATCCTTTTCAGCGGCCAAAAGACATGCAAAAGAATCAAAAATGGATAATGGAGAAAGGCCTATTAGAACCTCAAGTGTCTCAGAAGGGAGGATGATAACATTTGATGAGGATGATCGCATTAACATTCAGGATCCTCACCATGATAGTTTAGTTATCACTCTCTTTATCTCTAACCATTTTGTCCGCAGGATCCTTATTGACGGGGGGAGCTCAGTGAACATTATCCAGCTTGATGTCTTGAAGAAGATGGGAATCCCAGAATCAGACATCACACCAAGATCCTCCGTGCTTGTAGGATTCAGTGGGGAAACGAAGAAAACTCTGGGGGACATCAAACTCCCAATCTACGTGGAAGGATTACATAATTACCAAAAATTTTGTGTTGTTGACTGTTTATCTTGTTGCAACGTTATCCTTGGCAGGCCTTGGATACATGATATGAAAGCAGTCCCATCCACCTACCATCAATGTGTGAAGCTCCCTAGCCCATGGGAAATAATCAAGATCGAAAGTGATCAGCAAGAAGCTAAAGATTGTTATACATCATCCATGAAGCCAACATCGAAACCAAGGGAGCAATAGCAATTACAGTATCCTCCAAGGAACGTCTTGGAGGCAAGGGAGCAGGATGTGGACGAAATCCTTCTGGATCCTAGTGATCCTGAGTCAAAGATCTATATCGGATCAGGGATCCTTGGCAAGATGAAAGAAGACATGATATCCTTCCTCAAAAGAAGAAAATCTACCTTTGCATGGAAACATGAAGATATGACAGGTATATCTAAGGAAATTATTACTCACAAACTTGGCATTGACAGGTCTATCAAGCCAATCCATCAAAAAAGGAGGAAGTTTGCACCAGAAAGGAATGCCATTAACCAAGAAGAAGTAGAGAGACTACTTCGAGCAGGAAAATTCTTAGGATATATGGTAACTCAGAGAGGAATTGAAGCAAGCCCAGAACAAATCAAAGCATTAATAAATATCAAATCTCCTGCCAATGCCAAGGATGTTCAAAGATTGACAGGCAGGATAGCAGCTCTGAACAGGTTCATATCGAAATCCTCAGAAAAATGCAAAGAATTCTACGATATCCTAAGGAAGAATAAGAAGTTCGAATGGACTGAGAAACATGAGAACGCTTTACAAGCCCTTAAAGGATATATGTCCTCAGCACCAGCATTAGCAAAACCGGAAAAAGGAGATGTATTATCCTTATACCTGGCGGTATCCTCAACCGCTGTAAGTGCTGTCCTTGTCAAGGATCATGAAGGTACACAATATCCTATCTACTATGTAAGCAAAAGTTTACTTGATGCCGAATCCAGGTACTCACACCTCGAAAAACTTATTCTCGCATTAATCATGGCATCCACTAAGCTAAGACATTATTTTGAAACCCATACTATTATTGTTAGAACTAATTTTCCAATCAAGAATGTCCTCAGGAAACCAGAGATGTCAGGAAGAATGGCTAAGTGGGCAGTAAAGCTTAGTGCCCATGATATAAGATACGAACCAAGAACAGCCATTAAATCACAAGCCTTAGCCGACTTTGTGGCTGATTTCAGTAGTGATCTGCAAAAAGAAGCTGAATTGGAGGTCCAGCAGCTGGATGAAACTAAGGATCCTTGGATACTACATACTGACGGATCCTCAAATGTCAAAGGCACAGGGCTAGGGATCCTACTAAAATCGCCACAGGGGGACATAATACCCCACTCCATAGCCTGTGAGTTCCAAGCAACTAACAATGAGGCTGAATATGAAGCCTTAATTGCTGGTTTACAAATTGCTAAGGATATGGGGGTAAAGTATCTTAAAGTATATGTAGATTCATTGTTGATCACTAATCACTTTAATGGATCCTACGCTGTTAAAGGCGAGAAACTAACCAAATATTTAGAGATAGTCAAAGAATTGGCACTCTCTTTTGTCTCTTTCAGCTTGACACAGGTACCAAGGGAGGAGAACACAGAAGCTGATGCATTGGCCAACCTAGGATCATCCTTGAAGATTCCAGAAGATATAAGTATCCCTATCATCCATATCCTAGCTCCTGCCATTGAAAAACGGGTGGCCATGGAAATAGAAGAGGATACTGCAATGATCCCTAGTGAAGAAGCCCAATCTCATTCAGGATCATGGATTTCACCGATCATGGGATACTTGCAGCATGGGGAGATCCCGATGGGAGAAAATCCTAGAGCTTTCAGGATTAAGGTATCTCAATTCACAATTCTGAATAATGTATTATATAAGCGATCTCTTGCAGGACCATATTTGAGATGTATCGAGGATCCTGAAATTGAAGAGGTGTTGAAGGATTTCCATGAAGGAGATTGTGGAAACCATACTGGGGGCAGAGCATTATTCTCAAGGATCCTCAGAACAGGATACTACTGGCCAACCATGAAAAGGGATGCTGTAGAGTATGCTAAGAAATGTGATCCTTGCCAAAGACATAGCAATATCCTTCACCAACCAGCTGAATTACTACACCCCATACCATCCTCTTGGCCATTCATGAGATGGGGAATGGATATAGTTGGCAAGCTCCCTAAAGCACCTGGTGGAAAAGTATTTATGCTTGCCATGACTGACTATTTTTCCAAGTGGATAGAAGCTGAAGCCTTCGCTCAAGTCAGAGAAAAGGAAGTCATATCCTTCATTAAAAGAAACATTATAACTAGATTTGGCATTCCCTCTGAAATTGTATGTGATAATGGTTCTCAATTTATTGGAAGAAGAACCACTAACTTTTGTAACAGTTGGGGAATCAAGATGATAACATCAACACCAGTTCATCCACAAGCCAATGGTCAAGCGGAATCATCCAACAAGATCATCATCAACAATCTGAAGAAGAAGCTAGGATCCAAGAAAGGAAAATGGGCAGAAGAGTTACCTTATGTGCTATGGGCTGATAGGACAACTCCCAAAAATGCCACTGGCCAAACACCTTTCTCTTTAGTATTTGGGGCAGAAGCAGTGATCCCAACAGAGATGGTGATCCCAACTGTTAGAACCAGTGCTTGTGATCCTGAAGAAAATGCTGCAATCCTAGCTCAGGATTTGGATACTATTGAGGAAATCAGGGATCTAGCTAGGATAAGGATGGCAAGCTACCAACAAAGAATGGCTGGTGCCTACAACAAGAATGTCAGGATAAGGAAGTTCCAAGTCGGAGATATGGTGTTAAGAAAAGCATTTCAAAATACTATCAATCCTGCTGACGGGAAGCTAGCACCAAAATGGGAAGGTCCCTACTTGATTGAAGCTGAAGCAGGAAAGGGGGCATACAGGTTGCTAACCATGGAAGGAAACTTGTTACCAAGAGCCTGGAATGCTGTTCACTTAAAGAAATATTTCATGTGAACATGATCCTTCCTGCATGTGATCCTTACATTGAAGTATCCTTGAAGGATCCTAGAGATATCGGTGATCCTTACTCTGGTAATATGCTTATCCTAAAACTATTGCATTTTCTTACTTTTTGCCTAAGGATAAGGATCATGTATCCTTCATCCTCTACTCACAAACCATTTGAGTTATGATAGTTCAGGTATCTTCAGCAAATCGTCAAAGATCTCCAAAAGCACCACAGATCCTTGGGTACAACCCCAGTTATCCTTGGGATTATCCCCAGTTTTCGCCAGCAGCGCACGATGATCCTGGTATAGTTCACGTCTTTGGGATCAGTACCCACTTCCGGGGCTGGCGACCTCATCGTACTGGCTATACTTGGGATCCTACGTATAATGGTGGACGCACCATACATCCGTTCCTAAGGTTTCTAACGTTTTCACGTTAGCTAAGGTTTTGACATTTTCATGTCACTAAGTTTGGATAGTTGCCAGAAAGGGCCATACTCCAGTTTACATACGATCCTTTGGGCTTGTCCCCAGTTATCCTATGGGCTTGTCCCCAGTGATCCTCCGGGATCATTCTCAGTTATCCTATGGGCTTGTCCCCAGTGATCCTTCGGGATCATTCTCAGTCATCCTATGGGCTTGTCCCCAGTGATCCTTTGGGATTGTCCCCAGTTACCCTTTGGGCTTGTCCCCAGTGATCCTTTGGGATTGTCCCCAGTTATCCTTTGGGCTTGTCCTTAGTTACTAACTTATCTTTTATATTGGCTTAGTCCCAAGTTATACTCCATTTTTCAGGTTTTCGAAGTTAAACAATTAAGGATCCTTAATCCTTATTGTTCATTAAGATTTTTACTTATGGTTATCCTGATTAAAGGTTAGGATCCTAACTTGGATCCTCAGGTATGATCCTTAACTACTTTTAATTTCATTATTCATTTGAATAACCTTTAGACCTTGACAACTGAACCTATGATCCTTAAAATAAACTATCTTGAAAACTTTCGATTATAGGATATTTGATCCAGGATCATATCCTAAATTTCTTAAACATAATTTGCTCAACTTCTCAAACAAACATGTGTCAAAACAATTGAAAATCAAAAAGGATAATAACACAAGATAAGCGACAAAAGTTTAAGATTTTATTTATTAAACAAAAGGATCTTTAACCCTTTCAAAAAGTTGTCAAAATTACCTACCCAAAGCATCTACCAGCAATACGTGGCCCGTCCGCTGGGGTAGGTAAAGGGTGTCCATGATAATAGGTTCAAAAGTATTGCAGGGAAATTAAAAGGCGGCAGGATCACAACGGCTTCATCCCCCAAACAGAGGATCCCTCCACCATGTGTAATCCTACCTATTGTTCAAAGGATCCAGGATCCTTAAACCTAAGAAACTATTGTTCAGAGATTACAGACCATAACTGTCTCAAACCATCAACAACCACAAAACACCACTACCAATCCTAAAAAATTGGGCTCCGGCCTAGTCTCGAAATATCCATCATCGCCCAATCATGCAGCCTACACCTTCGCTGCTTCATCACCACCAGCATTGCCACCTTGATCCTTCTCAGCATCACCGCCTTCCAGCATGGGGATCTCCTCAGCCTCATCCTCGTCCTCCAGGTCCGCCAATCTTGCCTTCCAACCCTCCACGTCCCATGAGCTCTTGTCAAAGGCAGGATCCTGAGCCTCCGCAGCCATTTGTAATTGTATCTTGTACATAGCGGTTGCGGCAGAGACCTTGGCATCCTGGATGATCTCCTGCTTCTCATTATCCATCTCAATCAACCTCTGAGCAGCCTCAGCCTTCATGGCCCGGAGTTCCTTCTCAAGATCTGCTATCTTGAGATCCTTAAGCACGCCCATTTGTTGAAGGTCAGCAAATCTGGCTCTCTTGATCCTCAACATGGCCAAGATAGGTCTCGATCTCGGCAAGTTTCTGCAAAGAGGGAAATAAGGTAAGTTCAAAACCGGATGATCCTCAAGAAAAGCAGGATACACAAACAGGATATGCGAGACGGATAACCAACAGGGGCAGTGATCCTTACCTCATTCACGTAATCAAGGAATTGCTGACGGAGGAGAGGAAATCCTTGGAGATCTTCAGAGGTTTTCCTCTTTTTCCCCTTGCCCCGGATAGACGCTTTGGGAGCAGATGCTGAAGGACTGGCAGCAGGAGCCTTCTTCTTCTTAGAAGACGTGACATTGGCAAGGTCGCTTATCCCAAACATGGAGGCAGATTTAACAGACCTGGCAGACTTTCCGGCACCTACACAATTCACAAAACAAGATAAGTTTCCTTGATAAATTAATACTTTCACATAAAATTTATTCTCTATGAGGATACTTACTTGACATTGTAGCAGATGCAGAGGATATCTCTTGAGAATCTTGGATAATGATTTGAAAGCTTCTGACTTCAGGATCAAGCTTCTTGAAAGCTAACACTCTTTCTTTGGCAGCAGGGGTCAACTTTAAGTAAGCAACAGAGATAGCTGCATAAAAAGACAAAAAAGAAAAGACATCAGTGATCCTCATCATATGAGACAGGACCGATAGTGATCCTTCAAGGATCCTCTACCCTACCATGAGTGGCCCATTCCTTGGGCAGATCCTTCCCATCCGGGATAGAATCCCTCTTAACAAAGAAAAATCGACGTTTCCAGTTGGTATCATTCTTGGTAACCTTGAAGATTGGATGATCCTCCCCAGCTTTCCGTTTCAACAAGTACCGGTGAGAACCAAAGGTGGTGAGATCATAGAGCTCAGCTAACTCTGACATCCCCAAATCAATCCCTTCTTGCTCGATGATCCTCTCGAAGGTATATAGAACCCTCCAGATCATCGGCATAGCTTGGATATATGAGATGCCGGTAAGAGAAAAGAAGGATTGGGTGAATGCCGGAAAAGGATATGAATACCCGATGAGGAAGGGAGTAGCAGGAAAGGCCACCCAAGTGTCCGAAACAAAATCACTCAAAGCAGTAGGATCAAAAGACTTAAAAACAACATTCGCCGGGAAGCAATGGCGAAGCTTGTCTATTTGGATATCGGTAAAACAGCATCTCTCCATAGGAGAATCTTTGATAATCCCCTGGCTTTTCAAGGGACTATCCTTCTTAGAGCCTTTGTGCGGTGAATTCCGAAGAAGCATATTCGAGACGAAAACAGGGTAAAAGCAAGAAAGAACAGAGCAAAGAAGAGAAAGAAGAAGATGATACCTGATCAAGCCTTCGGTGACGATTATAAAGGGAGATACTTCGAATTTAAATACAAAATGATCCTAACCCTATCTCCTATTTATAATGATGATTTGCAGGGATCGTCACATCAGTGACGTAATGATCACAACGGCTAGTCCATGTGTAACGGCTAGTTATTCGGAATCGCCCGTTAGAGATAAGCTCAAAACAAAATATAACTCATCTATTTACAATTAACTCCTTATATTTTGGGGGCAATTGTTGGGGCTGGATTTTACTATAAATGATCCTTATACGTGATCCTGACCAGTGATCCTTGTTTCTTTGGCAGATAGTGATCCTCAGACAGACTTCAGGATCAGGATCATGGGACGATATGGTGATCCTTACACTAACGGTCACTTCCACTTGTTACAAAATTGTTTTGCAGGAACACCTAGCAGGATATGCCCTACACATCATGATCCAGGGACGCGTTTTCACAAATATGGCAAGAGCTAAATTGGAGATAGACGTTGTACCGGATATGGAAACTTAGCTTGATTAATGGGCAACAATTTAGGCTAGATTATCTTTATTTCTAAAGGGGTAATGAGCTGATTAGTGGTCTATCTACCTAAAATAAGTTACCTACACATGTATAAATACCCATCTTCCTCATTCGGAAGAACACACACAACATACACGGCAACTCTCACACACTCAGACAATAGTGATCCTTGTACTCAGCTCATTATCATCCAAAGTTGTAACCACATTTTTGTTATAGTGAAGTTGGTGATCGGTAGTTGCCATCACCCGAGGTTTTTTATGCCGGAGATCATACATTGATCAAGGGCTTTTTCCTCGTATAAATCATTGTGTCTTTGCATCTTTATCACAGAAGTGATCCTTTACTTTCATAGTTAACCAAGCATCATTCCCCGTTTACGTAAAGTTTGGTTACATTATCCTTGTGTGATTTTTGACCAAAACACGAACGTTGTAGACCTGGTCTTTCGGGTTCAACGTCTCGTCTCTCACATAACAGATACGCCCGAATCTTGAGGAGAAGAAGTCCATCTGACCGTTAGTGACTTGTAGCCTCTTACCTGCACGTGAATTATTAAGTTAACACCAGGATATCGCCCGGGATGTTACCAATATCCCGATTCAGTATCCTGATCACAAACAAACAGTCAAAAACAAGATATTATTCAGGATATATAGGCTCAGAAAATGGCCCATAACAACTAGTTTCTTATGTTGAAGGTGATTCTTCCTTATCGTTTGTCCGTGGTGTCTTGGCATTATTTTACTGTCTATATAAAATAAAAGATTTTCACCATTCATATCTCCACGGTCTATATGGAGATATGTTGGCTACCTGGTCTGGGGTTAAGGGAACGGTTTGGTAAGAGTCTTGCCATTGTTCAGTGTATAGATCCTACAAAGGACCTGGGTCAAATTTAGTAGGACCTCCTTCAATATCCACCAGTATTGGATGGCGGGGGTCCAAACTCTTTGACCCCCTCATAAGTTAAACTACTATTAAAACTTTAACCCGGCTACTTAGGACCGTATCCCAGCTGACTCAGACTACTTAGCCGAGGGTAACGTCACCTTCAAAAGAGGGGCCTACCACATTATGCATTAATAACTTAGTTAATTATCTTTCAATAATCCGACCCTTTAGAATTGTATCCTTGCTGACTCAAACTACTGGGTTGAGGGTAACGCCACCTTCAAAAGAGGGGCCTACTACAATAACTAAGATAATCTCTTAAATAAGTGCAAAAGTGCGGAAATAATCAAAGGTTACATTACACACGAGTCGGATCCAAGTGATTCATCTTGTCTATCTGTTTTTATTTTTATTTTATTTTTCAGCATTTTTAGTTAGTTTTATTTTTTCTAGTTTAAAACCTTTTTCTAACTTTTTGATTTGATTAGACGTTGAGCATAAACCGGTATTAAAAGCTCTTGTGTCCTTGGAAGACCTCGGAATCTTACCAACACTATACTACGTCCACGATGGTGCATTTGCCCATATGTGTGTTTAGTGTTAGTAAATATCGTGTTTTATAAATTTAAAACTTGGCTAAAAAGTGTAAAAGGGCTTAAAATATACACCTAAAATATATTACACTACACGCACATCAAGTTTTTGGCGCCGCTGCCAGGGACACAAGGATTTTAAGAAAGTTAGGAATCAACGGCCTAATCATTTTTTCTAAATTTTCTATTTTTTTAGGATTTTCTTAATTTTTCAGCTTCTGCAGAACTCAGCATGGGCCGTGCCCGCTGAACATGCCCCGTGCCCAATCTTTGGAACTGGCAATCCTATTTTACGTCAGACAATAAGCTGAACACGGGGCCATGCCCACTCAACACGCCCCGTGCCCAAGATTCAGTTACTTAAAACAGAACCGTAAGATCCCGACGGTTGGTAATTTCTGACACAAAAATGAGAGATACTGATACTTTTTACTTTCGGCACTCTTATGGTACGTGGTGTCAAATATGTGGTGGTTCCCATAAAGAATTAGAATGTTACTTTCTAAATTATAAGCCCCATTATATAGACCAACGATTTGCCTGTAGCCTTAAGAGGGGCGAAAGTAAAAATAATCCCTATCTCTCCCTTGAATGCGCTCAACCGGATCTTCTAGGCGACATACTTCTTAATGAACTATTTCAATTAGAAGATCTAATTCTTAATTGGTTAAAAGAACTTAGGATGGATTTCAATAATTTATCCCAAGGCGATAACCAAGAAGAATTGTTGGGATCGCATTCAATTAAAAGCAACTTCGTTATACCCGATATTACCTTCAACTCTAGCGAAGACTTGGGCGATAGTCGTCCCTATGCTGATTATGCCGTGAAGGACTCCCCATTGACTTCGTTCGATGCATACATAGACCTGAGCGATTCGGCATACACCTTTTTGAATGAGAGCCCGGTAAAGGGTTGGACTTGTCCACCTACATTTAGCATAGGAATCACCCTCACCGACAACCTCTTGCATTCTCGTCTTAATCTAGAGCAACTAAGGTATCTTAGGCACTTTGGGGTTGTTCCATCAAGTAAGGAACCACCCGATACGGATAAGTTCCTTAGAAATAGACAAACTTCATAAAGCAGCCTCTCAACACGGGGCCGTGTCCAGGTCAACACGCCCCCGTGTCCACCAAAAGATTCCTTTCTGACTTTTTGTCAGAATACGGACAAAATGTGTCAGGATCTTGCCTGCAAACGGGGCCGTGTCCAGCGTGCCGTCGTTTTCTATAAATGCAGCCAAGAATTCTGTTCATTTGGACCATCCAGGGACAGAGATTTGAGAGGATCTTCTCACATACCATCCTAGGTATTTTCTAAAAGAAGGTTCTAACAACCATCTTGTCCTTTCCTCTTTTATCCATTACCTTCTTCTTCATCTCTCTTGCCTCAACACCTCCATTAAAGCTTGAAGATCACCATGATTCCAAGCTTTATTGTGATGATTGTTGGATTTTTGTTAAGGAATCTCGTTAAAAATAAGTTGTATAACATTGTTTTAAGTTATTTTTGCTCAAAAATGCTACATAAGTTGGAAAAACAATTTAAAAACTCCGAGATTCCTTGTTTCAAAAATCTGCAGAAAGGTGAACACGGGGCCGTGCTCATTGAGCACGGGGCCGTGTCCAATGTACTGTTTCATCAAAATGAACTATTTCTTTGGTTTGTTTTCGTAGAATGTCAAGTCAAAACAGTGGAACTTCTTCTGCACGTTCCCGAAACAGTCGAAGGGAAAGAAGGTCTTCAATTGAAGCAACTCTCGTACGCTACGTAATGGCATTACGTGAAGCTCTTGACGAGATGACTTCGGTGGAGGAGGTCCTTATAGACCGTATAAACTATCTTACGGTGGGGCTGGAAAACAATTTTCAAGAGATTAACCTCTTGCACTAGAGGTTAAACATCCTTGTGACACCTCCTATGGAACCCATTCTCCCTCAAGAGGATTGGAACCTAGCACTAGAGTCAACAACCCCACCGGATGGGATGACATTCCCGCGGAGCCTTCTTTTGAGAACTTGCAAGAAGTCCCGGTGGAAGTTACACCCCCTCAAACCGATGCCAACAAGCCCACCTTCCTTCTCCCAAGGGAGATAGAAGAATGGCTCGCCGACGTTTGAGGTGCCCAAGATCCGGAGAAGGAAGTTCTTCAAGCCGCTTCCAACCGAGAGAACTATCTTTTCGGAAATTTTGCTAATAGAATAAGTTTTAGGCTAGAACTTCTTGGTTTAGACTTCTTATGCTTTCGTTGACCTAACTATCTAGAATTTTAAATTATTAGGAATATTATGTAACTCTCTCTATGGTATTAATGAATGACGGTTTTAGTTAATTTGGTGTTTGGATGATGTTGTAATGGATAAAACACACTCGCGATGGTGAAGGATAACAAGGGAAACTTGAACCAGCACCCCATGCACGAAAACAGAGCTTCCCGACAAAATTTCTTCATTACAGCAAGTTCGGCACGGGCCGTGTCCGCCCAACACGGCTCCGTGCTACACAGTCTGCAGAAAATGCCCAGTTCAGGTAATTGGACACGGGGCGTGCTCACTGAACACGCCCCCGTGTCCAGGCTTCTGTTTCTCTTTAAGAACTTTTGTCACTGGCGATCTGAACACGGGGCCGTGCCCGGTCACCACGGGGCCATGTCCAGACGCCCAGTAACATAAAATTTTGCTTTTTACACCTTTTTACACGTTCAATCAACCTAAAAACTTATTTTTGGGACACATTGATGACAATGTGTAATTTAAGTGTGTGTGGGGGGGGGTATGCTAAAATCTTGAATCTTGCAAGTCCTAATTAACTAGTCTTACACAAAACTCTATTGGAACCGCTAATCACCCCAAATTTTTTCAAAAATTTTCATTTTTTTACTTGTCTAGGTTTAATTTGGGAATTTCAAATTATAAAAAGGTTATATTTTTCCAAGTTTACAACCGATAGCGTCGTGATAAAAGGAACCAACATAAAAAAATTTTGAAATGGCATGACAAGCTTAGTTAAAATTTGATTATATATACTTGATCACATAAAAACCCATTCCCATAAAAAGTGAGTTTTGAGCCTTTATTGAGCATACAAATACATATCTTTAAACTAAATGCTCATTTTTCGTTTCTTGTGTGAATAGTCGCTTGGTTCTTACAACTCTAGAACTTGCCACGACGATACATTCCCGTTCCTTACCAACTTAAACCCGAGTAAGTAAATGATGGAGGCATTAGGACTAACCCTTTTTATTTCTACACCATTATTTTTCTTTTTTTACCACCTACCCAAAATCCCCCTAGTTCACCCCTTTGAGCCTAAACCTTTTCATTTCTTAACCCAAACCAAACACCCTTTTTACCCACCTAAACCCTTTTTCATTTTAAACACTTTATTTTAGTAACAAAGCTCGGTTTTTTCTTATGACTTATGTTATGAAAAAAAAATGATGATAAAACCAAAAGGAATAAACAAACAAGTTTATCAAAAATAACTTTGTTTGAAAGAAATGGTTCATCGAAATAAAATAAGTTATGAAAAATGAAAAGTCATCCAAAAAACCGATGCTTTTTACGCCTTTCACCCTTTTACTAACCACTAACCCAACCACCCACCTTTAGCCCAAGCCTAACCCTTCACCCCAAAAAGTCCTCTTGATATTTACAAAGGTCTATAGTTAAAAAGGAGGAGGATTGATTGCTTGGCAAGCTTATGGTAGGAGTAAGTTCCATGCCGCTCTCGAGTGATTCACTAAAAATATATCTTCGGCCAAGTGTTGAGTGATTCCCCCGTGAGGTATGTGAACTTGTATATAAATGGAATTTTAAAAAAGGCATGTTATGCCCTAATAAGTAATTTATCTTATGTGATGTTTTTAATAAATCATGACGAATAGGATTGTAAATAAATAAAAATAAAACTTAAATAAAGAATCTTGGAAATCCCGACACTCTATGACAAGCCTAAAAACCTTCTCTTATACCCATTCCATTTGGGAGTGAAAAAAGCCACATTATAAAGAGTTTTGCTTGAGGACAAGCAAAGATTCAAGTGTGGGGGTATTTGATGTGCACAAAATACAACATATAAATTACATCGATTGTGGCACAAAACTAACCCTTTTTAGTACTAATGTTGGAAAAAGTGTGTTTTTGTCTTCCTTTTGTATTTTCAGGATTAAATGAGCTCAAATGAACAAAAGAATAAAAAAGACAGCTAAATCTAACTTAAATACAAGAAAAGGAGCAAACGTGGCATGCCCGACCTCCCGACAGCATCTTCCCAAGCAAAACAAGAGAACATAAGACTGAACACGCCACGTGCTCAGTGAGCACGGGGACGTGCCCAAGTGTCAGCAGAAAAGACAAAACTGTAGAAGCTTCTATCACCCACCACGGGGGTATGCCCACTAGACACGGGGCCGTGGTCAACTCTAAGATTCACAGAATCTGAGGAAATCTTGATAGTACAGATACGCTTCTGCACACGGGGTCGTGCCCAGCTGACACGGGGGTATGGTCAACTAAAGCAGACAAACTGCATTTAATGAAGAAAGAGATGAGGATGGACATGGGGTCGTGCCCAATGGACAAGGGGCCATGCCCGAGCTTCTGTTCAACCTGTAAATAGGAGTGCTTGGAGCTCTTGCAACTCATCCCTTGGCACACCACCTCTCTCACACTTCACCCACCACCCACCACCATCACAACACCATCATCCACTACCATCATCCATTTTCCATCATAGCGTGTGTGAGTCGTCTAGGGATACAAGATTGATCGTAAGAGTTCTTGACAATTAAAGGCCATGTTTGCCTAAGTCTCTTACATCACTTGGTGAAGACAAGTGTTTAGTGTAATACTTTTGTTGGGATTGAACCCTGCCAAAGGAAGAGATAATAAAAGTCAAAACTGGATCAGAGCAGTGGATCCAGAATAAGCAGATGTTTGGTTGCAAGTCTCTCAACATCTGCTGACCTCCTATCTGCTGATCATGCAAACTGCTGACTTACAACTGCTGATTAAGTCAAAGTCTGTTGAAGAACTAAAGCTCTGCTGCTCAATCTACTGCCTTGGTTCAAGCACTGCTGATCATGACAAGTACTGCTGGGTTCACAGCAGTGGAAGGATGCGGCAGCAGTTTATGTTTGCTTTATGTATTAAAATGTAATATTAGTAGTTAGCATAGCAGTGTTTGTATGGATCAGAGGTTAGAGTTTGTTAGGAGGTTAGATGTCACTTTCATGGTGACGTCAGCTTAGATGCTCAGTGGTTTGCAAGTGCCTATAAATAGAACAGTACTTTGTACTGTTCTGTTTAGCCCATTCACCATCTTCTTCCTGCACGAACAAATACTGAGCACGGGCTGAGGGGGAGTTTGCATATCATACATGCATTGTAATCAAAGTTTGAAATAAATTTAATCATTTGATTCTGTGTTGAAAATGTATGATTGAAAGCATGTCTTCTGTTTGATTGTGAAAAGTTTGCTTCATTTAATTTCCGCTGCACACCTCACTCATAATTCCATCTTAATTCAAACACAAATCACAATCAATCCAAACTCAGATCCTAACAATTGGTATCAGAGCTTGGACAGTCAAATTTGATTTAACAATCATTTTGACGTAAAAAGTTCAGCTCGAAATCGTTGATACTGATCGTTTGTTCGTTTTATTGAAAAACAGAGCAAGGTTTAATCACCATCAAAGTTGATTAATCAGTGCCTGTAAAACAACCAGGAAGATGTCTTAGTCACAAGATGATAAAAATAACATTGGCTCTTTGTTTAAACCACCTATGCTTAAAAGAAATGAATACAACATCTGGGAGCGAAGGATGTGTCATATCCTTGCTCACACAAAACACTGGATGTTGGAGGTCTGTTGTTTTCGGTCCTCATGTTCCTATGGTGCCAAGTGCTGAGGACACCAAAAAGTTCGTTCCTAAACCAACTGAAAATTACACTGAATCTGATTTTCAGAAGTTCGAACTTGATACCAAAGCATTTAGCATCATAGCCTCTGCACTACCCAACGAAATCTATGCTGGGCTGTTACATTGTAACAGTGCCAAGGAATTATGGGATGCATTGAAGGAACAATTTGGGGGGACAGAAGAGGTTATCGAAAACAACAGGGAAATTCTGAATCAGCAGTATGAAACATTTTGTCACATCAAAGGGGAATCACTAACCCAACAATTTGAATGTTTCAGTTGTCTCATCAGTGAACTAAGGCTTGTTAAGGTTACATTTCCAAATGCAACCCAAAATAGCAGGTTCCTTAGATCACTGCCAGAAAAATGGGACACAATTGCTTTTGTCACCAGAAATTCAGCTGAGTTCAAAAATCTGACCCTGACCCAACTCCATGGTAGACTCCTGACCTATGAAAGGGAGTTAAACCAGAAAAGGAAGTTGCAAGAGTCTGGTAAAGTTGCTGATGACTATTCATTTGGCAGCACAGCTCTGTTTGGTCAGGAAGAATCTGGTAGCAGCAGTAAGGATCAGAGTTATGATCACTTTATTGACATAACTGCTGGGGGTAATTTTAACAACTCTGATTCTCACTCTGCAAATTATGCTTTCACTGCAAATACTAAAAACCAGATGTCAGACAATTTGTGCTTTGAGCTGAATGATTTGCAAGATTTTGATCCCACGGACTTAGAAGAGATGGACATCTTGCATCAGTTGGCTTTGCTTAGTGTTAGAATAAGCAAATTCTTCAAAAGAACAGGGAGAAAATTCCCAGGACTTCATGGGAATTTAAGGGTGGGGTTGGATAAATCAAAAATCAAGTGTTTCAAGTGTAATAGGCTAGGTCATTTTGCTGGAGAATGTAGGAGTCAAACCACTGGTCCCATAATCACTCACCCTGGCTCAAACCCTAGACCACAACAACAAAACACTGTGCACTATACCCAATATGCCCCTGCAGCACATGTTAACACTGCTCATTATGCTGCTACCCCTGTGCCTGTGCATTATGTTCAAACCACTGTTCCACAAATTCAGTATGTTCAGGCCCCTGTTCCTCAGGTACAAGTGCAACCTGCTGCACCTCAACAAGCTGCTCCAACAGTGACACAACCAGATCAGCAAAGCTTTTTCACACAAGGCTTTGTTGATTGGAGCAGCATGCCTGATGAACTTGGTGATGAAAATTTTGCTCTCTATGCTTCTAATGATGCTTTTGATGATGAATTTTGTTTGATGGCATTAGAGTCAATACCAGAAGGGGTTGAAACTGAAGGTGAACAGCTAAGTGCTGAAACAGTGGATGAAGTTGCTGAAGCAGTGGTTACTGCAGTTGCTGGTGAACTACTGCTGGGAGAAAATTCAGAAACCCTGCTTGAACCACTGTCTGACACCTGGTCCAAAGAAGACAAAAAGGAAGAAGAAAAGAAGAAAGCTAGTGAGGAAGAAGTTAGAGCTGATGAAGAAGGTGATCATCAATGTGACTGTGCCATGATGGCTGCTGCTAAGGTATCACCTCAAGTTCTTGAAAAACTGTGTTCAGACAAATGTATTATTGCATTTGCTAACATCAAAGAGGTAAATGAAAACCTTAGGAATAAAGTCCTATCTGATGAAGTCAAATTTGAAAAGTCATTAAAAGAACTTAGAAACAAATTGACTGAAAAAGATAAAGAGATCAGCAGTTTAAAAGAATAGCAGAGCATAACCAAAACTCAACTCCAAACTATGGTAGAAAAATACCAAGTTTGCAAAAAGGAGTTGGAGTCTACCCAGATCACCTGTGAAAGATGGGTGGAGTCTTGTAACGGGTATGAGGTTATGCTTGCAAAACAGCTTGAAAGCAATGTTAAATTTGGTATTGGACATAGAAAATATGATGATCTTGAAAACACTGTTGGAAAATAAGCTGGTTCAACTGAGATAATTCCAACCAACAAAAATGGCCAAGAGGTTAAAATAACCGACAAACTTGGTAACAAAATTACTCTGGAAAGATCCGTGGGATCCTCAACTTTTGAGGAAATTGAGAAATACCAATTTAAACCCACATGGTCTGATGAGTGTGATATCCTGGAAAATTTCAAACCAATGGATTTCACAATCACTGATGGTGTAAAAGCTCCAAAAGCAAGAATCATTCCTATCAAAGATATCCCAACAGAGGTTCAAAACTCTGTTGCAAAGGAATCTGAGAAAAGGAAGAAAAGAGAAAAGATTAAAAACCTGTTTTGTGATTTCTGTGAAAGAATCATCTAACAAAAGATTGTTTTCATCTAAAAGCACATGATCTAAACAAAACAAACGTCATTGTTCCTGCTGAAAGCTGCACCATCTGTGGTAAAAATAATCACAAAACTAAGGAATGTGTGTATCTTAAAAACTTTGATGAGAAGAAGAAAGAATACACTGCAAAAACATCCTTAAGTTCATCAGCATCATCTGTTAAATTCACCAAGAAACAACCACTGTTTGTCCCTATCCAAACTGCTGTCACAAAACAGCTGAACCAAACATCTGTTTAAAGGGATGTACAAGTGACTGATGCACCTCCAGCCAATCATTTCAGAAAAGGCAAGGATAAAGCATCATACCAAAGGATTCCACACGTTTATGAGGCTTACAAAAAGCCCTCTAAACCAAGAGTGAACGGGCATCCTTTTGGTTATCAACAGATGATGGGTCAAGACCCTCAACAGTGGTTAGAGAAAAACATTCTCAAAAATGTTCAAACCCCTGTGCTAACCACTGTCCATACATCTGCATCCATCCCAGACACTGTTGAGACCCCATCCAAAGCCCTGTTGGCTTTGGAGACTTTTATGAACTAATCCTTTTACTTCATGTGCAGGGAGCTTCTGCATGCTTAGATAGTCTTTGGTATGTAGATAGTGGAGGCTCCAGGCACATGACAGGATGTAAATCCCTTCTTCAAGATTTCAAAATTCATGGAGGGGGTGATATATCCTTTGGTAATAATAGTAAAGGAAAAGTTCTGGTGTCTGGTACAGTAAAGTCTGGAAATGTAAAATTTGAAAATGTCAATCTTATAGACAATCTAAAATTCAACCTCCTGAGTGTATCTCAAATGAGTGATAAAGGGTTTGGCTCATTCTTTACAAAGGATTGTTGTAGGATTATTGGACCAGAAATGGTTAGTAAGATTGAAGAAATAATCAAGAAAGGCACAACTAAACTTGTTGCTCAAAGAAGTGGCAATGTTTATGTTGTTGACATGTCAAGAGAGTGTCCTAAAGCTGATGTCTGTCTGTTCTCAGCTGCCTCTAACAAAGAAACAGAACTTTGGCACAGAACACTGGGGCACACAAATCTTAAAACCATCACTGAAATCTCAAAAAATGGCCTTGTAAGAGGTCTACCACAAAAAATGTTTTCATGTCCTGAGCACTGCATTTCCTGTTTAAAAGGAAAACAGCACAAAAGCTCTTTCAAGTCCATTGAAGAGTCCAAAACAAACCAGTGTTTGCAAATGCTACACATGTATTTGTTTGGCCCAGTGCAACTCATGAGTCTAAAAAAGAAGAGATATTTCTTGGTTATTGTTGATGACTTCTCTAGGTTTACATGGACCTTCTTTTTACACTCAAAAGATGAGACTGCAGGCATTTTGCAAGACTTTGTGACACAGGTTGAAAAGCAATTTGACTTTCCAGTAAAAGTCTTCAGGAGTGACAATGGCACAGAATTCAAAAATAAGGAGTTGGATACTTTCTGTGTGAAGAAAGGGATTGTAAGGCAGTACAACATCCCTAGAACACCAGAGCAAAATGGGGTTGTTGAAAGAAAGAACAGAACATTGATTGAGGCTGCCAGAACCATGCTTGCAGATTCAGGTTTGCCATTAACTTTTTGGGCAGAGGCAGTAAACACTGCTTGCTATGTCCAAAACAGAGTTTTGATCAACCCTAGGCACAAAAAATTCTGTATAAAATAAAGCCAGTAATCTCATATTTCAAAGTTTTTGGTTGCCCATGTTTCATTCTAAACTTAAAAGATTCAATCTCAAAGTTTGCAGCCAAAATTGATATAGGATACCACCTGGGATACTCAACCACTACTAAGGCCTACAAAGTGTTTAATACACGGACCAAAGCAGTGGAAGAGACTTTGAATGTAAAGTTCAATGAAATTTCATCAATGAAAATCCCTGCAAATCCTGCAGAATTGTTTGATCTTGAAAAATTCACTTTTGAAAATATTGCTGTCAAGACTAACAGTGCAAGTCCATCAGAAGATTCATCACCAGACTATGGATATGAGATCATCATTCCTCAAAAGTCTGCTTCGATAGGGAGAGCATCAGTTATTCAAAACAGTTGTCAAAGCTCAACCACTGCTACCTCAACAGTTGTTGACCAAAGTAGCCCTTTAACCACTGCTTCCACCTCATCAAACACTGCTGACAAAAGTCCTCAAACAGTGGATCAAAGTCAGCAGGTGTCCACACCTTTACCCTCTATGCCACCACCTTTCGAAGCCACTGCTGGGTCATCAAAGTCGCCAGCAGTGGTTAGCTCAGATGATACACATCTGCAGCCTTCACCACTCAATTCCATTATTCCATACCAAGGAGAGCTAATCTTCTTGAAATCTCATCCACCAGATCAAATCATTGGCAACATAAATGAAGGGGTGCTCACAAGAAGGCAATCCCAAAACATTTGCCTTTTTGTAGGCTTTCTATCACTCCATCAGCCAGTCAAGTACCAAGAGGCACTGAAAGACAACAGCTGGGTAGAAGCCATGCAAGAGGAGCTCCAACAGTTTAGAAGACAACAAGTATGGGAGCTTATTCCATTGCCAGAGGGTGTGAGTCCTATTAGCACAAAATGGGTCTTCAAAAATAAAACTGATGAAAGGGGTATTGTTGTCAAGAATAAAGCCAGGCTTGTGGTTCAAGGTTTCAGATAAGAAGAGGGCATTGATTATGATGAAACATTTGCCCCTATAGCAAGACTTGAAGCTATCAGACTCTTTCTGGCCTTTGCTGTCAACCACAACATCAAGGTGTATCAAATGGATATCAAATGTGCATTCCTCTATGGTAAGATTCAAGAGGAGGTTTATGTTTGTCAACCTCCAGGTTTTGAGGATCCATTTAATCCAGATCATGTGTACAAGCTAAATAAAGCTTTGTATGGCGTGAAACAAGCACCAAGGGCCTGGTATGAAACTCTGTCCACCTTTTTACTTTCCATTGGTTTCACCAGAGGCAGGATTGATAAAACACTGTTTTTAAAATGGAGAGGGAAGGATTTGATGATTGTCCAAATTTATGTGGATGACATCATTTTTGGAAGCACATGTAATAAAATGTGTGAAGAGTTCAGGCAACTCATGACAGCTGAGTTTGAAATGAGTGCAATGGGTGAACTCCAGTGCTTTCTTGGTCTCCAAGTAAGGCAACTGCAAAATGGTACTTTCATCCATCAAGGCAAATATGCCAAAGAACTTTTAAAGAAATTTGATACGGATGATGTAAGCCATGTAGTACACCTATTGCAACCAATAAATTGGTCATGTCTGAAGAAAAGGATGATTTGGTTGATCAGAACTTATACAGAAGCATGATTGGGTCTTTATTGTACCTAACTGCATCTAGACCAGATATCATGTTTGCAACATGTGTCTGTGCAAGATCCCAATCAGCCCCTAGAAAGTCAAACCTTATTGCTGTAAAAAGGATATTCAGATACCTCAAAGGTGCTCCCACACTTGGTATCTGGTATCCAGCTGATGGTAAAATTGAGCTTTCAAGTTTTTCAGATAGTGACTTTGCTGGATGTGATAAAACAAGGAAGTCCACTTCAGGAGGGTGCCAATTTCTAGGCAATTGCTTAGTATCTTGGCAAAGCAAAAAGCAAGCAGCTGTTTCCACATCCACTGCTGAGGCAGAATATATAGCTGCTGCAAGCTGTATAGCCCAACTGCTCTGGCTTCAGAATCAGTTACCGGATTTTGGTATCACTGCCTTAAAGACACCACTTATGTTGGATAGCCACGCAGCAGAAAATATCATCAAAAATCCAGTTTCCCACTCAACCACCAAACACATCGACATCAGACATCACTTTGTGAGGGATTGCTATGAAAAAGGTTTGATTTCTCTGCATCATGTTCCAACTAAAGATCAGCTGGCAGATGTGCTAACCAAAGCATTAGACACATCCACCTTTGAAAGCTTGATCTCTAGGATTGGCATGCTAAACATGGAATAGCAGGCAAAATCCTGTTTTTCTATGAATAAAAGCATTAAAATGTTTTCAGAAAATCAAAAATCCATCCTTCAAAATAGCTAAAAATGATTTTTTCATTGAAAATCCTAAAAGTCTGCCATAACAACTGATGAGTTCAAAAGACTGTTCTACCTCAAAAGTCTGTCCACTGCTGAAAGTCATCCCCTGTTCTCATTTTCCTTTGATAAACACTGATGTTTAAAATCAGTGTTGTATCCACTGCTGAGCTATCTACTGATAGTTAAAAGCATCCACTGTTCTCCATTACCATTACAACTATTGTCTTCACCAGTTGTTTTCACAAAATGTACTGTTCAAAAGTACTGTCCTTCATTTCACCAGGGGATGGCATGCGGACAATACATAGTGGTCAGACCTTTTGTAACCGCTGCCACGTCAGCATTCACTTTTCCTCTATAAAACCCCCTTTTCAAAGCCCAAACAGGGTTTTACTGTCGAATTGAATTCTTAAAAATTCTCTTCTCAAAGCAGTTTCCAATCCATTCCATCAAATTTCTTCACAAACTCATTTTCGATCCTCATCTTCAAAATGACAAAATCGAAATCATCCGAAAAATCTTCCAAAGGGGCTTTTCAAAAGGCTACCTCCACAGAAATCCCACACAAACTGTCTCATAATCTTCTGGGTCTTCTCATAAAACCCGGCAACATCGACACATTTGATTACATCCTCGATATGCTCAATGCATCAAAGTACAAAACTTTGTTAACCGTTGATGCACCCATTTACCTGCAAACTCAGAGAGAGTTTTAGAAAAAATGTACCGTTGAAACACAAGGAGAAGATGTCATAGCCATTAACTTTACTCTGCAGAAGAAAGCAGTCCGAATCACACCGCAATCCATATCAGAAGTCTTTCAAGTCGATGATCAGGAAGGTAAACTGTCTTTCCCTAAAACAAGTTAAAAATTGACTTCTTTGAGCGAGGGTATGCAGACACAATGATGAAGAGGGATACCTTACAAAAAGGTTTCTTCCCTTCTGCAACACGATTTTTATTCCATACCCTCCTCATGTGTGTTTCAAATAAAACCACTTCTTTTAATGAAATACCAATGAAGATTCAAAACCTGGGATATGCTATTCTTCAAAAGGAAAACTTTAATTATTCCCAGGTAATCTTCAATGATTTGGTTAAAAATGTTGAAACAAAATCATTTTTACTGTTTCCAAGATTTTGAGTTATTATTTTGAGAAAAAATTTAGTAAAGATGATATTGCGGTAATAAACCAAGGTGACTCTTTTCAAATAAACAGCTTAACTGCTGAAACATTTACAAGAATGTCAACACCTTGCAAAACACAAGCAGAGGTGCCTGAGCAGATTTTAGCAGCAAACACTGCTCCTCAGGTATCTGCTGCTGAGCCAACTGCTCAAGGTAGCCAAACAACTGCCTTGAAACCCACACCTAAAATCACCAAAAAGCCACAGAAAAAGAAATATCAAAAACCCCCCAAACCCATCAAAAAGGCAACTATGGAGGATGAGATACTAGAGCAACTGCCTGTGACAGCACAAAAGTCACAACAAACCACTGTTGCTACTTCCTCACAGCAGTTGGTAAAAATATCTCAAACCCTAGCCGAAACTCCTCCTGTCTCTTCATAAAAAGAACAGGTTGTACAACAAGGGTCACCACATCATGATGCTCTGGAAGCACTCGTTTCCATCATCCACAGCCCAATACCCGGGGCAATTTCGCTTTCTAAACCTACCTTCACATCCCCAATTCCCCCAAACACCAAACTACTGTTGGATGCAATTGATTTGAACCTAGCACAAACCAGTCCTTCTCACTCACCTGTTCATGAGAAAATACCTCAACATGAGACTGGGCTTGATGTATCAATCTTTGCTAACCCACCAACACAACCTGAGGAGGTTACACCCCTTGAGTTACAAGTAACTCTTGGTGGTATTCCAAGTGAAGCAGCCACTACAAGTGTTGAACCTACAGGTTTACACTTGGACAATGGTTACATCAATAAGACTTCCTTGGAGGAAATTCCTTCCATAACATCTCTGTTATCTGCTAGTGAGTTTGTATTAACCACTGGTTCCATCAAAAGATTATCAAGTGTTAAAGGAAGAAGACCCAGTACCAAGAAAAAGGGGCATCAGTGGTTGATGTTAGGAGTACACTCCCTATCTCAACCTCTGATACAACCACTGCTAGTGGGAAATCAGATGATCCCATTAAATTGGGTGATGATTTAAAGTACCAGGAATTGACGGAACGAGTTGAAAAACTGGATACATCTGTTGTAGAAATCAAAGAAATGCTGCAATAGTTGTTAACAGTTCAAATGGTACCATCCACTGCTGTTCCACCTCAAGCACCTGCTCCACCACCAGCAGATGTTACAAATGAGCTCTGGAATCTTTTTCAACCATTTCTCCACCAACAACACCAGATGGCTGAGCAGCAGCATGAAAAACATGTTCAAAAGCTCAAAAATACAATGGAGACTAGGTTCAAGGATACAAAAGATGACATAAAGGCTATCAAGGCCCATCTGTTGGCAACCACTGGCACTGCTCCTCCAACAGTTCTGTTTATTGATGAAATCCCCACAGATAATGCCAAAAAGGGGGAGAAAATTAAGAAGTGGACAAGGAAAGGGATTGATAATGGGTTGTATCTTGATCCAGAAAAGGATGCAATGCTCAGAAACATACCCTTGCCAGATGGAAGCAAAAAGGTTGATGTTACCCAGAATGCACTTGATGAAGGTGTCATATGTGTAAAAAGGGATAGAGCGGCAAAGGATTTATCAAGGTGAAATGAGGAGAAGAGAGCTTTCATGAAGCTGAATGCGCAGGGTTGTTCTGGTGAAAAGGATGATCAGAATCCTGTTCCAAAAAGAAATCTTACTAGAAAAGTAAGGAAATCCAAGTCCACACCATCCAGTCTTCCAAAGCATACTCCAAAACCACCATCCAAAAGCCACCAACATCAAACCTCCATCCAAACAGTTGCTGAAACTCCTGTTGTATCAACATCTGCTGGTACCTCAGTTGTTACAACACCTGCTCTCACTTCAACACACACCACTCCAACACACACCACTACCACTGCCTTACCACCACCAAAAACAATATCTCCACCATCATTTCCTGCCTTAAAGCAGAAGACAGCAGATGTTAAAACATATGTTGTAATGACAGTGATTGAAACACCAGTTACTGTTAGTCAGTCACAAACCACTGCCATTCAAACCACATCCACTATTCCACCCAAAACATCATCTGCCTCTCCTAAAATAAAAAGGAGAAGGGTTATCATATCAGATGATGATTCTCCATCACCACCACCAACAGCTTCAAAATCCCAAGCACTTGTCACAGTTTCAAAACCCATTCCTCTCTCTTCAACTCAAATTCAAAAGCCATTACCTCCTGCAGGTGTTGTGTTTCCTTTAGAACTCATAGCAGTTAGAGATGAAATCAAATCTTTCTACTATGAGGATAACCCTGCAAAAGGAGCTTGCCCTCAGTTAGAGGATATCCCAGGCCAAACAACATTGAAGAATATTTAGAAATCAAAGCCAAGCAAGTAGAGGATATCGCTAACAAAAACAAACAAGGGAAATCTGATAGAGAATTTCAGCAAAACTATCAGTTTCTTCTTACACAGGTCAGATCAATGGAACAATTTGCCAAAAATGTTAGTCAACAAATTTCTGAAAGGGCAGATGAGACCCTAAGAAAAGACTACATTGAAAATATCATGACCTACAAGAAATACAAGGGGGAGAAACACATGTACAAAAACTGGACCATTCCTGAGCTTGAAAAGGAAGTAGCCAGGATTCATGAAATGATCAAAGATAATGTCCAGCAGACTCCTCCTGAAAAATTCAAATAGTTTGAAGCTGACAAAGCCTTAGAGGTGAAGAGAATGAAAGAGGAACTGATAGTTGCTGAATATGGGTCAAGGAGTTCTGTGTCAAAGTGGGGAGAAGCGAAGGTCAGGGCCACCTATAAAAGGTTGGAGGAACTTAGGAAGAAAGATCCAACAGCTCCACAAAAACCTGACTACTCCAAAGCAGAGGTCTCAAAACGACCACCAAAGCTGCAAGCCAAAAGAACCACTACTCCTACTGGTGCTGCCATCTACAAAAGAAGGAGTCAAAACCAGTTGGGTGCTGAAACAGTTCAAGATATAATTGATGGAAATGCCATTGTAAAAAAGGGCATTATGTTAATGATGAAAGAAGAATCTGAACTGGAACAATCTGCAAGTACTGCTCAGCCAGTCATGAATAGGCCAGCAATACCTCTTCAAATAAAAATCTCCCAAGAAACCCATCAGGCTCAAAAGTACTAAAGTGGAAAACTGATAAACAGACCCACGTATTGACTGTGTTCAGGTCTGATGGCGAAGTGAAGAAACTAACAAGGGAACAAACTCTTGGCCTGAGTCTTGAAGATTTGCAGGATCTCCTTGATCTTCCACTTAGCAGGGATGATGATGATGATACAGTTGCCTTAACCTTTGAATTGCAACTCAAAGGGCAAATAAGGGAACTGCTGATGAGGCAATAAAGATCTACAATAATGAAGAGTTTTGGCATTATCTGTTCCAGGGGGAGATTGTTGGGATTGAACCCTGCCAAAGGAACAGATAATAAAATCCAAAACTGGATCAGAGCAGTGGATCCAGAATAAGCAGATGTTTGGTTGCAAGTCTCTCCCCTTGAAAGTGGTTTCAACATCTGCTGACCTCCTATCTGCTGATCATGCAAACTGCTGACTTACAACTGCTGATCAAGTCAAAGTCTGTTGAAGAACTAAAGCTCTGCTGCTCAATCTACTGCCTTTGTTCAAGCACTGCTGATCATGACAAGTACTGCTGGGTTCACAGCAGTGGAAGGATGCGGCAGCAGTTTATGTTTGCTTTATGTATTAAAATGTAATATCAGTAGTTAGCATAGCAGTGTTTGTATAGATCAGAGGTTAGAGTTTGTTAGGAGGTTAGACGTCACTTTCATGGTGACGTCAGCTTAGATGCTCAGTGGTTTGCAAGTGCCTATAAATAGAACAGTACTCTGTACTGTTCTGTTTAGCTCATTCACCATCTTCTTCCTGCACGAACAAATACTGAGCTCGGGCTAAGGGGGAGTTTACATATCATACATGCATTGTAATCAAAGTTTGAAATAAATTTAATCATTTGATTCTGTGTTGAAAATGTATGATTGAAAGCATTTCTTCTGTTTGATTGTGAAAAGTTTGCTTCATTTAATTTCCGCTGCATAACTCACTCATAATTCCATCTTAATTCAAACACAAATCACAATCAATCCAAACTCAGATCCTAACAACTTTTTATTTTTAATCTTTTCGCACTTTTTAATTGGTTATGTATTAATGACTTTAATAACTAGTTTCTTATGTTGAAGGTGATTCTTCCTTATCGTTTGTCCGTGGTGTCTTGGCATTATTTGACTGTCTATATAAAATAAAAGATTTTCACCATTCATATCTCCACGGTCTATATGGAGATATGTTGGCTACCTGGTCGGGGGTTAAGGGAACGGTTTGGTAAGAGTCTTGCCATTGTTCAGTGTATAGATCCTGCAAAGGACCTGGGTCAAATTTAGTAGGACCTTCTTCAATATCCACCGGTATTGGATGGCGGGGGTCCAAACTCTTTGACCCCCTCATAAGTTAAACTACTATTAAAACTTTAACACGGCTACTTAAGACTGTATCCCTGCTGACTCAGACTACTTAGCCGAGGGTAACGTCACCTTCAAAAAAGGGGCCTACCACATTATGAATTAATAACTTAATTAAGTATCTTTCAATAATCCAACCCTTTAGGATTGTATCCTTGCTGACTCAAACTACTGGGTTGAGGGTAACATCACCTTCAAAAGATGGGCCTACTACAATAACTAAGATAATCTCTTAAATAAGTGCAAAAGTGCGGAAATAATCAAAGGTTACAATACTACACATGAGTCGGATCCAAGTGATTCATCTTGTCTATCTGTTTTTATTTTTATTTTTCAGCATTTTTAGTTAGTTTTATTTTTTTCTAGTTTAAAATCTTTTTCTAACTTTTTGATTTGATTAGACGTTGAGGATAAACCGGTATTAAAAGCTCTTGTGTCCTTGCACGACCTCAGTATCTTACCAACACTATACTACGTCCACGATGGGTGCACTTGCCCATATGTGTGTTTAATGTTAGTAAGTATCGTGTTTTATAAATTTAAAACTTGGCTAAAAAGTGTAAAAGGGCTTAAAATATACACCTAAAATATATTACACTACACGCACATCAGTAGCACCAATATAATACCCAAATAAAAAACTACCCAAGGGTATAAAAACCTAAAAGTTCAATAAAAGTTACAATAATGTATAGAATTATGTGCTTTCTTTACTGCTAAGCACGCTAGACCCAGAACATGCGTATAATTTGTCCAACTTGATATGGTCTTGTTCATGAGAAAACAACTAAATTAGGTGGCACTTGTTTAGTACCGGTATTTACCTTCAAATACCTGTCTGTATCGGTACCGAACCTGTACAGGTAATGAACCGTACCAGGTATTTTCGGTACTAGTATAAGTACCTGTTTTTCGAATTTTCGGTACCCGTTGTTCCGAGCTCATCCCTAGATTATAGTGGGTAATGTTGTTGTTGTATGATTAAAACTACATTGCTAAATGCTCCCATCAATGAGCTATATGATATGATCCCCACTATTCCTTTATTATTCCTGGTTTCTTGTCGAATTTCAAATGAAGCATCCAACTTCCCAGTATGTCTTGCAACATCTATCAATGCACTAAAAAGTCTAGGGATAAAAAGGAAACTTCTTTTATATATTCATTTATAAAAGAGACCTTAGATGGAGATCACCTCTTGAATCTTGATTCTAGAAGGACCCACTTACACATCAAACATGGGAAAATAAAACTTTCAATCAACAAACTTGTATAAAATTCAGTTGATCAATCAATAAAATTTTTAAAAGGTGAAAACTTGAACCTTGAACAGGACATGATCAAGCAGTTCCTGAACATAGGGTAAAAGCCATTCAAACTCTCCAGCTAGCTGTTGCGTACCATATCGAACTCCCTAGCTAGCCGATGCATAATATTGAACCACATTCCCTGTAAAAAGTAACCGGTGATATATACATAAATTAAAAAACTCAGTATGTAATACATAACATTTTCTTTACTTTAGAAAGCATAAACGAAATAAAATGGTAATTTTACCTTTGCTCCCGGTTGTGTCGTTGCTGCATATGCGACTGGACAGATAACCGTTTTGGATGCTTTCACAGTTTTAAAATAAGTCGTGAAATCTCTATTCATACATAAATTATGTAAACTTTATAGGGGGTGTTTGGGATTGCTTTTAACTTATGACTTATTAACTTTTTATAAGTCATAAGTCACAATTCATAACTTCTCGTTTTCTCCTTTTTAATCCATAAAAAAAATCCTTCTCAACTCATTATCTAAACACTATCAAAATGACTTATTAACTTTTATAAGTCAAAAAGTTAAAAGTAGCTAACCCAAACAGCCTCATAGTGGAGGTGGCAATGGGTCAACACAGGTAATTATTAGTGTGAGTTGAAATGGGTTGGGCAACTGGACCACAAACACATCATTTACCATTTTTAGTTATACAAAATCTGTATTATTACAATGTATTTCTAAACATTTACGAGGACTCACTTTAGGTTTTGGTGTATTTACATACACTTCCACTAAGTTTCAAATCGTTTGACCAAGCTTGACTCATCTAATCAGTTAGATTCATTCAACCCATTCTTTTTAGTTAAATCATTTAGAACATAATAGGTTTAACCCGTCTAAAATAAAAAAACAAAAATTAACCTACTAATATATAGAAATATTAACTCTTCTTAATGGGTAATTTGTACCTGTACTTAACCGAAGCCAGACAGCTGATTGTCGGTAGCTTGGAGTTTAAGTCCCAAAATCCCAGGTCGACGTCGATCAATTTCCAGTGTGGCTATCAGGGTTCAAAAAAACATATTAATGAGGTTAGAAAAACAACAAAGAAAATAAAAGAATTTAGCATTTAAGCGAGAGATAAAGACTCGTTAAAATTTAGGTAGCTTACTTGCTGTAGCTGGTGCATTAAAGTTGTTTTTTTTAACGACAAATTTGGATCACTGACGGACCACTGGAGTATCATCGTGCCACCAGCGGAACCACCCGATCATATTCATCTCCACTAGGCATAATGCCTATACACCAATTCAGGAGGAAATCCATTAAATATGGGAAAACCTCCTTGTAAGAATCGAACCCAGAACCAATTGGCACAAAGTCTTATCTCACCCCTAAGATACCACTAGGCTATAAAGCCATGAGTGGTGCATTAAAGTTGTGACTCACCATTGTTGCGACTTCAATTGGGTGATACAACTGATTCATTGGTTGGTGTTTCACAGCTAACACAGAATAGTAGCTCTTAAAGAACTCTTTATTTTGACCAATAAGATGCTGCAAAACTAAAAGAAACAAATTATACGTAAAAGATACATAAATATGTATTTATTATAAAAAATTAACATATCAATTGCATACCAGTTTTTTCAAGGAAGGCTCTATATTTTCTTTCTTATATAGAATATCCACCATCTCCTTCTGGCTCATTAAATGCACTAAACACCGTTATGGAAGGTCGGAAAATAATGAAAAATCGATAAAATATATAAGAAATAAGCAAAAAAATAAAATAAAATAATTATATAGCAATAACCATTGAAATTATTATTAATAAATAACCCGTTGTGTTAAACAATATGTAGAAATGATATATGTCATATAAATAAGTGAGGATGAGAGGAATACCGATTTTTGCCTTCAAATAATGGTACAACATCGGTCCGTACCGGTACCGTACCAAACATTTTCAGTACCGGTACCTAGTTTTGGCAATTTTCAGTATTGGTGCCCAGTTGGTGATTTCGTCACCGGTACCTAGTTTTGTCGATTTTCTAAATATTTTAAGAGCTTGAATTGCCACTTGTACCAGATTAAAACTTTATAAAGCCAAAACCTTTCAGGAGATGAAACCTTTTTTGCATTATAAAGCCAAAAATTTTTCAGGAGACATACTTTTTGACTCAAGAAACACCTCCCTAACAATCTTGAACCCATCTTGAACACATTGCTTCTACTCTCCTCTCAACTAATAAATCTTGTTTATGCTTCTCTAGCTTTGAATAAAGGAATATATCAACTCATCCAAGAAATTACATATTATAAATTTGTAACACAAGTAGGCATTCCAGTGTTGTATCTTTAGCTTTAGGTGTTTTTCATGCATCTAACTATTGTACTATGTGTTGATATTTTGGTAACTGATGATGGTAGTTGCCTGTAATTTGTTTATTTGGACGGTCACTTCCTCATAAGGTAGACACGCGTCAGTTTGCCAGCAAGTTAACGCTACTCAGATGCAAACCTCCAGAACAGATCGATAGAGAGAGGGGGGTCCGGTTAGAGAAAGAGAACGCAGAGAGAGAAAGGAAGCTCCGACGGCCGTTGTATTCCGGTGTCAATCGTGGTGGTTGTAGATGATGGAGTCGGCGCTGGTGATTAAGGTTAACGACGTTGATGATGGTACAGTCATGGTGTACGGGAGTGATGGAAGACGAAGGTAGTTATGATGGGGTTTAATAATATTGGTGGGGTTGGGATTCTGATGGTAAGAAGCGATGATGGTGGATTAATATAGCCGGAGATGATGACGATGGTTAGGGCTTAAAGGAGACGAGGATGCTGATGTGGTGGCGGTGAACGACGACGATGTATGAACTCACTCTGGTGAGTAGTTGGTTACAAGGTAAACATTTTATTTCCCCAACTTATACTTTCTAACGATTTTTGAACTTAACAGAGGTGGATGATGATGGTGGTTGTTTTCGATTTTACATTGTTGTGTTTGTTGAAACTGTTGTTGCATATGTTAGTTTATCTGACTCTGTGTTATGTGATTTGTTATTGATGGAAAGTTAACTATTTGTTTCTGTTTTATGTAAATATGTTTTCTATTTGTTTGGTTTAGGAATTTGGATGGTTCCGATTGGTGATACTGTCTTAGTAATTTGGATAGTCTTGTACTCCTGTTTTGTTATAATTGGTTCTGTTCATGTGGATCTGTTTTGTTAGATCTACATTCTTTGCTTTTGTTGCTGCTTTTAAAAAATTTAGTTTATTTTTTTAAGTGTTATTGGGCGCTAATTCGTTGCGGTTGGTGACGTACGTACATAATTATAAAACCAGCTGAGTAGCAGACCCCTAAACTGCCTAAGATCTTCTGTTTGTTTGTTTCTGTATTTTATCATCTATGAATGAAAATTGGGAATGCTTTTCTGGTGCTATTCGTGCTCAACATCTTGAGGCAGTCTTGCCCGTCCTGCATACACGTTCTATAATTGATTTTATAGTGAAAAGTGATTGCAATTTACTTGATGGCAGAATGCATTCCTCAATGGTGGTACATTTGTCTTCTATATATCATTTCCTTCGGGTCCTCTTTTAATACTTGCTTCCATGCCAATGCGCCTACATTGTCAATTAGATGTCGTCCCACATATGTATAATAAAACATGGGTAAATTACACTTTTCGTCTTTTATGTTTGTATCGGATTGCAATGGATGCCCTTTACCTTTAGTAATTAAAGTCACAGACTCACAGTCGTTTATTTGTAAAACCGATTATACTTGAGAATCAACATGTATTCACGTTGTCCCTTCTGTAGAATGAAAGGGCGTGTAACATGTTGCTTGAGTAAATTAACAAAGGGCATAAATATCATTAATCTTGGTTTTACCTTGGTTGCGGGTGAGAATCCAGACTGGTACACAGAATTTCTTGCTATCTCACAAAGGTCGCAAGAACTTAGCTTGCAAACCTAAATAGCACAATCGTGTAAGATAAAGAAGCGAGAACACAACATTGACTACCAGGTGTAATAATATGACCAGTTTTTTTTCTATGAATGGGTCAATATGGTTATGTTGTATCTCAAACAGGTCAAATAGGTAAAAATATAAAATTAGATTATAAGGAATTTAATCAGATGAGTAGAGGAACTATTAATGAATGATTTGGTGGACATTGGATTTTGAGTTTGATTATGCTATTGTTGTTGTGTATCTTTGATGTAAGTGTTTTTTTTTTCAATTTTTATGATTCTTTATCAGTAATCTTTCGATATGGGGCTGACTGTTTGGTTTATAATCCAATTCACTCCTCAGGTTTGTGTTAAAGCAACTCCTAGCTACCCAGTCATGAAATACTTCCGATCCTGTTATTACACTCCAACAACTTGCCTCACAACAACAAAATAGAACATCAGGCAAACCAATCTATTCAAGTTCAATATTCACACTGCCATCCTAATATATCAATCTATCCTAATACATCAATCCGAAAGTGTTGGCGGCCTAAACGAACATTTTCTAAGAGACAACCAGATCAGGTTGTGAGTATAGACGATTAGGTGTGAAATCACATATTGTACATCACATATGCCATATAGGTATGAATATTGGAGGATATAACAAACGTGTTCATTCAGAATTTTTGTTTAGATAATCCAGATCGCTTGATACGTCACTGTTCACAAGATTATAGGTACAAAGTAACAGTAGCGTTATGGTCAATAAAACCGACACCCGCCGCATTGCGGCGGGTAGTAATTCTAGTTATAGAAAAAGGGTAACTAATGTTTTAGCTTATCAAAGTTCAAATCTTTAAACATAAACATGAACTGAACTAAATGTAAAACAAAAGCCTTTGGCGTAGGAATAAAGTTAGCTTTTGCCACTTTCGGAACAATGTGATGTTTCATACTTTGATAAAAGCTGATTAAGAAACTATAAAATTAATCATACACATCCCAAAATTAATTATTTATTTGTTATGTCATCTTTCTATTATCTGAATTGATAAAAGACATTCCATTAACTAAGGCTAAATTACAAATTCATTACTCCAAAACCATTCCATCAAACTCAAAATCATATAGAAACCTGGCAATAAAATCAAAATCAGATAAGTAAACCTCAAAATCGAGGAACAAACCATGTGAAAAAATGAAGAACCAATAAAGTGAATGCCGCAAAAAAAGAAAACCTCTGATTATCTACGTCGTTGGGTTCCAACGGAACCCTAGCCGCCGCAGCTAATCGTACGCCTTCAAAAAACGAGCCTCATCAGGCATGTACTTGAAGATGATCTAAATAGGATTAAACTCAGAGAAAGTCATCGATGAAAGATAGGAGAAATGGATAAAATCGAACGAAATCATCCATGAAAGACAGAAGAAACATATAGGAGAGGATCATCAGAAAACTACTTAAATGTGGGAAAAAAAAACTCCTAAGAAAGCTTAAAAACATATCAAGTTTTTTAATATTTTTTGGCTGTAAGTCTAGCATTTTTAAGATAAAAAACAAATTCGTATTACACACGTGCAACATATGTTATGTTGCACTTGTAATTTAGCCTTAAGGTTTAGCTTTTCGGTTTAGTTTAGCTTTTAGGGTTCGATTTTTGAGGGTTTAGGTTTTAGGTAGGGGTTAGGTTTTTAGGAGGTTCAGGGTTTAGTATTTAGGTTTTAGGGGGGCTGGGGGTGGTTAACTTTTTTTTTTTTTTACGGGGACAGGGGTTAGGGTTTTTTAGGAACGGGGGCGGGGGTTTAGGTTGGTAGTGTTACACTAGTGTAACACTAACTTTATTTTTTCGTATTTTAAAAATGTAGTTTTACAGTCAATAAATGTAAAAAAAATTGGTGTGTACTTACGTTTTTTTAGAGGTTTTTAGTTTTCTCATCATCCATCCCCATATATATATATATATATATATATATATATATATATATATATATATAGGGAGAAGATCATGCGAGAACCACCTCTTATTGCGAAAACCAATGTGAACACAACCAAAAATGCCTAAAAATAGCTAAAAATCACACAAATTTTTTTTATATTTCTTATATAAAAATCGCTACTTTTCGAAGCAAAAAAAAATTAAATTTAAAAAAAAACAAAATTTTTTGGGCCACTAAAAGTAGCGATTTGAGTATAAAAAAATATTAAAAAAAACTTTTAGATTTTTTTTTTGATTTTTTTAGATTTTTTTTAGGTTTTTTGGGGGTTTAGTTTTTAGCATTTTAGCTTTAGGGAGGGGGGTTAGGTTTTTGGGGGTGGGAGAGGGGGGTTTAGGTCTTATTGGTTGAAATTTCTTCTTTTTTCTTCTTACAAAAAATTTCTTCTCATTTGAACTCTCCACTATATATATATATATATATAGGGGATGGTTCAAATGAAAACCACTTTTATTGTGAAAACTCGAAAACTAACAAAAAAAGGCCTAAAAAACACACAAATTTGTTTTTTTTAATTATTTTTATAAAAATCGCTGGTTTTTATATATAAAAAAACGTTTTTTCAAAAAAAAAAAAATTTGTAGTACACATGTATAGTACACATACACATGTGCAGTATTACACATGTAGACTACACAAATTTTTTTTTTTGAAAATTTTTTTTTATATAAAAAAACCTGCGAAATTTGGTTTGCAAAAAAAAAAAATAATAAAAAAAAATTATATTTTTTTTTTGGCTTTTTTAATTAGTTTTCGAGTTTTCACAATAATTAGTGGTTTCAATTTGAACCTTCCCCTATATATATATATATATGGTAGGGTTCATGCGAGAACTATCTTTATTGCGAGAACCGCGAGAACCAATGTGAACATAACAAAATAAACCCACTACACCACAAAAAAATCTAAAAAAAAACTAAGCCCCCTCCCCCCCCCCCTCCAAAAAAAAAAAAAACCTAAACCACCCTCCCCCAGCTAACCCCCCCCCCCTCACCCAAAAAAAAAAAAAAAAAACCTAAAGAAAACCTAACCCTCCCCCCTTCCCCCCAAGTTAAATGCTAAAAACGAAACCCCTCAATAAACCTAAAAAAATCTATACATGCATACATATATATATATATATAGGGGAGCGCTAAAATGAAAACCACCTACAGTTGTAAGAACAGCGAGAACCACTTTTCAACCATTAGATATTCAAAATGGATGGATGAGATTAAAAGTAATTAAATATAATATTAAATAATTTTTGTCTTATTATGTCTTTAATATTTTAATCGAAAAGGGTAGTTTAGCAAAATTACTCAATTTTGTCTTTTTGTCTTTATTGTTTTTTATTACTTTTTTGTATTATTATATTAGTTTTTATTTTTTAAACATAATATTTTTATTAAGAGCAGTTTTAAATTCTGATTTTTTACAGATTTTTAAAACTTTTTACATTTTACGTTTTACGTTAAACTTTTTACGTTTTACGTTAAAAACTTTACGTTTTACGTTAAAAACTTTACGTTTTACGTTAAAAACTTTACGTTTTACGTTAAACTTTTTATGGTTTTACGTTAACCTTTTTACGTTTTACGTTAAACTTTTTACGTTTTACGTTAAACTTTTTACGTTTTACGTTTTACTTTTTATGTTTTACGTTAAACTATTTACGTTTTTACGTTTTGTGTTAAACTTTTTACGTTTTACGTTAAAAAGTATACGGTTTAACTTTTTTTTTCACAAAAACTTTTTTACAAAAAACGAACGCACCCAGAAATCGCAAACTCGGTAGGTGTCTTAGATAGATTGTTATCATCATCGACTGGGGAAAAAATATGAAAAACCAACAACATCAAAACAATGTGTATCTCGAAAAAAAATGGGGTTTGGCTCAGATTTCCCGATAAACAAAAGGCTACAAAAGTGGAGTTGTAGGTAACCTACCCTCCGCTGTCCTTGTCGCGCTCTCGTCATCAAAATCTACGTTTTTTTTTTCATCATCGCCCCCCCCCCCCCAATCCAAAACAGATCAAAACCCACAGAATCAAAGAATACAAATGCATCATTCAAACAACCTGCATCATTCAAAAAACATTCAAACAAGTGCAACTCACTTTTTCCAGATCCAAAAAACATTCAAACATCAAACAACGTCAAGAACAGAACCAAAAACATCAAACAACCCACCAAAACAGAGACACCCCTCCTCACCCCACTCCTTCACCCATCATTCACCGCCGCCACCGCCTTTAACACACCGCCCCCCTAACCGACCATAACAACCCCCCTTCACCGACCACCGCCACCAAGAAAACGTCAAGATCAGAACCCCAAACAGCAAACAACGTCAAGAACAGAACCAAAAAACATCAAACAACCCACCAAAAATAGAGACACAAAGAAAACGTCGTTACCTTTGTCTCTCTCTTCGTGTTCCACCGCCACTGAAGAACTGAACCACCGGCATCACGCGCCACCACCACAGTTGGGTGGCCGGCCGATTACTGTAGAGACGGAGAGGGGGGGATGTTTGGCTGGTGGTTGTCGTCGGAAACAGGGGAACCGATGGGCGTGGGTGGGTTGCAGTTAACTATCGCCGGAGAGCCAACCGCCATGGCTCCGAAGACCAGGGGTGTTTGTTGTCGTCTGTGAAGCAAGAAGGAGTCCGGTGAGGCTCCGACTCCTCCATGAGTGTTCTCCGTTTTGCTGAGGGATGAAAGAGATGAGAGGTTTTGTGGGTGGTGATGAATATGGTGGTGGGTAATGGGTAATGGGTTGGGATAAAGAAGATGAAACTCTGCTTCTGGAAGAAATTAGGAGAGAGACAGATGAAAGGAAATCAAAAAGAGGAGAGAGACAATCATTAAATGGAGAGAGAGACGGGGGATTTGACATTTGGGGTAAAAGACCAAAATACTCTTTTAGTTGACATAATCTGATTGGTTGGGAGTGGTTCTCGCGGTTCTTACAATTGGATGTAGTTTTCATTTTAGCGCTCCCATATATATATATATATAGATATATATATATATATGTATATATATATATATATATATATATATATATAGAGAGAGAGAGAGAGAGAAAATGTACTGTACAATATCCCTTAACGTACATTACGTACAATATAGTGAAATCGCATGTTATAAAATAGCATGGATGAAATCGCATGTGATCATTTTGATGAAATCGCATGTTTGTTTTTTGTAACAATTTCGCATGTGATAATTTTGATGAAATCGCATGTTGGTTTTTGTAACAATTTCGCATGTGGTAATTTTGATGAAATCGCATGTTAAAAAACCAACATGCGAAATTGTTACACAAAAACTGTAGGATCGGATTCTGACCCGAACGAGTCAATCAGAGGAGTTTGATCAGATACAGGTGCGGAAAACAAGTACCTGACGTAGAAACAGCTAGATATCTTCTTAAATCTCTTTTCTGATTAATTTGACAGCTTTTACAATCAATTCTCACACCGGCAGCACCTCGATATGGAATTGGCAGAGTTACAAATGAGGTCCTCTTATGTGGTATTTATAGTCCAGGTAGGTTCCCTTATACGGACATGTCCGTATAAGCGGACCTGACGAATAAGCGGACCTCCCATGTCCGTATAAGCGGACCTGACACAAAAGAGGATCTCCTATGTCCGTATAAGCAGACCTCCTCTCTACAACACATATTCTCTCTAGTTTTCTCGTAAAACACGCCCTAATCTATACATTACAATGAAAGACCCGATCTAAGATGAAATCAACAGATGTAGTGCACCAACAGACTCCCCCTCAGATGTTGATGGAGTCGACTATCGAGTCACAACAATGCTGTGTCTTCACATCTACAGTCTTGATCCGTCTCTGGGCTTTTCTTTCTCTCTATCTTCAGACTCCCCCTCTCGATTTACTGGTATTCCTTTGTTCTTCAGTAACATCTTCAGGATCGTTGTCTGGATTTTCATCTAACAGCTTCTCATCTTATCCTGCAAAAACTCTACCTCAAAATAAATTTCTATCACATATATATTTCAAACATATAACCCTGCACCAATTCAGACTCTCCTTCAAAACAAACACAGATTTTGATGAACCACTTGAAAGGTTAGATTATGAAAACATTTAATTTCACACAAACACTCCCCCTCAAATATTACTCATCATGTTTAGCACTCGGAATTTTGAAAATCAGCTTTCCAATATCAGTTATCGAAAATCTTTTTAACTTTTTCAAAAGTTTATGCTAAAACACACTGAAAATCTTTTTTTGAAATAAAGAAACATGAAATGCAGTAATGAAAATATTTACAGACAATATTTTTGTGAGTTCGTGTAAGAGGATCATATCAGTTTATGAGACATGTCTCTAACACCGTTAAGCTTGATTACATTTTTAGTTCAAAACAATTCACCTAGATTGTCAGTATATCGGTCCACTTAAATTTTCGCACAAACTTCAACTGATCCGAGATACGATATTAATGTCTTAAGAACTTAAACTTATCCGTGTGTCCCACTACTTGAATATACTCCCGTATCCAGATCCCAATATTCAGTCTTACAGGTGAGTATACCACAGATGATATCTGTTCAGGGGTTAGATGCGAAACCGTGAGAGCTCAGGTCAGAACTTCCGTTCAGCAGAGAGATGACGGCTCGACTTTTGGTGTGTCCCCTTTAGAGGATCTTTTGATTACAACAGCAGCGACTATCAATTTTATTGTTTCATCAGCTTGCTGAGGGCGATGCTATGTTTCAAGCATTTGCGGAAAGCATTATCCGGGGACTAGGTCAGTACTTCCACACAGCAGAAGTCCCGGGATAATACCCCAGATATCACTGAGCATAAAGACCTAGTATCTCAGAATAAGGGACCTTTCAAACAAGATTTCAGGGGTTACCTATATATCCAAGTTTGTGTTAACCCACAGAAAAAAGCAAGTTTGAAAGTTAGTTTATATCTCGTCACAATTTACTAAATGTGTAAAAACCTACTGGCACATCCTCAGTGAGATTGTTTATCACCTTTAAACTTTCCAAATCTTTAGCATGTTGTGATAGTCCACTGATGTACTATCATTTCCTCTATTCACAACGAAACTCATTTTTGGTTTTTATCATGTTTTTGTCTTTTTCAAATTTTCTAATGTTTTTGGATTTTCTGAAAATTTTCTACTCCCCCTAAAATGCAAACACATTTTAAAGGAAATTTGAAAATTACTAGACTCTTGACCCACTAGAAACATGAAAAGTAAAACAAACTGTACAGAAACTTGACAACTGACATCGAATCACATCAAATCGCCATTCACTAGGCATAAACAATCTGAACTCCCCCTTTCAACAAACCATTTTCTCATTTAGATCTCAAAACACTCAAGTTTGTTTTAATCGAAATGATTTTTCCGGAAAATGAGTTTGTGTTTACCATTTTTTAAGTTTACCACTTATGAAGCATGGGGATATGGTTCATCATCTTGTTTATCAATCTCATATGAATAGTAAATCAAGTACAACTTAAAGTCCCTGATTTACCATTTGCAGTTCAGAAACCTCTGTATCACTTGTAAACATAATCTCTTCAAAGTATAACCAACAAATACCATTTGTAAGTAAAACAGATAACACCACTTTTAGGTTTTGCTGTAGGAATGAAACATCTATAGAAACCTCTTTACCACTTATCGAATTAGACAGAAAGATGCCGATTCCTGCTTCTCAATTACCAACATGGAAGCTCCGGCGTAGTCCTCTAACCTGTAAAATTCAAACACTATTCAAATTATTTCAAACAAACTATTCAAACACTAGAAAGATGCCGATTCCTGATCCACGATATAAACTTGGGATCTCCGGCATAGTCCTTAGACTATCATGGAAAGCAAACTTCCATCCAAGTCTTTTCAGACTTGATGGATTTCAACTCTTGCGCAGTGGGGTTGTATGTTGCCTTTTTAGTTGCGTAAAAGTCTTTAACCCCCTTCGCTTTCCCACTTAACATTTTCCCAAAAATCTTTTTAACATTCCCGTTGAATGTTTTCTCGACATCAAAATCTTTTTTCTCATTATAAAACTGATTCGAAATCTCAGTTTTACCAACTTTCTTTTTAATCTCTTCAAACTTCAGTGATGGAAATTCTTCATCATTCACTGAAATTTTCTCCTCAACCTATGGCTCTTCTGGCTTTGTGGAACCAGATTCATCGCCGACATTCACATCAACCTTTTTAGCAACCCACACTTGGTTGTCATTCTCCTTCTTTTTGTAAAAATTTTTCTTCGAACACTCACCAACCTCATATTTTGAATTTTCAAAAATTTTAAGTCTATTGGTTGGTGGTTCAACATCAACAACTTTGTCTTTTAATTTCTGAGAAACTTCCTGTTTTGTTTTTGCATTTGTCGAACAGTTCCATGCAATATGACCAACTTCATTGCATCGATAACAGGTACGAGTCTCTCTTTGATAAACCACTGCAGTTCCATTTTTCTTCTTTTCAGCAAGAAACTCTTGGTTTGACTATCTCCAGAATGGTTTCTTCTGTTCCTCATCTGAACTTCCACCTGATACAAATTCTGTTTTTGTTTTAGAATTTTTATCATTTTTATAGTTTTCTGGTGGAACAAAACCTAATCCTTTCTTTTTGTAGCTACGATTTTGGTTAGGTTTCTTTTGAAAACCAGAACCAGAATTGTAACCCTTTTTCTTGTTTAGACGTTGTTGAACTCTTGAAGTGTATTTTTTAGGTTTTTCAAAATTTTTTAAAACTTTCAATTCAGGAATATTAATCTCTATTAATTTGAAAGTTTTATTAATCAATTCTGTTTTAATACTCATTATTGGGAACTCTTTGTTGTAATATAATTTGTCTGAACCATTCAAAGTATAAACAACTTCGAATGTTTCATCATTCAAATTTGTCTTTGATAACAAAAATTCTATACTGTAAGACCGTTTAACCGACGAATTTTGACTGTTGACTGACGAATGTGACCCTCCTGACTCAGATTTTGACTCAGACTCCTCATCAGTATCCAACACCTGATCGACCACCTTTTTAATTAACTCAGACTCATGATCGGTATCAGACGAGGTAAACGTGACATCAATGTTATCTGGTAAAACGTCAGTTGTGTCGGTTTTTAGCTTTATATTGACTGCTTTCTCAAGTTGCTCCTCGTTTGGTTTCCTAGGAGAATACCCATCCCAAATTGGAGGCGGACACTTGTTATAGCTAACAGTCGGTTTCTTACCACAATCTTTCTTTTCCTTTGGCTTCTCATCTTGAAAAGCTTGCATACCTGCAACAGTTGGATAAATACGATCAATGAGATAATCAGAACTAGAATAGCTTAGCAGTAATCGTCTAATTCTCTCATTCTCTATTTTCTCTGTTTCCAACTCTTGCTTCCATTTAGCACTCTCTTCGATGTAGAAATTTATCGCTTTCTGCTTTGACATCATGACTGCATTCAACATCGTCAGTGCTTGTTCTCTTTCTGAGTTTGTCTTTTGGAGACCAGTTACTGTTTTGTTCAAGACATCGTACGATTCTTTCACATAATTGAGGTTGAACAGTAACTGCTCCTTCTTCTTCTCGTACTTAGCTATAATGTCGTCTTTTGCTACACATTCCTTGCAAGCTTCCAAACACTTCTCGCAAGGCTTGACGACTTCAACAATCTTCTCAACCTCGATTGTTTTCACAACTTCAATCACCTTTTCTTCATCTTTCACAACTTCAGTGATCTTTTCAGCACCACTTTCAACATTTTGAACATCACTTTCAGATTCCTTTTGTCGTTCTTTAGCAGCTCTTTTCTCCTTCAGTTTCTCCATGCGATCTGCAAAATAGAAATGAAAACTTTCAGGAGAAAGAAGAGATTTAGCAACATTTATATGTTTTTCTTCCTCAACATCACTGCTACTATCAACTGGTGACTGATCAAACTGTACAAATTTTTCAGAATCAACATCTGATACACCAGAATCAGACGGTGTTTGATCAAATAAAACTGCTTTTTCTGAAATAACCTCATTCTGTACACTCTCACATGAACTCTGTAAACTTTCATCTAAACCCTCTGAAATTTCTCCAGATCTTTCTGAAAGTTCATCAGTACTTTCTGAATTTTCATCAGATGTAACAGACTTTTCATCCTCACTAGCAACATTCACTCCAATAGATTTCATCCAAGTAGCAAACAAGTCTGGCTCTCGGACAATCTTGGCAATGAATGCTTTGAACTCTCCTTTTTCATCAACAAACATATCCCAGCTGAAGCCTTCAGGTAGTCTCTCATCATCTTGATCAACAAAATAGGCTTCGCTATCAGGAGATATGTATTTGTCCCAGCTGAAATCCACTACACATGCTCTCTTGGGGTCTTCAATCTTCCTACCATGAGCCGTATGTGGTTCTTGAGATTGACCAACTTGCTGATAGATAGCTTTCCGGTAGTAGTCGTCTTTTCCAAATGGATTCTGTGCACCGCTAGCTTCTCTTCCCTTGCATTCACGTTTGAAATGGCCTTTCTCCCTGCATCGAAAACTAGTAACTTTAGATTTATCAAAACCTAAAGTAGATACATGAGCATCAAGAAAATCATTTCTCCCGGTAATTGCTTTGAACTTCTCAGCACGTCGAAGAACACTTGCAAGACACCATTTGATATCCATGAGTTCCATCTCTTCGGCGTCTATCTGATCGTAATCCTCCTTTGTAAGCATAGGATTTCCGATCTGACCAGCAACAAGACCTTCAAAGGATAACAATACAGAACCAAGAAGTGCCATGTGATCTTTAGCAGTGTCTTCTGAAAAGCTTTGACCTTCTGGAAGGTTGAGAGCTATGTTGCATTGAATCACGTATCCATTTCCTGTCTTGGTACTCTGAGACTGAAAGCTTGTGTTTGTCTCTTTAGGATTGACACTCGGAAATGATGAAAACTCACTGCTACTCTTGTTTGAACCCTAATCAGCTTTATCTGATGAATCCCCAGCACTGAATGCAGTTTGGATTTTCGGACTTCTCTCAGACTCAGTAACTGGAATACTACCTTTATAGTACATCTTTACATCCTGTTGACCACTCGGACTGTTCATCCTAGCGATCTTCTGTTGTTCCAGATCCTGACTCTCGATCTTCTTGATGAACTGTGAGATTGTCAATCCATCATAAACACCCGTGTTTTTCAAAATCATCAGATATGTTCCCCACTCTTTCTGTGGTAGTGCATCAGCAAGCTTATCCACCCACTCTTCACGATCTTTATCAACACCCAACATCGACAATGATCGCACTAAGTGACAGTATCTCTCAATCAGCTTCTTTGTATCCTCTCCCGGTAAGCTGCTGAACAGATCAAACTCTTTCTTAACCTTCTTGTTCTTTATCATGTTCTCGCTTCCCTCAAATTTAACTTTAAGAGCATCCCATATCGACTTTGCAGTTTTGTCGTGCTGTAGCAGAATGAATATATCTTCTTTGATCGCTTGCTGCAACAAACTGATCATCATCTTCTCGGCTTTGTACATCACCCGTTCCTGATCCGTGAATTCGGATAACTGTTTGATAACTTGCAATTCTGTTCGAGGCAACACATACTTCTTCAATATACACTCCCATGATCTAAGATGATTTGCCTGAACCTAGTTCTCGAATCGATCTTTCCACCCATAATATTCTTTGATGCTCATCAATCTCGGGGGCTTTTGGGTGGTTCCCGTCTCGTTCTCTAAATTCATGGCCTGAGCAATCGCGGCTGGAGTAGACGGTGTTGCAAATGCGTTGTAGAACTCAGTATCCATGTTTCACACCTGTATCACCGGACAACACGCATAAACAACACACAATCAGTTTTTTTTTAAAAACTTATCAAAGCAACTGAAACAAACTGATACTCCGTGCGAACTGAAACACTCGAACTGATGATTTTTCTGTGCGGATTGAAGTTTGAAACCCTATGTAGGATAGCTAAGAACCGGATCAAATACAGATGACTTGACACTTTTTGTGCAAACTGAATGAATGAACTAGAACAAATGGGCTATAAAATATGAGCTTCCAATGGGCCGCAAACAACGAAGTTCACTTGGGCTGGGCTTAGAAGGATTTGAGCCAAGATTTGCACAGAACAATGTTGTGACTGTTGATGATATATAAAGCAGACAAACAAATTGTCTTTCAAAAATCTATAATTGGGCCGAACCTTTAAAAACTCTGATTGGGCCGTAAAAATTGATCTGGGATTGGACCGTGACATTCAACAGATTTATAGGGCCATTCATTTCATTTTTTTTCTACACATGCAATTAAAGGTTGTGGCCGACAAATTTTTACACAACGCCCATTGGACCGAAACACTTTGTAGTGGACTGACAATTCTATAAGACACAATCAAACAAACATCGGTATTATTACACTTATCCTGACATCATTTATTAAAATTGGGCCAATATGTGATGGGCTCTTATGATAGGACCAATATTTTGAAGATTTAATAAGTGGGCCGCCAAACTGCTGATTGGACCACTTAACACAACCAATCACATGGGCCGCTCAAATTTTTCACATGCAGGTTGTTGTTTTCAACTGTCTGAAAAATATTCACGTGATTATCCTGTTCGATGACTGACAAAGACTTTGATGATCACAAGAGCGAATCACTATCTAACACTATGAGCGGACCACTGAGTTAAGCACAATAAACGAACTTATTAAACACCTGGAGCAAACCACTAACTATTATCACTTTGAGCGAACCACAAATGTCATCATAAGCGGACCATCATACCACAAAACCTATGAGCGGATCTACTGACTTCCACATAAGCGAACCTTAACAATATAACAATGAAGCGAACCAGAATATTATTTGGAGCGAATCTATGTGATACCGTAAAAGTGGACCTAATTCGGAACACGTTTTGACCCGTTTTTATTGCGAATTTCAGCCTCAAACTTTCAAGGATTTGACAATATACTGTTACGCACAGTCTGTGAAATTTTGAGCGAATTCCGACCGTAAAATCTCGTTCTGACGTAGAAAGAAGGTGTAGAAGTAAAAATATGTGATGAAATCCAGCAAATTACAATAGAACTCCTCCTCCTGAAGCTCTGATACCACTTGTAGGATCGGATTCTGACCCGAATGAGTCAATCAGAGGAGTTTGATCAGATACAGGTGCGGAAAACAAGTACCTGACGTAGAAACAGCTAGATATCTTCTTAAATCTCTTTTCTGATTAATTTGACAGCTTTTACAATCAATTCTCACACCGGCAGCACCTCGGTATGGAATTGGCAGAGTTACAAATGAGGTCCTCTTATGTGGTATTTATAGTCCAGGTAGGTTCCCTTATACGGACATGTCCGTATAAGCTGACCTGACGAATAAGCGGACCTCCCATGTCCGTATAAGCGGACCTGACACAAAAGAGGATCTCCTATGTCCGTATAAGCGGACCTCCTCTCTACAACACATATTCTCTCTAGTTTTCTCGTAAAACACGCCCTAATCTATACATTACAATGAAAGACTCGAACTAAGACGAAATCAACAGATGTAGTGCACCAACAAAAACAACATGCGATTTCAATGTGGGATGAAGATCTGACGGCTGAGATGATCGCGTACGTAATGTACGATAAGGGCATTTATACGTTAACCTAACCCTATATATATATATATATATATATATATATATATATATATATAGGGAGAAGATCATGCGAGAACCACCTCTTATTGCGAGAACCAATGTGAACACAACAAAAAATGCCTAAAAATAGCTAAAAATCACACAAAATCTTTTTCTTAATATTTTTTATATAAAAATCGCTACTTTTCGAAGCAAAAAAAATTTAAAATTTTTTTTTGGCCACTAAAAGTAGCGATTTGAGCATAAAGAATATTTAAAAAAAAATTAGATTTTTTTTTAGATTTTTTTTAGGTTTTTTGGGGTTTAGTTTTTAGCATTTTAGCTTTGGGGGGGGGGTGGGGGGCTTTAGGTTTTTGGGGGGTGGGGGGGTTAGGTTTTTTTTGGGGGTTTTAGTTTTTAGCATTTAGCTTGTGGGGGGGGGGGGAGTTAGGTTTTTTTTTTCCGGGGGAGGGGGGGGTGGGGGTTAGGTTTCTTTTAGGTTTTTTAGCTATTTTAGGTTGTGTTCACATTGGTTCTCACAATAAGGGTGGTTCTCGCATGAGCCCCTCCCTATATATATATATATATATATATATATATATATATATGTGTGTGTGTGTGTAGGGAGGGGCTCAGGCGAGAACCACCCTTATTGTGAGAACCTTGAGAACCAATGTGAACACAACCTAAAATAGCTAAAAAAACATAAAAAAAACCTAAAAAAACCTAACCCCCCCTCCAAAAAAAAAAAAAAAAAAAACCTAAACCCCCCCCCCCCCACACAAAAAAAAAACCTAACCCCCCCCCCCCCCCAAACCTAAACCCCCCTCCCCCACCCCCCAAAAACCTAAACCCCCACCCCCCCCCCCCCCTCCCCACCCCAAGCTAAAATACTAAAAACTAAACCCCCCAAAAACCTAAAAAAATCTAAAAAAAATCTAAAAAAATCAAAAAAAAATAAAAAAAATCTTTTTTAATATTTTTTATGCTCAAATCGCTACTTTTAGTGGCCAAAAAAAAATTAAATTTTTTTTTGGCTTCGAAAAGTAGCGATTTTTATATAAAAAATATTTAAAAAAAAATTTTGTGTGATTTTTAGCTATTTTTAGGCATTTTTGGTGTGTTCACATTGATTCTCGCGGTTCTCACAATAAGAGTTGATTCTCGCATGATCTTCTCCCTATATATATATATATATATATATATATATATATATATATATATATATATATATATATATAGGGTAAGGTTCATGCGAGAAACACCCTTATTGCGAGAACCGCGAGAACCAATGTGAACACAAAATAAAATATAAAAAAAATCAAAAAAGCACTCAAAAAATTTTTTTTATTTTTTTTTAATATTTTTTAATAAAAAATCGCTATATTTCGTTTCCATAAAAAAAAAAAAAAAACTTTTTTTTTCGAGTAACAGTTATCCATGCACATGTGCATATGTATCATTACTTCAACAAATTCGGTAATACGTTATCAGGAATAGACAATTGCACTTTAATTTACAATATCATTAGTAATACACTACTTTTTACATTATCAATATTCAAAATGCACATGTGCATAATTAGGTATAACCATGATATAACGTGTTTTGGTACAAAAAGTTTGTGATTTTGAATGGAGAAGTAGACCCATATACATGTTTTTTGGTTAGTTATATCTAGTGGTTGATGGTTTGGTTATAGTTGTCAATTTTTTATGTAATATGTTGATTGGATGGTATAAATGGTGTTTACATACATGTAATAAAGTGAAAATATTGTTAATGGTATTGTATTATGGATGGTAGGAGGTAATGGTATTGTATTATGGATGGTAGGAGGTAATGGTAGTGTATTATGGATGGTATAATAGATGAAAGGGAAAGTGTATTCAAAGTGGTGTACCAAAACACCTTATTTCATGTTGATACATATAAATGCACATGTGCATTTCTAATATTGGTAATGTAAAAAGTAGTGTATTACATATGGTAGTGTAAATGAAAGTGCAATTGTCTAATATATGTAATGAATTACGGAATTTGTCAAAGAAATGACAAAAAATGCACATGTACATGCTTGTGTATTATGGATGGAATGATAGATGAAAGAGAAAGTAGTGTACCAAAACACCTTATTTCCTGTTGATACATATAGATGCACATGTGCATTTCTGACATTGATAATGTAAAAAATAGTGTATGGGTAGTAGTGTAAATGAAAGTGCAATTGACTATTATTTGTAATGAATTACGGAATTTGACAAAGAAACGACACATATGCACATGTGCATGGATAACTGTTACTCGAAATTTTTTTTTATTTTTTTTATTAACAAAATATAGCGATTTTTTCAAAAAAAATAGTAAAAAAAAAAAAATTTTGGGTGTTTTTTAGATTTTTTTAGGAATTACTGTTTGTGTTCACACTGGTTCTCGCGGTTCTCGCAATAAGGGGTGGTTCCTAACGGATCTTTGTCCTATATATATATATATATATATATATATATATATATATATATATATATATATATATATATATATATATATATATATATATATATATATATATATATATATATATATATGTATATGACTCGATTCAAATGAAAACTACCCACAGTTGCGAGAACCATAACAACTCCTATCATCCAATAATATTTTAATACATCACCTATATTCAAATTAAATCAAAGGACAATGTAATCTTTTACTATATACTTTTACTATATATGTCACATTATTTTTCTCTCCATTCTTTTTAAAACTCACACCCATTTTTTTCTCTCTCTCTTTCTTTTACATTAAAATATTCCTCTCTTCTAATATTTATTTTTCTCTCATTTTAAAATTTTTACAAAAAGCAAATGAACATCCAAAAAACATTTTCAAAGAATGACAGAAAGGGGCGGGTCGGCATTTTCAAAAAAACATTTTACGTGTGAGTTTATAGTTGGCATTTAAAAAAAACGTTCTCATTCGACAAAGTGCGCAAATTTTTTTTTGACATTCGACGCCGTCTGTAAATTTTTTTTGACCTTCGACGCCATACGCAAACACTTACGTGTGAGTTCACATTCAACAATTAAAAAACATTTAAATTCGATCCGTGCATAAAAAACATTTACGTGTGAATTTACATTCGACAAATAAAAAAACAATTACATTTGTAACACCCCGTGTTTTCGAATGTCAAAGTCAAAGTCAAAGTCCAAGTCAACTTTGACTTTCTTTGACTATAGATAGTCGATTTTGTGTTTTAGTTGTTTTATGTGGAGTAAGTGTTGTAATCAGCAAGAATCGAAGTAATCGAATGTATTTTAACGCGAACCGATCTACGACTGTGAATGATAGGAAGTAACAATGCGATAAAGATAACCAATCAGTAATCAAATCGATCTAACAATCAATCGAACTCGAGACTCGAATTATGCGAATTTTGGTATTATTATACGTGTGTGTGTGCCTTATGTGTTACTTGTCTGTGCTTACTTTATGTTTGGTGTGGTATTCAAGCAAATCAATCGAAAATCGAATCGAAACTCGAAAAGCAATCGAACTCAATCGAAACCGACATCGAAACATGACTTATAGAAGATTGTATGTTAGATATAGTGGTTGGGATTAAAAGTAATTTGACTATGAATTCTATCATATCCGTATCATCGTCCATCGAAATCGAAACGTCAAAAATCGTCACAAAATACTCGAAGTGCGTGGCGGATCGAACAGGAAGCATCCTGATCGAACAGGCCAGCCGATCGGCTAGCATCTTGCCAGCCGATCGAGCAGCCCACTCGATCGGAGCTCCTAGCCGATCGGCTGCCACTTTCCTCTTTTGGAAGCCTATAAATAGGGCTGTCATTGTCATACTTTCCATTTTTGGAAAGCTCTGACCGAACCAGCTATCTTCTTCACCTTTTCTCAGATTTCTCTCAATCCCGGTAAGTTTTCACTCTAATTCTTGTACGTTTTTTTATCATTACTTGATTCTACACCTTTCTATCTTTTAAAACTTGGATTTTAACCGTGAAATCATCAAGATCTAAGTGTTCTTGGGTGATGTCATCATGGTGTTCTTGAAGAACATCATGTTTTGGCCTCATTCCACCATGAATAGCTTAGATCTAACCGATTTACACATAGACAAGTTAAGATCCATCATAGATCTAAACATTTTCATGATGTGAAGGATTGAAAGAAGGATTTCCAACTTTCTTTCAACTCTTTTACACTCAATGCTTTCAAACCGATAGAAACGGAGCTTGCACCGGCTAACTAATCATTCAAATAGATTAAAAGGTTCAAGGTTCGGGTTCTATGAACAAGGTTCACCGATTTCGGGTTAAACTCTAAACCGACATTCCGAATCATTCAAATAGATTAAAAGGTTCAAGCTTGTCGTTTTTGCGCTCACTGCAACCTCTACGGTCATTTCACTGCAAACTGCCGTTATGGTCCCCGTCAAGCCCCAGCTCAAGCTACCGCCAACCAAGCTCTACTCCCCGCTCCTCAAGGCCAACCAGCAGCTCCAGCACCAGCAGTCAATGCTCGAGTCTGCTTTGCATGTGGTGACCCTAACCATTTTGCCAACAGATGCCCGAACAGGGTAGTCAAGCAAGAGCCCCAGCAGCAACAGCAACAACAGCAGCCTCAGCAGCAGCAAGCAGCCCATGCTCGAACTTTCAACATTAATGCCCGCCAGGCCCAGGCGGATAACAATGTGGTTAATGGTACGTTCCTTGTGAATGGTATTTATGCATCATGTTTGTTTGATACTGGAGCCGATAACTGCTTTGTGTCATTTGAATTTGAGAAGCTCCTTAGTCGTAAGCGCTCTTATCTATCCTCGTCATTCGAAGTCGAAGTTTCTACAGGGAGAACTATTGCCGTTAATTCAGTACTCCGTGATTGTACTCTCGAACTCAACAATCACATCTTTCCGATCGACCTTATTCCGATGCAACTTGGAAGTTTTGATGCCATAATCGGCATGGACTTTCTTCGTGAAAACCATGCTGAAGTTGTGTGCTTTGAAAAGATGATTCGATTCTCGCTCGCGAATGGTGATCTCCTATGTGTATACGGTGAAACAACGTCGAAAGGTCTTAAGCTTATGTCATGTATTCAAGCCAGCAAGTATCTTCGCAAGGAATACCGAGCCTTCTTGGCCAACATTGTAGTAGCGGAGAAGGGAAAGAAAAAGAAAGTTGAAGTCAAAGATGTTCCAGTGGTTCGTGAATTTCCTCAGGTGTTCCCTGATGATCTTCCCGGACTACCACCAAGTCGTGATATCGACTTTCGTATCGACCTCATTCCTGGAGCTAACCCCGTTGCCAAAGCCCCTTATCGACTCGCTCCATCCGAAATGCGGGAACTCTCGAACCAACTCCAGGAATTACTCGAAAAAGGCTTTATTCGCCCAAGCACCTCTCCTTGGGGCGCGCCAGTCCTTTTTGTCAAAAAGAAGGATGGATCGTTCCGGATGTGCATCGACTATCGGGAGTTGAATAAGCTAACCATCAAGAACCGATACCCCTTGCCACGAATTGACGATTTGTTTGATCAACTACAAGGTGCAGCATGCTTCTCTAAGATCGATCTGCGTTCAGGATACCATCAGCTGCGGATCCAAGAGGAAGACATTCCTAAAACCGCTTTTCGAACCCGTTATGGCCATTACGAATTTGTTGTCATGCCCTTTGGTTTAACCAACGCACCCGCGGTTTTCATGGATCTGATGAATCGCGTGTGTAAGCCATACCTTGACCGTTTCGTCATCGTGTTCATCGACGATGTCTTGATTTATTCCAAATCGAAAGCCGAACACGCGCAACATCTACGTTTGGTTCTCGAGTTACTCCAGGGGAACCAACTCTATGCCAAATTCTCCAAGTGCGAATTCTGGTTGGAGGAGGTTCAGTTTCTGGGCCACATAGTGAATAGTCGGGGTATCCATGTCGATCCTGCGAAGATCGAAGCTGTCAAAAGCTGGATTACGCCTAAGAACCCGTCAGAAGTTCGTTCTTTTCTCGGACTAGCGGGCTATTATCGACGATTCATCGAAGGATTATCCAAGATCGCTGTGCCGCTTACCGCTCTTACCCATAAGGACAAGCCTTTTGTGTGGGGAAACGCACAAGAGACTGCCTTTCAAACCCTTAAACATATGCTGTGCAACGCACCGATTCTTACACTGCCCGACGGAAGCGACAACTTCATTGTCTACTGTGATGCTTCTAACCTTGGCCTCGGCTGTGTTCTTATGCAGCGAGACAAGGTTATAGCCTACGCATCTCGTCAGCTCAAGATTCACGAGAAGAACTATACGACCCATGACCTCGAGCTAGGCGCGGTTGTCTTTGCATTGAAGATTTGGCGACACTACGTGTATGGCACTAAGTGTACGATCTACACTGATCACAGGAATTTACAACACATCTTTAATCAGAGAGAACTTAATATGCGTCAACGCCGATGGGTAGAACTTCTCAATGATTACGACTGTGAGATTCGTTATCACCCAGGCAAGGCGAATGTGGTTGCCGACGCGCTCAGCAGAAAAAGTTACGTACTAAGTAACCGAAACATCCAAGCCCAGCACAACCTCGAAAGCCTCATCCGAGAAGCTCAACATGCTTGCTTTAACGAGCTTACATTGAAAAGAGAGAGAATCTACCACGATGGAGCTCAGTTAGTAAGTAAATCAGATGGGATATTCTACTATCTGGACCGAATTTGGATCCTTAAGCGGACCAATTTGCGAAAGATTATCATGAACGAAGCCCACAAGTCCCGATATTCTATTCATCCCGGTGCAGACAAGATGTACCAGGACCTGCGTTATAAGTACTGGTGGCCGGGTATGAAAAGGGATATCGCTCTGTACGTTGGAAGCTGTTTAACTTGTGCAAGAGTCAAGGCTGAACATCAAAGACCTTCTGGCTTACTCGAACAACCGCCGATACCTATATGGAAGTGGGAGAGTATAGCTATGGATTTCATAACAAAGCTCCCGCCCACGCCATCAGGTCACGACAGTATTTGGGTCATAGTTGATCGACTAACGAAGTCAGCCCACTTTTTGCCTATACGAGAAGACTACAAGGTGGAGCAACTAGCCCAAATCTACACCGACGAGATCATTCGTAATCATGGTACGCCTCGTGACATCATTTCAGACCGCGACGCTCGGTTCACTTCGTGATTGTGGGAAACGTTTCAAGCGGCCCTCGGTACGCCGCTTAATCTGAGTACTTCATTCCACCCTCAAACTGACGGACAGACTGAAAGAACGATCCGTACTCTTGAAGACATGCTCCGAGCGTGTGTTATAGATTTTGGTGGTAGTTGGAACAAACACCTGCCATTGGTGGAATTCTCGTACAATAACAGCTATCATGCCAGCATCCAAATGGCACCCTTCGAGGCTTTGTATGGTAGAAGATGTCGATCGCCTATTGTGTGGCACGAGATCGGTCACTCGCAACTAACCGGTCCCGAGATTCTACAAGAAACGACTGACAAAATCCACCAGATAAGAGACAACTTGGTAAAAGCTCGGAACAGACAGAAAAGTTACGCCGATAAAAGATGCAAGCCCCTTGAATTTGAAGTTGGTGACTACGTACTCCTAAAGGTATCACCTTGGAAGGGTGTAGTCCGATTCGGCAAGAAAGGGAAACTCGCGCCTCAATATATTGGACCTTTTAGGATTCTGGAAAGAATCGGAAAAGTCGCCTACATACTCGAATTACCGGAGGAACTCAGTAACGTTCACCCGACTTTCCACGTCTCTAACCTCCGAAAATGCCTCGCTGATCATGATCTAATCGTACCACTCGACGATATTCAGGTCAACGAAACGTTACACTTCGTGGAAAAGCCTGTCGAAATCATGGATCGCCAAACCAAGCAGCTCAGGCGCTCTCGCATCCCGATCGTGAAGGTCCGATGGGAAGGCAAACGAGGCGCGGAGTTCACTTGGTAACTCGAAAGTGACATGAAGGCCAAGTACCCGCAGTTGTTTAAATAAATAGATCTGAAGCATCAAATTGGTAAATCACGGTGTCGTGTAGCCTTCGAGCCTAATTTCGGGACGAAATTCCCTAAACAAGGGGAGGTTGTAACACCCCGTGTTTTCGAATGACAAAGTCAAAGTCAAAGTCCAAGTCAACTTTGACTTTCTTTGACTATAGATAGTCGATTTTGTGTTTTAGTTGTTTTATGTGGAGTAAGTGTTGTAATCAGCAAGAATCGAAGTAATCGAATGTATTTTAACGCGAACCGATCTACGACTGTGAATGATAGGAAGTAACAATGCGACAAAGATAACCAATCAGTAATCAAATCGATCTAACAATCAATCGAACTCGAGACTCGAATTATGCGAATTTTGGTATTATTATACGTGTGTGTGTGCCTTATGTGTTACTTGTGGGTGCTTACTTTATGTTTGGTGTGGTATTCAAGCAAATCAATCGAAAATGGAATCGAAACTCGAAAAGCAATCGAACTCAATCGAAACCGACATCGAAACATGACTTATAGAAGATTGTATGTTAGATATAGTGGTTGGGATTAAAAGTAATTTGACTATGAATTTTATCATATCCGTATCATCGTCCATCGAAATCGAAACGTCAAAAATCGTCGCAAAATACTCGAAGTGCGTGGCGGATCGAACAGGAAGCATCCTGATCGAACAGGCCAGCCGATCGGCTAGCATCTTGCCAGCCGATCGAGCAGCCCACTCGATCGGAGCTCCCAGCCGATCGGCTGCCACTTTCCTCTTTTGGAAGCCTATAAATAGGGCTGTCATTGTCATACTTTCCATTTTTGGAAAGCTCTGACCGAACCCGCTATCTTCTTCACCTTTTCTCAGATTTCTCTCAATCCCGGTAAGTTTTCACTCTAATTCTTGTACGTTTTTGATCATTACTTGATTCTACACCTTTCTATCTTTTAAAACTTGGATTTTAACCGTGAAATCATCAAGATCTAAGTGTTCTTGGGTGATGTCATCATGGTGTTCTTGAAGAACACCATGTTTTGGCCTCATTCCACCATGAATAGCTTAGATCTAACCGATTTACACATAGACAAGTTAAGATCCATCATAGATCTAAACATTTTCATGATGTGAAGGATTGAAAGAAGGATTTCCAACTTTCTTTCAACTCTTTTACACTCAATGCTTTCAAACCGATAGAAACGGAGCTTGCACCGGCTAACTAATCATTCAAATAGATTAAAAGGTTCAAGGTTCGGGTTCTATGAACAAGGTTCACCGATTTCGGGTTAAACTCTAAACCGACATTCCGAACCGTTCACCGGCCGGACTTGGGTGATTCCTGTTCGAGCTAAGGGAACAAGTAGGAACGAAGGTTATCATAGTTCAACACGTTGTCAAGATACTTTGAAAGAATGACAAATAAAAAAACAGCCAAGTGTTAGACGAAAGGCCGACCAGGTCAGAAATGCTGGCCGAACGGCTAGGCTGTTCGAACAGCCCAGCCGATCGGACATGCCAGCCGATCGACCGGGCCAGCCGATCGGCTAGCACATGGTCCCACACTTCCAAACTTTTGAAGTATAGTATTGACGAGGTAATGTTCAATCGACTAGGTCACTCGATTGGTAAACATTACTGTTCGAATCATGAGATACTATGCTTCAACACTTAATCGTTTTCACAACTCGTTCGTAGTAGAGAATGTCAGCCGATCGAACAGACTGTTCGATCGAGTGACATTCAGTGGAGGACCACTCCTGAAGTTCCTAGCCGATCGAGTAAGCTAGCCGATCGAGTGAGCTAGCCGATCGAGCGAACCGCTCGATCGACCGACTTGAAAGGTAGGAACACTTCAGTGTTCTCAAATGCTGCAACGAAAACTTCAAAAGTTCAAATCCTCAAACACAAACACACCAGAGGAAGAAACAATCCACTCGAATGGTCCAGCCGATCGAGCCAACCGGCCGATCGAACAGGACTACCCAATCGGATATACCAGCCGATCGAACAGGCCGTCCGATCGAACCTGCCGTTCGATCGACCAGCCCATTCGATCTATCCATACTTGTTTACTTTTCCGCGTTACTTATCGTTATGCTATCGAACTATTCAGGCTAATCTTACCCTCAGCGCTCCCTTCAATCCACAATCAATCGCTGCGAGTATACTCGATCCCTTTTTGCTTTTAGCACTTTTGGGTGTTACATACGTTACCTATCAAATCACAATCAAACACAACTATCTGAACGCTGACCATTTGCATGTGCTACTTGATTAAATGTATGCTGTTTATTATGTTTACACGTGGAATGCTATCTACCTGCCTTAGCAACATAGTACTATAGTTTGGACTCAGCACCCGTTCACACGGGGGTTGTTAAGGACAAATACTTGCATGGATTACGGTGGTAATCATGTATTGCGAACCGTCTCGGACGGTCAACCCGCAGTCGTTGGTATCGATGGTCCCATGTCGATAATTAACATGCATCGTTTTCCTCTGCGTACGTGCCTGGTTATGCGTAAACTATTCGAACTCTATATGCTATTACTAAACTTGTGTGCTCACCTTTACATTTTATGTATTGACTTTATCTTAACGTATGTGACAGGTGTTTAAGGTGTTAGCTTGCTAGGAAAGCGAGGCAATAATAAAGCTTTAGAGCCAATCTAGCAGTTGTAGGTCGTAGCCTACCTAGGGGTCTCTAGGAGCGAATAAACTATAGCCATGGAGCCGTTGGAGTTGTTCGATCAAGCATCTATGGCATTAGTTGTCTGTAGATCTTGTCCGGATGAGTCTTAATGACTCTGGGCAGTACTTTTAAACATTTGGCTTGTAATAAATTGAATCTGAGTTGTCGAAACAGTACTATTTGTTTAGTTGTATTCTATGATAACTTGTTTATTTATTTGGGATACGGTATGGGACGTATCACTTAACTGAATTTGTAATAATAGTTGTTGTGGAAACTTCTGGATAATCTGTTTCGCTTAGTGCCGCGCCCCGATGATTCCGCCATCGGTTGGGGTGTGACAACATTCGACAATCGAAACATGCGAGTTTTTTTGACATTCGACAGCGTACGTAAAAAACTTTTTATGTGGGTTTTTTACGGGTGGTGTAAATAAAATAACTTTTTTTTGTGATAGGAAAACTTTTTATGTGGGTTTTTTACGTGACTTTTATTTTTTTTTTACAATTGGGGCGTAAAAAAATTTCAATTCGGGTGGGGGTAAAAAAAATTACAACCGGGGTGTAAAAAGAATCTGGTGTAAAATTTATGTTTGGTGTTAAAATTGTATTGCTACACTGGAAATACGAACAAGTTTGTATCAAATTTTTAATTTCATTTTAATAAAAAAAATCAGTGGGTTATATTCTTTTGTAAACACATTTTTTGATTTGATTTGTATGAAAGAGGATAGAGACAAAAGACTTTTGATTTGATTTGATGATAGCAATTGACCAGATTACACTTATCACAATAAAATATTAATAAGCAAACAAGACAAAAAGAATTTGGCAGGTGTTTTATTTACTTTTAATCTCAACCATTAAAGACAAATGATTAATGGTGGAAAAGAGGTTTTTACGGTTCTCGTAACTGGTGGTGGTTTTCATTTTAACCCATCCATCCACACACATATATATATATATAGAGAGAGAGAGACACACCTATATATACACACACATATATAAATTAAATTTATCGGTTTATATACACCACTCTATTAAATTTTGATCAATTATATACAAATGTACAACTATATCCATACACACTTGCTCAATCACACCAACAAAAAAAATTAACACCAAATTTAAAGGTTAAACCCTTAAGTGCTAAACGTCATCCGGCTGCTCATCGCTTCAATGTCTCATGTTATTACCATAGGTCGATCGTCACCTGCTCTCAACGTCATTGTTGGTGCAATATGATCATCGCCTCATCGGCCACAGCATTGTTATTCATAAGAAAAATATTATGCAATGAAATATGTCTGTTTTTAAATATATAAAAACTTGAGACCCAACATTGTCACTATCTCTCTCAGCAAATTTAAATTGGGTAACACAGTTGTTAAAATCGCTCGAATTTTGCTCGATGCTTGCTCGGAATATTCACTGCTTGGAATTGCTCGTTTGATTTGAGGCTCGCTTTCAAATGAGCTGCTCCGCTCGGTTCGGTTTGTAAACGAGGAAACACGAGCAAAGATCTGCTTGGCTCGGCTCGTGAACAATCCTATGTGTAAAACTTATAATACGCTAAAGAGCAAAAAATGATGATATATTATCAAAATATGGTTTGGTTTGGTTTGGATTTTGGTCAATTTTGGATATCATCGAACCCAAAGCTTTAGAGTTTGAAAAAAAAATCCATAACCGATGACTTATTTTCTGAAAATAGTTTAGTTTCGGTTTTAATGTTTTAGTTTTCTTCACTACTTAATTTTGTAACTTTTTAAAGAGCTATAAAAGGTAATTTTTATTTTTATTTATATATAATAAATTACGTCAGAAATCGAAAACTATTTACAGTAAACTTCCGTTTTGCTCCCTGTGGTTTGGTCACTTTAACGGTTTTGCTTCAAACCTTTAAAAATAGCCATTTTACTCCCTGATGTTTCGGTTTTTTTGCTAGTTTGCTCCCCGCCTCTAACTCCATTCAAATTGTTTGTTTTTCCATTTTGCTCCTCGCAGGGAGCAAACTGGCAACAAAACCAAAATATCAGGGAGTAAAATGGCTAATTTTAAAGGTTTGGGCCAAAACTGTTAAAGTGACCAAACCACAGGAAGCAAAACGGAAGTTTACTCAACTATTTATGTTGTGCTTTAGACTTATTCAAAACAAAATTTGAAAGTGCTTTAGCCTTATTCAAAACAACATTTAAAAAAAAAATACTTGATGGACTGCATTATAGGTATGTCGATCAAAACCATATGTATAGTTTATGTCTATGGTCGTTGGAACTTCTATATCACAATAGCACATGCTTTGTTTAAATATCAATATAAACAAACAAACAAGGACCAGAAATATGAGCATCAAACAAACGTGAAGACAAGATTAGCTACAAGCCTAAAATACACAAATAGTAAATGTATTTATTAGAGCAATCCTATTATAATAAATGTTTCTAAAAGAATGTAATATATTAGGGTGGAAGAGGCACCATTAGTGACTCTTTTGGTGAATGATGTTTTCCGCATGGTGAGGGGCCGTCACCCTCAAATCGTGAGCGGTGAGTGGTCAGTAATGTGGGAAGAGAAGAGAGAGGCGGTTAATGGTGGACCCCAACTCATTTCAACCAATCATACTTAAAAAAATTGTTTATCACTCTCCTTGTGTTTGATCACCCCTAGTGATTGAGTGCAACATAAAGAGTGAAGAGGGGAATTGACATGATATGAGATTATTGGGTAGTGAAAGATAGTTAACTTTATACTTTTTATATACAAATTATGTATATTTTTACAAAATTAGATAAATATATAGTTAACTTTATACTTTATACTTTTATACTTTTAAAAGTTAAAATACCCAAACTTAGTTAAACCTAACCCACTGTCTCTTTCATTACACCATCTGGTTCATTACACGGCGCACAAGAAAGAAGCCGCAACCCCAATTTTGTTTCCAATTTGGTTCCAAACGAGGTAAGAACTCGTTCCATTAGATCGATTCAGTCCAATTTTGACCGATTAGGTGCGATTTTTGACTGATTTTGTCTAATTTTGACCACTGCCGTCTAGTTTGACCGATTACCAAAATCCAGGCAGCAGACCTCCGATGACCGTTTAATCTTCGCCTAGGCACGATTTCTGCAGCACACTGCTTATAATATAGTACATATAATTATCAGAGCTTTTACCAAACCAAAACAAAACGAAATCGTGAATTTTCGGTTTTACATAGTATTTCCATTCATCATTTAAAAATTTAATTTTCTTTGTAATTGTAGATCATTCAATTGTGGTGCATCGAGCTTGGAGAACACCGAAGCCTCTCTCGACATCTTCTCTTTTTGACTCATTTTGTTTATTTTCCAACATCTTTGGATTTTGTGAAATATGTAATATTTTTTTCGCAGTGATATACCATTATCACTTTTTTTTTTTTTTTTTTCTCTCATTTACTTATTTTTTTATGCAAACTAGGGGTGGTAAAATGGGGGGTTGGGCAGGTTTGGATAACGGGTTAGGATGAGTATGAGTTAGGATGAGTTTATTAAGAAATGAGTTAGGATAAGTTTAGATCAAGATGAATGGATTTAGGCATGATAGGCTAAAAATATAAATAAACAAAAAAATTAAAAAATAAAAAAAAAATAAAAAATAAAAAAAATAATAACATCATAAAAATTTAAAAATTTTAAAATGTTTTGCTGATGCTAAACGATTCAATTTAAGGGGCTGTTTGTTTGCTTCTGAATGCATCTGAATGGAATCAACCTCTGAATCGGTCAGAGGTTAAACTTGTTTGGTTCAATAAAACAAAACATCTGAATGGCTGAATATGGCTCTGAATGGGTCAGATTTAAAACAACGCTGAATGGATCTGAATGAAAAACAAGACACATCTACCCCTGTCGTTTGCGAAGACGCGGATTTTCGAAGGGGTTGTTTCTCCACAGCAGCTAAGGGGCTGTTTCTCCACAGCAGCTCCTTCTCCACCCACCCGTTGCCCCTCCTCCACCTTGCCTCCCCTCCAATTCGCCCCATCATCTCCGTCAACACCTCCGCTGCCCACCTCCACAATCGAAACTCAAATTTTCATCGTCAGACTCGTTCTTCAATTCAGGTTATATACTATTACATTTCAACTCAAATCATTTAATTACCTATCAGTTGATGATGAACTCAGATCGGTGGTGGGTGTTGATGTTGAACTCAGATCGGTGGTGGGTGTTGATGATGATGATGATGGCGGTGGCGGAGATGATGATGATGATGGCGACGATTGAGGCGATTGACGATGATGGCGGTGGCGGAGAACTCAGCTCTGGCGATTGACGATGATGGCGGTGGCGGAGATGATGTTGATGATGATGATGATGGCGGTGGCGGTGTTGCAGGTAGGGAGAGAAAGGGGAAGGGGGTGGGGGGGATGATGAATGCTGATGAATGATGATGATGATGATAGGGTTTTATAGAAAAAATTTCTATAATGTGTTTATTTTGTGGGGAGGGGTAAAAATGTCATTTTACACTGTCATTCAGATATGGAACCAAACATCACTTTACTGGTTCAGCACTTACCCATTCAGACCCTCTTACCCATTCAGACCTCTTATTCATTCAACACTTATTGGTTCAGATGTTGCCAAACAGCCCCTAAGTGTTTTTTTCAATTTCTTGTCTCTACCATTGGCATCCCTTGATGAAATGGTCTTCTCAAAGATTGTTTCACCTGTTGTGCGAGACTGCCTTCCAGAGTATTTAAACTCTTCAGTTTAGTTTTCACGAACGCCGAGGCTCCGTCTAGAATCTTTTCCCATCTCAATCTCAATTGTGCAGATTCATATAAGCCTAACATACCCCTCACATCATTGGTTATAGATTCCTTGAATGTATTCGAGTCGTCGTTCTTGAATTTCTTAAACACATCTGTACGTCCACAAATTAATATAAAAGATTGTATCACTTATGTCATGAAAAACAGAAGAGATGTGTAAGTTATTTTTATCTTTAAGAAATTGAAAAAAAAATTAAAATGTTCTTGTTGCTGCTGAACGATTCTGATTCAGACAAAAAGGGGTGAATTGTCACTTGCGATTCAGTGGTTAGCGTTACCCATGTCACACCCCCAAAATACACCGCGAGACGTGTGACGTACCAGGATTCAAGCCACCAATCACATTGAACCATTATTTAAATAAAAACATTCGATTCATTTCATAATAAAAATCCAAGTCATAAGTTATAACCAAAGTAAACATTCAGCGGAAGCATAAGATTATTTGTTGTTCAAGTATTTCAAAACAATGTACTAAACCAAGAAAAATATCCAAGAGTTGTGAGCCATGACCACTCCAGCACTCCCAGATAGCAAGTTCCATGTCCAAGAATCTAACGACCTGCAAGCATGCAGACAAGTGTGTCAGACGACGCTGGTGAGTTCAAAGTTTGTTAACGCGTTCTAGTTACCAGATATGAGTATAAGATGATTCAGTGATTTGATGTTGTTATTAACTCGATTACTGTAGATGGCTCTAGATTTATTTTCCCAAACCCCAATGCTCTATCACACATTGGTCAAGTGGTTAAGGTAATTAGTTCACGACCGTCATCCCCGGTACGGTGTGAGGGTGCCAAACCTAATAGCGCTATCAACTAATAACCCCGTTGCCTCCCCGGCAACCAATCGATATATGTAAGGGGACTTAATGATAGAAATGAGTGTAATAACCAATATCCCAATAACCCAACGTTCCTCCCCAGAACGATTACCAGATGTCCCTCACCGAGACGCATGCTTGGGAAAAGAGCAGTGAACTCACATTGGTTTGCTCGGTTTGTTAAGTTACCCGTTTCCAAGTTAATCAACCAACCCTACCGTGGTTAACAATACTTATCAGTCTCATAATCACCCAAGTCATATGTTTTACACAGGTTACATTCATCACAAGGTTATAGTGCAACACGTAGCATGCATATCATCATTAATATGTAACAAAGATCGTGTGCATACACAGGTATCTATCATCATCATTACAAACACTTACTTTTCAATTCATTGACTTACACGACGAAACATAGAACGAAGTGTACAACATAGTTTAACATAGAACTCCTTCTAAACACAATGTACCAGAACATGATACCTAAGTGTATTACTAATTGATGATGATAATAATAATAATAATAATAATAATAATAATAATAATAATAATAATAATAATAATAATAACCCTTCCTATGTATGTATTTATTTTAAAGTTATATATAAGAGTAAACCGCCAAAATAGTCATTAAGGTTTGGTCATTTTTGCCAATTTAGTTCAAAACTCAAACTTTTTGAATTTGGATCCTTGTGGTTTTAATTTTGTTATCATTTTCATCTAAAAGCAAAATCTGGTCAGATTTTTCAGTTAAGATTAAACTTTTTTTGTCTTTTTTCTCTTTTTTAATAAAGGATAAATTAATCAGATTTTTTTAATTTGTTATAATAAAACGTTAAAAAGACCATTTTGTCATTTATTAAAAGAGAGAAAAAAGACAAAAAAAAAACTGGATATTAATTGAAAAATCTGACTAGATTTTGATTTTGGATGAAAATGACAACAAAATTAAACAATTGCCACCGGTCTTCATATAAATTACCATAGATTTAAAAGATTCGAGTTTTGTACTATAGTGGCAAAAATGACCAAACCTCAAATACCATTTTGACGGTTTACTCTATATATAAATTAAACAATTGTCACCGGTCTTCATTGGCCGGCCTATACATAATTAAGCGGCTCACAAGGGCTCACCCGAACCAGCGGTACATGGGTCATAGTTCAGAACGGTCGGTCCGGTCCTAATCCTATGATGTGTATAGTCTATCATTTAAACTTTAAAGGCTTTTTCCCCATCAAACGAGCCCCACAAAAGGAAGTGTACTTGTCAAGTGGAAAGCGACCTTGACCACATTATTGGTGAAATTTGGATCAACTTTCTTGGACATATAGATTGAGAAACTATAAGCTACCTGTCTTTATGAGTGATCCTTTCGACCACTTTTTTTTTTCAAGATCACAAGCTTTCTTTTCTTCAAGCAATGGAAGGGCACCTGGTTTGTGGTGCAACTCAAACAATTGGTTTACTTGCATTCATTTACTTGCTTTACACACAATCTTTTGGATTCGACCCGGTTAAATTTCACTCCGGTGTGTTTTACATTTTGGGTTATATGTCTCCTTTTAGTATATGGGATGTTGAAATTAATAAATCTACTTTGTGTTTTGTATATCTTGTAGGCAGAAGAGACTTGGTGAAGAATGCTACAATGGAAGAAGTTGGTGGTTTAGAAGACAACTTGCAACCACTATTCAAATCATTCATAGGTTTGTTCCCATTCTTGCTCTTTGTCACGCATTTAGACACCGCCAAAAACTGTAATTGGCGAACCAAGTCTTGTTAATCATGGTAGTTGCGACATCTCGTTTTTTTTTTTTTCTGGGTCAGTTTTTCGCTGCTTGAAAGTCTCTTAACTTAATGCTCGAGTTTTCAGTTTCTGTTAAGTCACATAAATAATTATAACTTGTTTGAACCAGAAATACTAATTAAGCGTTACAATGATACAAATAGTTAACATAACTACGTAAAGGTAACACATTGTTCAATAACCATTTAGAGAAATACAAGTGAAATACTTAATCAAATTTAGTACTCATCTTTTTAATTTTTACTTTATTTTCAAATGGAACATGTATAAATTGATTTTATTTTAAAATACAACAGAAACAAGCATATCCAGTAAATCTTACACATAGCAAAATTATTTGTAGAGTCTGGGAGGGTGAGATATAGGCAAACTTTACCTCAATCCATAGGAGTAGAGAGACTGTTTCTAGAGAGAACCCCCGACTCCAAGCAAAAAGTAGTAGACAACAAGCAAAACTAAATATAAAAATAGAGAGCTACCAATAACAAAATAAGTAGTGAAAGAGTAACATAGTAAATCTAGGACAAATATAGCATAATACGCAAGATAAAGACATGCAAAGTCACATAACAAAACTAAGACTGTTTGTTTTAAATAAGTTATCTTGTGACGGTAGTATAGGTTACATAAATTTAAAAATGCGAGGGTAGTTAACCCTCCACCCTATATACTAGGTCCGTTCATGCTAATCGATCCTTACAGTTATTTACTGTTTACGACATAAAAGGAATTTCAACGCACGCATGGACATGGCCGTTTCAATGTTTTTGGACGCCCTAAGCGAAGTCCAAAGTCGGGGCCTTTGAGAGACTTGAACCTAAAAAAATATCAAACAACAATAGCAAATTGCAATGTCAAGTCGTAAAATCGTGAATATCAAATCACAAAATTGTTTTTTATGGTGATTGATCAATCGCAAATCGCACCATCGGTAGCAATCGATTACCCATAGTTTCTCCCTCATCGGCAGAGGATGCATAATTACGCTCAAGAAAAAAAAGGACTTTGAAGCTTAATGATTCAAGAAAAAAAAATTGGCCAATAATCCTTCAAGTTTTGGGTGTAGACTATTTATTTATTTGTTTGGGTCATTATGTGTTTATTCATTTAGGCCAAATACACATATTCACATGTAATATATGAAAAAAATTAAAATAAATTGAAGGCTCCTATTTTTGGTGATCCTAAACCATCACCTAGAATGCTAAGCCTATCAATCCGTCTCTGTGCATGGATATATTCTAAGCTTCCCTATTGTCCATGGCCATCATCACAACTTACTGTTGCCACCACCGACACTACCACCACAGTTTAGATTGTGATTTTGTTAATATACGTGATATGATTAATGATCACCATTTCGTGGCAACGAAAACGACGATTAATTAAATTAACCAATTATTTGGACAATAATTCTGAAAGAGAAACACTTCCCACCAAGTTAATGGCCTGTGTGGGGTATTATTTTATATTTAATGGGTAAGAATCTAAAGTTGATTTGTTTTTTGCACAAGTAAATATTGCGAGTACCAAAACTACGCAACATTGTTTGAGAATATAATATAACTATGTTAGAACCCCGTGTATTACACGGGTTGAATAAATGTAATTTTATATGTTAAATAATATAAAATTATATCTTTATGAACCCTGTATATTGTACGGGTTAAATAAATGTAATTTTCTAAATCAAATAATAAAAAAGTTATATCTTTAAAAACCATGTGTATTACACAGATTAAATAAATGTCATTTTGTATACTAAATACTAAAAATGTTGTATCTTTAAAATACTCGTATATAATCTGGTTGAATAAATCTACCAAATAATAAAAAATTGCATCCTTAAAAACCCCGTATATTACACGTGTTGAATAGATCTAAAAAAGAATTATATCTTTAAAAATCATGTGTATTACACAGATTAAATAAATGTAATTTTGTATATTAAATACTACAAACGTCGCATCTTTAAAAAACCCGTGTATAGTCGTGTTGAAAAATCTACCAAATAATAAAAAAATTAAATCCTAAATAAATGTAATAGATTAAATAAATGTCATTTTATATACTAAATACTAAAAACGTCGTATCTTTAACATACCCGTGTATAATCTGATTGAATAAATCTACCAAATAATAAAAAATTGCATCCTTAAAACCCCGTATATTACACGTGTTGAATATATCTAAAAAAGAATTATATCTTTAAAAATCATGTGTATTACACAGATTAAATAAATGTAACTTTGTATATTAAATACTAAAAACGTCGCATCTTTAAAAAACCCGTGTATAGTCGGGTTGAAAAATCTACCAAATAATAAAAAAATTATATCCTAAATAAATGTAATTTTGTATATTAAATACTAAAAACGTCGTATCTTTAAAAAACCCGTGTATAGTCGGGTTGAAAGATCTACCAAATAATAAAAAAATTATATCCTTAAAAACCTCACGTTTTACACGAGTTAAATAAATATAATTTTGTATATCAAATAATAAAAAAAGTCATATTATTAATAAATTAGGATAACATTTAATATTAATTTATTATTTATATATTTAATATAGGACAAGTAGATAAGAGAGGTATTTGTTTTAAAAATATTAAATTAATAATTTAGATTTGAGGATAATATTTTATTAAAGTATGATAAGATTTAATATTAATTTATTATTTTTTTAGTTAATATAAGATAAATATAGATTTGAGGATACATTCGATGAATTACAGGTGTTCAAAAGTTGGTTTCTTTTATTATAGTAGTTAGATTTACAAAAAAATGTTGGTGTATATAAGATATTCTAAATTTATGCTTTAATATATTAAAGTTACTATACGTTAGATCTGATAAAAGTTTTTATATACAACATGTATAACATGTTATTATTCAAAAACTTAGTATAGTAACAACATGATTTAAAAACTATTATTATTATTATTATTATTATTATTATTATTATTATTATTAAAATGACAACTTATTAGCTTTTTTTTTTTTTTTTTTTTTTGAACGGCCAACGAATCCTCCAAATGGGTTACTGGCGAAATTCACCACATCGGGATACACTCGCCTTCCGAACCGGGGAAAACCCTCACCTAGGGCCGAAGCCTGTGAACACTCGCCCGAAGGCACGACAGTGCGGTGAGGTAAAACCCGCTCAGTTCAAGGATCGAACTAGCGATCGCCGCCTACTCGCCTAGTCTCCCATCATCACCAGGTGCCGCAGAAACTAAATGCTAGGGGCAGGAATTGAACTTGGGTCACTTGGAACACAAGATCTCTCCCTTACCACTCCACCACTAGCTCATTGGCGACAACTTATTAGCTAAAGGTGGTTTTTGATATTACTGTTTTTGGCCATAACTTTTTGTGGTTTTTGCTTTTGACGAACACACCTATTTTAGTTAGTTTTTTTTTTTTTTTTCAAAATTTAATAAGTTGAACGATATTAATATTTTATTATTATATTCTTATTGAAATTACTTTTAAGCATATTTTATTTATATTTATAAATATCTCAGTATGCTGTTACGGCGTTCTTATTTTTAATTAAATTTCTATGAAATTTCACTCAAAACCAATATACAAATAATAATATACAAGTGATCGAAACACAAACTTGTATGTCATTAAAGCTGTCTCACGGTTTAGTTTTTTTTATATAAATAATATAGCGTTGCGACGTGCTTGCTTTTATTAATCATGTTTTGATAAAAATTGATTTTTTAATTCTTTATCGTGATGAACCGAATCGATAACGTTCGGTGTCATCACGAACGAAATCGATTCTAACCGAATAACATTAGTACCCATATCGATATTATCCAAACCGGTACCGGTATTTGTTTTAGTGGTTTTGATCGTTATAAAACATGTGTAGATTTCATCTTGGGCGCATCTTTTTCGATTGTTATACCAAGTGTTAATATCGTACATACGTTGTAATAAACCAAAACGATACTTACCAAATGTCCGCTGCAACACGCAATGAATCCCCCTTATTATTATTTAAAAAAAATCATTTCTGGACCACCATTTTTTATCAAACTATGACACATTTAAAAAATGTGAATTTAGTTTAGATACCATGTCTCTTTCCTTTCAACCTTGAAAATTACACATAATCAATAGTTTTTGTCTAGTTAAATTAGACTCCAAATAATCAAACTAGCATCCCATACGTATTTCTTTGTATTCGTGTGACCTATACGAATTTTTTCTTTTTTTGCACTCGGTACATGCATGATGCATCCCAATGGTTACATGTTCACGAGACCTTGGGAAAATGAGACGTGCCCGCTACTTTACAAATATACTAGCACGTTGTATATTAGTAATTTCATATAGAATAATAGTTTTAATTATAAACTAAGTAAATAATTTTCAAACACCTTTTCCACCAATGACAAAAAATATACATCGGTCACTTATTAACAATTCATACAATTTTACATAGAGCTTGTGGTTACTTATATAAAGCCCAACGACACATTTTAGTTAGTATAAGATAAACATCTATACATACTTAATTCACTTAAATATATGAATATATTGCCATATTAAAAAAGAGTAAATGCTTAATCGACCATTATTTTTCGAGCCGTTAACTCATTTCATTAGATTTCTCCAAAAATCTCATTTTATATCAGATTTACCATTTTAGACCTTCAACACGTTCAAATCAATACTTATAACTAGTCAAATTGATCTAGTAATTGGTCAAAACCATGTTTAGGTAAATTAAATTGGGCTAGAGATGAGCATTTGATATCGGGTATCGATAATCACTTTCTTTATTTTTCAGTATTGATACCGCTATTTATGGGTAAAACACCGGTAAATATAGATACCCGTATCGAACCGGTATATTCGGTACCGATACCCACTTTTCCCGTTTTTCGGTATCAGTAACGGTTCGATACCAAACAGGTTTCATGCTCATCCCTAAATTGGGCATCTTAACAATTTTTACCATTTTTTTTTAAATACTCAAACATTCTTTCAAATACATGATTTAATCTTTATAAACAATATATTTCTAGCCCCCATTTTTAAACCATGGAACATACATTACCATAAGAGGGGTAGGGGCGTCCATCACTCACCACTCACTCATCACTCACAACATCCAATCAAGTTCCGCCATGTCATCGAGCTTTATTCTATTACTAGTTGTGGATTTTAGTGGAAATGCCCATCACTCACCACACCCAACAATTTTCCCTCACATTCTCTCTAACATTCAACGGTCAAATTGTTCCAACGTTCACTTTTTTTGATTTTACAACGTGTTAAACAATCCATGCGTTTTAGAATCCACGCGTTATAAAAGGTGGCGGCGACGGTTTTGTTTTGTGATCCACGTGTGGTGGAGGGCTTATCACGGGACACCCCGTCCCCCTAATGACTTCCACAAGCCTTGTGCCACTTCTATTGAGATTATTTCTCTACCTTTACCTTTCCCTTCCCTTTTTCACTTTCCCTTTCCCTTTCCTTTTTGCTTTTCCTTTTGAACATGTCAAAACTACCTTCTTTTTAACTTTGAGAAAAATTTAGTTTAAGAGATTGGCAGAATTGGTCGCCAAACCTCACTTTATTAACAACTTTTTACACCTAAATACCAACTAAGTTACAAGAATTTAAACTCACATAACATTATATGAAGGACAAACACACAATACCACTAAGTCATAGGTCTCTCAACTTGAAACTAAATCCCAAAATTTCACTCATTTGAGATTTACCACCAAGAAATATCTACAAGCCTTCTAGCAAAATATCATACATGTAAAAAAAAACGTTATCAAATCAATAAGATATAATAATATTTACACCTGAACTTCCTTTAAGATACAGCATACTTAAATAACATACAAACTTTCATTAAAACCTTGAACAACGAAACCAATAACAGAAGCAAAACATGGTGAAAATACTTTAACATAAAAAAACAGCTGCCATGAAGATTTCTATGGCTGTCTTTCAGTTGCCAGTAGCCATTGCGACTGATTTGTGACCAAAAAGGACCACAAACGCCTATTTTTCTAGTAATGTTGTACGTCTAATTCGCTTAATAATTTGTTCGCGTTGTTTTACAGGAGATGGTGATCTACAAAAGCTAGAAACCACCGGTTTCGCTTGCGATTCTACCTTCTATTCAAAAGTTTGTGTCGCAAATAACCGCGTAAAGATTGATACCAAAACAATGGAAATATATATGCCTACAAGATTGAATTCAACAAATGACACCAATACATTGGATAAAGAAGAAAATTATAAAGTTGTACAAGTTCGTCCATATGCATGGTCACAATTTGATCTATTGAAAACTGTAACTCCGGTCAAGTTCCTACAACAATCACCACAAGCTTCGGCAAGATATTGTAACTACAACCATACAGTTCCGGCAGTCATTTTCTCTTCCGGAGGCTTCACCGGAAACCTATTTCATGAGTTCAATGAGATCATAATCCCATTATACATCACTTCTCGCGTATTTGAATCACGAGTGCAGTTCATTCTGGTTGATTACAACCCTTCTTTAGTTATGAAATATGAACGCATTTTCTCCAGCTTATCGCGGTACAATGTGATGAATCCAGTGATGAACACGAGTGTTCATTGCTTTGAAGGAGCTGTGGTGGGTCTTAAATTTCATGGGTTTTTAGGTATTAATTCTTCTGAGCTTCCCAAAGGGAACTCCATGATCGAGTTTAAGAAATTCCTCAGATCAGCTTACAGTTTGAAGATCACAAATGTGTCGAATACAGGTAAGGGTTGCCCACCCTCATCCACTTCTAGAATAGGGGAAAATTTCGTATGGAAATTTTTGACAGAAAAAATGCTTTGGAAATTCCTGCACATGATTTCTGACAAAATACTACGTGACAAAATCAACTCAGTTTTTGTAGTAGTGATTTTCGTGAGAAACTTGTTGGAAAATGTTTTCCACAACCGATTTTTTGACGAAATCAGTTTTGTAGGAAAACTGTCGCTAAGTCTGTATGTAGTGGGGCGCTATAACACCCCATTTTTTAATTTTCGCGCCCCGCACACCACGACGGGCGGCGCTATTGGGAATTTTTTTTTTTGGGGGGGGGGGGAGGGAGGCGCCATGCACATAGCGGCATGATGGAGGGAACTTTTAATGGTTTGGCCAATCAAAAGGCTTTAAGGGTTTTTATAATTAATTAATAAAATGAAAATTAATAATTAGGTAATGATAGGTAGGGGCTTTATGATTATGGGCTCTAGTGATATAACGCCCCATAAAGCCCTTGTGTGACGTGGCACGACACGTGTCGTATAATGCCCCACAAGGGGCTTTATGACTACGTATGGCCTAAGGGTGTACACATGATGGTGCACGGTGAGGGTGTTACCGCATGCTAACACCGCCGCCATCCCCATATATCGTGCGACAAAACGTTAAACCCGAGGAGTGTTCACCGAATGGTTTGAATGATTTTTTTTTTGAACGTTGGGCCACTTCAAACAGCTATAATGCCGTTGGTTAAAAAAAGTAATTACATATTACTTTTTAAACCAAACCATTCACAATCCATTTCTCACAAACAAAAAACAATTCAAAACCATATCTCTTCTCATTTTATACTAGAATTTTTCCAAATGGCGGATGCAATACCATTGTTTATTCCACCCGACATTACCGACGATGATATCTCCTCAAGCGATAGTAGTTTAATTTTTTTTTCAAAAATCTCATTGAACAAGCCGAAATAGAAGACACGTGCACATCTAGTAAAAAAAAATATGTCCGTTGTGATCGGGAGAAAGGCCACGAAACCCTTATGGCAAATTATTTTGTCGAAGAGCCGAAATACAATGATGATTTTTTTCGTTATTGGTTTCGTATGTCAAAAATGTTATTTTTAAAAATTGTGAGTAACGTGGAAGTGAATAATCAGTGGTTTCAGGAGGGCATGGACGAGAAAATGAAGAAGAGTTTTTTTTCGTCAAAGCTTTCGTATGTCAAAAAGATTGTTTTTTAATTTAAAATGTAATTTTATTTTGTTTAAAGTATGTTTAAATTATAAATGCATAACTTTTAGAAATAAAAAAACTAGAAACAAAAATAGATTACTCCCCATGAGGGGAGCCCCCTTATGTTTGAGGCAAAATAGAGAGTTTAGAGGGGAGTTAACATGGCATAGTGTGATTGGCTGGGGTGGAGAGGTGATTACTCTCCACGAGAGGAGTACCCCTTATACCCTAAATGCTACATTTCTGACAAACATTGTTGTCGCCCAAAATGACTCAGTTTTCTAGTAGTGATAGTATACCGATAAATAATAATTTCGCTAAAAATGGTTGGAAATTTCCTATGCATTTCCAATGGAGTATGCTTATTTAAAAAAACTATTTTTTCTGTCGGAAAAGAGTGTTTTCTATGCATTTTAAACGAATTTTTGCATGGGTATGCCTGCTTTCTGGTACTAACTCCCTGGGTGTGATTTTACCGGATCCGTTTGTTTGTTAATTATGGTGTACATAGGTTCTACAGCACCGGTGTTGCTTCTTGTGTCTCGTCGGAAAACAAGATCGTTTCTAAATGAAGACGAACTAGTGGACATGATGGAAGAATTAGGGTTCGATGTTGTGGTGGTCAGGAGTCCCAAAAAGATGTCAAATTTGGAAAGATTTGCAAAGCTAGTGAGCACGTGCAGTGTCCTTGTCGGAGCTCACGGTGCCGGACTAACAAACCAAGTGTTTTTGCCAACGGGAGCGGTGGTGGTGCAGGTGGTGCCACTAGGGTTAGAGTGGCCTTCTACGGTTTACTTTGGCGAACCGGCGGTCCGGATGGGATTGCATTATTTGGATTACAAGATTGGACCGGATGAGAGTTCACTTATTGACTTATATGCACATGATGACCCGGTTATTTCGGATCCAGGATCCGTATTTGCAAAAGGGTATTATATTGGAAAGGAAATGTATTTGGATAAGCAGAATATAAGGGTTGATGTAAATAGGTTTAAGGGTACTCTTGTTGAAGCGCTTAGAATTCTTAAACTTACATCTCCTTTAAGCACACGATGATGCTTTTAGATGTTTAGTAATTGTAAGAAAGAACTAAATTGGTTGATAATGTAACGTTTACATGCTATAAATTTGATTTTAGTTTATAAAATTTCACGTTTATTTATGACTCTTCATTACAAATAGATTGATAGCTTTAATTTATGAATGACAACCTTTAGTTATACTTGGTTCTCCCCTATCAAATCGATGAAAGTTTATGACATTAAACTGTTGAGACTGATTGAATGATGGATCCTAAACTTAATATATATTGCAACATATTCATTTTGCAATCGATTCGATTGAAACAGTTCACAAATATGGGGGGCATAATGTAAAATATCGAAGAGAGTAAATCAATCTTCTCATCAAACAACACGAGGTTATCCCATTTGCTTTTAATACTTTTGTTTTCCTTTGGCCAGAGGCTGTGGACCTACTTAGTCGAGTTAAAAGGGTCATGCATAGTAATGTTATGACCCAAGATCTATAGATATAATTTTTTAAAGACTTAGTTTGTTATTCAAAAAGGGGTAGCGACGCAGCTTGTTGCCTTTTTACCCTCTATCTCGATGTAATTTCCATTTGGAAACTCCGTATATATATACGTGTGTGTGTGTGTGTGTATTAATAATAATGACCGAATATATATACAAACTATATTGTCTAACATCCCCCCGCAGTCGAAGCAGAAGATTGCCGAATGCAAAGATTGGATCACAAGTGTGTGAACAACTGTTGAGGCAGAGCTTTGATGAAGATATCAACATATTGACAATTCGTCAGAACATGTAGAACTTGTATAGAACCGATGCGAACCTTTTCCTAAATGAAGTTGATATGAACAGTTTCTAGGTGTTTCGTCCTCTGACCTTGCATCAAATTTTGGGATAAGTATATCACACATATCTTGTTACTATAAACGATTGTTGCATGACACATAGGCACTTAAAGGTCAAGCATTAAGTTTCGTATCCATCTTATTTCGGTTGTCGTGTAGGCCAGCTCTGATATTCAACCTCAACGTTGGATCGCATGATAGGAGTTGTCGTCTAGCGGCGAGGAGATCAGATTATCACCGAAGAGGACACAATACCCGGACATGGAGCGTCATGAGTCAGGGCACCGTTAGTGGTCACCAGAGTATGTCGTAAGCTTGGTGGAGTTTGAGGATTTAATTTGATGACCATGTTCTAGGATGCTCTTAAGATACCAGAGTATCCGTTTAAGGAACTAAAAGCGAGGATCTCTTAGTGCATGCATAAAAGGCAAACTTTTTGTACGACACAAAAAATATCAGGCTGAGTAAATGCCAAATACGGAAAAACTTGTAATAGCTTAGTTTGAGAGAGAGAGAGAGAGAGAGAGAGAGAGAGAGAGAGAGAGAGAGAGAGAGAGAGAGAGAGAGAGAGAGAGAGAGAGAGAGAGAGAGAGAGGGAGAGCTTGTAATCAACAACCCTTCTTCAAGTTCTTTGATCTTATTATACTTGATCCATCATGATCCACTCTATGATCAATGTTTATGGAGAAGTTATGGCCATTATTGGTAAACCCTCTGTGTTGCTTGGGTTGAAGATGAAGCTTGGTATGAATTATATGTTTAATCTTTGGCAAAGAGATGTGTGGTGTCTTTAATATATCTTTCTACTCTTCTTCTTTCGTAATGAGCTTGTGATTGTTTTGGTCTTTAATCTTGTGGGAGTTCTTGATAACCAAAAGAGATAAGCTTATTAGTACACTCATAGTGTGTAAAAACCCATATACTAATAAAGAAAATCTGATATTGGAGAAGTGGTTAACCCATTTGTGGAAATACATGTGGTGATCAACCCTCATTTATCAAGAGTATCGTTAGTGGCCTGCACGATCTATATGCTAGGCCTCAGTGATTAGCTAAACCTTGGTCTAGTGACTTGTCTAACATGGTCTATATGTTAGACTTGGCGCGGTCCAAGAGTTGGTAAACCCATGTTAAAATACTATACGCCTATAATATATATATATATATATATATATATATATACTATAACTCCACCTGTTAAATAATGCTCAATCACTCTAATTAATCACAAGTGTCCTGAGCACTTTGATAGATCCTTGCTACTTTTGAAGTGAGACAAAGGTATGCCAAATAGAGGATCGCAAGCCATGGAAACAATGTAAAAGAAAGAAGAGTAGTTGGATGTAACTAACCCAAGATTAGGGGATTGTTCCTTAAAAAGAACCTTTCTCTAAGATCGGGGAATGATTTATCTTTAATCGACTCTAATTCTATTTTAACCTTAAAGTCACATCTTGTAAATCTAATAAAAATTCGTTTGTTACCTTAGCTAGGAGCCGGGTTTTTGAGTTAATTAACCTCACCTCTTGCCAATAACATAACTACAATTCATCCCAAGTGGATTCGGAGATCCAAAGCAACACTCTTCGTGCTCTTGGTATTCTCTACTAATCATCTATTACTTGCTTTTATTTTCTCGTTTTAATATAAAATTAACAAAAGATAATTAATCAACTAGTTGGTAATTTAAAGTTAACTACTAAAAGTCGTATCCTTTGGGTTCGATACTTGGTTCTTACATAAACTTTACTACAAACGATAGGATAGGCACGCTCGCCTATTTTGTGTGTCTAGTTGAAGCAATAATCATTTCTTATAAATTTAAAACTAGGTGAAAGTGTCTAAAAGTTATTAAGTTAATCCACTTAATACGTTGTTAGTGCATTAATGTCTATCTCCTTCGTCAATCCGAGCCGTAGCGAGAAACCGAAGAAATCGAGTCTTTAAAGTATTAAATCTAGTCAAAAGGCAAGGTGGCAATCTTGTAATTAATGAGAAATCTCATTAAAAGCCTTGGCCTATAAATAGAGAGTTAGTGTGTTAGTGTTAAGACTTTTGCTCCATTTGTGATTTTGGTGATTCAAGTCTAGAGAGAGAAAGTCTAGAGTGAGAAAGCTCTCTCCAAGTGATTTTTGTATCGTACACGTCGTATCTTTCAATAAAATCACGTTTCTAGTACGTTATTGTGTGTTCGGTCACGCACATTCACGGATTCCGCACGTCGAACGTTCGTTACGCAATCGAACGGTCTCAAAACGGTCTCGAAAGAAAATCAACGAGCTTGAAACGAAATTGAAAGGTTTTGTGACTTCTTCTTAGTATTTGAATATTCCATGTCCAAAACCGATCAATTCTGTTCCAATAAGTGACGATGTCACAAACTATGACAAAGTCGTAGTTGAAGATTATGATGAGAAATCTGATGATGAAAATGAAAAAATTGAAAAACAAAAATTATTTTTGGAATTAAAAGAAAATTTTAAAAATACTGTTTTGCAATCTACTGAAATAGGTGAATGCTCAAAGCAAAAACCTGTTAAGAAGATGGTAGAACAGAAACAAAAAGTTAAAAATTTGAAAAATTTTAAAAATGAAAATAAAAGCTCATCATATCAATCATCCAATCGCAATCAAAAATCACAAAAATTAAAAATTCAAAACTCAAAAATAGTTGGTAATAAGTGGTGCGGGTTTGACCACAGTGCTCAAAAGTCAAATCCAACAATGAAGAGGAGGAAAGCGTATCACCAAGCCAAACAGTGCTTTGATTTGAGCGTATGGTGTGAAAATGGTGATTGGTATGATAACAGAGTGTGTTACCGATGCGGCTATCAAGGACACATTGCTGTTAACTGCCAGAATTGGAGCTATGAGACGAGGAGATGCTATAATTGTCAAATCAAAGGACACTTTGCCAGAGATTGCCCAATAAGATCAAATGAGAGATCGAGGGCTGTATCTCAGAAAAGGGTGATGAAGTCAGTCAAAGTCAAAGAAAAGCCCAAGGAACTGAAAGTTTCAGAACAGAAAGTCAAAGAACCTAAAGTTCAAGAAAAGAAAGTGAAGCTTTCTCTAGGGCAGAAAGACAGACTGCGAAAGAAAAGGAAGAAAGCACGAGAGTATCTCGAAAGGATTTTGTCCTCGGGTACATAAGGAAAACCAAACAGCAGTTCTGATAAATCGTCTTGCTCTTCAAAGAATGACAAATCAAGCAAAACGAATTCATCAGATGCAAATCTGAGGACAGAATGGAGTGTGAAGAAAGGAAATGTTCCTGGCGATGAATTTGTTTCTTCGGAAACAAAGGAGCCACGCTCTGGCGATGATTCTGATTCGTCAAAATCAGAGGAGCCACAAGTTGAGCTCAAAAGTGAAAATTCAGTTCCGCCAATGGATGACACAAACTTTCCACCATTGCAAACTGAAAATTTTAAACAAAAAGATGGTAAAGTGAAAATTTCGAATCAATTCTATTCTAAAAAGAAAGAATTTGATATCGAAAAGGCTTTTAATGGAAAAGTGAAAAATATTTTTGGAAAGATGGTTGAGGGAAAGGTTAAAGGGGTTAAAGAATTTTATGAAACAAAAAGGAATGTTCAAACCCCGAGTGAAAATAACTCAAATACACCCAAGGCTGGTCAGGCTTGGGTGCCTACATTCGTTGCTTAAAATCCTGACTTGCCGGAACTCCCAGGTTGGTAATTGGGGAGTAGGAATCGGCATCTTTCTTGAGAAATTTCACTCTGGTGATTTTTCGCCTTACATATGGTAAATCAGGGATATTAAGTTGTACTTGATTTTATACAAGTGATATTTGAGATCTAAAACTGAAATTGTAAAATCTGTCATGTGTATGAAGAGAACAAGGTGATGAAACCCTGAGTTTATGAATGACACACAAAACTAATTTTCCGGAAAAAACCATTTTGATTAAAACAAACTTAAGTGTTTTGAAATCATAATGGGAAAATAGTTTGTTGTGAGGGGGAGTTCTGATTGTTTATGCCAGGTGGATGGAGAATTGAAGTGATTCTCATCAAGTTGTCAAGTTTGTACAGTTTGTTTTCAAATTTTCCCAGAAAATCAAAATTGAAACATATTTTGATTTTAGGGGGAGAAAAATTTTAAAAAAATTAGAAAATTTGAAAATGTCAAAAACATTGAAAAATCAAAAATGAGTTTTTGTTGCATAAAAGAGGAAATGATAGTACATCAGTGGTCTATCACAACACGCTAAAGATATGTAATGTTTAAATGTGATAAACAATCTTACTATGGATGTGTCGGTAGATTTTTGCACACTTAGTAAATTGAAATGAGATATAAACCTAAATTCAAACTTGCTTAATTCGTGGGTAACTATTCTTGGATATATGGGTAACCCCCGAAATCTTGTTTGAAAGGTCCCTCTTTCTGAGATACTAGGTCTTTATACTCAGTGATATCTGGGGTATTATTCCGGGACTTCTGCTGTATGGAAATACTGACCTAGTCCCCGAATAATACTTTCTGCAAAATGATTTGAAATATAAGCGCAGCCCTCAGCAAGTTGATAAAACAATAAAATTGATAGTCACTGCTGTTGTAACAAAAGATCCTCTAAAGGGGACCCACCAAAAGTTGAAGTCGTCATCTCTCTGCGTATACGGAAGTATCGACCTGAGCTCTCACGGCCCTCGCAATTTACCCCTTAACAGATATCATCTGTGGTATACTCACCTGTAAGACTGAACATTGGGATCTGGATACGGGAGTATATTCAAGTGGAGTGATACACATTTAAGTTCAAGTTTCTAAAACATTAATATCGTATCTCGAATCAATTGAAATTTGTGTGAAAATTTAAAGTGGATCAATATACTGACAATCTAGGTAAATTGTTTAAAACTTGAAATGTTTAAAAGCTTAACGGTGTTGGTGATATGTCTCAAAAACTGATATGATCCTCTTGCACAAACTCACAAAAATATGTTTGTACATATTTCATTTCTACATTTAATTTCTGTTATTGCAGTTCTGTTTCTTATTTTGAAAAATCCAAAAAGATTTTCGACAACTGATGTTGAAAACTGATATTCAAAATCTCAAAGGCTAAACAAGATGAACAAACAGGTTGGTTAAATGGTTTGAAATGTTTAAAATGATTCATTAAGTTGAATCAGATTTTGGAATGTTTCAAAGTTGATAAATTTAAAATGTGAAACAGTCTCAAATGTTTAGTTGATTCATTAAGTTGAATCACAACATTGTTGATTGTTAATAGAGTGTTTGAGATGTGTAGGTTTCTGATTCTGTTGCTACGGAAAGCCAGGCGTCGATCCCAAAGCACGGAAGCTTGACGAAAGGGGAGCCTGAAGAAAAGAAGTCTGATCGATAGGAAGAGCAACGGAAGCTTGAAGACAGATCCACGGGGATTCTGTTCGAAAAAGAGAAAGACCAGACGCTACGAGATTGACTGCGGCAATATCCAAGGGGGCGATTGTTAGTGCATTAATGTCTATCGCCTTCGTCAATCCGAGCCGTAGCGAGAAACCGAAGAAATCGAGTCTTTAAAGTATTAAATCTAGTCAAAAGGCAAGGTGGCAATCTTGTAATTAATGAGAAATCTCATTAAAAGCCTTGGCCTATAAATAGAGAGTTAGTGTGTTAGTGTTAAGACTTTTTCTCCATTTGTGATTTTGGTGATTCAAGTCTAGAGAGAGAAAGTCTAGAGTGAGAAAGCTCTCTCCAAGTGATTTTTGTATCGTACACGTCGTATCTTTCAATAAAATCACGTTTCTAGTACGTTATTGTGTGTTCGGTCACGCACGTTCACGGATTCCGCACGTCGAACGTTCGTTACGCAATCGAACGGTCTCAAAACCGGTCCTACATACGTGCCAATAGTTATTAAATTAACTAGACCAACACGACACGCATCAATATGCAGTGAATAAATGTTAAAGAATACAACACTAAGAGAGATTATTCGTCAACGGAAGGATGACCAACTAAGGATATATGATGGTGAGGAAGAATTAGGCTCCAAGATGATCATCATTGTTTTAAAATTTGTAACCCAAAAACAAATCCCTTCAATTTTCGGTCTAAACAAGTCAACAAGGCAAACCAGGGTCAGAAGTATTTAAGGCACGTCAGCAACACGAGTAGTGTACCGACGGCTTCCGCTACTCTTTACGGAGTTCTTATGTCGATGCCAAACGCATTGCTGACGCGTTACTAAGCCGTCCGTGATGCGGTGTCTAGCATTGTTGTCCAATTTCTTCGTTTTGCGTGTATGGGTGGTCCTAGCTTCATCCCGATGCTCCGTAAAGCTTCCAAATGGCTCCTTAAACTCCTTTAGACATGCAAAACACAAATCACATCAAAGTAGGCGACTCGAAATCAAATTCATGTAAAAACACAAACTTTAATATGATTAAACTGCGGGTTTTCAACCACGTATCACATCCCCGTAGTTGTCTTTTGCTTGCCCTCAAGCAAATCTGTTTCACTTTCACGTGGGATACCTATCATGCTAATTTTTGGAATTTGACAATGACAAGAGACCAAATGGGTCGCGCAATCCCTCATTGACTTTGCAAATCGTGCCTTTTAGAATACTTATAAGAGGACATTTTTTGATTTTTTTTGAAATTTTCCCCCATCCCCACACTTGAAGTCAACATTGTCCTCAATGTATAGTGTTTAAATGAATGGTTGAAAATCTTTACTTTTTCTCCCCATCCCCACACTTGAGGTCAACATAGTCCTCAATGTGTAGGATGAGGATTTTTCAAGACACAAGGGACGTGATACTACAATTCTCCCAAAATTCCACCCGGTCAAAACTATATAATTACACACCACTTATTCAACTAATTAAATAATCAAAGTTAAGAAAAAGGAAACGTATGCACCGGGTTTACTCATTCTTCATGTGCTCTTCGGTCTTTCAGTACAAACAGTCGTCCCATACCGAACGTAGATGTACCTACAAATCTTAACACTCGTGTAGAAGCGAACTTCTCACAAAAATCAAACCCCATTAAATACTCCATTTTTACCATTTTAGGAAAGATTTACCTAGTCATTCGTTGGTCAACTTCGATTTTGGGAAAATATTTTTCAACAGCAACAATCCTAACTCACTTTTGTAGGAATCACGGTTGCATTTAGTGTATGTAACAAGCCCTTTAAACCCCCCGATAGCTCGGTAGGACAAGTGAGGTCTCGTTAGGGTTATATAAGGAACACACCCAAACGTTCATTTATCTAAATAAATTTAAGGCAAAAGAAAAGAAAATACATAAACAAAAAGAAAAAACTAAAAATAAAAATAAAAATAAAAGAAGCGAAATATATAACATAACACATACCTCACACCTAGCGTTGATAACGTTCATTAGGATCCACCCGTGGGTATAGTTGGTAAGGGTAACCGGTAAGGGCGGACATGATTTCATTGAAGTTATCAAGCGGGCTCCCTTCGGCCGGCGACGACGTAAGTATCAATATAAAACTTGAGGTTACAACTTGAGGCCAATGAACTACCCTCAGAATGGCTTCAGGCTGCTCCCGAAAGGTGGCTTAGTTCGTCCATGGGGTATTATTAATAGTCATTTTCTGTTGGGTGCCACTGTCATCCAATGCCTATCCTCCAAGGTGTTTCTCTACGGGTAGCCACAATTATCGTGGAGGCATATCATTAAGATGAACATATGGGATACGAAGGAGACGTTTAATAGAAAAATGATCCTATATGTGCGGTTGACCAGTGCTATGATCATGCAGCAAAACCGCCTTTTGGAAAATTCACTTTGGGTGGTGAAACCAGTGGATGACTTCAAATTCGCAAAGATGAGGATGGGGTCGCATATATATGTTCAATCAACTGGGCATCATCATAAGGTCTCCGATAGGGATACGGGGTACACCTTCACGTTCACCGAAGACGTAGAGGGTGAGGATGCAGAGATGGAGGAAGGTGATGAAGAGGATGAGTCCGAGCTAGAGGGCCGAAGATGTCACACCCTGACTTTTACGGAAGCGTATACGTGTGACTTGATCAGTTTTCATTGCATTTGATTATAATAAACAACTATATGTCCAAAATAATGATGTTCATCCATTCATAGTTTAAAGCATTACAAACATAAGTTGTTCAAGTTTTCCAACTAGCATAGTTTTAAGTTAAGTTGCATACCATTAAAAGATAATAAGTTACATAAAAGGACTTCTTTAACAAAAGACTATATTCACAAGGCTTTGCATCCTATATCTCATCAAGGACGAGATATACGAATCAAACCCTTCAAAAGTGGATGACATCTAAACTTGAATTTCACATCTTGAAAACAACACCAGCGCCAAAGATCCATCTAGTTTCCAGAAATACATGTAAGTTGAAAACTGTTGCAACCCCCGCCCCCTATCTGTCCCGGGAATGGGCGACCGCGAGAATTAGTTTTGGTGGTATCGGAGTTTATCAATTTGGCAGCGGAAATTACATCAGGACCGTAGTTAGGAAATATTTTATCAGAGTAAAACACCACATTTTATATAATTAAGTATATTGAGATAAAACCCAAGTTTTCATTACAAACTGATTTATAGGGATAAACCCCATTTTATTGAAATAAAACATCTTCTTTATTAAGGTAACTTTTATAGCCACTTTTCCAAGCCTTCAGTGCTGTCCAGTTGGCTTCTATTTGGCTTTCACATTTTGTTACCTGAAACGCGTTTAAAAACATTTGTCAGTGGAAAATACTGGTGAGTGAATCCCAGTTTAATCAAGAAGAGTTTTTATCAATTTTCACAGTACTGAGAGTGATTACAATGTTTACATCTACTCAATTACTCATTCAGTACTGTCAATCCTGACTGGTGGGTCATATTACCCATTGGCTAACTCTTTGTCCAATGGTAACGTGTTCCACATTTTGCATACAAAACCCCAACATACTGGCAGTAATTGAAGAATTACAAAGACTCAATCACTGCTAATTATGATTTAAATAAATAAAGGTTTTGTAAAATAGTTTACAAAAAGGAGATTACTCACATTGTTGTCTTAGGTTTTCTTTAAGGGTTACCTGATGATTATCTATAAATTACACAAATGCACACGCGTTAGTATGATAACCCAATATTTAGATTAGTAATACCCTCCCCGAGACGACATTCCAACGACTACGTCGGGCAGAACCTCGACAGCCGTTACGGAACCCTGGATCAATCGGGCAGCGTATCTAATACATAACCGGGGTTATGATAATTACAACGAGGCAGAACTTCGTTATTTAGGGGGGTATTATACCCGTAAATTACTTTAACTCTATAGAAATTCGAGAGAGAAAGAAAGGAATGAGCGACTGGAAACTGAAGCTGAAGGCCTTCTTATATAGTGCCTCTTCGACTTCTCTCGCGGCCCGCGTAGAAAGAAGGCAGGGCCTTCGCGGCCCGCGACATAGGCTGTGTAGGGCGTAGGCTTGCTGATTCGTCGATTTTGGCTTCAACACGATCATGACACGTGGCAGCCTGGGGCTCGGTCTGGTGGCTGGCTATCGCGCCCCGCGTAGACCCAGGGGTCGTCTTACGTGGTCCGCTAGCAACCCCTTTTTCTTGTTTTTATTTTATTTTAAATTATGTAAGGTATTTTGGGCTCGGTTTTCACATACGGTGTTTATTTTAGGACATATTTGGATATTTTAAATATTTTTAGGGTGTCGAAAATTATTTTACGGTTGTTATATCCTCCCCACCTTGTTTTAGAGCTCGTCCTCGAGGTCTACTGGAATAAGTGCTGATATTTCCTTTGCATTTCTAATTCAAGCTCCCAAGTGTATTCTGGTACTCTTTTGGAGTCCCACTTCACTTTGACCAGAACTAATCTCTTGTGCTTGAGGTTCTTAACTTTCTTGTCTTCGATCTGTAGAGGCCTTTCTACAAATTTAAGTTGTTCATTTACCTGTATGTCCTTAAGAGGTACTATTAGTGATTCATCAACTAATCGTTTCTTGAGATTAGATACATGAAATACATTATGTATTCCTGCCATTTCCTCTGGCAGTTGTAGGTGATAAGCTATAGGTCCTATTCTTCTAATAATCTCAAAGGTCCAACATACATGGGGCTTTACATGGGGCTTAGCTTTCCCCTTTTGATGAATCTGACTACTCCTTTCCAAGGAGAGACTTTCAATAACACTTTTTCACCTACCTAAAACTCCAATGGTTTTCGCCTGTTATCAGCATAACTCTTTTGTCGATCTCGTGCTGCTTTCAGTCGTTCCTTGACTTGAACAATCTTGTCTGTGGTTTCTTGTACTATCTCTGGTCCAGATAGTTGCTTTTCCCCAATTTCTGCCCAACAGACTGGGGTTCGGCACTTTCGTCCATAAAGTGCTTCGAATGGTGCAGCATTGATACTTGTGTGATAACTGTTATTGTAAGAAAATTCTATTAATGGTAAGTGATCGTCCCAATTACCTCCGAAATCAATTACACAAGCTCTAAGCATATCCTCCATTGTCTGGATTATCCTTTCGCTTTGTCTGTCCGTTTGAGGATGGTAGGCTGTGCTTAGATTCAACTTGGTTCCCATTGCTTTTTGGAAACTTGCCCAAAAATGAGAGGTAAAACGGCTATCCCTATCAGAAACAATTGATAAAGGAATTCCATGCAAGGAAACTATTTCATTTACATATAGCTTAGCTAATTGTTCCATACTGAAGGTTTCCTTCATTGGTAGGAAATGAGCTGACTTAGTTAGCCTGTCTACAATCACCCAGATTGTATCATTACCTTTTCTTGTTTTGGGTTATTTGGTAACAAAATCCATTGTTATCAATTCCCATTTCCAAACTAGCATCTCTAACTGTTGTAATAAACCTAAGGGTTTCTGATGTTCAGCTTTAACTTGTGAGCAGGTTAAACATTTAGAAACATAAGCTGCTATATCCTTTTTTATTCCTATCCACCAGAAATTCTTTCTTAAATCCTGATACATCTTATCACTTCCAGGATGCATCGTATACTTAGACTTATGGGCTTCTTCTAATATACTGTGATGTAGGTTCCCTAATTTAGGTATCCACATTCTTTTCTTATGGAATCTCCAAATTCCATCAGTTCCTTGTTCTAATTCTTTAATCCTTCCTTTTAATTTTCCAGTATCATCCTTGATAACTGATTCTTGTGCTTCTCTAATCTGTTCATTTAAATCTACTTGTAGATTTAACTTAAGAGAACGCACTCTTTTTGGCTTTTCATAATACTTTCGACTTAAAGCATCAGCTACTACATTTGCTTTTCCTGCATGATACTGGATATTACAATCAAAATCACTAAGAATCCCCATCCAACGTCTTTGTCTCATATTCAACTCCTTTTGCCCGAATACATACCTTAAACTCTTATGGTCGGTGAAAATGGTAAACTTACTGCCGTAAAGGTAATGTCTCCAAATATTAAGGGCAAAAATTATGGCTCCTAATTCCAAATCATGGGTTGAATAATTCTCTTCATGATTCTTAAGTTGTCTAGATGCATAAGCTATAACCTTTTGTCGTTGCATCAACACACATCTATAACCTAACTTAGAAGCGTCACAATAGACTACAAAGTCTTCAGTTCCTTCTGGTAACGCTAGTATGGGTGCATTAGTTAATCTTTGCTTAAGAATTCTAAAGGCTTCTTCTTATTTTGGTCCCCATTCAAACTTAACAGATTTACAGGTTAGCTTAGTCAAAGGAATGGCTATTCTAGAAAAATCTTGAATAAATCTTCTATAATATCCGGCCAATCCTAAGAAACTTCTAACCTTGGTTGGTGACTCAGAAGTTTTCCATTTGGTAATTGCCTCGATCTTGGTGGGATCTACATGAATTCCTTCATGATTAACTAAGTGTCCAAGAAATTGTACCTGTTCTAACCAAAACTCGCACTTTGAAAACTTAGCATAACGCTTTTCCTTTCTCAATAAACTTAGAAGTGCGTGTAAATGCTTTGCATGCTCTTCTTTACTCTTAGAGTAAATGAGAATATCATCTATAAAGACAATTATGAATTTATCCAAATATGGCTTACATATTCGGTTCATCATGTCCATAAATACGGCTGGGGCATTGGTTAAACCAAATGGCATGACGGTAAATTCATAATGACCATACCTTGTTCTAAATGTGGTCTTAGGAATGTCCTCTCCTTGTACCTTTAATTGATGATATCCTGAGCGGAAATCGATTTTCGAGAAAAACCGAGCTCCTTGCAACTGATTGAACAGATCATCGATTCTTGGTAATGGATACCGATTCTTAATCGTGACCTTGTTCAATTCACGGTAGTTAATGCACATACGCATTGATCCGTCTTTCTTCTTAACGAATAAGATTGGCGCTCCCCATGGTGATGAACTTGGCTGTATGAATCCTTTCTTCAATAATTCGTCTAGTTGTTTCTTTAGTTCCTGCATTTATGCGGGTGCCAAGCGGTAGGGTGCTTTGGCGGTTGGTGCTGTCCCTGGTAGTAGGCGGATTCTGAATTCAACTTCCCTGTCTGGCGATAGTCCTGGTAATTCTTCTGGAAACACATCTGGAAACTGAGATGTCACACCCCAACCGATGGCGGAAACATCGGGGCGCGACACTGAGCGAAACAGATTGTTCAAGAGAAATTCCATAACAACTACATTACCAGATAGTTAACATTAAGTCCCATACCTTAACCCATCAAGCAAATTAAGTTAATACAGACATCGATATCTCTAAAACAAGCAATATGTTCCGAAAACTCATATTTCAAATAAAATAAATTGTCTTTGTTTCTAGACTCCCAAGCATCCTAAACACCTGTCACATACGTTAAAATAGAGGTCAATACACATAGTGTAAAGGTGAGCATACAAGTTTCATATAGCATAATAGAGTTCGAAATAGTTTACGCATAACCAGCATGTAACATGTATAAAGTGAAGGCTAGTAGGTTATCGACAGAGAAATATGCAAGGCGTGACTGCGAGTTGTAGAATGCGCAACACGTATCCCCACTGGGACACTTGAAGTAAAGCCCTTAACAACCCCTGTCCACGACAGGTGCTGAGTCCAAACTATAGTACTATCGTTGCTAAGGTGTGAGGCAACAATCACTGTGTTAACATAACATACAAGCATTCACCGAATAACACGTAGAATGCGATAACGGTTAGCGTATAAATAGTGTTTGCGTTGTGTGTCGATTATGATTTGAATATAGGTAATGTATGTAACAACCAAAAGTACGTAAAGCAAAAAGGGATCGAGTATACTCACAGATTGTGTTTAACAAGTAAACACGCTCTTGGATTTAAGGGAGCGCTGAGAGATATTATCCTGAACAGTTAACGATAGCATAAACGATAAGCGGTGCGTAAAACGGTGCAAAGTGATAAGTTTCGGATGGTAATCCGATCGGATGGCAATCCGATCGGATGGCCATTCGATTGGATTGACGTCTCGTTTGGTAAGGATGTGTTTGTGTATGATGGTTTAACTTTTGAAGTTTTCGTTGTAGCATTTTGAAAACAGAGAAGTATCTCTACCCACCGGGTCGATCGATCGAACGGCAGTTCGATTGGACGACGATCCGTTCGGTGAGGTATTTCTCAGAGAACAAGTTCACAGCAGTGTTGTCATCCAATTGGATGGTCTACCGATCGGGTGCCAATCCGCTGGAACTGTTAGTGCATTGAACATGTTGAAAATTGCTTAAGTGTTGAAGTCCCAAACGTCACATGGTCGGGTGGTCGTTCGATCAGATGGCTATCCGATAGGGCGGCAATCCGTTCGACGTTCAAAACTCTGAAAATTTGAAATAATAGTTTAAGTGTGGGACCAAGTGTAAGCCGATCGGACAGCTGTCTGATCGGATGGCAGTCCGGTCGGATGGCAATCTGATCGGACGACAATCCGTCCCAACGACCTGATCGTCTTGACACTTGATTGTTTAAGAGTTTTGCGGTTTTCTCGAGATGGTATGACCACGTGTTAAACAACAGAACCCCATCAACACTCAGGTGATCCGATCGGGCAGGAATCACCCTAGCCCGGTCGGTCAACTGATCGAGACGGTGGTTCGTGTTTAACCCGAAGTTGGGTGTCTCGTGGATAGAACACGGATCTAGAACCAATACATCTCTAAGAAAGAGTAGAAGATAAGAACTAGGTCCGTTTTCATCGGTTTTTGAGTGCACTGAGTGTAAAAGAGTTGAAAGAAAGTTAGAAAACCATCTTTCAATCCTTTTCACTATGAATATGTTCATATCTATGCAAGATCTTAGTTTATTCATGTGGAAATAGTTCAGATCTAAGTTTTTTTTGGTGGATTGAAGCCAAAACATGAAGTTCATAAGAACCCCATGATGACATCATCCTAGAACACCTTAAATCTAGTGATTTCACGATTAAGATTCAAAAGAGAAAAAGATGAAGGAGTGCGTGTAGATCATAGAAGTACAAGATTTAGGTTGAAAACTTACAAGGATCGCGAGAAATCGAGAGAAAGAAGCTTGAGTGCGGCTGGGTCGAGTGAGAGGAGCTGTCACATAAAATGATGTGACAAGTGAGGTATTTATAGTGTTTCCCAAAAATGAAAGTGTGCACGGATCGGATGGGCCACCGATCGGATGGCTGTCCGATTTGGTGGCAATCTGATCGGATGACAATCCGATCGGATGGTCACTCAATCGTGTGGCCACTCAATCCGATGTCCGGCGTGTTGAGTTTCGTCGTTTCGATTCGTGTGCTGAGCGTTGCAATGCGATAGAGTTTCCCATTAATCCCATCTACTATATTTAACTTACAATCATCCTAAATGACTTGTGTTTAGCATTTGCGATTGCGTTTCGATTAATCACCACAACATAATCATAAATGATCATGCACAAGTAACACGTAAATAGGACACACACGTAAAACAATATCCAGAACGCATAACTCGAGTTGCGAATGCGATAAGCGATAAAGCGATAAAACGTGCGGTAATTAGCGATTAAACCTCGATTATTAACATGTACTTCACATAATACAACTAATTCAATAAAATAAATAGATTATCTACAAGTCAAAGAAGTCAAAACATGAGTTAAGCAAGGAGTGACAGATCGCAATTAGCAATCTTTTCTTCCTTTGACTTCAATCTTGACTTTGACTTTAACTTTCGAAACACGGGGTGTTACAGCCTCCCCTACTTAAGGGAATTTCGTCCCGAAATTAGGCCTTAGCCGTAACAAACAACTGCGGGTACTTCGCCTTCATGTCACTTTCAAGTTCCCAAGTGAACTCTGCGCCTCGTTTGCCTTCCCATTGGACCTTCACAATGGGGATGCGTGAGCGCCTGAGCTGCTTGGTTTGTCGGTCCATGATCTCTACAGGCTTATCCACGAAGTGTAATGTTTCGTTCACTTGAAGATCCTCTAGAGGTACTTATAAATCATGCTCAGCCAGGCACTTTCTAAGGTTCGACACGTGGAAAGTCGGGTGGACGTTGCTAAGTTCCTCCGGTAGTTCTAGTCTGTAGGCCACTTTTCTGATCCTTTCCAGAATCTTAAAGGGTCCAACGTATCGAGGCGCGAGCTTTCCTTTCTTGCCGAATCTGACCACACCCTTCCAAGGTGACACCTTTAGGAGTACATGGTCGCCAACGTCAAATTCAAGGGGCTTACGTCGTCTATCGGTGTAACTTTTCTGACAACTCCGAGCTTTCAGCAGATTGTCTCGAATTTGGAGGATTTTGTCAGTCGTTTCTTGCATAAGCTCAGGACCGGTTATCTGCGAATCACCGATCTCATGCCATTCAATAGGCGATCGACATTTTCTTCCGTACAATGCCTCAAACGGTGCCATTTGAATGCTGGAATGATAACTGTTATTGTACTAGAATTCGACTAAAGGTAAGTATGCGTCCCAATTACCACCGAAATCTATGACACATGAACGGAGCATGTCTTCAAGGGTACAAATCGTTCTTTCAGTCTGACTGTCGGTTTGGGGATGGAAAGCGGTACTTAGATTAAGCGTAGTACCGAGGGCTGTTTGAAACGTTTCCCAAAGACGCGAGGTAAACCGAGCATCACGGTCAGAGATGATGTCGCGAGGCATCCCATGTCGACTAATGATCTCGTTTGTGTAGATTCGGGCTAACTTTTCTACCTTGTAGTCTTCTCGTATTGGCAGAAAATGAGCAGATTTGGTCAAGCGGTCAATGACAACCCAAATGCTGTCGTGACCTGATGGCGTGCGTGGAAGTTTCTTTATGAAGTCCATGGCAATACTCTCCCATTTCCACATAGAAATCTCGGGCTGGACGAGTAAGCCAGAGGGTCTTTGGTGCTCAGCCTTGACTTTCGAGCAAGTCAGGCACTTCGAAACATAGAGAGCGATATCTTTCTTCATGCCCAGCCACCAGTACTTGTAGCGAAGGTCCTACATTTTATCGGCACCGGGATGAATAGAATATCGAGACTTGTGGGCTTCGTCCATCAGAGTCTGTCGTAAATCGGTCCACTTAGGGATCCAGATTCGGTCCAGGTAATGGAATATCGCATTCGACTTATTCATTAGCCGGGCTCCATCGTTGAGGATTCTTTCCTTCTTCAAAGTGCGTTCGGTGAAACAAGCTTCTTGGGCTTCGCGGATGAGAGTGTCGAGGTGATGTTGGGCTTGAACATTACGAACGCTATGCAAATAGATTCGTCTGCTGAGAGCGTCGGCAACGACATTTTCTTTGCCAGGATGATAACGAATCTCATAGTCGTAATCGTTGACAAGTTCTACCCATCGGCGTTGACGCATATTAAATTCCTTCTGGCTGAAGATGTGTTGTAGGCTCCTATGGTCGGTGAAGACCGTACACTTGGTACCATAAAGGTAGTGTCGCCTAATCTTCAACGCAAAAACAACTGTGCCTAGCTCGAGGTCATGGGTTGTATAGTTCTTCTCATGGATCTTGAGCTGACGAGACGCGTAAGTGATAACCTTGTCCCGTTGCATGAGAACACAACCGAGACCAAGGTTCGAGGCATCACAGTAGAAACGAAATCATCGTTTTCGTCGGGCAAAGCAAGGACGGGAGCATTGCAGAGCATATGCTTGAGAGTTTGAAAGGCAGTCTCTTGTCCAGTTCCCCAAACAAAAGGCTTGTCTTTGTGCGTGAGAGAAGTAAGCGGCACAACGATTTTAGAGAATCCTTCGATAAATCGGCGGTAATAGCCCGCTAGTTCGAGAAAAGAACGGACTTCAGATGGGTTCTTAGGTGTAACCCAACTCTTGACAGCTTCGATCTTTGTGGGGTCGACGTAAATACCTTGACTATTGACAATATGACCGAGGAATTAAACCTCCTCCAGCCAAAATTCACACTTGGAGAATTTAACATAGAGTCGATTCCCCTGGAGTAGCTCGAGAACCAAACGTAGATGTTGCTCGTGTTCGGCTTTCGACTTGGAATAGATCAGGATATCATCGATGAACACGATGACGAAGCGGTCAAGAAACGGTTTACACACTCGATTCATCAGATCCATGAAAACCGTTGGTGCGTTGGTTAAACCGAAAGGCATAACAATGAACTCATAATGGCCGTAACGAGTGCGAAAAACGGTTTTGGGTATATCCTCCTCTTGGATGCGTAACTGGTGATAGCCTGAACGTAGATCGATCTTTGAGAAACATGAGGCACCTTGCAATTGATCAAACAAATCATCGATTCGAGGTAGGGGATAACGATTCTTGATTGTTAGCTTATTCAATTTCCTGTAGTCGATACACATCCGGAACGACCCATCCTTCTTTTTGACGAAGAGGACTGGTGCGCCCCATGGATAGGTGCTAGGGCGAATGAAGCCTTTATCAAGCAATTCCTGGAGCTGACTCGAGAGTTCACGCATTTCGGACGGTGCGAGTCGGTAAGGAGCTCTAGCAATAGGGTTGGCTCCAGGAATGAGGTCGATACGAAAGTCGATATCACGACTTGGCAGTAGCCCTGGAAGATCATCAGGGAACACGAGAGGGAATTCACAAACGACAGGTACCTGGTTTACCACCTTTTATTTCTTTTCCTTCTCTGCTACTACAATGTTAGCCAAGAAGGCTCTATATTCCTTGCGGAGATACTTGCTAGCTTGGACACATTGTGACAACTCGAGTTTCTAACACTTCATTTTCGCATCTATTGCACGTTGACTGGTTAGTTGTTGATTTGTTTCGACCAGTACACCTTTTGTAACATGTTAAACTGTATTGTGATTGATATGTGTTATACGGTGTGTATTAAGTGTGTTGGTACATTTGTGGTAGGCATGATAATTATATATGTGTTATATATATATATATATTGTGTAGTATATATAACTATGAAGGTAATGATATTCAAATCAAATGAAGTCTTGGCCGAAAATCCTTACTTATAAAATACCCCACCCGAAAACACCCTAGTGGTGAAAACACTTGGTGTTTTCGTCCACTATTGCCCAACGAAATCAAAATGGGCTTTGGCCCAGTAGAGAACTATGATATTCTGTTATAACCTTTTCGACTAGAGTTTAATCAAAAACCCTAGATACCTCCCAACTTCTCTCCACCTATTCGTGCGACGGCTGTGAGCATACTACCCATTCGAGATAATTATCTTGGCTGATTAAGGACGTGATTAATTACCTGTGAGTGCATAACCTAGCATACCGAGCAAACCAAGGTGAGTTCACACTCTTACCAAGGCATGGGATTCCCGGGGTGTTGGGAATGGGATTGAAAGGTTGATTAGTTACTCTATTGACACTATGACTAGACTACCACTTTACTATCCTCGGTTGTGAAGGATACCTATAGTTACGAGTAGTCTAGTGGTTATACAACGTGGAACACCACCACCAGTAACGTGGAACACCACCACCAGTAACGTGGAACACCACCACCAGTAACGTGGAACACCACCACCAGTAACGTGGAACACCACCACCAGTAACGTGGAACACCACCACCAGTAACGTGGAACACCACCACCAGTAACGTGGAACACCACCACCAGTAACGTGGAACACCACCACCAGTAACGTGGAACACCACCACCAGTAACGTGGAACACCACCACCAGTAACGTGGAACACCACCACCAGTAACGTGGAACACCACCACCAGTAACGTGGAACACCACCACCAGTAACGTGGAACACCACCACCAGTAACGTGGAACACCACCACCAATAGAACATACAAACGGCTCAGTAGAGCCACCTGTTACAAACGAACTTACTATTACGCATTTACTTTCTGTGAACTCGCTCAACTAGTTTGTTGATCATTCTGTTACATGCCTTGCAGATCGTTAGGTACTTGGAGCTTGCACTGGAGAAGCGGGTCGTTGTGGACAAGGATCGTGGCTTTTCTGTTGAGCTATTATGACACTTAAAACTGTTAACTACTACTGGTTTATTTACTATGCTTCCGCTACATTTTGAAACGATGATTTGTTTGATCACCTTTTGTATTGAATGGATGGTTTCCAGTTATTTTACTTAATATTAAATGCATGTTCAATATGATTGGTGGCTTGATCCTGGTCAGTCACGCTCCCAAGCGGTGATACTCCGCAGGTGGATTTTGGGGGTGTGACAGATTGGTATCAGAGCCATTGGTTATAGAGAACTTGGTTTTAATATGGAAAAACGTTTTTATTAAAACCAGACTATAACCAGAACAGTGCTCTCAACGATCCACAACGACGCTTCGCTCCACGTGCAAGACTCGACATCCTAGGTAATAAGGATTATGTTTATTGCCTACATGCTAGAATTGCATAGAACTTTGCTCGTAGTATGCTTACATTACTTTGCTCACTACTTGTTACTGCATGAGAATACTTATGTGCCTACACTTTTCTGTCACCGCACTACTCGCGAACACTGCACACTTATGCTACATTTACTACTCGATCATGTTTAGATGTGTTAACATGACTCAAGCCCAGTTGACGGCTCTCATTAACGAACAAGTTGCTGCGGCACTTGCAGCCGCACAAGCAGGAGGTATAACCTGCTATTCCAGACCTATCCTAGGACGTTAGATCCTACTCTCGTGACCCAACTCTCGCGCTTAATCTTGACCCATCTTTCTCGCGCAACGGGTCAGAACGCACATCAACCTCTCTGCACATTCCAGAACATCATGGACTGTCGTCCAAGCACATTCAGTGGCACATTCAAGAACTTCATGTGTGAACGCCCTGAGGATCGCAGGGTCAAGTACGACACTGGTACTTTGGTAGGAATCGCGCTAACCAGGTGGAACGCGCAAGTACAGATACTAGGGTTGGCAGCTGCTAACGCCACCCCCTGGAACGAATTCAAGGAACGCATTAAAAGGGAACACTGCACACGTTATGACATCCACAAGTTGGAAGTGGAGCCTTACCATTTGAAAATGACGGGGTCAGGAATTGATGCTTATACGAAACGGACGAACGAACTGGCCATCTTGTGTCCAAGCATGGTGGACCCTCTAAGCAAGCGTATCGAGTTGTACCTCAAGGGTCTAGCCTCAGAAATTCAGAGCCATGCTACATCGGCTAACCTCGACAATATCCAAGACATTCAGTGTCTTGCTCATCGCCTCGCGGATCAGGCAGTGGAACAGAACAGGCTGCCTAGTTGTATCAGCGCTATTACTACCGCTACCACTCCTGCTACTCCCGCTACTCCTAGTGACAGCAAGCGGAAATGGGATGGGTATTCCAGCAAGGGTTCAGCTACCGTTCAGTCTCAAGCACAGCAGCAGCGCAAGAATAGTGATCACCAGAGCCGAGTCAGCCAACTTCTGGTGGTCAGGGGCAGGGTGGATATCGGGGAATTCACCCAATGTGTAACTAATGCAACAGACACCACGGTGGTTAGTGCAACGAGGGACGTTTCCAGAGGTGTCTCAAGATGGGCCATGAAGTTAAGGATTCAGGAGTCCACGGCCTGCAAATCGGAATCGCCAGCAGCAACAGCAAGCAGAAATCCCATGCAAAGAAAAGAAGTTGGAAGACCATCCAGCTGTACGCGACTTTCCTCAGGTGTTTCCTAAAGATTTACCTGGTCTACCGCCTCATCGTCAGGTCGAATTTCAAATCGAACTCAGAAGCAGCACCCATAGCTCGAGCACCGTATCGCTTAGCTCCATCAGAATCGGAAGAACTATTGACGCAACTACAAGAACTCTGGGATACCAATTATCTGTGAAAAAGAAGGATGGCACCTTCAGGATGTGAAATTGATTACCGTGAACTGAACAAGATCACAGTGAAGAACCGTTATCCTCTTCCACGCATTGACGACTTATTCGCCCAGTTGTAAGGGACGAGTTACTATTCCAAGATTGATCTAAGGTCAGGGTATCATCAGCTGAGAGTCCGGGATGAGGACGTCTCCAAAACCGCTTTCAGAACTCGCTACGGTCATTACGAGTTTCTTGTCATGCCATTCGGGCTTACGAACGCGCCTGCAGTCTTCATGGATCTTATGAACAGGGTGTGCAAACCCTATCTCGACAAGTTCGTCATTGTTTTCATCGACGACATTCTGATTTACTCCAAGAGTCAGGAGGAACACGAGCAGCACTTACGTCTTATCTTGGAACTTCTTCGAAAGGAGCAACTGTACGCAAAGTTTTCAAAATGCGACTTCTGGCTTCGTGAAGTCCACTTTTTAGGCCATGTGGTGAACAAGGATGGGATTCATGTCGATCCATCCAAGGTAGATTCGATCAGAAACTGGCCTGCACCACGTACACCGACGGAAATACGCCAATTCTTGGGTTTGGCGGGTTACTACAGGCGATTTATTAAAGACTTCTCCAAGATCGCGCAACCACTTACTATGCTAACACAGAAAGGTGTCGTTTACAGATGGGGTAATACGCAAGAGACCGCTTTTCAGTACTTAAAGGATAGGCTTTGCAGCGCACCTATTCTCTCATTGCCGGAGGGCACAGATGACTTCGTGGTTTATTGTGACGCATCGATACAGGGGCTTGGTTGTGTATTGATGCAGCGGGATAAAGTTATTGCCTACGCCTCTCGACAACTCAAGGTTCATGAACGGAACTACACGACGCACGATTTAGAACTGGGAGCTGTTGTTTTCGCGCTTAAGATATGGCGACACTACCTGTACGGTACCAAGTGCACTATTTACACCGATCACAGGAGTCTCGAGCATATTCTTAAGCAGAAGGATTTGAATATGCGTCAACGGAGATGGGTTGAACTTCTGAACGACTATGAATGTGCCATCAAGTATCATCCAGGGAAGGCCAATGTTGTGGCTGATGCCCTCAGTCGGAAAGACACTCTACCGAAGCGCGTGCGAGCGCTACAGCTTACCATTCAGTCTAGTCTTCCTTCTCAGATACGAGCTGCTCAGATGGAAGCTCTGAAAACCGAAAATGTCAAGGCTGAAGCCTTACGCGGTTCAAGGCAACAAATGGAACAAAAGGAGGACGGCGCCTACTATGTAACGGGGCGTATTTGGGTCCCACTTTATGGCAGTCTACGGGAACTTGTGATGGACGAAGCGCACAAGTCTCGCTACTCGGTACATCCAGGTGCGGATAAAATGTACCATGATATCAAAACAACCTATTGGTGGCCAGGTATGAAAGCCCACATCGCCACCTATGTTGGCAAGTGTTTGACCTGTGCGAAAGTCAAAGTCGAATATCAGAAACCCGCAGGTCTACTCGAACAGCCCAAGATACCTCAATGGAAATGGGAAGAAATTTCCATGGATTTTGTTACAGGCCTACCTAGATCCCAGCGTGGGAATGACACTATTTGGGTAATCGTTGATCGACTCACCAAGTCTGCACACTTCCTAGCGATAAAGGAAACGGATAAGTTCTCCACTCTCGCAGACGTTTACCTGAAAGAAGTTGTTTCAAGGCACGGAGTGCCAACCTCTATTATTTCGGATCGCGATGCACGATTCACGTCAGAGCTATGGCAAGCAATGCACAAATCCTTCGGCTCACGATTAGACATGAGCACAGCATATCACCCTCAGACAGATGGGCAGTCTGAGCGAACTATCCAAACTCTTGAAGACATGCTTCGGGCATGTGTTATTGATTTCGGCAACGGCTGGGAAAAACACCTCCCTTTGGTGGAGTTCTCATACAATAACAGCTATCATACCAGCATTCAAGCCGCTCCATTCGAGGCATTGTACGGACGTAAATGCCGGTCACCTCTCTGTTGGGCAGAGGTGGGGGATAGTCAAATTACGGGTCCAGAGATTGTAGTGGACGCCACAGAAAAGATTGCGCAGATACGACAACGTATGGCGGCAGCACGCGACCATCAGAAAGCCTACGCGGATAAGCGTAAGAGACCTTTGGAATTTCAGGTCGGGGACCGGGTTTTATTGAAAGTCTCACCCTGGAAGGGTGTGGTTCGTTTTGGCAAACGAGGCAAACTGAATCCGCGGTATGTCGGACCATTCGAAATCGTTGAGAAAATTGGCAAGGTAGCCTACAGATTAAACCTACCAGCTGAACTCGGTGCAGTTCACAACGTATTTCACGTGTCGAATCTGAAGAAATGCCTATCAGATGAGACCCTTATAGTTCCTTTCAAGGAACTCAATATCGACGAGCGGTTGCAGTTCGTCGAGGAACCAGTTGAAATCACGGACCGGGACGTTAAGGTCCTCAAACACAAGAGAATTCCTCTTGTTCGAGTTCGTTGGAACTCCCAGCGTGGTCCAGAGTATACCTGGGAACGCGAAGATCAGATGAAGGAAAAGTATCCCCAGTTATTCGAAACCAATGCATCCACTTCTGAGGCTGAAGCTACTACTACTGAATTTCGGGACGAAATTCCAAATCAACGGGGGGATGATGTGACACCCCAGGAAAACCAGTGAGCGATACAACTTACCTAGCTTCCTCAGTGAGTGCGTACCAAATTTCGGGACGAAATTTCTTCTAAGTTGGGGATAATGTGACAACTCGAGTTTCTAACACTTCATTTTCGCATCTATTGCACGTTGACTGGTTAGTTGTTGATTTGTTTCGACCAGTACACCTTTTGTAACATGTTAAACTGTATTGTGATTGATATGTGTTATACGGTGTGTATTAAGTGTGTTGGTACATTTGTGGTAGGCATGATAATTATATATGTGTTATATATATATATTGTGTAGTATATATAACTATGAAGGTAATGATATTCAAATCAAATGAAGTCTTGGCCGAAAATCCTTACTTATAAAATACCCCACCCGAAAACACCCTAGTGGTGAAAACACTTGGTGTTTTCGTCCACTATTGCCCAACGAAATCAAAATGGGCTTTGGCCCAGTAGAGAACTATGATATTCTGTTATAACCTTTTCGACTAGAGTTTAATCAAAAACCCTAGATACCTCCCAACTTCTCTCCACCTATTCGTGCGACGGCTGTGAGCATACTACCCATTCGAGATAATTATCTTGGCTGATTAAGGACGTGATTAATTACCTGTGAGTGCATAACCTAGCATACCGAGCAAACCAAGGTGAGTTCACACTCTTACCAAGGCATGGGATTCCCGGGGTGTTGGGAATGGGATTGAAAGGTTGATTAGTTACTCTATTGACACTATGACTAGACTACCACTTTACTATCCTCGGTTGTGAAGGATACCTATAGTTACGAGTAGTCTAGTGGTTATACAACGTGGAACACCACCACCAGTAACGTGGAACACCACCACCAGTAACGTGGAACACCACCACCAGTAACGTGGAACACCACCACCAGTAACGTGGAACACCACCACCAGTAACGTGGAACACCACCACCAGTAACGTGGAACACCACCACCAGTAACGTGGAACACCACCACCAGTAACGTGGAACACCACCACCAGTAACGTGGAACACCACCACCAGTAACGTGGAACACCACCACCAGTAACGTGGAACACCACCACCAGTAACGTGGAACACCACCACCAGTAACGTGGAACACCACCACCAGTAACGTGGAACACCACCACCAGTAACGTGGAACACCACCACCAATAGAACATACAAACGGCTCAGTAGAGCCACCTGTTACAAACGAACTTACTATTACGCATTTACTTTCTGTGAACTCGCTCAACTAGTTTGTTGATCATTCTGTTACATGCCTTGCAGATCGTTAGGTACTTGGAGCTTGCACTGGAGAAGCGGGTCGTTGTGGACAAGGATCGTGGCTTTTCTGTTGAGCTATTATGACACTTAAAACTGTTAACTACTACTGGTTTATTTACTATGCTTCCGCTACATTTTGAAACGATGATTTGTTTGATCACCTTTTGTATTGAATGGATGGTTTCCAGTTATTTTACTTAATATTAAATGCATGTTCAATATGATTGGTGGCTTGATCCTGGTCAGTCACGCTCCCAAGCGGTGATACTCCGCAGGTGGATTTTGGGGGTGTGACACACATGACATGAGTTGGAGTTTCTTCGACGCGACTTCACCATAAACACACAATTGGTCACCATTAGTGAGCGAGAATCGAATCATCTTATCAAAGCACACAACTTCAGCATGGTTTTCACGAAGAAAGTCCATGCCTACTATGATGTAAAAACTACCGAGCGGCATCGGAATAAGGTCGATAGGGAAGATGTGATTGTTGAGTTCGAGAGTACAATCACGAAGAACAGAATTGACGGCGACAGTTCTTCCGGTGGCAACATCAACATCGAATGTCGAGGGGAGATGGGAGCGCTTACGATTAAGGAGCTTTTCGAACTCAAACGATACAAAACAGTTATCGGCTCTAGTATCAAACAAACACGAAGCATAAATACCATTCACGGGGAACGTACCACTGACCACATTGTTATCGGCTTGAGCTTGGCGGACATCGATGTTGAAAGTGCGTTCGCGAGCTGCTGGCTGCTGCTGCTGTTCCTACTGCTGTTGCTGCTGGGGCAGCTGCTATTGTGGCTCTTGCTTCACCACTCGATTCAGGCACATGTTCGCGAAGTGGTTGGGATCACCACACGCAAAGCAGACTCTAGCATTGATCGCGGGTGCAGGAGCCGTTTGCTGGACTTGAGGAGCGGGGAGTAGAGCTTGCTGAGCAGTAGCTGGAGCTGGAGTTTGACGTGGACCTGCATGGCAGTTAGCGGTAAAGTGGTCGTACATGTTGCAATGCACACAAAACCTGCAGGCGATTCCCACTGGGTGGTGATAGGTGCAAGTCGGGCAGGCCGGGTGAGGACCAGTATAAGCACGCTTTGCCGGCGGTGCTTGGGTAACCGGTGCCGTGACTTAGCGGTGTTGAGTTTGCTGCTGAGCTGGTACAGCTTGGAGCGGGCCAGTGGTAGTGACATCACAGTTCTTGTTGTTGAAGTTGCTATTGTTCTTCCTCTTATGACGAGACGACTTCGAAGATTGCAGAGCGACGGCGGCTTCAGCGGTTGCAGCGGTGTAGCTTGATGCAGATTCTTAGAAGCTTTATCCCAGTAACCAGACTTGACTCGCTTGTTGTTGATCTCAGCGGCAAGCAGGTATGTTTCCTCGATTGTTTCTGGTTTTGAAGCTTGCACAAAGTCTGCGACACAATCTGGCAGAGCTCGGATATACTTCTTTATCGTCATATTAGGAGTCTTAACTTGATCATGACAGATTATGCTTAGCTGCTTGAAGTGAGCAGTTAATGCAGCATTGTCACCATCCTTCTGCTTGATATGCCAGAATTCGTCCTCCAACTTTTGGCGCTCGTGGGGAGGGCAGAACTCTTCCAACATGACGTCCTTCAACTCATCCCACGTCAAACCGTAAGCTGCATCGTTTCCGCGTTTGTTTCTCTCGGCCATCCACCAATCTAGAGCTTGGGATTGGAAGACGCCGTCAGCGTTCAAAGTGCGGAGATCGTTAGGACAGCCACTCTGGGGCAGGGTGACCTCGATCAAATCAAACCATTGAAACAAAGCCGTAAGGCCATCTTCGCCAGTAAATTCTTTCGGGCCGCAAGCTTTGAACTGCTTAAAGCTAAAAACAGGCTTTGGCGACTCCGTCCTGGACTCTTCAGAAGACTTGCTAGCGTTCTCGTGCAGGTCGCTAACGATCTGAGGAATGACTTTCGCTATCTTTTTTGCGACGAGAGCAGCAAGGCGTTTGTCTTTCTGGCTTCGGCAAGCATTGCGAGAGTGAAAGGATCCAGATGACGACATTGTCTGCAACTGACATCGCCACAGGACTCAAACACAGTATAATCGAATCTCGCCTCACACGTCTAACGGTACCAAAGCTCAGGAACACAAACATGTAACACATAAACACATTGGCACATAAACACATAATCACAGAACACGTAAACACGAAAGTCACATAGGGCACGTAGAAGCACATAGAAGCAGTCACAATACAGAAACCTATCATTCAAGTCCGCGCGCGTTCGAGATTAGCGATTGCGATTAGTGAGTACACCGCAAGTAGCATAGCATAAGCGAGTAACATAGCATGCGAGCATCCACAAGTAGCAACGATTTGTTAGCGTATTGAGATAGATGTGTAGTGCGAATTGTGTGTGTCGATCAAAGCGAGAAGAAAAAGGCGAGTAATAACCAAAAATCGAAAACACATAAACAGACAAAATCACATAATTCACATAAAATCCACATAAAAGCGACGAATACCAGAGTCGGCGGTTGCGGCTCAGAATCGAAATACATAAAATCAGCGATTGCGAGCTTGAAATTGAAAATAGAGTGTCTAAGACTCGATAGACTTTGACTACCCAAAGTGGTTCGACTATTCACAAGGACTTTTGGTACACACTTTGGCCTTCGGGACTGTGCTCTCGCCTCGATTTTGGGCGAATGGCACGCATCCTTCCGGTTACAATGTGACTTTAATTCGTTGGAGTCCATCGAGACTTTGGTGAGAATTTTGTAAAACAAAAATAAGGCGGAATAAGTCGTCAAGGTTCGGGTTTCACCCCTGACTTAACAACTTTGTTCCTGTTTTTTTTTCTTATAGAATAGAGAAGAAAATCTGCATTAAAGTATGGATTTCACTCCTGATTCAACGCCAATTCTCCTGTTTGTAGATAAAAGTGCGGGTCAGACAGGTGATTTGGTCGAGAGTTTGCGGCTTTCACACCTAATCTCGACCTAATCACTTGTTCATTTTCGAAAATTAGAGTGCAGTGATAGTGTAGTATAAGCGAGATATAGCAAGTAAGCTCGTACAAAACCCCTAAGGGTATGCACAAGTAGGTCTGTTGGTACTTAACTATAGACTAGGTCGTTTCTAAGACATCGACCCGGACTAGGTCGAGTCTTGCCTAATTCCCTAGAGTTATGGCTCTGATACCAATCTGTCACACCCCAACCGATGGCGGAAACATAGGGGTGCGGTACTGAGCGAAACAGATTGTTCAAGTGAAATTCCATAACAACTACATTACCAGATAGTTAACATTAAGTCCCATACCTTAACCCATCAAGCAAATTAAGTTATTACAGACAGCGATATCTCTAAAACAAGCAATATGTTCCGACAACTCAGATTTCAAATAAAATAAATTGTCTTTGTTTATAGACTCTCAATCCCACTCGATTCCATGACAAGCAAGCAAAGCATCCTAGCAGATAGCATCCTAAACACCTGTCACATACGTTAAAATAGAGGTCAATACACATAGTGTAAAGGCGAGCATACAAGTTTAATATAGCATAATAGATTTTGAAATAGTTTACGCATAACCAGCATGTATCATGTATAAAGTGAAGGCTAGTAGGTTATCGACAGAGAAATATGCAAGACGTGACTGTGAGTTGTAGAATGCGCAACACATATCCCCACTGGGACGCATGAAGTAAAGCCCTTAACAACCCCTGTCCACGACAGGTGCTGAGTCCAAACTATAGTACTATCGTTGCTAAGGTGTTAGGCAACAATCACTGTGTTAACATAACATACAAGCATTCATCGAATAACACATAGCATGCGATAACGGTTAATGTATAAATAGTGTTTGCGTTGTGTGTCGATTGTGATTTGAATATAGGTAACGTATGTAACACCCAAAAGTGTGTAAAGCAAAAAGGGATCGAGTACACTCACAGATTGTGTTTAACAAGTAAACACGCTCTTTGATTGAAGGGAGCGCTGAGAGAGATTAGCTTGAACAGTTAAAGATAGCATAAAAGATAAGTGGCGCGTAAAACGGTGCAAAGTAATAAATGTCGGATGGTAATCCGATCGGGTGGCAATCCGATCAGATGGCCAGTCAATCGGATGTCAATCCATTCGGATGGTCATCCGATCGGATGGCCATTCAATTGGATTGACGTCTCGTTTGGTAAGGATGTGTTTGTGTATGATGGTTTGACTTTTGAAGTTTTCGTTGTAGCATTTTGAAAACAGAGAAGTATCTCTACCCTTCAGGTCGATCGATCGAACGGCAGGTCGATCGATCGAATGGCAGTTCGATCGGACGACGATCCATTCGGCGAGGTATTTCTCAGAGAACAAGTTCACAGCAGTGTTGTCATCCAATCGGATGGTCTACCGATCGGGTGGTAATCCGCTGGAACTGTTAGTACGTTGAACATGTTGAAAATTGCTTAAGTGTTGAAGTCCCAAACGTCACATGGTCGGGTGGTCGTTCGATCGGATGGCTATCTGATCGGGCGGCAATCCGTTCGACGTTCAAAACTCTGAAAACTTGAAATAATAGTTTAAGTTTGGGACCAAGTGTAAGCCGATCGGACGACTGTCCGATCGGATGGCAATTTGATCGGACGACAATCCGTCCCAACGGCCTGATCGTCTTGACACTTGATTGTTTAAGAGTTTTGCGGTTTTCTCGAGACGGTATGACCACGTGTCAAACAACAGAACCCCATCAACACTTAGGTGATCCGATCGGGCAGGAATCACCCTAGTCTGGTCGGTCAACTGATCGAGACGGTGGTTCGTGTTTAACCCGAATTTGGGTGTCTCGTGGATAGAACATGGATCTTGAGCCAATACATCACTAAGAAAGAGTAGAAGATCAGAACTAGGTCCGTTTCTATCAGTTTTTGAGTGCGTTGACTGTAAAAGAGTTGAAAGAAAGTTAAAAACCATCTTTCAATCCTTTTCACTATGAATATGTTCAGATCTATGCAAGATCTTTGTTTATTCATGTGGAAATCGTTCAGATCTAAGTTGTTTTTGGTGGATTGAAGCCAAAACATGAAGTTCATAAGAACCCCATGATGACATCATCCTAGAACACCTTAAATCTAGTGATTTCACGGTTAAAAGTTAAGATTCAAAAGAGAAAAAGATGATGGAGTTCATGTAGATCATAGAAGTACAAGATTTAGGTTGAAAACTTACAAGGATCGCGAGAAATCAAGAGAAAGAAGCTTGAGTGCGGCTGGGTCGAGTGAGAGGAGCTGTCACATCAAATGATGTGACAAGTGAGGTATTTATAGGGTTTCCCAAAAAGGAAAGTATGCACAGATCGGATGGGCCACCGATCGGATAGTTGTCCGATCGGGTGGCATTCCGATTGGCTGACAATCCGATCGGATGGTCACTCGATCGTGTGGCCACTCGATCCGGTGTCCGGCGTGTTGAGTTTCGTCATTTCGATTCGCGTGCTGAGCGTTGCGATACGATAGAGTTTCCCATTAATCCCAACTACTATATCTAACATACAATCATCCTAAATGACTTGCGTTTAGCGTTTGCGATTGCGTTTCGATTAATCACCAGAACATAATCATAAATGATCATGCACAAGTAACACATAAATAGCACACACACATAAAACAATATCCAGAACGCATAATTCGAGTTGCGAATGCAATTGCGATGCGATAAGCGATAAAGCAATAAAACATGTGGTAGTTAGCGATTAAACCTCGATTATTAACATGTATTCCACATAATACAACTAATGTGATAAAATAAATAGATTATCTGCAAGTCAAAGAAGTTAAAACAGGAGTTAAGCAATGAGGGACAGATCGCAATTAGCAATCTTTTCTTCCTTTGACTTCAATCTTGACTTTGACTTTGACTTTCGAAACACGGGGTGTTACATGAGATACTACTGGAATATCTTTCTGTTCTTTTCCTTTAGTGTTAGTGATTATGGAAATCAAATACACTAAAGATCCTTTTCTTATATAACTAGTTGTTTTCATCATAGAGATAAATTTTGTGGATCTAGATGGCTTATCTCCTTTAATTGTGATCTTTTCACCCTTTGGTGAATTTACTTGGATTGACTTTTGATCACATAAAATACTAGCTTTATTGGCTATTAACCAATCCATTCCTAATACAACATCAAATCCTGCCAGATTCATTGGATAAAGGTTTGCACTAAGCTTTTGATTTATAAATTCTATTGTTGCTCCCTGCAAGATTTCAGAAATCCTAACAGTTTCCCCATTCGTTGTTTCTACTAGACATTCTTGTGAGAGTTTAGTTAATGGTGGATTGAGAAGTTTGCAAAGTTTGCAAAACGAAGTATTAATAAAATTTGGTTCGCACCAGAGTCAAATAATACTTTAGCAAAAACATCATTAACTAAAAACGTACCGGTTATCATGTCCGGAATCATCTTGGCTTCATCTGCAGTCAAAACAAATGCTCTAGCATTTTTAGTGTTTTTGTTGTTCGTGGCTGGAGCTAGTTTTGGACAGTTTGGCTTGATATGGCCTTGTTCTCCACAGTTGTAGGATATCCTGTTGTTAGGTTTCTTCCTGCAGTCTTCTTCCTTGTGTCTAGATATTTTGCAAAAATTGCAATATATAGAGCATCTTCCAGAATGCTTCCTTTTTGCAATACTTGCAATAAGGTGCAGAGGTAGAACCTACATTTTTCCCATGGTTGGAATTTCCAGAGCGAAATTGTTGGGTAAGCCTTTGAGCTAGGTTCTTCCTTTAATCCTCTTCTCGTGTACGCACTAACTCATCTGTCAAGGTATTGGCTGGTTCTACAGCTTCTTCTATAGTATGAGGTCTAGCTGCCTTGACTACATGCCTTATCTCACTAATTGATCCCCAGATGTAACGGGAGATTAATACTGGTTCAGGTGATGCAAGGGTTGGTACTATTCTAGAATATTCAAAGAATAACGTAGTGTATCCCTTACTATCCACTCCAGTCATCCTAAGGTTTAGGAACTTATTTGCTATCTGTTCTTTTTCATTGGGAGGGCAGAATTTCCTTTCCACCATGTTCTTAAATTCCTCCCATTCCATATTATAAACCCTATCACTTCCCCTAGACTGGAGGATAGTGTTCCACAATTCTAAGGCTGAGTTCTTAAACAGATTGCAGGCAAACATTATCTTATCCTCTTCTGCACACTTGCTTATTTTTAAGACTGCCTCGGTCTTTTCTATCCAGCGTAGAGCTGCAACGGCCCCTTCATTGCCCGAGAATTCCATTGGTTTACAGGACTAGAATTCTTTGTAAGAACAACCATAGGATATGGTCCTTCTTCTTTTGGGAATGGGCAATTGAAGTATGGGTCCATTGTTTACACTGTGTTTAGGTTCAGTTGGTCGTTTGCTGCTATGGTTACTTTTTTTATCCGCTTCCCTAACTGTTTTTTTATAATAAATGGCATTGCATCTATTATCCCTTGTGCCACTATGTGTTGAATGGTACTATTATGAACTGGGTTTCCATTGTTATTGTTGTTCGGATTATCATTGTTCAGGTTATTATCATTCTGGTTTCCCTGGTTCACTTCGTAGTCCATCTGAATTTTAAACATTTACTACGTATTAATATCACAAGATAATATTTAATATAATCAATCACACAACACGCATGTTAATCAAAAGCATCGAACATTGCGACTTATTCTTTCTTATATATAGTATGCATCTAATACAAATCAGAACTGGAAATTTAAAATTACAATACAACTGAAATAAATATTACACTACTAGTAGGCATCGATAGTTATATTTCTTTCAAACATACACATACATTATATATTATTATATTATATTATTTTTATTATTACTACCTCCACTATCACCTTCACTGATATAGGTTCATCCAGATCTCCATATTACGCTCGTCATACTTCCAGACGAGTCGTTCTCCTACTTGCCTCATCCTCTCGCTACTTTCTAAAATCTCTTCTCCGAAGGTTCGGATCTCTTGCACATTTTCTGCACTCATTGGGGGTGCAGGTGCTGGGACTGGGTTTGGAAACTGGGGCATAGGTTCCTGGTACGGGTAAGCATTCTCTAAAATTTCCCTGATGTATTGTTCGCTATCATAGAAGGGATCTAGAGGGTCCAAACCTGGGCAGGCTGCTAGATTCAGCATGGGTTCGTCTTCTGGTATTGGGTAACGTTGCTGGTAAAGGATTGGGTGCTGGTATCCTAGGTATCTCTTCTGGGTTAAAATCATGCATTTGGATTTGATTTTCTGGGTTGTTTTCGATTTCCATTGGCTGAGCGGGGAATAATGGTAATGGTTGGGGTGCTATCAGTTGTTCCAGGTTAGGGTCGGCAGCTGTGGTTGCTTGGATATGAAAGTTTGCTAAACTCCTATTAAGCATATCCTATGTGTGAGCATCTGTCTCTCTTTTAGCGGCTGCTAGGGCTCGCTGCTGTTGTAACTTTTTCATTCTTTTCCTACGTTTATGCGCTCCCCTACTGAACTATCCTCTCTTTTTAGGAGGGAATGGCTCTTCAGACTGAGCCTTAAACACAAATATCCCATCTTCATTATCAACTAAATACCCTGAGAGGGCAGGCTGTGACTAGGTGCCTTCGCTCCTAGGTGAGCTGGACAACTGACGGTAGGCGTCGGAAGGTCCTTGGTCGCTCATACTGTAAACTAACAAATAGTCAAATAACACATAACAATAAATACAAATATGCACGTATTTCCTTAATTTATTTCCTAACACATTGAATTTTGGTGTAAGAAGAACACTTCTGTGGCTGAATCAGTGGCTTAGCTCTGATACCACCTTCTTTCGCAACCCCCGCCCCCTATTTGTCTCGGGAACGGGCAGCCGCGAGAATCAGTTTTGGTGGTATCGGTGTTTCTCAATTTGGCAGCGGAAATTACTTCAGGACCGTAGTTAGGAAATATTTTATAAGAGTAAAACACCACATTTTATGTCACACCCCCAAAAATCCACACGCGGAGTACCACCGCTTGGGAGCGTGACTGACCAGGATCAAGCCACCAATCATATCGAACATGTAATTAGCATCAAGTAAAAGTAAATGCAAACCAATCATTCAATACGATAGGTGAATAAAACATAATTATAGTTTCAAAGTGTAGCGGAAGCATCAGTATGAAAACCCATTGTATAACATAAGTGCAAATGTTTAAGTGTTTAACATAACATCCATGATCCATGCTCCACAACGACCTGCTCCTCCCTGTGCAAGCTCCATATGTACCTAAGGTCCTGCAAGGCATGCAACAGAGAGTCAACAACTAGTTGAGCGAGTTCACAGTGTACAGTTCAGTAATTATAATAGTATGAGTAGCATTATGTTCGTTCTTTTAGTCATGTATCGTATTAGTTTCCATCGCGGGCCCTCTCGGCATGTATGCGAAGATTTGGGGAAATACTCCCAAATATCCTAGACTATGTATATTTGTATCGCGACCACCCAGGCATTACTTGCGAAGTTTTAGTATCTATAATTCGCAGCCTTCCCAAGGCATGTATGCGAATGATTAGTCATAATATCGCGGCCAACCCTTGGCGTGTATGCGAAGATCAGTTCAATCGATATACTAGTCTAGACGTATCTTATCATTTCTCTGCCTCACCCGAGGACCATATCATTAGGTTCTATTAATTAAGTATGTACAAATAAATCATCAAAATCCCATTCCCACCCTGGGAACCCCATGCCTTGGCTGTGTGAACTCACCTTGGTTTGCTCGGTATGCTAAGTATGTGCTCATAGTTTATCAATCAAGTCCTAGAGTACGCATGTGTACATGATCAGTTTATATGCAAATTGTTCATGTATAGGTATAATCACAGAAGTACTAAACATGTATTCAATATCATACAAGTCATGCATATCACTTAACAGCAGTTAATCAATCTAGTTAACTTCTAACAGAGTTAAGTCAGGTTACTGTGCAAATTATTCAAGTCGGCGAAACACAGGTTGGCGAAACACACTTTGGCGAAACACTATCTTGTTTCGTCGTTCAACCCGTTGACGAAACACAGTTCTGTTTCGTCAACTACCCTTGGCGAAACACCCCCTCTATTTCGTCAAACACCCTTGGCGAGACACTATCTAGTTTCGTCAATTACCCCCTTGGCGAAACACCCTATCTGTTTCGCCAACAATTCCGTTTCGTAAACCAGTTTCAGTTACGTCAAGAATCAGTTACGATTTCAACAGTTACGCAATATCACAGGAAACCCTAATCATGCTAACAGCCGTCAACAATCATACAATCATACAATCATCATCAATCACAGAATCATCATCTAATCATCGTACAGAATCATCATAAAGAAATCATTCAATACCGCACATCATCATCAAATTAACACATGATTAGCAAGGTATAACTATGTAGGCAAATTCATAACAATTAACGTGTATTTGATCCGTATAACATCAATAAGTTTTGCAAACATCAAACTGACCCTATAGATCATAGCCTAGCCAAAATCATCAAACAAAACATGAACACAGTGATAATCTGGCATGCTCCTTCATGACTTCAAGTAAGAACAGTAATTGATGATATAGAAAAGCAATCACACATAGATAAACACTAACCGCAACGAACAGGGAAGCAACTAGATCGGTTCGAGACTTCGGAGACACTAGGTTGCCGTCAACAGAGAAAGAGAGCCCTAGGGTTTTTCTGATTTTGCTAAAGTGTGTCAAAATGTGCGGTTCCGTATAACTTATACGCGTCTAAGTGTTCTGGGCCCTTAATGGGCTTGGCGAAAGTGGGCTCGGCGAAACACTATCTGTTTCGTCGAGATTGTCCTTGGCGAATCACAACTCTGTTTCGTCGAGTTGTCTGATGGTGAATCAGTCTAAGTGTTTTATAATAATCCATGTTATATTTTACAACAACAATAAATCACATATATGCACAATCATAACACGTTTCATTAAAACATAACATGTATGGTTACAAGTCAACAAGTCAACTACTAAACAGTCAAAGTCAACGTGCATTTAATGCGAAAGTGAACGTCGGAAACTCGAGTTGTCACATTATCCCCAACTTGAAAGAAATTTCATCCCGAAATTTAGCATGCGGTCACTGAGGAAGCTAGGTAAGTAGGTAAGTTGTATCGTTTACTGGTTTTCCTGGGGTGTCACATCATCCCCCCGTTGATTTGGAATTTCATCCCGAAATTTTGCAGTAGTAGCTTCAGCCTCAGTAGTGGTTGCATTGGTTTCGAATAACTGGGGATACTTGAGTTTCATTTGATCTTCACGCTCCCAGGTGAACTCTGGGCCGCGTCAGGAGTTCCAACGTACTCGAACAAGAGGGATTCTCGTGTTCTTGAGGACCTTAACATCCTGGTCTGTGATCTCAACTGGTTCCTCGACGAACTGCAACCGCTCGTCGATAGTGAGCTCCTTCAAGGGAACTATGAGGGTCTCATCTGACAGGCACTTCTTCAGATTCGACACGTGAAAGACATTGTGAACTGCACCGAGTTCAGCTGGTAAGTTTAGCTTGTATGCCACTTTGCCAATCTTCTCAATGATCTCGAACGGTCCGACGTACCGCGGATTTAGTTTGCCTCGCTTGCCAAAGCGAACCACACCCTTCCAGGGTGAAACTTTAAGTAAAACCCGGTCCCCGACCTGAAATTCCAACGGTTTCCTACGCTTATCCGCGTAGCTTTTCTGACGGTCGCGAGCTGCCGCCATACGTTGCCGTATCTGCGCAATCTTTTCCGTGGTGTCCACTACAATCTCTGGACCCGTGATCTGACTATCTCTCACCTCTGCCCAACAGAGAGGTGACCGGCATTTACGCCCGTACAATGCCTCGAATGGAGCGGCTTGTATGCTAGTGTGATAACTGTTATTGTATGAGAACTCCACTAAAGGGAGATGCTTTTCCCAGCTGTTGCCGAAGTCGATGACGCATGCCCGAAGCATGTCTTCGAGAGTCTGGATCGTTCGCTCAGACTGCCCATCCGTCTGAGGATGATATGCTATGCTCATGTCTAACCGTGAGCCAAAAGATTTGTGCATCACTTGCCATTGCTCTGACGTGAATCGTGCATCCCGATCCGAAATGTTGGAGGTGGGCACCCTGTGCCTCGAAACAACTTCTTTAAGATAAACGAGAGGGAGAACTTATCCGTTTCCTTTATAGCCAGGAAGTGTGCAGACTTGGTGAGTCGATCCACGATCACCCATATAGTATCATTCCCACGCTGGGATCTGGGTAGGCCTGTAACAAAATCCATGGAAATTTCTTCCCATTTCCATTGCGGTATCTTGGGTTGCTGAAGTAGGCCCGCTGGTTTCTGATACTCCACTTTGACTTTTGCACATGTCAAACACTTGCCAACATAAGTCGCGATGTGGCCTTTCATGCTAGGCCACCAGTATGTTGTTTTGGGATCGTGGTACATTTTATCCGACCCTGGATGTACCGAGTAGCGGGACTTGTGTGCTTCATCCATCACAAGTTCCCGTAATCCGCCATATAGTGGGACCCAAATACGCCCTGTTACATAGTAGGCGCCGTCTTCCTTTTGTTCTATTCATTGCCATGAGCCGCGTAAGGCTTCAGCCATGATGTTTTCGGGTTTCAATGCTTCTATTTGAGCAGTTCGTATCTGTGTAGGAAGACTGGACTGAATGGTGAGTTGCAAAGCTCGTACACGCCTAGGTGTAGTATCTTTCCGACTGAGAGCATCAGCCACAACATTGGCCTTGCCTGGTTGGTACTTGATGGCGCATTCGTAATCGTTCAGAAGTTCGACCCATCTTCGTTGTCGCATGTTCAAATCCTTTTGCTTAAGGATATGCTCGAGACTCCTGTGATCGGTGTAAATTGTGCACTTGGTACCGTACAGGTAGTGTCGCCATATCTTACGCGCGAAGACAACAGCTCCCAACTCTAGATCGTGCGTCGTGTAGTTCCGTTCATGAACCTTGAGTTGCCGCGAAGCGTAAGCAATAACTTTATCCCGTTGCATCAATACACACCCAAGACCCTGTATCGACGCGTCACAATAAACCACAAAGTCATTCGTGCCCTCTGGAAATGAGAGAATAGGTGCGCTGCAAAGCCTATCCTTTAAGTACTGAAATGCGATTTCCTGGGAATCTCCCCAACGGTAGGTGACACCTTTCTGTGTCAGTAGTGTAAGCGGCTGTGCGATCTTCGAGAAGTCTTTGATGAATCGTCTGTAATAACCCGCCAAACCCAAGGATTGGCGTATTTCCGTTGGTGTATGCGGTGCAGGCCAGTTCCTGATTGAATCTACCTTGGATGGATCAACATGAATCCCATCCTTGTTCACCACGTGGCCTAGAAAGTGGACTTCACGAAGCCAGAAGTCGCATTTAGAAAACTTGGCGTACAATTGTTCCTTTCGTAGCAGTTCCAAGATCAATCGTAAATGCTGCTCGTGTTCCTCCTGACTCTTGGAGTAAATCAGAATGTCATCGATGAAAACAATAACGAACTTGTCTAGATACGGCTTGCACACCCTGTTCATTAGATCCATAAACACCGCAGGCGCGTTCGTTAACCCAAATGGCATGACCAGAAACTCGTAGTGACCGTAACGCGTTCTGAATGCTGTCTTGGAGACGTCCTCATCCCGGACTCTCAGCTGATGATACCCTGACCTCAAGTCTATCTTGGAGTAGTAACTCGACCCTTGCAGCTGGTTGAACAAGTCGTCTATACGTGGAAGAGGATAACGGTTCTTCACCGTTACCTTGTTGAGTTCCTGGTAGTCTATGCACATCCTGAAGGTACCGTCCTTCTTTTTCACTAATAACACTGGAGCTCCCCAAGGCGAAGAGCTTGGACGAATGAAGCCCCTTTCCAAGAGCTCTTGTAGTTGCTTTGACAGTTCCTCCAGTTCAGTTGGAGCTAAACGATACGGTGCTCGAGCTATGGGTGCTGCTCCTGGAGCGAGCTCGATTTGAAATTCGACCTGACGATGAGGCGGTAGTCCAGGTAAATCTTCAGGGAATACCTGAGGAAAGTCGCGTACTACTGGAATATCCTCCAACTTCTTTTCTTTCGCTGATGTATCAGTAACAAGTGCCAAAATGGCAGTGTGCCCCTTTCGTAAACATTTCTGAGCCTTCAAGAAAGAGATGATGCTAACCACAGCACCACTCTTGTCGCCTTGAACTTCGAGAGGTTCCTTGCCAGAACGAGGAATGCGAACTATCTTTTCCTTGCATAAAATCTCTGCGTGATGTTGGGATAACCAATCCATACCGATGACGATGTCGAAACTACCCAAAACTATGGGTATAAGATCAATCGAGAAGGTCTGACCAGCTAAAACGATGCTACAACCCTTGACTACATGTGCGGCTTCTACACTTTTACCATTTGCTAACTCTACGACATGTTTAATGTTTAGGGGTGTTGGTGTATGTTTTAACATTTTACTCACTTTTAACGATATATAGCTTGTATCCGCACCCGAATCAAATAAGACAGTAACATAAATATCGTCGAGAAGAAACTTACCCATAACCACATTGGGATCATTCATTGCGTTGCCCCGACCCAGCACGAAAGCACGGCCCCGAGCTTCGTTGCCATTGTTGTTGTTGTTTCCCCCGTTGTTGTTGTTCCCGTTGCCTTGGTTGTTGTTGTTGTTGCGATTCTGGTTCTGGTTCTATTGAGGGCAATCACGTTTGAAATGACCTTCTGCCCCACACTGGAAACACCCCCGGTTTCCACGTTGTGGCTGCTGCTGTTGGTTCTGTGGAGCTGGTAGTTGTAGTTGCTGGTTCTGATTCGCAGGTCGCGCACTCCTGCAGTCTTTAGCTTCATGCCCTAACTTGAGGCATCTCTGACAACGTTCCTTGCGACACCGTCCACTGTGGTGTCTGTTGCACTTATTACATAGTGGGTGAATTCCCCGATATCCACCCTGCCCCTGATTGCCTGAAGAGTGCTGACTGGGACTCTGATAACTGTCAGTCTTTCGCTGCTGAACCTGTGACTGAACTGAAGCTGATCCCTTGCTGGAATCCCCATCCCATTTTCTTTTGTTGTCACTGGGAGTAGCAGAAGTAGTAACAGCAGTAGTGGTAGCACTAATGCGTTTTGGCAGCTTGTTCTGTTCTACTGCCTGATCCGTAATACGATGAGCAAGGCGCTGAATAGCTTGGATGTTGTCAAGATTAGCCGATGTCACATGGCTCTGGATTTCTGGCGCTAACCCCTTGAGATACAACTCAATGCGCTTGATTGGAGGGTCCACCATCGTTGGACACAGCACGGCCAGCTCGTTTGACCTCTTGGTATAAGCTTCAATTTCTGACCCAGTCATTTTCAAATGGTAAAACTCGTCTTCCAACTTGTGGATGTCTTCCCGTGTGCAGTATTCACGTTTAATCAGTTCCTTGAAATCATTCCAAGGGGTGGCGTTAGCAGCTGCCAACCCTAGGATCTGTACTTGCGCGTTCCACCAAGTTAACGTGATTCCTTCCAAAGTACCAGTGGCGTACTTGACCCTGCGAGCCTCAGGGCATTCACACATCTCGAATACCGACTCGAGCTTCTCAAACCAATGGAGTAGTCCCACTGCTCCTTCCGTGCCACTGAATGTGCTTGGACGACAGTCCATGAAGTTCTTGAAGGTGCAGACAGGTTGTGGAGCGTTTTGACCTATTGTGCATAGAATAGGAGAATATTAAATACAAAGGTTGATTTAGGAATGTAGGATTCAAAGATCCTAGTGTGTATCCCATCCGCAGGGTATACTACCTGCTTGTGCAGCTGCAAGTGCCGCAGCTACTCGTTCATTGATAAGAGCCGTCAATTGGGCTTGAGTCATGTTCACACGTCCAGACATGATCTTCATAGTAAAAGTAGAGTAAGTGAGAAAGGTTCGCGAGTAGTGCGATGACAGAAGAGTGTAAGCACATAGGTATTCTCATGTAATGACGTATAGTAGGCAATGTAATCTAAGCATACTACGAGCAAAGTTCTATATAGTTCTAGCAAGCAGGTAATAAACGTAAACCTTATTACCTAGGATGTTAAGTCTTGCACGTGGCGCGAAGCGTCGTTGTGGATCGTTGAGAGCACTGTTCTGGTTATAGTCTGGTTTTAATAAAATCGTTTTTCCCATATTAAAACCAAGTTCTCTATAACCAATGGCTCTGATACCAATCTGTCACACCCCTAAAAATCCACACGCGGAGTACCACCGCTTGGGAGCGTGACTGACCAGGATCAAGCCACCAATCATATCGAACATGTAATTAGCATCAAGTAAAAGTAAATGCAAACCAATCATTCAATACGATAGGTGATCAAAACATAATTATAGTTTCAAAGTGTAGCGGAAGCATCAGTATGAAAACCCATTGTATAACATAAGTGCAAATGTTTAAGTGTTTAACATAACATCCACGATCCATGCTCCACAACGACCTGCTCCTCCCTGTGCAAGCTCCATATGTACCTAAGGTCCTGCAAGGCATGCAGCAGAGAGTCAACAACTAGTTGAGCGAGTTCACAGTGTACAGTTCAGTAATTATAATAGTTTGAGTAGCATTATGTTTGTTCTTTTAGTCATGTATCGTATTAGTTTCCATCGCGGGCCCTCTCGGCATGTATGCGAAGATTTGGGGAAATACTCCCAAATATCCTAGACTATGTATATTTGTATCGCGGCCACCCTGGCATTACTTGCGAAGTTTTAGTATCTATAGTTCGCGGCCTTCCCAAGGCATGTGTGCGAATGATTAGTCATAATATCGCGGCCAACCCTTGGCATGTATGCGAAGATCAGTTCAATCGGTATACTAGTCTAGACGTATCTTATCATTTCTCTTCCTCACCCGAGGACCATATCATTAGGTTCTATTAATTAAGTATGTACAAATAAATCATCAAAATCCCATTCCCACCCTGGGAACCCCATGCCTTGGCTGTGTGAACTCACCTTGGTTTGCTCGGTTGCTAAGTATGTGCTCACAGTTTATCAATCAAGTCCTAGAGTACGCATGTGTACATGATCAGTTTATATCCAAATTGTTCATGTATAGGTATAATCACAGAAGTACTAAACATGTATTCAATATCATACAAGTCATGCATATCACTTAACAACAGTTAATCAATCTAGTTAACTTCTAACAGAGTTAAGTCAGGTTACTGTGCAAATTATTCAAGTCGGCGAAACACGGGTTGGCGAAACACACTTTGGCGAAACACTATCTTGTTTCGTCGTTCAACCCGTTGACGAAACACAGTTCTGTTTCGTCAACTACCCTTGGCGAAACACCCCCTCTATTTCGTCAAACACCCTTGGCGAGACACTATCCAGTTTCGTCAATTACCCCCTTGGCGAAACACCCTATCTGTTTCGCCAACAATTCCGTTTCGTAAACCAGTTTCAGTTACGTCAAGTATCAGTTACGATTTCAACAGTTACGCAATATCACAGGAAACCCTAATCATGCTAACAGTCGTCAACAATCATACAATCATACAATCATCATCAATCACAGAATCATCATCTAATCATCGTATAGAATCATCATAAAGAAATCATTCAATACCGCACATCATCATCAAATTAACACATGATTAGCAAGGTATAACTATGTAGGCAAATTCATAACAATTAACGTGTATTTGATCCGTATAACATCAATAAGTTTTGCAAACATCAAACTGACACTATAGATCATAGCCTAGCCAAAATCATCAAACAAAACATGAACACAGTCATAATCTGGCATGCTCCTTCATGACTTCAAGCAAGAACAGTAATTGATGATATAGAAAAGCAATCACACATAGATAAACACTAACCGCAACGAACAGGGAAGCAACTAGATCGGTTCGAGACTTCGTAGACACTAGGTTGCCGTCAACAGAGAAAGAGAGCCCTAGGGTTTTTCTGATTTTGCTAAAGTGTGTCAAAATGAGCGGTTCCGTATAACTTATACGCGTCTAAGTGTTCTGGGCCCTTAATGGGCTTGGCGAAAGTGGGCTCGGCGAAACACTATCTGTTTCGTCGAGATTGTCCTTGGCGAATCACAACTCTGTTTCGTCGAGTTGTCTGATGGTGAATCAGTCTAAGTGTTTTATAATAATCCATGTTATATTTTACAACAACAATAAATCACATATATGCACAATCATAACACGTTTCATTAAAACATAACATGTATGGTTACAAGTCAACAAGTCAACTACTAAACAGTCAAAGTCAACGTGCATTTAATGCGAAAGTGAACGTCGGAAACTCGAGTTGTCACATTTTATATAATTAAGTATATTGAGATAAAACCCAAGTTTTCATTACAAACTGATTTATAAGGATAAACCCCATTTTATTGAAATAAAACATCTTCTTTATTTAGGTAACTTTTATAGCCACTTTTCCAAGCCTTCAGTGCTGTCCAGCTGGCTTCTATTTGGCTTTCACATTTTGTTACCTGAAACGTGTTTAAAAACATTTGTCAGTGGGAAATACTGGTGAGTGAATCCTAGTTTAATCAAGAAGAGTTTTATCAATTTTCACAGTATTGAGAGCGATTACAATGTTTACATCTACACAATTACTCATTCAGTACTGTCAATCCTGACTGGTGGGTCATATTACCCATTGGCTAACTCTTTGTCCAGTGGTAATGTGTTCCACATTTTGTATACAAAACCCCAACATACCGGCAGTAAATGAAGAATTACAAAGACTCAATCACTGCTAGTTATGATTTAAATAAATAAAGGTTTTGTAAAATAGTTTACAAAAAGGAGATTACTCACATTGTTGTCTTAGGTTTTCGGTAAGGGTTTCCTGGTGATTATCTATAAATTACACAAATGCGCATGCGTTAGTATGATAACCCAATATTTACATTAGTAATACCCTCCCCGAGACGGCATTCCAACTACTACGTCGGGCAGAACCTCGACAGCCGTTACGGAACCCTGGATCAATCGGGCAGCGTATCTAATATGCAACTTGGGTTATGATACTTACAACGAGGCAGAACTTCGTTATTTAGGGGGGTATTTTACCCGAAAATTACTTTAACTCTATAGAAATTCGAGAGAGAAAGAAAGGAATGAGTGACTGGAAACTGAAGCTGAAGCTGAAGGCCTTCTTATATAGTGCCTCTTCGACTTCTCTCGCGGCCCTCGTAGAAAGAAGGCAGGGCCTTCGCGGCCCACGACATAGGCTGGGTAGGGCGTAGGCTTGCTGATTCGTTGATTTTAGCTTCGACACGATCATGACACATGGCAGCCTGGGGCTCGCTCTGGTGGCTGGCTGTCGCGCACCGTGTAGACCCATGGGTGGTCTTATGCGGCCCGCCAGCGACCCCTTTTTCTTGTTTTTATTTTATTTTAAATTATGTAAGGTATTTTGGGCTCGGTTTTCACATACGGTGTGTATTTTAGGACATATTGGGATATTTTAAATATTTTTAGGGTGTCGAAAATTATTTTAGGGTTGTTATAAAAACAATCAACAAAAGTTGAGCGAGTTCATGCGTTTTATGTGTGCTCCAAATAAACTTGTAAACATTTGAGAGATTATTTTGATAACATGTATGTAAAGCGTCTATGAACAGATCATTAGTGTTTTGCAAGGACATTAATATGTGTGATGGCGCAGGAAGCACTCAAACCTAGCGGATTTCCTCTGGTCCATCCGGCTGGAGCAACAAAAGCACTACATGCGGCCATACAAGGACCCATGAGTGGGGCTCGCTACACCCGATAGATCTACCACTTTTGTCCTTCGGTCTTAAACAAGATTAATGGCACTTAGGAGAGATACTACCCATCCACATGATCTAACAATTAATTCCCTAGCTAAACCATACCATTGAAACATGTTTTTCACCCCCGAGAGTTATAAATCCGAAAACAGTTAAGAGAAAAGGGGGACATGAACTCACAACTTTGCGTCCGAGATCGTGTATACTCAAAGTCGATGTCCGCTTGTCGTTTCACTACCTACACACGTGCTATGTTTTATTAGACACCTCGGTCGTGTAACGACTCTTAGGCTTAATTATTTATTAAGGCTTGTTTTGGAATTGTGTTTACTTTGAGTTACACTTTCGGTGTATGATGTAGATATAATTTTCATGATTATATAATTCCAAATTTAATATATTAGTTAAAATAAGTATATTTTAACTTATATTATTTTCATGCAATTATTCGGTGGTTTTGTTAAAAATAATATATTTTAACTCGTTATCTCATAGGTTTCTCATATACGCATGTTTGTAGATTCCATAGCCAACATACCGGTCATTGAGTATTATACATTTATACGTATTATGAGTATGTTAAGTATGTCACTTTGTATTCTCATATTTATGTATAATACTTGTACAAGGATATTTTACCAAGTGTTGGTAGTGTATGTTGGTATGAATTTGTACGTATAGGAATACATATTTTCTTGTATTTATTAAGTATTTCATACTTAATATATATTTAATTTTCCGGAATATTGTTTTTGCACAATTAAAAATCAATATTCTTGTGTTCTTAATATATATATTATAAGACATTGGTGTCTTGCATGATATAATATCTAATTATGTCGCGTTAATGTTTTCTACACTTTTTAAGTTATTCTGAGTGTTCTGGCTTTATTTCAGACTACTACATAAGCTGAAAAATGCTGAATTTTTGCTGAATTTGCTGAATTATATTGTTTAGTGCTAGTTTCGGCCAGTTTCTAGTGTTCACCCGTCAGTCGGAAGGTAGTAATATAAACCCTTACTTTCTCTCATAAGATTCTAGTGTAATTTTGGTTCTGGGACTCAATCTGTGTCCTAAACATGTTGTCTGTCTGAGTACTGAACTCCTGTCAGTACTACTAGTTTCTCTGATAAGTGTACTAGTTGCGTTCTGTGCACGGTTTGAACTGTTTCGAATCAAAATCAATAATAATAGTCATCATGCATCATGAAATATTTTGTGAGTTCTTTAAACGTAATCCATAGATTCATGCACATCATATGTTCAAAATACACAACCATAACATATAAAATACTGTTCACATTGTACGGAAATTACATGAAAAATGCCAATTGTCACATTCTTCCCCCGTTAAAAGAATTTCGTCCCGAAATTCAAGCTGCGTTATCGGTTGCACGGGAGTTTTGAAACAAATGCGGGTACTTAGACTTGATTTGGTCTTCACGTTCCCATGTAAACTCTGGGCCGTGATGTGAATTCCAACGAACTTTGACAAGTTTAATACTTCTCCTTGTTTTGTGGACCTTCCAGTCCGTAACCTCAACAGTTTCTTCGGTAAATTGGAGTTTGTCGTTGACCTGAATCTTGTCTGCTGGAATGACAACTGTTTCTTATGTAGGACTTTTCTTGAGATTAGACACGTGGAACGTGTCGTGTACACTGCTAAGTTCTTCTGGAAGCTTTAGCTTGTATGCAACGGTTCCGATCCTTTCTAGAATCTCAAATGGTCCAATGTAACGCGGGTTCAACTTTCCACGTTTTCCAACTCGTACTACGCCTTTCCAAGGCGAGACTTTTAACAAAACCATGTCTCCAACCTCAAATTCCAATGGTTTACGTCGTTTGTCGGCGTAGCTCTTCTGCCTATCACGAGCTGAGTTTATACGATTGCTTATCTGAGCAATCTTTTCTGTGGTTTCTTGAACCAACTCTGGACCGCTGAGTTGTTTATCTTCGGTCTCCGCCCAACACAATGGGGACCGACACTTTCGCCCATACAAAGCTTCAAACGGGGCGGCCTGGATGCTAGCGTGATAGCTATTATCGTAGGAAAACTCCACTAAAGGCAAGTGAGTATCCCAATTTCCACCGAAGTCCATCACACAAGCACGTAGCATGTCTTCCAAAGTTTGAATCATCCGCTCGCTTTGGGCGTCCGTCTGAGGGTGAAAGGCCATGCTAAGATTCAATTGAGATCCAAAAGCCTACTGAAATGTTTGCCAAATTCTTGACACAAATCAACCATCTCGGTCTGAAATGATAGAAACAGGTACTCCATGACGTGCCACAATCTCTTTGAGATATATATCATCCAACTTCTTGGTGCTATCTTACTCGCTGATTGGTAGGAAATGCGCGGACTTCGTGAGTCGGTCAACAATTACCCAAATCATATCATGACCTCTTTGCGTTCTCGGTAACTTAGTAATGAAATCCATCGATATTTGTTCCCACTTCCACACGGGAATCTCAGGTTGTTGCAGCAACCCTGATGGCTTCTGATACTCCGCCTTAACCTTCGCGCATGTAAGGCAGTTACCCACGTATGTAGCTATATCGGCTTTCATCTTAGGCCACCAATAAAAGTCCTTCAAGTATTGGTACATTTTGTCAGATCCGGGATGTATAGAGTACCTTGACTTATGAGCTTCGTCCAAAATAAGTGCGCGTAGGTCGCCGAAGACTGGAACCCAAATTCGCTCCGTGAAGTACAATGTTTCATCTTCCTTTGGCAACAATTGCGCCTCCATTCCACGTAATGATTTGGCTTGCAGATTATCTGGTTTGAGCGCTTCTTGTTGAGTTTTACGAATCCGAGTAGTAAGATCAGTTTGTATGGTCATCTCTAAGGCTCGCACCCTTAAAGGCGTTGCACGCTACTTGTGGCTCAAGGCATCCGCTACCACGTTCGCCTTGCCCAGGTGATACTTTATCTCACAACGTAATCATTCAACAACTCGACCCATCTTCGTTGCCTCAAGTTTAAGTCTTTTTGATCGAATATATGCTGCAAACTCTTGTGATCTATAAAGATCGTGCAACGAGCATCATACAAGTAGTGACACAAATTCTTCAATGAAAAAATCACCGCACTTAGCTCAAGGTCGTGCATGGAATAGTTCTTCTCATGCATCATCAATTGTCGAGACGCGTACGCGATGACTTTCTCCCGTTGCATCAACACGCAACCAAGACCTTGTCGAGACGCATCACAGTAAACCACAAAACCATCGGTACCGTCAGTTAAGGATAAAATCGGTGCGTCACAAAGTTTATCTTTCAGTAGTTGGAAAGTCGTTTCTTGTTTCTTACCCCAATCAAATTTCTTATCTTTCTGGGTTAGGGACGTTAGCGGTTGAGCAATCTTTGAAAAATTCTCTATGAATCGCCTGTAGTAACCCGCTAACCCCAGAAATTGTCATATCTCAGTTGGGGTTTTAGGTGCTTCCCAATTCTTGATCACCTCAATCTTGGCAGGTCGACATGAATTCCATTCTCATTCACCACATGACCTAGGAATTGCACCTCGCGAATCCAAAATTCGCACTTCGACAACTTCGTGTATAGTTGTTCCTTCTTCAAGAGTTCCAATATAGCTCGCAGATGTTGCTCATGCTCCTCCTTGGTTTGCGAGTATATGAGGATGTCATCAATAAATACAATCACAAATTTATCCAGATACGACTTACACACCCGATTCATGAGATCCATGAATACTGCTGGTGCGTTGGTTAAGCCGAATAGCATGATGACAAGGAACTCGTAATGCCCAAAGTGAGTCCTAAAGGTCGTTTTGGGAATGCTTTCTTCTTGTATTCGCAGGTGATGATATCCCGTGTCACACCCCGACCACGTAGAACATACAAAACGTGGCGGAAACGTCGGTGAGTGTTGTAACAGAATCAATTGTTTCAAATCCATGGCAAATGAAGTTTCGTTTTATAAATCAAACATGAAAGTTTACATTGTCTGAACAAGAATCAAAGTGTACATAACATGAATTAACTAGTTCTTGTCTCGTTTTAAGTCACTAAGGCACAGGTCCGCCTAAGTATGTCTTGATAAGTCCTATGCATCATCTCCTGAAAACACATGTGAAAATAGGTACGTCAGCATAAAAATGCCTGTGAGATACATTGGTTTTGTGAAAACGGAATTCATGACTTGAGTTTGAGAAAATGTTTAGTCATGAACCTCGTATTTTGCTTTGTCTTGTAAATCATTTGAAAAACGGTAAGATCAAATGATATGTATAAATAAGAGAACAATGCCTGGTTAACTGAATAACCATGTAAAAAGAGTTTGTAAAGATTTGTTGTTTGTAAATCAATGTCTTGTGAAAAGCGTGTTATTTGTATAAAATGTTCTATGTCTCAAATTGAAATGATTCAAATAACGCTACGATATGTAATACCATACAAACACTTATATATAGGAAGTACCAGCGGCGTATCCACCATGCTTGTATCATATTACACATGCCTCGTTACTTAAATCACTTACTCAAACCAAACCATCAAGATGAAATGTTTAACAACGGTAGAAATGTTTATGTATAGTCAAATGGTTACAACGGTTCAAAATTTAGTATAATATGTTCATATGCTGGATGAGCATATGCAACAGAAATGCAATGTGAAACAATGTACTACGTATGCACACAATGGGCGTACGTAGCATGAAATGTAGTGTAGAGTACAACGGTTCAAAATGTAGTGTAATGTGTTCATATGCTGGATGAGCATATGCAACAGTAATGCAATATGAAACAATGTACTACGTATGCACACAATGGGCGTACGTAGCATGAAATGTATTGTAGAGTACAACGGTTCAAAATGTAGTGTAATGTGTTCATATGCTGGATGAGCATATGCAACAGTAATGCAATGTGAAACAATGTACTACGTATGCACACAATGGGCGTACGTAGCATGAAATGTATTGTAGAGTACAACGGTTCAAAATGTAGTGTAATGTGTTCATATGCTGGATGAGCATATGCAACAGTAATGCAATGTGAAACAATGTACTACGTATGCACACAATGGGCGTACGTAGCATGAAATGTAAAGCAATGTACTAAGTACGCACACAATGGGCATACATAGCATAAACACAATGAAATCATGTACTATGTATGTACTATCGAACATAGCAGTATATGATGTGAAAACCGGAAAGCATGAAAGTAGCAAGTAGGCACATGTGTTTCACCCCAAAACAGTTTGGAAAAACAGTAAAAGAGGGGTTCAATGTACTCACATTGACTCCTCGAAAACATGTAAAAGATGGGGTTCAATGTACTTACCTGAGATTGCTTTGAATTCCTTGTATAATAACCAGATAATGCTAGAGGTCACGGGATATCAAACGGCACCTAATAGGTAGCTATATTAATATACCGGACCAAAATCGGAGGGTCGGATAGTATGCGGGTTCGTAAACCAAACGAGTATGGAGACTCGTGTAATATGGTTTAACAAAGCCTACATACTAAAATGAAACCTAACCTAAGTGCTTACGCCCCATCATGACCCGTTTAGGTAGCTTAGGCTACCCTAACGCGTCGTTCGCGTAGAACGCGTCTGGAACGCCTAACATCGTGACCACAAGGTATAACCTCGGAAGGTTATAGCTATGGTCACCTAATGTGTTTGGTCGGATCCTAAAGATCGGCCAAATGGGTCGGGTTCGAAAGTATAAGCGATGGTTTAGATCGCTTACCTTACGACCCTGTATAAGCACTAAACTAAAAGTGACGAGCTAAGCATGTTAGAACATGCTTAACTAAGTTTAGAAAACAGGTTTGACATCAAAACAAACGGCTTTGATGCTCACGAGTAGTTTGGTTACAAAATATGCAAGAATGCACATTTTGGCCGAAACTACGACCCGTCACTAAGCCTAGTTAACGTGGTGATCAGTAGGTATAGTCACTACGGACTATAACCATCGTGATCACGCTCACGTTATGAAGTTCCATGAACTTCGCATCGACCATAAGCTGGTCAATGCAGAAAGTCAACAAAATGTTGACTTTCGGACTCGAAAAGCGATAAAAGAGCAAAAGAAGACTTACGGAAGGTCCCCGAGTGCTAATCTAGATCAAATAGCTCAGGTATGGAACAATGGTTCCAACTTAGAGCCTTAAGATCAGATTTTGTGGGTTTTTGGAACAAAGGGGGGGGGTATTTATAGGAAAAGTGGAACCGTTAGGATCGTTTATCGAATATCGTGCCGCGATCTCGAGCGTACACTTGTCAAATTCTTGTGGTAAGTCAGAACTTGGCCCTTGGCTCCTGATTGGGTGAAAGGGCATTGCCCCTTGATCGAACGAAAGGCCAAACTGCATTAAATGCAAAGATTTTTCTCTCTGACAGTCTCACGCGCCCCGCGTAAGGATTTGGTAAATCCTTACGCGCCCCGCCTAAGGTTCCCAGATCAGAATTTACAATTTTGGTCCCTGCACTTCAGAAACACGTATTTTGGCCCATTTTTGGCACGTTTAAGCCCCGTTAACCTCATTTCAAGGCTCTAAGATGAAGTTAAAGTGTAGGGGACATGAAATATGCTCAAAAATATTCCGGATGTCGGTTCGTTTGGCCGTACGATTGCGATGTTCGCTTAATTACGACGGAATGCGCATAAGCGCGAAAGACGATCCAAATGACGCGACGAATGGATTTTTCTCATGCCCAACACTAAGGCATAATATAAGGATGCTTACATAAATTTTTGGATGTCCGGATGAATTCAGAACGTAAGTTATGCGCGAAAGTGCAAACTTGTGCACTTTTTGACACTTTTAGTCCCTGAGTGATCCAAAAGTTTGTTTTAGCATACCAAACACCTCAAAGCCTATTTCTAAGCTATGTAGAGGATATTTAGGGTATGTTTAACTTATGAACATGTTCCGGAATGTTCGTTACAGTTCAAATTGGCATACTTTCGTAGTTTGTCAAGTTTAGTCCCTGTAAGCGAATTAACTTGTTTTTGCTATACCCAAGCCTTCAAAACTTATTTCTAAGTTATGTAAAGGTTATTTAAGGTATGTTGAGTATATGTTGATGTTCCGGAGTATTTGTCGCATTAAACTGAGTACGTTTACGCACCAGTTTGCGTATAATGCTCTAGAAAGCAATGTAGAGTTTGAAATTGAACAATAATTGATATGTGCAAAACATACACATATTTATACAAGATCCCAAGTATGAAATACAATATTTCATCAGCTTGGTATTTGTTTGATGGTCGCGGTGACACAGGTGTCACAGTCTCCCCTAATTTAGGAAATTTCGTCCCGAAATTTATTCGTAGGAGTCTATTTGTGAATTTGCCAAATAACCACCAATGATATGTAAGGCAATATCTTTTCATTTCCTTAACGGTCATTCTTCCGAAACGAAAATGAACAGACGGGTCATTTTCAATGGTTGCTTCATCAGAATTGGAAATGAAGTATTACACAACGGATATTCATTTCCTCAACGGATAATCTTCAGAAACGAAAATGAACTAACGGAGTCATCTTCAACGGTTGCTTCCTCAGAGTTGGAAATGAAGTATTACACAACGGATATTCATTTCCTCAACGGATAATCTTCAGAAACGAAAATGAACTAACGGAGTCATCTTCAACGGTTGCTTCCTCAGAGTTGGAAATGAAGGATTACACAACGGATATTCATTTCCTCAACGGATAATCTTCAGAAACGAAAATGAACAAACGGGGTCATCTTCAACGGTTGCTTCCTCAGAGTTGGAAATGAAGTATTACACAACGGATATTCATTTCCTCAACGGATAATCTTCAGAAACGAAAATGAACTAACGGAGTCATCTTCAACGGTTGCTTCCTCAGAGTTGGAAATGAAGGATGACACAACGGATATTCATTTCCTCAACGGATAAATCTTCAGAAACGAAAATGAGCTAACGGAGTCATCTTCAACGGTTGCTTCCTCAGAGTTGGAAATGAAGGATTACACAACGGATATTCATTTCCTCAACGGATAATCTTCAGAAACGAAAATGAACAAACGGGGTCATCCTCAACGGGTATTCTTCAGATTTGGAAATGAAGGATAAACGGATATTCATTTCCTCAACGGATAAATCTTCAGAACGAAAATGAACAAACGGAGTCATTTTCCTCGACGGGTATTCTTCAGATTTGGAAATGAAGGATAAACGGATATTCATTTCCTCAACGGATATTCTTCAGAAGTGAAAAATGAATAGCTAGTTCATTTTTCCTCAACGGATGCTTCATCAGAATTGGAAATGAATAGGGTTAACTCTAGACACATGACAGAACTTGCTGTGATTTCTGTGCACTAAATTCCATAATTATGTATGCATCCATAATTACGTAATCCCTTGCACAGTCCGCACAGTTTGTTTTGTAATGTTTTGGGGAAGGATATCAAACTTGTGACGAGGGTGACTAGACTTCCATCGGTTCCTTTTAATTAGATCGACAGGGGATCCTCTTGGTTAGGCCGCCAAGGAGTCCTTTCAGCTATATCATCACATGATATCCCTAACCAGATTTTTTTGGATGAATCTGTTTAGCTAGACCACTCAAGGGGTCTAATTATGAAGTAGTACTTTATAATCCGAGGGACTTAACTATAACATAGAAGTCCATTGAGGATTTTAAGTAATACCTTTGGGCATCCTACTATGAATCTCTTGTACACGGATATGTAAGATTCTACGAAGATTTGGATAACATAATTTGGATCACACAACAATACATAAGGAAACACATAAGCACATAGTCACATAATTGTTTAATTTGATCATAATTTGTTATTAACTTGTTATCGATTGAATACGGATATGGAAACCTGTCGACGGATCTCAATGTTCACTGGAATCTATCTGAGAAGATAGAAAGATCTCCCAAAATTCGATTTTTGATTACAAGGAATCACCACATTCGAATGAAGGTACACAACAATTAAAGACTTACGGGAAATTCCTAGGTACCCTATTAAGGATTTATAGTGGTACCTTGGGTATTCGTCTTGTGTTGTAACCTGCGCCTTGTACTTCGTTTCCTTAGAATAAACGGGTACTTAGGAATTCCGTGGAAGACGCAAGCGATTATAGAATGGGAGAATTTTGGGGGTAGTTTGTTCTTCAAGGAATACGGTTCCTTGATTGTCGGTATTGCAAGGGATATGTCGTTTATACATGCAACCATAGAAATACATTGCAATGTAAATGAAAGATTTATTTATAAACAACGATATCAACTGTTCCTTGGATCTTGACAACAAAAGAAACTTAATACATAAGACATGATTATTTCTAAACGATGTTGTCTTCTAGTCAGTCGGGTGATCATCCTTGTGCTGGATTTGCATTAGCAAGCTTTGGGCAATTTCTTCGGAAATGACCCATCTCGCCACAGTTGAAACAAGAACCTGGTAGGAAACGACCTTGAGCGGGATTGTTGCCAGCTTGGTTTGGTGCAGCTGCAGCTGGGCAGATTCTTGTTGTATGGCCTATGAGTCCACAAGTTTGGCATTTGCGGCACTGTACATTGGCGTGATGATGGAGGCTACATTGGTTGCACAAGGGTGCAGTTCCATTGTATGGTTTTCTAGCAGGGGGTTGAGCTGGTTGGTTGGGGACGGCTTGACCATTGTGAGCGACCACGGCGAAGTTCTGAGAAGCCTTTCGCTTCCTTGACTTCTTAGGAGATTCAGTCTGTTCATCCATGGTCTTTGATTCCTCGATTGGGTTCGATTCCCCGGCCGATTTCTTGTCACCTTTTCGAAAAAGTTTATGCTTTCTGATCTGCGATTCAGTCAAGGTTGCAGATAGCTCAATGGCCTGACGGAGTGTGGTAGGGTTGCTACCAGTGACAATGTCTTGTACCGAGTCAGGCAGGCCGTCGATGTACCTTTCAATAGCCTTGTCGAGTGGGGCGACCATAGTCGGGCAAAGTAGACTCAACTCCTCAAACCTATCAGTATATGCCCTGTGTTCGCCACTATCTTGTTTCAAATCATCAAACTCCTTCTCCAACGCTCGTTGTTCATGACGAGGACAAAACTCTCTCATCATAAGTGCTCTCAGTTCAGCCCATGTTTGTGCTAGAGCAACATCTGCACCACGGTCTCTCATTACCCCGTTCCACCATGTAAGAGCCCTCTTCTGAAACACACTCGAAGAAAACTCGACCTTGCGATTTTCCGGACACTGCACGTGGCGAAAGGTATTCTCGATGCTCTCGCACCATTGGAGAAGCCCAGTTGCTCCCTCAGAACCACTAAACTTGAGTGGTTTAGCCGAGTTAAAGTTCTTGAAATTGCATGTACCATTGTTGTTGTTGTTGTCTTGGTTCCATTGAGCAAAGAGATTTGGGAATTGAGCAGCCATCTGCTGCGCAATAATTTCTGCCAGCTCGGCAGTTGCTATCTGGTGTTCGCGTCGAGGAGGCATTCTAAAAGAGGAGAACATGAAAGGAAACAAATAAAATGGTATTGGTTAAGAATAGGATGTTACAATCACTGACCATAATCACGGTTGATGGTCACTTGTTTGAATCATGAAGCAAACAAACAACACCAAGGCTGAATCAAAGCAAATAGATCCTCATAGTGTATCGCGAAGACATGCTCGCCTATAAGTGGACACTCACCCCAAGAGTTCCCAGGTAAGAGTGACTGGTCCGATTATGTGGATTTGTACGAACACTCTAACCTTAGACAGAAAACCCAGGGTACAGGCATTCACTCTTCCAGTTCGCACGTGTTCACACTAGTTAGGACCCAAAACTTTGACGGGAGTTTTGAAAATTCAAAGGGGTTCAAAACCTTATAACAAAGGGTTCAAAACCTTACAATGGAGGGTTCAAAACCTAGTAATCAATCATCCTAGAACAGATGATTAGTTTTCAAGGCGGTTTTGAAATTTATGTTCTTGTTGTGGTCGTCGCCTAAGGGTAGGTGACGGTATTGGTTTGTGACTAAACGCAAGTAAACTCGCGTTAGGTTCCTAGGAAGGTTATAGACTAGGTCAAAGCATTACTAATAACCTAATTCCCTATAACCATTGGCTCTGATACCATCTTTTCTGTCACACCCCGACCACGTAGAACATACAAAACGTGGCGGAAACGTCGGTGAGTGTTGTAACAGAATCAATTGTTTCAAATCCATGGCAAATGAAGTTTCGTTTTATAAATCAAACATGAAAGTTTACATTGTCTGAACAAGAATCAAAGTGTACATAACATGAATTAACTAGTTCTTGTCTCGTTTTAAGTCACTAAGGCACAGGTCCGCCTAAGTATGTCTTGATAAGTCCTATGCATCATCTCCTGAAAACACATGTGAAAATAGGTACGTCAGCATAAAAATGCCTGTGAGATACATTGGTTTTGTGAAAACAGAATTCATGACTTGAGTTTGAGAAAATGTTTAGTCATGAACCTCGTATTTTGCTTTGTCTTGTAAATCATTTGAAAAACGGTAAGATCAAATGATATGTATAAATAAGAGAACAATGCCTGGTTAACTGAATAACCATGTAAAAAGAGTTTGTATAAGATTTGTTGTTTGTAAATCTATGTCTTGTGAAAAGCGTGTTATTTGTATAAAATGTTCTATGTCTCAAATTGAAATGATTCAAATAACGCTACGATATGTAATACCAAACAAACACTTATATATAGGAAGTACCAGCGGCGTATCCACCATGCTTGTATCATATTACACATGCCTCGTTACTTAAATCACTTACTCAAACCAAACCATCAAGATGAAATGTTTAACAACGGTAGAAATGTTTATGTATAGTCAAATGGTTACAACGGTTCAAAATTTAGTATAATGTGTTCATATGCTGGATGAGCATATGCAACAGAAATGTAATGTGAAACAATGTACTACGTATGCACACAATGGGCGTACGTAGCATGAAATGTAGTGTAGAGTACAACGGTTCAAAATGTAGTGTAATGTGTTCATATGCTGGATGAGCATATGCAACAGTAATGCAATATGAAACAATGTACTACGTATGCACACAATGGGCGTACGTAGCATGAAATGTATTGTAGAGTACAACGGTTCAAAATGTAGTGTAATGTGTTCATATGCTGGATGAGCATATGCAACAGTAATGCAATGTGAAACAATGTACTACGTATGCACACAATGGGCGTACGTAGCATGAAATGTATTGTAGAGTACAACGGTTCAAAATGTAGTGTAATGTGTTCATATGCTGGATGAGCATATGCAACAGTAATGCAATGTGAAACAATGTACTACGTATGCACACAATGGGCGTACGTAGCATGAAATGTAAAGCAATGTACTAAGTACGCACACAATGGGCATACATAGCATAAACACAATGAAATCATGTACTATGTATGTACTATCGAACATAGCAGTATATGATGTGAAAACCGGAAAGCATGAAAGTAGCAAGTAGGCACATGTGTTTCACCCCAAAACAGTTTGGAAAAACAGTAAAAGAGGGGTTCAATGTACTCACATTGACTCCTCGAAAACATGTAAAAGATGGGGTTCAATGTACTTACCTGAGATTGCTTTGAATTCCTTGTATAATAACCAGATAATGCTAGAGGTCACGGGATATCAAACGGCACCTAATAGGTAGCTATATTAATATACCGGACCAAAATCGGAGGGTCGGATAGTATGCGGGTTCGTAAACCAAACGAGTATGGAGACTCGTGTAATATGGTTTAACAAAGCCTACATACTAAAATGAAACCTAACCTAAGTGCTTACGCCCCATCATGACCCGTTTAGGTAGCTTAGGCTACCCTAACGCGTCGTTCGCGTAGAACGCGTCTGGAACGCCTAACATCGTGACCACAAGGTATAACCTCGGAAGGTTATAGCTATGGTCACCTAATGTGTTTGGTCGGATCCTAAAGATCGACCAAATGGGTCGGGTTCGAAAGTATAAGCGATGGTTTAGATCGCTTACCTTACGACCCTGTATAAGCACTAAACTAAAAGTGACGAGCTAAGCATGTTAGAACATGCTTAACTAAGTTTAGAAAACAGGTTTGACATCAAAACAAACGGCTTTGATGCTCACGAGTAGTTTGGTTACAAAATATGCAAGAATGCACATTTTGGCCGAAACTACGACCCGTCACTGAGCCTAGTTAACGTGGTGATCAGTAGGTATAGTCACTACGGACTATAACCATCGTGATCATGCTCACGTTATGAAGTTCCATGAACTTCGCATCGACCATAAGCTGGTCAATGCAGAAAGTCAACAAAATGTTGACTTTCGGACTCGAAAAGCGATAAAAGAGCGAAAGAAGACTTACGGAAGGTCCCCGAGTGCTAATCTAGATCAAATAGCTCAGGTATGGAACAATGGTTCCAACTTAGAGCCTTAAGATCAGATTTTGTGGGTTTTTGGAACAAAGGGGGGGGGGTATTTATAGGAAAAGTGGAACCGTTAGGATCGTTTATCGAATATCGTGCCGCGATCTCGAGCGTACACTTGTCAAATTCTTGTGGTAAGTCAGAACTTGGCCCTTGGCTCCTGATTGGGTGAAAGGGCATTGCCCCTTGATCGAACGAAAGGCCAAACTGCATTAAATGCAAAGATTTTTCTGTCTGACAGTCTCACGCGCCCCGCGTAAGGATTTGGTAAATCCTTACGCGCCCCGCCTAAGGTTCCCAGATCAGAATTTACAATTTTGGTCCCTGCACTTCAGAAACACGTATTTTGGCCCATTTTTGGCACGTTTAAGCCCCGTTAACCTCATTTCAAGGCTCTAAGATGAAGTTAAAGTGTAGGGGACATGAAATATGCTCAAAAATATTCCGGATGTCGGTTCGTTTGGCCGTACGATTGCGATGTTCGCTTAATTACGACGGAATGCGCATAAGCGCGAAAGACGATCCAAATGACGCGACGAATGGATTTTTCTCATGCCCAACACTAAGGCATAATATAAGGATGCTTACATAAATTTTTGGATGTCCGGATGTATTCAGAACGTAAGTTATGCGCGAAAGTGCAAACTTGTGCACTTTTTGACACTTTTAGTCCCTGAGTGATCCAAAAGTTTGTTTTAGCATACCAAACACCTCAAAGCCTATTTCTAAGCTATGTAGAGGATATTTAGGGTATGTTTAACTTATGAACATGTTCTGGAATGTTCGTTACAGTTCAAATTGGCATACTTTCGCAGTTTGTCAAGTTTAGTCCCTGTAAGCGAATTAACTTGTTTTTGCTATACCCAAGCCTTCAAAACTTATTTCTAAGTTATGTAAAGGTTATTTAAGGTATGTTGAGTATATGTTGATGTTCCGGAGTATTTGTCGCATTAAACTGAGTACGTTTACGCACCAGTTTGCGTATAATGCTCTAGAAAGCAATGTAGAGTTTGAAATTGAACAATAATTGATATGTGCAAAACATACACATATTTATACAAGATCCCAAGTATGAAATACAATATTTCATCGGCTTGGTATTTGTTTGATGGTCGCGGTGACACAGGTGTCACATCCCGATCTCAGATCAATCTTGGAGTAGTAGCTAGAACCTTGTAGTTGATCAAACAAGTCATCAATTCTTGGTAAGGGATACCGATTCTTGATGGTTAACTTATTCAACACCTTGTAATCAATGCACATACGGAAACTGCCAACTTTCTTTTTAACAAGCAGCACTAGAGCTTCCCAAGGTGAGAAGGTAGGCCTGATAAATCCCTTGTCTAGCAGCTCTTGCAGTTGAGTCGAAAGCTCTTGCATCTCTGATGGAGCTAATAGGGTATGGTGCCTTTGCCACTGGTGCCGCTCCTGGCACTAGATCTATCCGAAACTCCACTTGTCGCTGTGGAGGTAGCCCAGGCAAGTCTTCGGGAAAGACTTCTGGAAATACCTTCCCAACTGGGATGTCTTCTAGCTTTGCCCCCTTGGTCTCCTTATCGATGACATGAGCGAGGAAGGCTATGCAGCCTTTTCAGAGGCACTTCTGCGCCTTCATGCAGTTGATAATTCGTAGGGGTGTCTCGTGCTTCTCCCCATGAATCACAAGCGTTTCTCCATTCAACGATGGGATGAGGATGATTTTCTCGTGGCAGTCCACTCCTGCACGGTTGTCAGACAACCAATCCATCCCAACAACAACGTCTAAGCTGCCCAAATCAACGGGTAAAAGATCAATAGAAAATTCTCGCTCTCTAAGTTCAAGAGTACAACCCTTAGTCGCCTCACTTGCTTTAACTAACTTTCCATTTGCCAGTTCTATAGAATATGGGATGTCTAACTTACTTGAAACTAGGCCAAGTGTATTCTTAAATTCTATAGATACGAAACTAAAGTCGGCGCAAGTATCAAACATAACAGATGTATAGTGTTGGTTAATAGGGAACGTACTCGTAACCACATTCGGATCATGGCGTGCTTCTCACGCTCCAATAGTGAACACTCTTCCACGGGCTTGATTATCTTTAGGGCAGTCTCTCTTGAAATGCCCCATGTCACTGCAACCATAACAGCCGTGGCCACGTCCATTACCTTTCCCGCCCTGATTGTTATTGTTGTTTCCCCCTCGGTTCCCATTGCCAGCTTGATTTCCATTTCCTCCCTAATTACCATTCCCACATTGGTTCCTATTACCATTTTGATTATCGTTACCACCTTGATTACCATTTCCTCCTTAGTTCTTATTACCACGTCCCGCACCAAACCAACACGTATCCTTGGTGTGCCCAGTCCTACGACAGTTTTCACACTTACTAGTCCTGCACGGACCCGTATGATGGAATCGACATTTATCACACTTGGGTAGGAAACCCGCATACCCTTTTCCCCTAGCCTCAGTGTTTGTCGCGCTAGTCTGGACCTCTGCAGGCGGGTTTTCATCTCTACGCTTGTTGGAATCATTGCTTGCTCGCGTGCTCTTTTTGAAGTTCGAATACTTTCTCTTGTTGTCATTCGAGGACTCCACATGAGTTTCTTTCTTGTTTGTACCAGATTTCGAGAATTTTCCTAAACGAAATGCTTCTTCAGTGATTGCAACACTCAAATCAATAGCCTCTGCAATGGTAGGAGGCTTCAAGGCAGTAACCATGCTCAGGATCTCGAGAGCAAGACCCCAGATGAATCTTTCAATCCTCTTAAATTCAGGCTCAACCAAACAGGGAACAACCCTAGATAGGTCGTGAAAGCGTTGGATGTACTCAGCAATCTTCGGTCAATCCATCTTTAAGTTCCAAGATTCAGTTTCAAGCTTCTGAATTTCGGCCCTTGAGTAATATTTCTTTCGCATCAATTCTTTGAGCTCGTCCTAGCTCATCGTGTATGCAGCAGCCTCACCCTTGGTTTGAACCTGAACGTTCCACCAAGAGAGTGCACCATCCATGAACAATCCTGAAATGTAAGTAACTCTCTGCTCAGGCAGACATTTACTCATCCTTAGAACTGAATCGGTCTTCTCAACCCACCGAACGAATGCAACGACACCTCCTGTGCCATCAAAGTTCAAGGGCTTACAGTCTAGGAACTGTTTATAGGTGCAGCCTGAAACATACGCAACAACAATTCACGAGTGAGCATTGACAAAGCACAAATGGAAATACCCAAAAGATTGTAATGTGTCTTGGATGACTTAACATTACCAGTTGGAGGATTACTTCCGGAAGTGCCACCGCTTTGTTCAGAGAAGAGGGCTTCGTGCTGCGCTATAGCCAGGGATATGCGCTCGTTAAGTTCTGCCTCAGTTCTTGGTAATGGGTTTGTGTTTGAGTTCCGTCTGGGCGGCATTTTCTTCTATCAAGAAGTATCGGGTAGGTTAGACAATATTTACCATATAAATGTCTATGAGGTATATATATATATATATATATATATATATATATAACATAAATGATCATCACGTCATCAAGCAAACAACCACATAAATATCACATGCACACACGTAAGCAACAATCCATAATAAAGAAAACAACCACTGAGCTTTCATATATATGTTTGACAACTTGATACATTGTTTTGGTAGAAGAAAAACAAAAGGAACTCGAGGTTACGTCGCCTCGGTCATACAAGTTTCATAATACAAAAGTAGCAACTATTTTCTCCTACATTGGTCTTTATAGTCTTCAAGTGTCTGTAGCTCAATCCTGGTCTTCATACAAGTGGCTTTGGGACTCTCAGACCCACTTCAAAAGTACCTGCAAATAAAAGTGTCTAGGGTGCTGGAGGAGATGGAGGTGTAGGAAAAGTCAAGCTACGAAGGTGAGTCACCTCATCCTCGAGCTCGTGAACTCGTCGGATCAGAAAACTGACATGCTGCTCTTGAGTAAGGAATCGAGCAGCATGACCATCAGCTAGAGCATGAACAGATGGTGGTGGAGACACTGGTGGAGGTGAAGATGGTGGTGGTGGTGGTGTGACCAGTGGGGGATAAGCTAGTGGCGGAGGTCGCCTAGCATCAGCCTCGCTCTCTAACTCTTAGACTCTGCGGCAGAGGATCTCTACCTGCAGCTGCAGTGATAACAAAATATCATCTTTGGTGTAACCAGAGTGATGAGAAGGATGGTATATCACACCCCAACCGATGGCGGAAACATCGGGGTGAGGCACTGAGCGAAAAAGATTGTCCAGGAGAAATCCATAACAACAAAATTACCAGATAATTAACACTATGTCCCATACCATAACTTATCGAAATAAAACAGTTATTACAGACATAGATATCTCAAGACAAATCATTGTTTCGACAACTCAAAATATTAATTGTTTGTTTCTAGACTCTTCCTAACTTGATTCCACATAGCAAGCATCCTAGCATCTCAAACACCTGTCACATGCGTTAAAATAGAGGTCAATACACATAGTGTAAAGGTGAGCATACAAGTTTGATGGTATAATAGATAGCGAAATCGTTTTACGCATAACCAGCATGTAACATGTAGCAAAGTGAAGCATGTAAGTTATCGAAAATGAAATATGCACAGACGTGACTACGAGTTGTAGAATGTGCAACACATATCACCACTATGACACGTGAAGTAAAGCCCTTAACAACCCCTGTCCACGACAGGTGCTGAGTCCAATCTATAATACTATCGTTGCTAAGGTGTCAGGCAACAATAACTATGTAAATATAACATACAAGCATTCATCGAGTAACACGTATAACATGCAACAACGGTCAGCGTATAAAGTGGTTTCGTAGTGTGTCGATTGTGATTTGAATAAGTAACGTATGTAACACCCAAAAGTGCATAAGGCAAAAAGGGTTCGAGTATACTCACAGATTGTGTTTAGTAAATAAACACTCTCTTGGATTGAAGGGAGTGCTGGAAAGTTAGCCTGATTACAGAACGATAGCATTAGCGATGAATAGTGCGTTAAACGGTGTCACGTGTACTGGATGACGAATGGTCATTCGATCGGATGACAATCCGTATGGATGGTCATTCGATCGGATGACAATCCGGATGGATGGTCATCCGGTCGGATGGCCATTCGGTCGGATTGTTATTCATTTGGGATGGATATGCTTGTGTATGATGGGTTTGAAGTTTTTATTGTAGCACTTTGTAATCAGAGAAGTATCTCTACCCTTCAGGTCTTTCGATCGAACGGTCGTCTGGTCGGATGGCCGTTTGCTCAGATGGCGATCCGTTCCAAGTGAGACATTTCATAGAGAACAAGTTCACAGCAGGATGGTCATTCGATCGGATGGTCATCCGATCGGATGACATTCGTTTGGATAACTTTTGAACTGAAAATTGTAAAAGGTTTAAGTGTTTGAGACCATGAGTCATCCGATCGGACGGCAGTCTGTTCAGTGACCTGATCGTTTGAAACTTGAAGGTTTAAGTGTTTGAAAAGTTTGCGGTTTGACCGAGACAGTGTGACAACGTATTAAACAACGGGAACTTCATCAAGCCCAACTCATCCGATCGGACGAGAATCACCCCAGCCTGATCAGTTAACTGTTCTTGACGGTTGTTCATGTTCAACCCGTGAATTGGTTGTCTCTTTGATAGGAATCTGTTCTCGGACCAACACTTCACTAGAGAATGAGTGGAAGGCCTAAATGAGCTCCAATTCTATCGATTTTGAGTGCAACAGTGTAAAAGAGTTGAAAGAAAGTTATGAAAACATCTTTCAATTCTTTTATTCTTGAAAATTTTTAGATTCAGGCGAAATAATTGTTTAAACATGTTGAAATCTCTTAGATCTGAGATGTTCTTGGTGGAATGAGGTTAAACCTTGAAGTTCATAAGAACCCCATGATGACATCATCCTAGAACACCTCAAATCAGCCGATTTCATGGTTAAAAGTGAAGATTTGATGGTGAAAAAGATGAAGAAGTGTGTGTAGATGATAGATATACAAGATTTGGGGTAGAAACTTACAAGAATCGCGAGAAATCAAGAGAAATAGAGCCAAAAGTGAGCTGGTCGCACAAGAGCTGTCACATCACTGTTCAAGTGATGTGACAGGTGCTATTTATAGGTGACAAAAGAGGAAAGGTGGTGTAGTGTGACGGATCGGAGGGCAGTTCGATTGAATGGCCATCTGATCGGATGGTCATCCATACAGATGACCATTCGATTTAATGGTCATTCGAACGAACGAATCCGGTGAGTTGAGTTTCGATGTTTCGTTTCGTGCGTTGAGCATTGCGATGCGTTTAGGCGAGTATCGATTAAGCGATGTGATAGGTACCAATAACATAACTAACATACAACAACATAATTAAACTTCCGTTTCCAGTTCGCGATGTGATTGTGTTGTGATAGAGTTGCGATTGCGTTTTCGATTAGCCACCACAAACATAATATAAACATGCACAAATAACACCTAAACACACACATGTAAAACAATATTTAGAATCTACAATTAAGGTTGCGATGCGACTGTGATGCGATTGGCGATAAACGACAATTAGATTAGCGATTAACATGCGATTAAACTGCGATTATTATATATACTCCACATAATACAACGAAAGTTCACAAATTAAAGGATTTGATTACAAGTCAAGAAAGTACAATCAATAATTAAGATGGGAGTGACAGATCGCAATTAGAAATCTTTTCTTCCTTTGACTTTGACTTCCAAAAACGTGGGTTGTTACAGCCTCCCCTACATTAGGGAATTTCGTCCCGAAATTAGGCCGCATGCGTAACAAATAACTGTGGATACTTTGCCTTCATGTCACTTTCGATTTCCCAGGTGAACTCTGCGCCGTGTTTGCCTTCCCAGCGAACCTTCACAATGGGAATGTGTGAGCGCCTGAGCTTCTTGGTTTCTCGATCCATGATCTCGACAGGCTTCTCCACGAAGTGTAATGTTTCGTCCACTTGTAGATCCTCAAGTGGCACTTGTAAATTCTGCTCGGCCAGGCTCTTTCTGAGGTTCGATACATGGAAAATCGAGTGAACGTTGCTAAGTTCCTCTGATAGTTCGAGTCTGTAGGCCAGTTTTCCAATCCTTTCCAGAATTTTAAAGGGTCCAACATATCGAGGCACGAGCTTTCCTTTCTTGCCAAATCTGATCACACCATTCCAAGGTGAATTTAGGAGTACGTGATCGCCAACGTCAAATTCAAGGGGCTTGCGGCGTCTATCGGCGTAACTTTTCTGACGACTCCGAGCTTTCATCAGATTATCTCGAATTTGGAGGATTTTGTCAGTCGTTTCTTGCAGCAGCTCAGGACCGGTTATTTGTGCATCTCCGATCTCATGCCACACAATCGGCGATCGACATTTTCTTCCATATAGTGCCTCAAATGGTGCCATTTGAATGCTAGAATGATAACTGTTATTCTATGAGAATTCGACCAAAGGTAAGTGCGCGTCCCAGTTATCGCCAAAATCTGTGACAACGAGCGAAGCATGTCTTCAAGGGTACGAATCGTTCTTTCAGTCTGACCGTCGGTTTGGGGATGGAAAGCAGTACTTAGATTGAGAGTAGTACCGAGAGCAGATTGAAACGTTCCCAAAGACGTGAGGTAAACCGATCGTCGCGGTTAGAGATGATGACACGAGGCGTCCCGTGTCGACAGATGATCTCATTGTTGTAGATCCGTGCTAATCGTTCTACCTTGTAGTCTTCTCGTATTGGCAGAAAATGAGCAGATTGAGTCAAACGGTCAACGATAACCCAGATGCTGTCGTGACCTGAAGGTGTACGCGGAAGTTTCATTATAAAGTCCATGGCTATGCTTTCCCATTTCCACATCGGGATCTTGGGTTGTACTAGCAAGCCAGAGGGTCTTTGTTGCTCTGCCTTGACTTTCGAGCAAGTCAGGCACTTCGAAACATAGATTGCGATATCTTTCTTCATTCCAGACCACCAATGGAGTATCAGGACTTGTGCGCTTCAGTCAACAATATATCTTGAAGGTTATTGCGACTTGGAATCCAGATGCGATCTAGATAGTAGTAGATACCGTTCGATTTGGTGAGAAAGTGCAATTCAGCACCACTCTTTTTCATTTCCTCTCGCATGGTATCTTCAACGAAGCAAGCGTGCTGAGCGTCACGGATCAAAGCTTCGAGGTCGTGTTGGGCGTGAGTATTACGAACGCTATGCAAATAGCTTCGTCTACTTAGAGCATCAGCCATAACATTTGCTTTGCCAGGGTGATAACGAATCTCACAGTCGTAATCGTTGAGAAGTTCAACCCATCGGCGTTGGCGCATATTCAGTTCCTTTTGGTTGAGGATGTGTTGTAGGCTGTTATGGTCTGTGAAGACCGTACACTTGGTACTGTAAAGGTAGTGTCGCCAAATCTTCAACGCAAAAACAATTGCGCCTAGCTCAAGGTCGTGGGTTGTATAGTTCTTCTCGTGGATCTTGAGCTGATAAGAAGTGATGTGTGTAAAATGCAACATATAAATTACATCAAATAAGGCATAAAACTAACCCTTTTTAGTACTAATGTTGGAAAAGTGTGCTTTTGTCTTCCTTTTGTATTTTCAGGATTAAATGAGTGTAAATGAACAAAAGAAGCAAATATGCAGCAAAATCTAACATAATTACAAGAAAAAGAATAAACGTGGCATGTCCAACCCCTCGACAACATCTTCCCAAGCAAAAACAAGTAAACAGAAGGCTAACCACGGTCCTGTGCCCAGCGGACACGGGGGCGTGTCCAGGTGTCTGCAGAAAGGACAAAGCTATAGAAGCTTGTATTTCCCAACACGGGGGCGTGCCCAGCTCAACACGGCCGTGGTCAACGCTAAGATTCGTAGAATCCAAGCAAATCTTGATAGTACAGATACGCTTCTTCACACGGGGTCGTGCCAAGCGGACATGGGGGCGTGTGGAGCTAAGGCAGACAAATTGCAATTAATGAAGAAAGAGAAAGTGGATGGACACGGGGACGTGCCCAACGGAGACGGGGCCGTGTCCGGGCTTCTGTGCAGGCTATAAATAGGGGTGCTTGGTTCACTTCAAAGGCATCCCTTGGCAAACCACCTCTCTCCCACTTCACCCACACTCCACCACCATCACAACCCACATCCACCACCATCATCCATCTTAGAGTGTTTGTAGTAGTCTCGGGATCCAAGATTGATAGTAAGAGTTCTTGACAATCAAAGGTCATGTTTGCCTAAGTCTCTTACATCACTGGGTGAAGACAAGCATTTAGTGTAATACTTTTGTTTTTTAATCTTTTCGCACTTTTTATTTGGTTTTGTATTAATAACTTTAATAACTAGTTTCTTATGTTGTAGGTGAAACTTCCTTATCATTTGTCCATGGTATGTTGGCGTTATTTTACTGTCTATATAAAATAAAAGATTTACACCATTCATATCTCTAGGGTCTATATAGAGATATGTTGGCTACCAGGTCGGGGGTTAAGGGAATGGTTTGGTAAGGTTCTTGCCTTGTTCAGTGTATAGATCCTGCAAGGACCTGGGTCAAGCTTACTAAGACCTCCTTCAATACCAACTGGTATTGGATGGTGGGGGTGCGAATGGCTTGATCCCCTCATATGTAAAATACTATTAATACATTAACCCGGCTACTTGGGATTGTAACCCTGCTGACTCAAACTACTTAGCCGAGGGTAACTTCAGCTTCAAAAGAGGGGCCTACCACATTACACATTAATAACTTAATTAATTATCTTTCGATAATCCAACCCTTTAGGATTGTATCCTTGCTTACTCAAACTACTGGGTTGAGGGTAACGTCACCTTCAAAAGAGGGGCCTACTACTACAAGTAAGATAATCTCATAAAAAGTGCAATAGTGTGGAAATCATCAAAGGTTACACTAAAGGCGAGTCGGATCCAAGTGATTCATCTTGTCTATCTGTTTTTATTTTATTTTATTTTTCAGCATTTTTAGTTTTTATTTTCATGTTTAAATTTTTTTCTAAACTTTTGATTTGATTAGACGTTGAGGATAAACCTGTACTAAAAGCTCTTGTGTCCTTGGACGACCTCGGTATCTTACCAACGCTATACTACGCTCACGATGGGTGCACTTGCCCATATGTGTGTTTAGTGTCAGTAAAATATCGCGTTTTATAAATTTAAAACTTGACTAAAGTGTTAAAAAGGGCTTAAAATATAACTAAAAAATATATTCACACCGACACACATCAAGAAGCGTACGCGATAACCTTGTCCCGTTGCATGAGAACAGAACCGAGACCAAGGTTCGAGGCATCACAATAGACAACAAACTCATCGTTTCCGTTGGGTAGAGCGAGAACAGGAGCATTGCAGAGCATATGCTTTAGAGTTTGAAAGGCTTGCTCTTGTTTGGTTCCCCAAACAAAAGACTTGTCTTTATGCGTCAAAGAACTAAGCGGAACGGCGATTTTCGAAAAGTCAGCGATGAATCGACGGTAATAGCCCGCCAATCCGAGGAACGAACGAACATCGGATGGTGATTTTGGAGTAACCCAACTCTTAACAGCTTCGATCTTCATGAAGTCGACGTGTATACCTTGACTATTGAAAATGTGACCGAGGAATTGAACCTCCTCTAGCCAGAATTCACACTTGGAGAACTTGGCATAGAGTCGATTCCCTTGGAGTAGTTCGAGAACCAAACGTAGATGCAGCGCGTGTCCGGCTTTCGACTTCGAATAGATAAGGATGTCATCGATGAACATGATGACGAAGCGGTCAAGAAATGGTTTACAAACGCGATTCATCAAATCCATAAAAACCGCGGGTGCGTTGGTTAAACCAAAGGGCATTACGACGAATTCATAATGGCCATATCGGGTTCGGAAAGCGGTTTTCGGTATATCTTCCTCCTGGATTCGTAACTGGTCATAGCCTGAGCGTAAATCGATCTTCGAGAAACACGTAGCACATTGAAATTTGTCAAACAAATCATCCATTTGGGGCAGGGGATAACGATTCTTGATAATCAGCTTATTCAACTCCCTATAGTCGATGCACATCCGGAACGACCCGTCCTTCTTTTTGACGAAAAGAACTGTGCGCCCCAAGGATAGGTGCTAGGGCGAATGAAGCCTTTGTCAAGTAATTCCTGGAGTTGACTCGAGAGTTCGCGCATTTCAGACGGGGCGAGCCGAAAAGGAGATTTAGCAACAGGATTAGCTCCAGGAATGAGGTCAATACGAAAATCAATATCACGACTCGGGGGTAAACTAGGTAAATCATCAGGAATGACTTTAGGAAAATCACGAACCATAGGCACCTTATCTATTGCCTTCTTTTCCTATTCCTTCACTACTACAATGTGTGCAAAGAAAGCTTTGTATTCCTTGCGGAGATACTTGCTCGCTTGGATACACAACATGAGTTTGAGATTCTTCGATGCGACTTCACCATAGACACAAAGTTGATCACCATTAGCGAGCGAGAAACGAATCATTTTATCAAAGCAAACAACTTCAGCACGATTTTCACGAAGAAAATCCATGCCTACTCTGATATCAAAACTACCGAGCTGCATCGGGATAAGGTCGATAGGGAAAACGTGATTGTTGAGTTCAAGAGTACAATCACGTAGGACAGAACGAACGGTAACTGTTCTTCCAGTGGCAACTTCAACATCGAACGTTAAGGGGAGATGGGCGCGCTTACGATTAAGGAGCTTTTCAAATTCTAACGACACAAAACAGTTATTGGCTCCAGTATCAAATAAACACGAAGCATATATACCATTTACGAGGAACATACCATTAACCACATTGTCGTCCGCTTGAGCCTGGCGGACGTTGATGTTGAAGGCATGTCTACGGGCTACTGGCAGCTGCTGCTGCTGAGGCTATTATTGTTGATGTTGTTGCGGCTGCTGTTGTGGCTCTTGCTTCACCACCCTGTTGGGGCACATGTTTGCAAAGTGGTTGGGATCACCACATGCAAAGCAAGCTCTAACGTGAGCAGCGGGTGCAGGAGCTGCTTGTTGGCCCTGAGGAGCAGAAAGAAGAGCTTGTGGTGTAGGAGCTTGAACCGCGGCTTGAGCTTGGCGAGGAACAATACAGCAATTGGCAGTAAAGTGGTCATACATGTTGCAGCGAACACAAAACCCGCATGCAATCCCCACGGGATGATGATGATAGGTACAGGTAGGGCAGAGCGGGTGAGGACCAGTATACGCACGCTTGGCCGGCGGTGCATTGGTCACCGGTGCCGCTACTTGGCGGTTCTAAGGTTGCGTTTGGGTAGGGATAGCTTGGAGCGGAGCGGCGGCTATGACGGCGCAATTCTTGCTACTATTGTTGTTGTTCTTTCTTTTTCGGCGGGAGGACTTTGAAGATTGTGGTGCGGCGGTTTCAGCGGTGGGAGCGGCCGTAGCTTGATGAAAGCTCTTCTTAGTGTTCTTGAAGTACCCAGTGAGAACTCGCTTGTCATTAATCTCAGCAGCGAGTAGGTAGGTTTCTTCAATTGTTGTTGTCTTCGCGGCTTGCACGAAGTCAGCAACACAATCCGGTAGAGCTCGGATATATTTCTTGATCGTCATATCAGGTGTTGCCACATGGCTTGGACAAATGATACTTAGCTGCTTAAAGCGAGCTGTCAGACCTGCGTTATCGCCACCATCATGCGTGATGTGCCAGAACTCATTCTCCAGATTCTGGAGCTCGTGGGGTGGGCAGAATTCCTTCATCATGAGTTCCTTCAACTCATCCCATGTAAGCCCATAGGCTGCATCATTCCCACGTTTATTCCTTTCGGCAGTCCACCAATCCCGAGCCCTGGATTGGAGAACGCCAGTTGCGTTGACAGTACGTAGGTGTTCAAGACATCCACTTTGGCGTAGCGTGACTTCGATTGAGTCGAACCATTGAAACATCGCGCTTGGTCCGTCTTCGCCCGTGAAGTCTTTTGGGCCACAGGCCTTAAATTGCTTAAAGTTGAAAGTACCCTTAAGCAAGTCAGTCCTTGATTCCTCAGAGGACTTGCTGGCATTCTCATTAAGCTCACTGATGATTTGTGGGATAACTTTAGCCATCTACTTAGCGACGAGGGAAGTGATTCACTTATCAGCATGGTTTCAGCGTGCAGCGCGGGAGGTATGCGATCCAAATGACGACATTGTCTGCAACAGACATCGCCATAGGACACAAACACTATATAATCGAATCTCACCTCACACGCACTACTACTAAATAAAGCTCAGGAACACATCGGCATGTAACACATAGTCACATAGTCACGTAGGCACATAATCCACATAGGCACGTAAGCACATAAGCACATAATCACATCAACAAGTGGTTCACCGAAATCATGTTGACACTATATTTTGCACGTATTCACCTACATATATTTCACGTATTCACCTGTTATTCAAGGTTCGCACGTTCGAGAGTAGCGATTGCGAGTGACATAGCGAGTAGCATAGAGAGTAGTATAGCATAAGCGAGTAACATAACATGCAATTTGTGTGTGTCGATCAAAGCGAGAAAGCGAAAAGCATACAAATCACCAAAATCGAAACACATAAACATGTAAAACCACATAAAATCCACATAAAAACGATAAATGACAGGGTCAGCGGTTGCGGATCCGGAATCGAAACTCATAAAATCGGGAAGAGATTGTCTTGGCTGATAGACGTTGACTACCCAAAGTGATTCGACTATTCTCAAGTACTTCACGTATACATTTTGGCCTAATAGACTGTGCTCTATCACCGACACACGGCGAATGGCATGCATCCTTTTGGTTATTTATGCAACTCAAGTCGTTGGAATCCATCGAGACTTTGGTGAGAGTTTTGTAAAACCAAAATAGAGAACGGAACGAGTCATCAATGTTCGGGTTTCACCCCTAACTTAGCGACTACGTTTCTGTTTGTGTGATAGAATCACGAGATAGGAGGAGATTTTGCGTCGAAGTACAGATTTCACTCCTGATTCAACGCAAATTCTCGTGTTTATAGTAAAAACGTGCGTCGAACAAGCGATCCAATCGAGAGTTTGCGGTTTTCGCACCTAGTCTCGACCTAATCACTCGTTCATTTTCAAAAATAGTGTGCGGTGCTAGCCTTAGGAAAGGCTAAGTGATAGTTCTCGACCTTAGGAAAGGTCGATAGAGCGTAGTATGTTCGCGAGTCGATTGAATAACAGAAATAGGCTTGCGCGGAACCCCTAACGGGCTCGCACAAGGCGGTCTGTTGGTGCTTATAGACTAGGTTGTTTCTAAGACATCGACTCAGACTAGGCCGAGTCTTACCTAATTCCCTATAGTTATGGCTCTGATACCAATCTGCCACACCCCAACCGATGGCGGAAGCATCAGGGTGAGGCACTAAGCGAAACAGATTGTCCAAGAGAAATCCATAACAACTAAATTACCAGATAATTAACATTATGTCCCATACCACAACTTATCGAAATAAAACAGTTATTATAGACATAGATATCTCAAGACAAATCATTGTTCCGACAACTCAAAATATTAATTGTTTGTTTCTAGACTCTTCCTAACTTGATTCCACATAGCAAGCATCCAAGCATCTCAAACACCTATCACATGCGTTAAAATTGAGGTTAATACACATAGTGTAAAGGTGAGCATACAAGTATGATAGTACAATAGATTGCGAAATCGTTTTACGCATAACCAGCATGTAACATGTAGCAAAGTGAAGCATGTAGATTATCGACAATGAAATATGCAAAGACGTGACTGCAAGTTGTAGAATGCGTAACACATATCACCACTGTGACATGTGAAGTAAAGCCCTTAACAACCCCTGTCCACGACAGGTGCTGAGTCCAAACTATAGTACTATCATTGCTAAGGTGTCAGACAACAATCACTGTGTAACATAACATACAAGCATTCATCGAGTAACAGGTATAACATGCAACAACGGTCAGCGTATAAAGTGGTTGCATAGTGTGTCAATTGTGATTTGAATAAGTAACATATGTAACACCCAAAAGTGCGTAAGGCAAAAAGGGTTTGAGAATACTCACAGATTGTGTTTAGTAAATAAACACTCTCTTGGATTGAAGGGAGCGCTAGAAAGTTAGCATGATTACAGAACGATAGCATAAGCGATGAACGGTGCATTAAACGGTGTCGCCTGTACTGGATGACGAATGGTCGTTCGATCAGAAGACAATCCGTACGGATGGTCATTCGATCGGATGACAATCCAGACGGATGGTTATCCGGTCGAATGGCCATTCGGTCGGATTGTTATTCGTTTGGGATGGATATGCTTGTGTATGATGGCTTTGAAGTTTTTGTTGTAGCACTTTGAAATCAGAGAAGTATCTCTACCCTTCAGGTCGTTCGATCGAACGGTCGTCTGGTCGGATGGTCGTTCGCTAGGATGGCGATCCGTTCCAAGTGAGATATTTCATAGAGAACAAGTTCACAGTAGGATGGTCATTCGATCGGATGGTCGTCCGATCGGATGACCATTAGTTTGGATAACTTATGAACTGAAAATTGTAAAACGTTTAAGTGTTTGAGACCATGAGTCATCCGATCGGATTTTCGTTCGATGGGATGGCAATCCGATCGGGTGACAGTCCGTTCTGTGACCTGATCGTTTGAAACTTGAATTGTTTTGCTAAGTTTGAAAAGTTTGCGGTTTAACCGAGACGATATGACAACGTATTAAACAACGGGAGCTTCATCAAGCCCAAATCATCCGATCGGACGAGAATCACCCCAGCCTGATCAGTTAACTGTTCTTGACGGTTGTTCATGTTCAACTCGTGAATCAGTTGTCTCTTTAATAGGAATCAGTTCTCAGACCGACACTTCACTAGAGAATGAGTGGAAGGTCTGAATGAGCTCCGATTCTATCGGTTTTGAGTGCAAGAGTGTACAAGAGTTGAAAGAAAGTTATGAAAACATTTTTCAATTCTTTTATTCTTGAAAATGTTTAGATTCAGGTGAAATAATTGTTTAAACATGTTGAAATCTCTTAGATCTGAGTTGTTCTTGGTGGAATGAGGTCAAACCTTGAAGTCCATGAGAACCCCAAGATGACATCATCCTAGAACACCTCAAATTATCCGATTTCATGGTTAAAAGTGAAGATTTGATGGTGAAAAAGATGAAGAAGTGTGTGTAGATGATAGATGTACAAGATTTGAGGTAGAAACTTACAAGAATCGCTAGAAATCGAGAGAAATAGAGCAAAAAGTGAGCTGGTCGCACAAGAGCTGTCACATCACTGTTCAAGTGATGTGACAGGTGCTATTTATAGGTGACAAAAGAGGAAAGGTGGTGTAGTGTGACGGATCGGAGGGCAGTCCGATCGGATAGTCATCCGTACGGATGATCATTCGATCGAATGGTCATTTGATCGAACGTCTCCGGTGAGTTGAGTTTCGATGTTTTGTTTCGTGCTGTGAGCATTGTGATGCGTTTAGGCGAGTTCGATTAAGCGATGCGATAGGTACTAATAACATAACTAACATACAACAACATAATTAAACTTGCGTTTCCAGTTCGCAATGTGATTGCGTTGGGATAGAGTTGTGATTGCGTTTTCGATTAGCCACCACAAACATAATATAAACATGCACAAATAACACCTAGACACACACACGTAAAACAATATTTAGAATCTACAATTAAGGTTTCGATGCGACTGCGATGCGATTGGCGATATAGCGACAATTAGATTAGCGATTAACATGCGATTAAACTGCGATTATTATAGATACTCCACATAATACAACTAAAGTTCACAAATTAAAGGATTTGATTACAAGTCAAGAAAGTACAATCAATAATTAATCAAGGAGTGACAGATCGCAATTAGAAATCTTTTCTTCCTTTGACTTTTACTTTGACTTGTACTTTGACTTCCAAAAACGTGGGTTGTTACATAGTATGGGTCAGACAATGGCATAGAGTATGAAGGAAACAATCGAGGTGACTGATGTCGTGGACTCGACTCAGGTGGAAAATGGTAAGGTACAGACATGTAACCAACGGGTACTCGAGTGTGAGAATAAGGCGGCTGTCGGGACGTGCCCTCCCCAGGACAGGGTGCTGGGATCTCATGGGAAAATATAGTGGGCAGACCAACATGGTGGGGATCAGCAATGGGCGGTGCAAGTGGACATCCTAGAATAGGAGTGACGGGGGTAGCGTGGGGAGTCTGTGCATCAAGTGGAGCGACTGTGGGTATATCAACAGGAGCTGAAATGGTAGCAAGTGCATGATCGGGTGACTGGGTAGCAATAGGTATGGTATCGAAACTGCTATCAGTCGCATCCGCATGTAACCCAGCTCGACGGATGTCAGTGGAAGATGTGTCATCGCTAACATCTGAGGAAGAAATGTCTATGACCGAAACAACAGGTGAAGACACCTCCAGAATAGCTATGTCAAGAACCTCTCCATCATCGATCTCGTCATCAGGATGGCCGATATGGATGACGGGAACGTCATCCTCGTCGTCGGAGACGACCATGTCTCCTGGAACTATGGCTAAAGGAACAACATCTAAAGGTATGTAATCAATGATATGGGCTCCGTCGGGGTGACCGATAATGACGAACTGGTTCAGCTGCGGTCCCACAGCTAGAACGTCATCTATTATGGGCTCTCCATCATGGACGGGGTCGGCAGCGGGAAGGCCTGGAAGTCCTCCAGATCGCCATCGTCAGACATAAAATCAGGATCTTCATCCAGATCGGAGTCGGTATCGGAGGTGGGAAACCTTCTCAGCTTGCCCTATCCCGTCATTATCCGAGACGAGGATCTCGCTTGTCATATATCCTGCTACGTATGGTGGAAGACAGGATAGCTTGTAAAGAAATGGTACGCCATATATATATATATAGGGTAAGGAACCGTTAGGAACCACCCTTTATTGCGAGAACCGCGAGAACTGGTGTGAACACATGGCAAAATTATAATTATGTGATATTTATTATAAAACACGTGCCCCTCTGTTTCACCTCTGTTTCACAACTCTATTCACGATCCACAGTTTTACTTATTAGGTTTTCATTCATGTTTCATTCATCGGTTCAGAATATTGTATACATTGACGACGGTGGCCTACGGCATTCACGTAACTCACTGGAGTTCACGGCGACGGCATCCGGTCATGGTGTTTCCAGCGGCAATCACAACGACAACCCACCATTTACACCCTCTACATGGCGTCCTCTGATTCATCACGTGTCGATTCTCACACATCTGATGTTCCTCCTCATATATTCTCTGCTAATCCTCCTCATACATCTGATGCTGACATTGTTGGTCCATCTGCTAATAATACAGTTGACAGTCCCAATACACCTACAAATACAGAACATCAAGAGTTACAATTCATTCGATTTGTGACTAAAGGTATTATGTTGACTGTAAATGATGTATATACTTTGTAAATGATATTATATTAAATGATATGAACATGTGCATTATATTTACTCGAAATGATGTTGTATTAAATTATATGCACATGTGGATTATGTTGAAAATTAGGCTATGTCGTTGATGTATGGATTCTGAACAACTGCCTTATGCATGACTATCCAATTATGTACAGAATGACAACAAACAAAGGGTCTTGGGTGGCGGACAACTACAACAAAAAAAGGGAGGTGACTGTGTGGGATTGGCAATGGAAGAACAAGCCGACAACCGGGGAGGCATGGGTGATGTTTTTACAGCTTTTGGCACTACTGAGATACACCCGAATTAAGACGAGTCAAGATGGGTGGGGCTGGCACTTGGAAAAAATAAGTCTACTTTCAATGTTAAAACCATTAGAGAGGACTTGTGTGTCACAAGCGGGGACCCATCGAGTGGCTTTCTAATGACCTGGAACGGCTGGGCTACACCTAAAGCCAATATGTTAGCATGGAAAGGCGTCGAAGGAAGGTTACAGACAAAGACGGAGTTGGAAAAAAGGGGAATTCATATCAGCAACACATTTTGCCCGGGTTGCGGATACGAGCAAGAAACTGTTAAACACATCCTCCTTACATGTTTGATGTCGAAAACGCTATGGTGGATGGTCAGATCATGACTGGGAGTAAAATATTTACATTCTTGCTCATCAGTGGCGGATATTCTTTCTTTTTCCTGGAAGCTGTATATTTCTAAGAAGAAGAAAAAGGCAGCCAACTGCGTAGTGATGGCCACATTATGGAACATATGGTCAAGCAGAAATGAGAAGGTATTCAAAGTCGTGCAGTTTTCAAATGCTATAATACTGGAACAAGTCAATGAGTGTACTATGTTGTGGATGAAAGTCATAGCCAAAATGGAGTATTTAATGGAGAATTTAGTGATTGAAGAGTGGTACACCAGTGGTATGAATGTAATAGAAAATTAGGAGTTTATATCTTTATTGTAAATGTACTTATCTAGTTCCTAGCTAGAGTTATGGTTTGAATATATGGCATCTTGTTATGTTAAAAGAAATGTCGTTGTATATAAAATGATAATGCTTGTGTGCATTATGTTGACAATTACATTATGCACACGTGCATTATATTGACAATTACATTATGTATACATTTAATGACAATATGTTATTGGACTCCTGATCCCCTTGATGATGAACCTAATTCTTGTTCCGATGATGTTGATTCCAATGACACTGATGAAGATCTTGACGATGATCTAGAAGACCCCCCCCCCCACACACACACACATACACATATGAACATGAGCAATCTCTTATACGTTCATCCAGGCATCGTAAATCAACCGTAAATCACCCGGCAATCCTCTATTAGCCTATATATGATGTCAAACAATTTCTAAGCATTATTCGTCTTGTTTATGTTTTTTTGTTTACAATTATTCTTTTGTACTATCTGTTTTCATATTCATAGATTGTGATTACAATGATGATACTTTGTTATCAATTACTTATTAGACATAATCATATGTAATTTCATTATTGACCACCCAAAATGTATTACCAACATGGTTACTGTTTCGAACAATGCACATGTGCATACATGTTTACTGTTTCACTCCACATGGGCATTACCAACATTAACACATTATCACACAACTTTTGTGTTACAACAATTAAATATACCACCCTCATCATAAGAATCACATAATCCGATCAACAATCATTATTGCACATATGCACTACCAACATATACTATACCAAACAACATATTACATCCTAAATTAACAAACATAACAATTTGTAATACATTATACAATTCCAATATGTGTGCTATTTCAAACTATGCACATGTGCAGTACCAACATTCCCTCTACCAAACAACGTAATACACCATATATTAACAAACATGATCATTCGCCTCTGATACCGGCAATTTTGTTGCTATCTTCATCCTCATGTTCTTAAGTTTCAAGTCTTGAATTTATTTATCTTTGCTGAATATGCAATCAAACTTCTCACCACTCCCATTATACATCTTCATATGTCGCATAGCGAACACCCCGCAAACTACCACGCATACTGTGAAGTAATAAAGGGATTTCGTTTACTTGTTCGATTTTTTCAGCGTGATTTCGCTCACTTGTCCTCCTCTTTATGCTTTTTTTCTTCTTGTGCACCTACATGTGATATACTTAATGTGTATACATAAATGATATCATTTAACGTGAAAGTAATACAGGGATGCACATGTGCATAAACTCCCAAATGCATCATCAAATATTAATCAACCTTTTTTACCTTTTTGTTTAACCGTTGCGTAATCATCTTCCATTGCATCCGACCATTTTTTGACCCTTCATCCCTTGATTTCAAAACGTAAGTTACCTTCTTTGAATTTTTTCCGTTATCGATCTATGATAATAAACAAAACAAAAAAACATAGGATTAACAAACATACAATCTCAATGAATATGTGCATTAACATTAACTTTATCCTTACTATATACACTATGCACATGTGCATCAACATAAATTACATTGTTAACATATTCTATCAAAATTCTGGCAAACTATGCACATGTACAACAACATGAATGACCTTATTAACATATTCTGGAAAATTATGCACACGTGCCTAACTGCATGTTTGCATCTATATGACTGACCTAATTGAAATACTCTGGCAAAATATGCATTTGTGTATAACTATGCACGTGTGCATTAACATGACTGAGCTTATCAACAGGTTTGCTTCGATAAAAAATAATAGACAAACAAAAGTTATTTTTTCGATTTTTTACCTCTTTGTTTAACTACCGCGCAATCATCTTCCATTGCATGTCGCATAATCATCTTCCATTGCATCTGGCCTTTTTTTGACCCTTCATCCATTGACTTCAAAACAAAAGTTACTTTCTTCGATTTTTTCCTATTGTTTATATACAATAATATATAAAAAAATAATAAAATAATAAAAAAATAAGATCAATAAACATAAATTTCAATAAATATGTGCATTAACGTTAATTTATCATCACCATATACACTATACACATGTTCATAAACATAAACGGCCTTGTTAACAACATATGCATCAACTTTATCATCACTATATTAACTATGCACATGTGCATCAACATAAACAACCTTGTTAACAATATATGCATCAACTTTATCATCACCGACAATATCAACAGGTAATGTTTTCTTCAATAGAATAACCTAACCATTAACAACTCAAATTTTGTATTACCACCAAATATATTTAAAATTATTCGGTAACAAAACCTACATTCAAAAAAAAACACACATACCTACCACATTACAAGTCGATGTATCACAACAATTACCCTGAATCCCTTAAACATCATATACATCAAACCATTTTTGCTAATGCAAATATGAAACTATGATTTAATCGTCAGATTAAGATATAAAGGATCCGAATCGACAATTAAGCATCATGTTAACATATGAAAGTGCAAAAACAAATTTATTCTTATAATCACCAGACCAAATTTGGGAACTAACCTCGATTGTATGACGAAGTATAAAATATCTGTTGGTAAAATCTCAAATCTGAGATACAATCTCAATCCAGATGCTTCGATATGGTGAACTGATGATGGTGAAGTGATGATGTAAACGATTGTAATCGACGAATTGCTAAGAGAATCAGGTTGAGAAATGTTGAGATAGTTGGATGTAATCACGGTTCAGATAAGAGTTCAGATATTGGATGTGAAAGTTTTTATTAAATGTAATTTATTTTATGCTTGAAGTCCGATGGTAAAGGGAATCAGGTATGCGGGTTTTTTTTAAAGTTGTTTGTTATTTACAAAATTGCCCCCTGTTCACATTGGTTCTCGCGGTTCTCGCAATAAAGTTGGTTCTCGCATGAACCCTACCCTATATATATATATATATATATATATATATATATATATATATATATATATATATGTATATATATATATATATATTAATAAAGTATATACAGGCAAATAAAGACAACATATCACATATAATTCACGCTTGTTCCTATGAGGGTCACTTCTAGTTCGGAAAGTCTATCCCATATAGACTATACCATCAACTAATGTCCTTGCTTGGTTTCTTTCCTTTGAAAAATGTTTGGCTCATGGATCTTGGTATTTTTGTAAATGTAATGTAAAACATTCTATTTGTTGTAAAAATGTTTTCGTGAGAGAATCCTAGAGATTGTAGTCTAGACTCGAGAAGGAATCCTAGAGATTGTATTCTAGACTCGAGAAGGAATCCTAGTTCACTACAATCGAAGCTCTGATACCAACCTGTCACACCCTGACTTTTGCGGAAGCGTATACGTGTGACTTGATCAGTTTTCATTGCATTCTATTATAACAAACAATTATATGTCCAAAATAATGATGTTCATCCATTCATAGTTTAGAGCATTACAAACATAAGTTGTTCAAGTTTTCCAACCAACATAGTTTTAAGTTAAGTTACAAACCATCAAAAGATAATAAGATCCATAAAAGGACTTCTTTAACAAAAGACTAGATTCACAAGGCTTTGCATCCTATATCTCATCAAGGACGAGATATACGAATCAAACTCTTCAAAAGTGGATGACATCTAAACTTGAATTTCACATCTTGAAAACAACACCAGTGCCAAAGATCCATTTAGTTTCCTGGAATACATGTAAGTTGAAAACAATCAACAAAAGTTGAGCGAGTTCATACATTTTATGTGAGCTCCAAATAAACTTGTAAACATTTGATAGATTCTTTTGATAACATGTATGTAAAGCGTCTATGAACAGATCATTAATGTTTTGCAAGGACATTAATATGTGTGGTGACGGCGTAGGAAGCACTCAAACCTAGCAGATTTCCTCCGGTCCATCCGGCTGGAACAACAAAAGCACTACATGCGGCCACACAAGGACCCATGAGTGGGGCTCGCTAAACCCGATAGATCTACCACTTCTGTCCCTCGGTCTTAAACAAGATTAATGGCACTTAGGAGAGATACTACCCATCCACATGATCTAATAGTTCATTCCCTAGCTAAACCATACCATTGAAACATGTATTTCACCCCCGAGAGTTATAAATCCGAAAACAATTAAGAGAAAAGGGGGACATGAAGTCACAAGTTTGCGTCTGAGATCGTGTATACTCAAAGTCGATGTCCGCGAGTCGTGTCACTACCTACACACGTGCTATGTTTTATTAGACACCTCGGTCGTGTAACGACTCTTAGGCTTAGTTATTTATTAGGACTTGTTTTGGAATTGTGTTTACTTTGAGTTACACTTTCAGTGTATGATGTAGATATAATTTTCATGATTATATAATTCCAAATTTTAATATATTAGTTAAAATAATTATATTTTAGCTTATATTATTTTCATGCAATTATTCAGGAGTTTTGTTAAAAATAATATATTTTAACTCGTTGTCTCATAGGGTTCTCATATACGCATGTTTGTAGATTCCATAGCCAACATACCGGTCATTGAGTATTATACATTTATACGTATTCCCAAGTATAGGTATACTTGTATTACGAGTATGTTAAGTATGTCACTTTGTATTCTCATATTTATGTATAATACTTGTACAAGGATATTTTACCAAGTGTTGGTAGTGTATGTTGGTATGTATTTGTACGTATAGGAATACTTATTTTCTTGTATTTATTAAGTATTTCATACTTAATATATATTTAATTTTCCGAAATATTGTTTTTGCACAACTAAATATCAATATTCTTACTACTAGCACAAGGCTGGGGTAGAAACTAGAAGATGATGATGAAGAAAACGGATGGTTAAAAGCTCCAATGAGTGGTCCTTCAAGATCCAATGCTTGACACCTTCTTGTATCACCTTAATACACCTTAGATGAGGCTTGATTTAGTTAGAAATTGATTGAAGATGATGGATGGGGGTGGGGTGGCTCACGGCCGAGAACAAGAGAGAAGAGGGAGAGTGAGTTGTGGTGTGAAGTTGAAAATGATAATGATGTGGTTTGATGGTGTTTTAAGTTGATGATAAGGTTTATTACCCTTTGGATTATAATTTCCCTCCTAAACATTGTCTTATGGTTAACTAGGAGCATCTTTGACTAATCAAGATATTAGTCAACAAGTTAGGTGGTGGGGTCCCCCTTAGGGACGGTTAAGATGGGGGGGGGGGGTATGTTGTGATTTAAATTTATTAAGTGTTATAATATTGGTAAGTTATGTGTTTTAGTTACAAGGTTTAAGTGTGTTATGGATTCTTATGTATAGGAATGTGTTTGATGTCGTAAACTAGTATTTTGATGTCAAAATATTGTTAAGTAGTTCACAGGATATGTCTAGTGGTGTTCGGATGTCCGTTTAGTTATCGACTCGCTTAAAAAGTTAACATTGGTGTCTTGCATGATATAATATGTAATTATGTCGCGTTAATGTTTTCTACACTTTTTAAGTTATTCTGAGCGTTCTAGCGTTATTTCATACTACTACATAAGCTGAAAAATGCTAAATTTTTGTTGAATTTGCTGAATTATATTGTTTAGTGCTAGTTTCGGCCAGTTTCTAGTGTTCACCCGTCAGTCGGAAGGCAGTAATATAAACCCTTACTTTCTCATAAGATTCTAGTATAATTTTGGTTCTGGGACTCAATCTATGTCCTAAACAAGTTGTCTGTCTGAGTACTGAACTCCTGTCAGTACTACTAGTTTATCTGAAAAGTGTGCTAGTTTCGTTCTGTGCACTGTTTGAACTGTTTCGAATCGAAATCAATAATAATAGCCATCATGCATCATGAAATATTTTGTGAGTTCTTTAAACGTAATCCTTGGATTCATGCACATCATATGTTCAAAATACACAACTATAACATATAAAATACTATTCACTTCATACGAAAATTACATGAAAAATGCCAATTGTCACAGAAGAGGCTCGAGGAGAAGGTTTGCTCGTCAACACAATGAAGTGTTGGGAAATATGGCTCAGTTTATGATTGGCCGACATCGCCCGACCTTTAGTGGGTACAACTGCAGACGACACGATGTGTACGACAATGTGTCTGCGGTAATGGTCGAGGCGAGAGAGCGAAAGGAGCAAAGACTCAAAGCTGAGGATGAATGGAGATCTCAGCAGGAGGCGTATTGGGCATCTCAATAGAGTTTTGGAATGAGCAGGAGGCTCATAGGGCGGAAGAATTGGCCCAGAGGAGGTCATGGGAGATGAGCAAGACCGCCTCCGAATGAACAGAACGCCTTGGAAGATAGGCGTTGGAGGACGGTTGGCATACAACAACTAGCCATTAATAATGCCCATCTTGTGCATGACTAAGAGAAGCACCAGCGAGACCTTGAGGCATAGCGTGATTATCAACACTTCACGCCATGGACGAACTATGAAACCGTTCGGCAGTAACCCTAGTCCGTCCAGAGGGATGTTGATTGGCCTCATGGTGTTGACTCTAGTTTTATTCTGATTCCCATGCCACCACCTGCTGAAGGGGGCCCGCTCGACAACTTTAATGAGATGATGTTGGACCTCACCGGTTAATCGTACCAACCATACCCGCCGGTAGATCCTAACGAGCGTTATCAGCGATAGGGCAAGGTATGTTTTATGTTGTTGTATATTTCCTTTCTTTTATTTTTAGTTTTTAATTTTCTTTTTGTACTTTTTTATTTTCTTTTGTATTTTAATTCCTTAGATAAATGAACGTTGTGGGTTGATCGGAGTGTGACACTCCGATTAAATTTTGGCGTCGTTGCTGGGGAGTTCGTGCGCTTTGTATTTGGATAATATTGATCTTTGTGATTAACTGTTTTCTGCTTTTGTGTTATGCGGGTGTGTTACTTGTGCACATTACATGTAGTGCATGCATACACGCAATTCCGAGAGGACCTCACCACTAGTGTTCAAACCGGAAATTGAGCGGGTAGTTAGAAGAAACTTAGTCAATCGGTTAGAGGCAACTCTTGCTTCTGACTCACCCAACACCCATCCACCGTCTACACAATCTGTTGAACCTAGTTCAATGGATCCCCAAAATTCCAACCAACCCAACAACCAACACCAATTCCAATATCGTGATAACCTTCGCTCTAACCAAACATCCAAAATGATCAACCGAGCGTTGGTAACAACTCAAGACCACCAACACCACCATTTCAAAACTGTGGCCCAGATCATAACAACAACCAACGTACACCTACACCTCCACCTCAAAACCAAAATTGACAAAACCCACTACCACCAAACCTCAACAACCGCAACGTTAACGCCAACCGTGGAGTTAACCAAAACCGCGGCAATCCCGCAAATGAAGCTCAGTTTATCAATATCGATGATTTGATCAAAAACGTTATTCCCGATGACGAACCGTTTAATGTTCCCGGTTATCAATCGCCGGAACATGTGAGTGTTCACTCGGAGTACTCGGATGATGGTGGGAATTATAATGAGAGAGTTGATGATGAAATGTTGGGTGACGACAACGTGGGTAATTTCTACAATGATCAAAGGTTTGAGTACGAAGATTATGGCTATCAAAACGCCAACTTTGTGCGAAACAACGAAGGGTATGGGAACGATTATGGTCGAAATGACGGGTATGGAAATAACATCAACTACGAAACAACAATCAAAGGAACCGGGATGACGGAAATTACAAAAATAACAACGTCAACCGTAACAGGATTCCTCAATTCGTGGGAGGCGGTATTCAAGGTGGTGATCGGGGTGGTGATAGAAGAGGTTATAGAAGACTAGAGAATCAAGATGTCAACGGTCTGTATCTCCAACAACCGAACCAAGGGGCTCCAAGAGGTGTGAATGGTCGATTTAGACCAATGGTCACCGAGAGCGACTCACCCATTATTCCTCCACCTCGAGGAGTGAGATTGTTCGAATTCAAGCCCAATTACATCAACATCCTACCTCACTTCAACGGTAGGACACACGACAAGCCGTATACTCACTTGGCAGAATTTTCCGCTATATGTGGCACGATAGGGGCCATAACTAGATAGAGGAGGTAAAGCTACAACTATTCCAGTTCTTACTGAAAGATAAGGCGAAACAGTGGTTCCTTACACTTCCGGCGTATAGTATTCGCACTTGGGCTGAGATGCAACAAGTGTTTCTCGACGAGTACTACTCGATAGCAAAGACCGATGATGCACCAGATGAAATTCGGTCATTTCGACAACTATCAGGAGAGTTGCTACATGAAGCCCTTACTCGTTTCAAGGAGTTAGTTCGGAAGTGCCTAGCCAACAAATTCCTAGATGGGAATTGTTGAAGTGTTTTGTGCGAGGTTTGCACTCGAAAGATCATAAGTACCTCCTATCCGCAAGCAACGGTACTCCATTGAAGAATCATGAAGAAAATGACTGTGCATTCTTGGAAAGGATGAGCAAGAATTCCAAAACTGTTGCTATGGCAAACCGAGCTAAAAATCATCCTGTCTCTCGGTCATTACCCGATTTAGATTCTAGTGCTAAAGACCGTATTGCTACTTTAGAGCGGGAGTTGTGTCACACCCCGGCCGCGTTTAAACAACAAAACCGCGGCGGAAACGCCGGGGAGTGAGGCGACAGAATTATTGTTTCAACAACCATGGTAATTAAAATTGTGTATTATTGAAATTAAAGTTTACATTGTCTTTAAGTTCAAACTAAAACATCATAATAACTGTCTTTTAAGTCACTAAGGCCCGAGTCCGCCTAAGTGAAGCACAAACATCATCATGCACTAGCACCTGAAACACATGTAAAAATAGGTACGTCAGCATAAAAATGCTTGTGAGATACATAGGTTTTGTTTATGCAGATTCATGACTTGGATTTGAAAGAAGTGTTTGACAAAAATGTAGTCATGAACCTTGTAAAATGTTTTCCTTTATGAAATCACATGAAAATCGATATGAAAATCAAATGATGATGCAAAGGGCAGTGCATGGTTAAATGAATAACCAAGTAAAAAGTGAATTTATATAAAATATGTAATTTGTAAAACAATGTCATGTTCTTGTAAAAATGTTTCATGCCTTGCCCAAGTGGTTTAGATAACGCAACAATGCATAATACAATAAAAGCACTTATATATAGGAAGTACCAGCGGCGTATCCACCATGCTTTTATCCTATAACACATAGCCCCGTTACATAAGTCACTTATCAATAATCAACCAAAATGTAATGTTCAATGTCAAAATGTTCATGTGAAAACCATCTTTAATGTCATGTGTAACATGTATCATGTATATCAAAATGAAATGCATAGCAAGTAGCAAGTACCTACTTAAGCTATGTGATGATGCCAATGTGTAACAAATGTCATGTATGGTGAATAACAAGTAATTACTCAACCATAGGAAAAATGTACAAAACAAGGTTTTTGAATAAACCTAAGTTTAAATCAAATGTTATGTTTTGCAGAAAACAATGCTTTATGATTACAAACATTTATGCAGTAATGTTAATCGCATACATTCAAGCCTTGCGACTGTGGCGACAAACCTTTAAACAAATTAAAGGTTTATCTAAGTTATGTAGTCGGATTCTGTCATTCCCAACTTCCAAACAAACCTAGAAAGTCGGAAACGGGAGTTGTCAATTCCTATGGTACCATTACATACTACCGAGCGGTGTGATCAATGTTAATAAATGTATTATTGTCCCGATTAAACACACCAAATGACATAACCAATGTAAGCATGCTATGAAAACCATGTACTAGGTATGCTAAGTAAACATGCCTAGTAGAAATGTTCATGTAAAACAATGTGCTAGCATGCTTAGTAAACATACATAGCAGAAATGTCATATAAAACAATGTGTACATATGCTAAGTAAACATATGTAGCAAATGTGTAATAAATCAATGTGCTAGCATGCTTAACATACATAGCAAAACATAATTGAAATCATGTACTAGATATGTACTGGGTGAAACTAGCATGTTTATGTTATAAAAGCATGAAATGCACGAAAGTAACACGTATGTACATGTGTATCACCCCAAAGTATTTGAAAGCGGTAAAAGAGGGGAACTATGTACTCACTTGGGATTGCCTAAAAGTCTTGAGAATAAGACCAAATAAGGCTCCAAGGATCACGAATCAACCGGCACCTAGTATAGGTAACTATGTTATTAAACGGATCCTAAATCGGGAGATAGGATAGAATGAGGTTCTATTAATCAAATGAGTATTTGAACTCATATGGTATGATTTAATAGGCGCTACATTCTGATTGGAAAGTCTAACTAAGTGCTTTTGACCCGTTTCGACCCATTATGGTAGTATAAGCTACTATAAGGCGTCGTTTGCGTAAAACTATGTTCAGATGGTTAACTATGTGCTATGTCAAGTCTTACATGCCCAATTATCCCTAAAGATGTTACTAAATCAGTTTACATGTCAAAAATATGTTCATATAGTCAAAATACGGATTTATGCTTCAAAAGTGCATTTTGGTCATTTCCTATGGGCATACAAGCTAACTATCAAATGACTAACCAATCCTATGTGATCATAAGGTATAACCTCAGAGGTTATTCCCTATGCAACTATGATCACTAACTAAGCTTGGTCGGATCCTAAAGATCGACCAAACGGGTCGGGTTCGAAAGTCTAAGCGGTTGTCTAGACCGCTTAACTTACGACCCTAAACAAGCACTAAACTAATAGTGACGAGTTAAACATGTCAAAACATTTTTAACTTACTGATTTGGTATCAAAACAAAGTGTTTTGATACCTAAAAGTACTTCCGTTGCAAAATGCGTGCTAAAACGCATTTTGACCGAAACTTTGACTCGTCACTACACCTAGTTAACGTGGTAATCAATAGGTATAATCGCTAAGGATTATAACCATCGTGATTAAAATCACGTTGCAAAGTTCAACCGAACTTTGCGTTGACCATAGACTGGTCAAACTGAAAGTCAAACACTGTTTGACTTTTTAAACTAGTAAGCAATAAAAGAATGAAAGAATGCTCACTAAGGGTCCTTGCTATCTTTTCTACAAAGAAAATAAGCTTCCAATCAGATGAGAGAGCTCCCAAATCAGATGTAGAGAAGAGAATAGGAGAATGAGCAAGGAACAAATGAGAGTTGATGGCTATATATACTTGTTATGAGTTCATGAGATCATTCCAAGTGGTTTGTGTGGCCAACAAGGAATAATCTTGACCCTACAAGTGTTAGGAACTGATTGGGAACCTTGGTGATCACACAAACTTGCCCATCACACAAAGAAGTTACCATAACAGCCCCTGAAGTAACAACAGATTGCTGAAAAATGAATTCTGGTCGCTGGGCACTTCAGGCGGCCCGCGTAAGGCAGAGGACCAGGCTTACGCGGCCGGTATGGTCCCTGCAGATCAGCAAACTTTCAATATTTACAGCATAGGTCCATGCACTTGTTCGAGTCCATTTTAGGAACTTTTGACACCCGTTAAGCCATTTTCAAGGCTCCACAAGGTCAATAAAGTTTAGAGGACTCAAAATGTGCTCGGAAAACTCTCGGATGTCGGCTCGTTTGGTCGTACGGTCACGTTGTTCGCTAAATTACGACGAAACTCAAATGGACGCGAAAACGAACCAAGTTAAGAGACGAATGGAATTTTTGCATGCCGATCACTAAAACAAAAATATTTTAGTGTGTACAAAAATTTTGGATGTCCAGATGTGGCCAGAACGTAAGATATGCGCGAAAATGCAAACTTACGCCGTTTTTGACACTTTTAGTCCCTGAAAGATCATATAAGAATGTTTTCGCACACCGAACCTATCAAAGCTTATTTCTAAGCTATGTTTAGGTTATATATGGTATGTTTAACTTATGATCAAGTTCCGGACTGTACGTTTCCTTACGAAAAGGCAGACTTTTGCAAGTTGACGCAAATAGTCCCTGAGAGCGAATAAACTTGTTTTTGCCATACCAAAGCCTTTAAAACTTATTTCTAAGTTATGTAAAGGTTATTTAAGGTATGTTAAGTTTATGTTGCTATTCCGGAGTGTTTGTCGCGTTAAACTGATTACGTTTACGCACTAGTTCGCGTATAACTTCCCAGAAAGCGATATAGAGTTCAAAATCGATCAAAAATCGACATGTGCATAAAATCAAACATAAATAACAAACATTGGGATCAAAACATATTGTTTTATTAATATTGCATTGTTCAGAGTTTGTACAATGGTATCACAAGCACAGATGTCACAGTCTCCCCTACTTTAGGAAATTTCGTCCCGAAATTTATTCAGAGGAAACTTGTGAGAATAGATGTAGATATTTCGCTTTCATCTGATCTTCACGTTCCCAATTAAACTCTAGGCCACTTTTAGATTCCCAGCGAACTTTGACAGTTGGAATGCGCTTGCGTTTGAGCTTTTTGACTTCACGGTCCATTATTTCCACAGGTTTCTCAACGAAGTGCATCGTGTTATCAACACGAATTTCATCAAGTGGTATATGGAGGTTCTCATCAGCTAAACACTTTTTTAAGATTGGACACGTGGAATGTTGGATGAACATTTCCAAGTTCAGGAGGTAGCTCTAATCTGTAGGCTACTTTTCCGACTCTTTCAATGAACTTGAATGGTCCAACATAGCGTGGTGCAAGTTTTCCTTTCTTTCCAAATCTAATCACACCTTTCCAAGGAGACACATTGAGTAGGACGTGATTACCGACTTGAAATTCTAAGGGCTTGCGTCGTCGATCCGCGTAACTCTTTTGACGGCTTCTAGCTGTCTGAAGGTTATCACGAAACTTCTTGACCTTATCTGTAGTCTCTAGAATGAGATCGGGTCCAGTAAGCTGAGCTTCACCTATCTCATTCCAGCAGACCGGTGAACGACATTTTCGACCGTATAAAGCTTCGAAAGGAGCCATGTTGATGCTAGAGTGAAAACTATTGTTGTAGGAGAATTCGATCAATGGTAGATGCGAATCCCAACTACCACCAAAATCAATCACACATGCTCTAAGCATATCCTCCATTGTCTGGATAGTTCTCTCAGATTGACCATCTGTCTGCGGATGGTATGCTGTGCTCAAATGAAGTTGGGTACCCATGGCAGATTGCATGGTTCTCCAAAAGCGAGACGAGAATCGAGCATCTCTGTCAGATATGATGTTCAACGGAACACCATGTCGAGATACAATCTCATCAACATAGATTTTGGCCAACTTGTCAGCAGATAAATCCTCACGGATAGGCAAGAAATGTGCTGACTTGGTTAGCCGATCAACGGTTACCCAAATGGCATCATGACCTCTTTTAGTGTGCGGCAGCTTGGTAATGAGATCCATAGCAGTGTTTTCCCATTTCCAAACCGGAATCTCTGGTTGCTCCAATAATCCAGAGGGATGTTGGTGTTCTTCCTTAACCTTAAGACAAGTAAGGCATTTTGAAATATATAAGGCAATGTCTTTCTTCATACCAGGCCACCAATACTGGGTTCGAAGATCCTTATACATTTTGTCTGCACCAGGATGAATAGAATAACGAGACTTGTGAGCTTCATCCATAAGCAAGGTGCGAAGATCGTCTATACTTGGGACCCACAAACGGTCCATGAAATAGAATATCCCGAAGTCTTTCAATTCAAGCTCAGGCTTAGTATGACACGGTGATTCTTTACCCATCAAGTCTTGTGTAACACAAGTATGTTGAGCCTGAATTATGCGAGTTTGAATGTCAGATCGAACCTGAACACAGTGAAGCTTGACATGTTCCTTACGACTTAATGCATCAGCCACGACATTCGCCTTACCAGGATGGTAGCGAATTTCGCAATCGTAGTCGTTTAGGAGTTCTACCCAACGTCGTTGCCTCATGTTTAGTTCTTTCTGATTGAAGATATGCTGGAGACTCTTGTGGTCAGTAAACACTACACACTTTGTACCATACAGGTAGTGTCTCCAGATTTTGAGAGCAAAGACTACTGCACCTAACTCAAGATCATGAGTCGTGTAGTTTTTCTCGTACACTTTCAGCTGTCTTGATGCATAGGCTATAACTTTGTTTCTTTACATAAGAACGCAGCCAAGGCCTAAATTTGATGCATCACAGTACACAACAAAATTGTCATTACCTTCAGGCAACGATAGAATAGGTGCATCACAGAGTTTCTGTTTCAAGGTCTGGAAAGCTTTTTCCTGTTTAGATCCCCACTCAAAAGGTTTATTCTTCTGAGTTAATGCAGTGAGAGGAACCGCAATCTTGGAGAAGTTTTCAATGAAACGGCGATAATAACCCGCGAGACCAAGAAATGAACGAACCTCGGTAGGAGTAGTAGGAGTATCCCAATCCTTAATCGCACTGATTTTGGTGGGATCTACATGTATACCTTGTTCGTTAACAATGTGTTCCAAAAATTGAACTTCCTTAAGCCAGAATTCGCACTTGGATAATTTGGCTAAAAGCTGTTCTTTCTTTAGAAGCTCCATTGTAAGACGAAGATGTTGCTCATGATCAGCTCGAGTCTTAGAATACATCAAAATGTCATCAATGAATACAATGATGAACTTGTCCAAATAAGGCTTACAGACCCTATTCATCAAGTCCATGAAAACAGCTAGAGCATTTGTTAGACCGAAGGGCATAACAGTGAACTCATAATGACAATAACGCGTACGAAAAGCTGTCTTGGGAATATCTTCTTCGAGAACTCGAAGTTGATGATACCCAGAACGCAGATCAATCTTTGAAAAGCAAGTAGCACCATGTAGCTGATCAAAGAGATCATCAATGCGAGGTAGGGAATATCGATTCTTAATGGTAAGCTTGTTAAGCTCACGGTAATCGATACACATCCTGAATGATCCATCTTTCTTTTTCATGAATAGGACAGGAGCGCCCCAAGGTGAAAAGCTCGGACGAATGAATCCTTTGCCAGAAAGCTCCTGAAGCTGATTAGATAACTCTTGCATCTCAGATGGTGCAAGACGATAAGGTGATTTAGCAATGGGATTTGCGCCAGGTACAAGATCAATGCGAAACTCAACTTGGCTACAGGGGGTAAACCAGGTAATTCCTCAGGAAATACCTCTGGATAATCCCGAACAACAGGGATATCTTGGATAGTCTTACCCTTGCCTTTATCCTCTACGACATGTGCCAAGAAAGCAACATATTTCTTTCGTATGTATTTGCGGGCTTGGGTAAAAGACATAAGCTTAAGACCACTAACAGGTTTCTCCCCACGAACTTCTAAGATCTCACCAGTCGAAAGCGGTATACGAACCAACTTCTCAAAACATACCACCTCAGCATGGTACTTGGATAACCAATCCATTCCTACTATAACATCGAAGCTCCCGAGTTGCATCGGTGTGAGGTCAATGGGGAAAAGATGGTTATTGAGATTCAACTGGCAATTTCGAAGAACAGAGTCGAGTACAACAGGTTCACCACTAGCTACTTCTACTGTCAAGGGCTTTCCTAGTTTTGTTCTAGTCATCGCAAGCAAAGGCTCAAATGCTAAGGACACAAAACTCTTATCGGCACCCGAATCAAATAGAACAGAAGCAAGATGGTTGTTAACAAGGAACGTACCGTTCACTACTTCGTTATCCGCACGCGCCTCATTTGCATAAAGATTAAAAGCTCTACCACGAGCTGGTGCCTGATTTGCGTTTGCCAACCTCGGGCAGTTGTTCCTGTAGTGGGTCAGATCCCCACAATTGAAACATGAACCAGGCGGAAAGTGAGGTCGTGCAGGATTCTGGGCAGGGTTTTGCACAGCTTGGTTTGAGCTGCCTGATTTTGATTCGGAGCAAAACTGCAGGTGTTCGCAAGATGACCAGACTTGCCACAATTCGTGCAGATGCGACATTGCAACTGTGGCGGGTGATGGCTGTTACATCTGTTGCACAGAGGTGCATTTCCCGCATACTGCCTCTTGGCAGCAGGTTGTGCAGCCTGATTCTGTGCAGCCTGATTAGGAGCAGCCTGATTAGTCTGAGCAGTGACAGCGAAGTTTTTGGAAGCCTTACGCTTCTTAGATTTCTTAGAAGATTCAGCAGCCTTCTTGCCCTTTTTCTCAGTGGTGCTATCAGACTGTTTCTGCTTTTTGTCACCTTTTCTGTGGAGTTTACTCTTTTTGACTTGCAACTCAGTAAGGGTTGCAGCTAGCTCTATGGCCTGTCGGACGGTAGTAGGGTTGCTGCCAGTGACAATATCCTGAACAGGATCTGGCAAACCGTCTATGTACCTCTCGATTGCCTTATCCAAAGGCGTGACCATTGTAGGACAGAGCAAGCTTAGCTCCTCATATCTATCTGTATAAGCCCGGTGTTCACCACTGTCTTGCTTCAAGTCATGGAACTCATCTTCGAGTGCCCTCTGCTCGTGACGAGGACAAAATTCTCTCATCATGAGAGCTCTAAGTTCCTCCCATGTTTGACCCAAAGCAACATCAGCACCTCTATCTCTCATTACCCCATTCCACCAGGTAAGAGCCCTCTTTTGAAATACACTCGAAGCAAACTCGACCTTACGATTGTTCGGACACTGAACATGGCGAAATGTTCTCTCAAGACTCTCAAACCACTATAGGAGCCCAGTTGCTCCTTCAGTACCACTAAACTTGAGCGGTTTAGCCGAGTTAAACTGTTTAAAGTTGCACGGAGCAGGTGCATTAACATTGTTATTGGTGGCTTGGTTTATTTGAGTTATGAGACCAGGTAGCATAGCAGCCATCTGCTGTGCTATAATAGCTGCCAGTTCGGCATCAGGTTGAGGAACATTACGTCGAGGAGGCATTCTAAAAGAGGAAACATGAGAGAAAATGAGTGAGATGATGTGATGAAAAATGAGATATCATAAAATCGACAAAAAGCAAGGAAGGTGGTCATTTGTTTGTTACCATAAAGCAAACAAACAACACACAATGACAAATCAAAGTAAATGAGTCATAATAATGTATCACCAAAGACATGCTCGCCTATAAGTGAACACTTACCCCAAGAGTTCCCAGGTAAGAGTGACTGGTCCGATACTGCGGATTTGTACGAACACTCTAGCCTTAGACAGAAAACTCAGGGTACAGGCATTCACTCTTCCAGTTTGCATGTGTTCACATTATTTAGACCAAAAACTTTGACGAGATTTTGAAAATTTGGAAGGCACGAGGCCAAAAGAAATCATCTAAGGATAGATGATTGATTTCAAAATCATTTTGGAAAATTGTGTTCAAGTTTTGGTAATCACCTAAGGATAGGTGACGTGTATTGTTTTAAGATCTAAACACAAGTAAACTTATGTTAGGGTCCTTGAAAGTTATAGTCTAGGTCAAAGCATTACTAATAACCTAATTCCCTATAACCATTGGCTCTGATACCAACTCTTCTGTCACACCCCAGCCGCGTTAAAACAACAAAACCGCGGCGGAAACGCCGGGGAGTGAGGCGACAGAATTATTGTTTCAACAACCATGGTAATTAAAATTGTGTATTATTGAAATTAAAGTTTACATTGTCTTTAAGTTCAAACTAAAACATCACAATAACTGTCTTTTAAGTCACTAAGGCCCGAGTCCGCCTAAGTGAAGCACAAACATCATCATGCACTAGCACCTGAAACACATGTAAAAATAGGTACGTCAGCATAAAAGTGCTTGTGAGATACATAGGTTTTGTTTATGCAGATTCATGACTTGGATTTGAAAGAAGTGTTTGACAAAAATGAAGTCATGAACCTTGTAAAATGTTTTCCTTTATGAAATCACATGAAAATCGATATGAAAATCAAATGATGATGAAAAGGGCAGTGCATGGTTAAATGAATAACCAAGTAAAAAGTGAATTTGTATAAAATATGTAATTTGTAAAACAATGCCATGTTCTTGTAAAAATGTTTCATGTCTTGCCCAAGTGGTTTAGATAACGCAACAATGCATAATACAATAAAAGCACTTATATATAGGAAGTACCAGCGGCGTATCCACCATGCTTTTATCATATAACACATAGCCCCGTTACATAAGTCACTTATAAATAATCAACCAAAATGTAATGTTCAATGTCAAAATGTTCATGTGAAAACCATCTTTAATGTCATGTGTAACATGTATCATGTATATCAAAATGAAATGCATAGCAAGTAGCAAGTACCTACTTAAGCTATGTGATGATGCCAATGTGTAACAAATGTCATGTATGGTGAATAACAAGTAATTACTCAACCATAGGAAAAATATACAAAACAAGGTTTTTGAATAAACCTAAGTTTAAATCAAATGTTATGTTTTGCAGAAAACAATGCTTTATGATTACAAACATTTATGCAGAATGTTAATCGCATACATTCAAGCCTTGCGACTGTGGCGACAAACCTTTAAACAAATTAAAGGTTTATCTAAGTTATGTAGTCGGATTCTGTCATTCCCAACTTCCAAACAAACCTAGGAAGTCGGAAACGGGAGTTGTCAATTCCTATGGTACCACTACATACAACCGAGCAGCGTGATCAATGTTAATGAATGTATTATTGTCCCGATTAAACACACCAAATGTCATAACCAGTGTAAGCATGCTATGAAAGCCATGTACTAGGTATGCTAAGTAAACATGCCTAGTAGAAATGTTCATGGAAAACAATGTGCTAGCATGCTTAGTAAACATACATAGCAGAAATGTCATATAAAACAATGTGTACATATGCTAAGTAAACATATGCAGAAAATGTGTAATAAATCAATGTGCTAGTAGGGCTGTCCAAACTGCTCGGCGCTCGAAGATCGTTCGATGATCGTTCGAAAAAGCTCGAAAATTTGTTCGTTCGATTCCTTGCTCGGTTAAAACCGAGCCGAGCAGCTCGGTTCGGTTTAAAAACGAACCGAGTACGAGCATAGGTACGCTCGCTCGTCGCTCGTTCGGTTTCGATCGAATTTATTTTATTATATATATATATATTATTTACTAAATATATATATTATATTTATTAAATATAGACATTTGACATATCAAGTCGACATCCAAAACTACCCTAGAATACTCATATAGTATAATCCTTCTTCAGTTAAAAAAAAGAAAGAAAGAAAACCCTAATCTCTCTCAACTCTCAAGTCACACATCCAGCTAACATCCATCCAGATCCAGTTCCACCGTCCACATCCCTCGTCCGCAAGAATCATCGTTCGCCGTACAACCGCTACACCGTCGGCCATCCACCACTCCACCGCCGGTCAATCAAAACGCACAGCCACTCCGGAGTTTGAAGTACCCACACCAAACACCTCTTCTTTAATTCATTCGTATTTTTTGTATATATCCCAAATTTGATTCTTACTTTGTAGAATATTATTCTGTTGTAGGTTCATCACAGTTTTATTTTTTTTTCTAGTTTTGATAACTTTGGTGCCTTTGAATTTGTTTTTAATGGACGTATTGAATTATTTAAGTGTTTATTTATAACCATGAATTTTGGTAAATTAATGGCTGTGTAGGAATCCTAAATAAAATTGAGCAAAAGCGAACCGAACCAAACCGAGCGGCTCGGTTTTAAACCGAACCGAGCATGAGCATAAGATTTCCGCTCGATTTCCTAAATCCGAACCGAATCGAGCGGCTCGGTTTCAAACCGAACCGAGCACGAGCATACCTCCGTTCGGTTCGGTTCGGCTCATGAACACCCCTATGTTCGGTTCGGCTCAAACCACGTTAATAGTAAAAACGGGTAAAATACCGTTAGTGGTAAATACTAACCCGGTAAATATTAGGACTCAAATAAATAAACCTAATATTAGTTAAAAAGAGGAATAAATACTTTGAGAAAACAAAGTATATAAAAAGGCCAAATTAACTGGACTTAAAACATAACGAGTTATAACTTCCCGAACCCGTTAAAGTAACTAGGAGTAATTAACCTAGTTAGTAACATGTGACTAAATAAATAATGAATTATAGTTTCATTTGATCAAAATAAAAACATGAGGGACTAAAAAGGGGCAATTGTGAAAGTTGTATGATTAAAACAAAAATAAACCACACCACACACACACTTAGTGTGTGTCTGGTCGATGTTAAACACAGGGGGCGACCAGGTTTCTCCATCAAACCCCAAATCTCCCAAAATTCATAAATTGAAGCCTCTAATCTGCTCCAAATCAAGTTTCAAGCATGAATTAGTGATCATCTCGTTGCGGGGATCAAAAGGTATGCAAAATTGTGGTATTTTGTTGCATCTTGAATTCTAGGTTAAATGTGAAAAATGAAAATTTAAACTTGATTTCTTGATGCATGGATGAAATTAGAAGTAATATGATGTTTAGGGATAAAACCCTAGATGGATTCTTGTTGAAATTTAGTGTGATGATTCTAGCAATTTTGATCACCATAGTAGATGATTATTGAGTTTGTAGAGACTAGATAAACACTAGAATTGTGAATACTATTCTAGTGAAAACTGAATTCATGTGCTAAATTCTAGTAAAAACCATGGTCACCATTGTAGGTGACTAGTGGGTTAAGTAGAATTGATAAACACTAGGAAATTTTGGGTTGTTCTAGTGTAATTTGACATATGCAAAGTTATTTCAGAACTTTAAAGGCAAATATGTGTGTTAAATAGTTTGAATGATGAAAAAAATTCGGGTTATATGACAAGTCATGAGCTTGTCAATGAATTATTTATAGAATATGCCCATAAGGTGTTCGATGTAATGCCTAAGTGAAATTGGGTATCTACTAGTTTATAGATAGAACTTGGTTTGGATAAATGCCTGATAACATGACAAAACGGGTTTCACTTATAGAGGGAAAACCCGTGGATTTTATAAGATAAAGAAATATAGTGTCTTCGATAATCAAGAACTAGGCTAACTTAGTGTTAACAATAGCATGAACTCGAGTTAAAAGACTCGTTAGAACGATAGCTTAAAGGAACGCCCACCGGGTAAATTGAAAATGCCTAAACTAGCTAAGGAACATGAATGTGCATATTAAGGGATGTTTGACTTTCGAAAAGTCAAACTGATCCATAATGCGATAAATGGTAATCTTTGGTATGAAATGCGTAAGGTGGAATTATCGTATTAAATTGTGGTTAAACTAACCACCTTGAAAACAATGATGATAGTTTGACGCGTAACAAGCTAGGTGGAAGCTTGATGAGGGAGCGGGTCAAACGAATCAAGAAGGAAAGGAAAAAGCATAGTTCGGACACGAGGTAAGTATATCTTACACTAGTCATATATTTCATAATATCCTTTTGTCGTATTACGAAAAAGATAATTTATGACGTAAGCCATAGTAGGCTAAAAAGTGTTAAGAAATGGAATTATAAGCAAGTGACCGCACGGTGTAAATCGGAGCGAGTCATATATACATTTACGAGGTGGTAATAAATATCATCTCGCTAATATAATCGGTCAATTCGGCCAAACGGGTCAAAAGGTGAAATTATCACCCTTTGACAATATCGACTAATGGGTTGTCAAGATGCATGATTTTAGGAAATATATAGCACATGGATGCTTACATCGCTATCGCTTAGCAGCCACTAAGGAAATGTATTGAAACGGGTCAATATATTGATCCGAGCCAGGTATGTATAATAATACAACTAATCATGTAGAGATTAGAGTTTTATAATAGTTAGACGAGGTTAAAATAAGATATCCGGTTATCCTTTAGGTAAACCGAATAAGTTGAGTTATGATTAAGGTGTTTTAGAAACATATTGGTTTCTAAACAAGAATATGGTTAAAAGGTCGGATTTGGGGTTCAAACAAGCACTAATAGTCCTTCGTCGTAAAAGAATGACTAAAATTGACTAAAACGCCCTACTTGGCTAATTCGAATAAACAACCTTTAAAGGTAGTTTTGAAACGAGTTTTATGATCAAATAAATAATTGAAATAAGTGCAAGAAGCGAAAGAGGTAAACTTTCGGTCAAATAACTCTATATGAGTCTTTGCCATAAATTAGCAATCGGACGAGAAAAACTCGGATTATATAGATCATCTCATTAAGTCCACCACAATTATAGTTGTGGTGGAAGATTACTTGATAAGAATGTTGTATATAACGCTAGAAATGAATGAAAGCGACTTTAAGCTTTAAAGTGCTTAAATACCCTTAACGGGTCAAAATAAGCACTTGAACGTAAACGGGTTCTAACTAAGTAAGAAACCCATGATCTATGAATTATTTGATAGGAAATATTGAAATTATGATTCCATGAGTTTATGGATCAAGTAAACATGTTTGTGTGATAAAATCGCGAACGGGTCAAAATTTGGTAAAAATGGTAATAAGCCGAAGACTTAAAAGTCTTAAACTTTTGTTAATCCGGATGTCGGATTTTAACTCCATATGATGGAGAATTAAATTACGGACGCGTAGGAAAAAAAGAATCGTGTAAAACGGATTAAAAACGAGAGAGTTATGTCCGTTTCGGTAAGAACTAATGAAAAATAGACGTGCAGAGTTGACACGGGCGGGTGACTTTTTGACACGGCCGGGTGGCTGGGCTGTGAAAAATATATGTTAACTGACACGGCCGGGTGACTTTTTGACACGGCCGGGTGAAGGGGCTGAAAACAAAACAAAAATGATTTCTTGTTTTGTTACGTTGAGCGCGGAACTTGTTTATACTCGATTATTAAACTGTCAAAACTAATTATTTACATGGTTTTGACCGTAGGTGAAGATGGGATAAGCAGTTTGAAAGATACGAAAGTTTTCGTGCAAATAAACGGCAAAATAGGAAAGCTGGAATGCAGGGGCCACCGTAACTTACGGTGCCGCTGAAGGCTTTACGGCAGCCCCCTACTGATTTACGGTAGGGGCATGTCACACCAGGGGCCACCGTAACTTACGGTGCCACCGTAAGTTACGGTGGAGGCCAGTTGGAAATTCATGTTTTGAGATCAAAAGTTTAACGTTGGGATTCTTTTTCCTTCCATTATTATTACCGGATTTGTTTAGACCTATTACAATTCCCGTATGACTAAAGCATTTCATGTTGATGAAATGTAGGTTCTTTTTGGATGCCGGAAGACGATCAAGCTCATCGAAGGACCGAACACGATAAAGATACATGCTTCCGCACATTTCCTCGTCGTAAATTTTTAAACGACAAATTCGATCACTTATGTTGAGTAACTTATGATTTGTAAAAGTTTTAATAAACTCGTATTTTCATAGTATGTCTAAACTTAATTACACATCTAATTGTTGGTATTTATATATAAAAAAACCGTTAAATAGTAACCAGAGTGTTACAAGTTGGTATCAGAGCCCTGGTTTTAGAGATTCGAGTATGGTGGGGAGGAACCATGCTTGGACTTAAACCTTATGCTCTTGACAAAGAATAGTGTTCGATTCGATGCTTGATCGCAAATCCGGTAAGTGCATGTATGCTAATGGTTTAGCGTAATTAAAGTGTTGTAGACAACACATAGGCTTACCGTGTAATACACGTTACCCCAAATAAATGATTGATATAGTTGACAAAAATACGCGCGTTGACGTGTATAGTAGAAAAAGCCTTGTATTATAATACAGGCGATTATTGAAGTTGATATTACTAACTTTTGTGAATATCTTGATTGAAGGACACTTGCATTTAAAGATGACAAGAGTTGAACAAATTAAGGATATGATAGAGGAACGGTCCGAAGTGTGACGATAGGAGCATGCTCACTAAGGACTAAATCGCGTAACGACCGCGAACAAGGTTAATGGCAAGAAACGCCCGTCGAGGCAAGCATTACCAGGTGCGTGTTTTTAAATATAATAGCACAATTAGCAATATGCGACAAACATGTAGAGAATGATCGTTGCATAGGTAAATTAGAAACTTGGAAAAACCTGAACAGAAATACATATCCAGGATATAATTTCCAAGAAAACCGAATTGAGGCGTTACTTACATAGGGCGTGATGTGAAAACTATAAAAAGGTCGTGTATGTCATGTGTTAAATCGCTTACTCTGGCCAAGTAAGTAGTGGCATATGATACCATGAGTTTCTTATAGCGGACACATTTAAATCCGATGTAGTAAGGGCGGAGTGAATGGGACTAATTAAAAGTACCCAAATGAATCAGATAAGCAAAATGTTTGATAATAAGGTAAACGCACAACCGAGTGACGGAAGCGTATTACATCAGGATAATGAGCCCGAATGAAGGGACAAAGAAGCATGTAAAAATGATTTAGACAAGTATTGGGAGGGAGTGTACTTACACTCGAACCCAGAAAACACAAGCATGAAAAGTGATTTAGACAAGTATTGGGAGGGGGTGTACTTACACTCGAACCCAGAAAATACAAGCATGAAAAGTGATGTAGACATGTATTGGGAGGGGGTGTACATACACTCGAACCCGGAAAAATATAAACATGTAAAACAAGGTAGACATGTATTGGGAGGGGGTGTACTTACACTCGAACCCGGAAAAATATAAACATGTAAAACAAAGTAGACATGTATTGGGAGGGGGTGTACTTACACTCGAACCCGGAAAATGCGAATATGTCTCTAAACGAGTCATTTTTGTAAAACGTCAAACTTGAGGACAAAGTCGGAATATAAAAATGAAGCGAAGTCTTGATGCATACCGGGAGGGTTGCAATAATAACGACTTCGGTGAAACACCCGGTTGATGGGTAAGAATTAAACACATGCGTAAACCAAGAGACGTGAACGCGGGTTGAAAAATCAAAGTAACTTGGATTACGAGTAGGACTATAAAATCTCGTATATAGAAATTGTGAGTAAATATGTTCAACTATTCGAAGTCGAATGGGTTGAATAAAGAATAAAGTTGAAGGTTTATTAAGTGATGGATTTCACATTAATAGGTCAAACATGTTGAATACAATATAACGCCGAATGGCACAAATGAGCGCTAGCCAGATAAAGGTAGCGTTAAATGCAAGAGAATAATGAGCCCGGTAATGGGATATAATCAAATAAGAATAAATTAGGGACTGTCAATATCCTGGTATAGATAATTGACAAAAGTTAAAAAGAAGATCCTAAAACTAAAACTTCGATTTTAGTAAGAAATAATGTTTTTACAAACATAAATTCTGATAGGAATTTAAATAGTAAGCATGAAAGATACGAGTCTTGACGCTGATAGGCGCAAGACGAAATATTCGAAAAGTGATCTTTTCGAAAATGAAAGGTTGATAAAAATTAAACGTGACGTGAGCCGATCACGGTCAATAAATGCAATGTGAAGTGGAATCACATTATAACCAAGTGAGCGAAAAAAAAAGAAGAGTAACTGGACTAACAAGTCTAGTTAGTGAGACCGGTTAAGGTCATTTAAGTAATTTGGTTGCTTGTAAGCGGTGGATTCGGTATAACTGGACTGAATAAATGAATTTTGAAAACAAAAGAAATTGTTGCTAAAAGTGAAAGATTTCACTTAAGACCTTTAAACGGGTCAAAGTTAATAAGGAATTCGATAGTATACGAAAGCGATAGATATCGCTAAGTTAACTAAACAAGTGGAAATAACGAGACTACGTTAATTCGAAGATATACTATGTCGTATGAGATATGTAGACAATTAGTAATCAAAAAGATGTTACCATACTTTCAGGTAATACTAACGATTGCTTAAAAAGTATAGGTAATGTTTAAAATATTTCTCGGATAGAATACATTGAGTTTAAACTCAATGAATTACGTAAGAAAAGGTTTCGAGGACGAAACCTCTTTAAGGGGGGTAGACTTGTAACATCCTGAAAACGGGTTTGGTAATCAAACCACGTTAATAGTAAAAACGGGTAAAATACCGTTAGTGGTAAATACTAACCCGGTAAATATTAGGACTCAAATAAATAAACCTAATATTAGTTAAAAAGAGGAATAAATACTTTGAGAAAACAAAGTATATAAAAAGGCCAAATTAACTGGACTTAAAACATAACGGGTTATAACTTCCCGAACCCGTTAAAGTAACTAGGAGTAATTAACCTAGTTAGTAACATGTGACTAAATAAATAATGAATTATAGTTTCATTTGATCAAAATAAAAACATGAGGGACTAAAAAGGGGCAATTGTGAAAGTTGTATGATTAAAACAAAAATAAACCACACCAAACACACACTTAGTGTGTGTCTGGTCGATGTTAAACACAGGGGGCGACCAGGTTTCTCCATCAAACCCCAAATCTCCCAAAATTCACAAATTGAAGCCTCTAATCTGCTCCAAATCAAGTTTCAAGCATGAATTAGTGATCATCTCGTTGCGGGGATCAAAAGGTATGCAAAATTGTGGTATTTTGTTGCATCTTGAATTCTAGGTTAAATGTGAAAAATGAAAATTTCAGCTTGATTTCTTGATGCATGGATGAAATTAGAAGTAATATGATGTTTAGGGATAAAACCCTAGATGAATTCTTGTTGAAATTTAGTGTGATGATTCTAGCAATTTTGATCACCATAGTAGATGATTATTGAGTTTGTAGAGACTAGATAAACACTAGAATTGTGAATACTATTCTAGTGAAAACTGAATTCATGTGCTAAATTCTAGTAAAAACCATGGTCACCATTGTTGGTGACTAGTGGGTTAAGTAGAATTGATAAACACTAGGAAATTATGGGTTGTTCTAGTGTAATTTGACATATGCAAAGTTATTTCAGAACTTTAAAGGCAAATATGTGTGTTAAATAGTTTGAATGATGAAAAAATTTCGGGTTATATGACAAGTCATGAGCTTGTCAATGAATTATTTATAGAATATGCCCATAAGGTGTTCGATGTAATGCCTAAGTGAAATTGAGTATCTACTAGTTTATAGATAGAACTTGGTTTGGATAAATGCCTGATAACATGACAAAACGGGTTTCACTTATAGAGGGAAAACCCGTGGATTTTATGAGATAAAGAAATATAGTGTCTTCGATAATCAAGAACTAGGCTAACTTAGTGTTAACAATAGCATGAACTCGAGTTAAAAGACTCGTTAGAACGATAGCTTAAAGGAACGCCCACCGGGTAAATTGAAAATGCCTAAACTAGCTAAGGAACGTGAATGTGCATATTAAGGGATGTTTGACTTTCGAAAAGTCAAACTGACCCATAATGCGATAAATGGTAATCTTTGGTATGAAATGCGTAAGGTGGAATAATCGTATTAAATTGTGATTAAACTAACCACCTTGAAAACAATGATGATAGTTTGACGCGTAACAAGCTAGGTGGAAGCTTGATGAGGGAGCGGGTCAAACGAATCAAGAAGGAAAGGAAAAAGCATAGTTCGGACACGAGGTAAGTATATCTTACACTAGTCATATATTTCATAATATCCTTTTGTCGTATTACGAAAAAGATAATTTATGACGTAAGCCATAGTAGGCTAAAAAGTGTTAAGAAATGGAATTATAAGCAAGTGACCGCACGGTGTAAATCGGAGCGAGTCATATATATATTTACGAGGTGGTAATAAATATCATCTCGCTAATATAATCGGTCAATTCGGCCAAACGGGTCAAAAGGTGAAATTATCACCCTTTGACAATATCGACTAATGGGTTGTCAAGATGCATGATTTTAGGAAATAAATAGCACATGGATGCTTACATCGCTATCGCTTAGCAGCCACTAAGGAAATGTATTGAAACGGGTCAATATATTGATCCGAGCCAGGTATGTATAATAATACAACTCATCATGTAGAGCTTGGAGTTTTATAATAGTTAGACGAGGTTAAAATAAGATATCCAGTTATCCTTTAGGTAAACCGAATAAGTTGAGTTATGATTAAGGTGTTTTAGAAACATATTGGTTTCTAAACAAGAATATGGTTAAAAGGTCGGATTTGGGGTTCAAACAAGCACTAATAGTCCTTCGTCGTAAAAGAATGACTAAAATTGACTAAAACGCCCTACTTGGCTAATTCGAATAAACAACCTTTAAAGGTAGTTTTGAAACGAGTTTTATGATCAAATAAATAATTGAAATAAGTGCAAGAAGCGAAAGAGGTAAACTTTCGGTCAAATAACTCTATATGAGTCTTTGCCATAAATTAGCAATCGGACGAGAAAAACTCGGATTATATAGATCATCTCATTAAGTCCACCACAATTATAGTTGTGGTGGAAGATTACTTGATAAGAATGTTGTATATAACGCTAGAAATGAATGAAAGCGACTTTAAGCTTTAAAGTGCTTAAATACCCTTAACGGGTCAAAATAAGCACTTGAACGTAAACGGGTTCTAACTAAGTAAGAAACCCATGATCTATGAATTATTTGATAGGAAATATTGAAATTATGATTCCATGAGTTTATGGATCAAGTAAACATGTTTGTGTGATAAAATCGCGAACGGGTCAAAATTTGGTAAAAATGGTAATAAGCCGAAGACTTAAAAGTCTTAAATTTTTGTTAATCCGGATGTCGGATTTTAACTCCATATGATGGAGAATTAAATTACGGACGCGTAGGAAAAAAAGAATCGTGTAAAACGGATTAAAAACGAGAGAGTTATGTCCGTTTCGGTACGAACTAATGAAAAATAGACGTGCAGAGTTGACACGGGCGGGTGACTTTTTGACACGGCCGGGTGGCTGGCTGTGAAAAATATATGTTAACTGACACGGCCGGGTGACTTTTTGACACGGCCGGGTGAAGGGGCTGAAAACAAAACAAAAATGATTTCTTGTTTTGTTACGTTAAGCACGGAACTTGTTTATACTCGATTATTAAAGTGTCAAAACTAATTATTTACATGGTTTTGACCGTAGGTGAAGATGGGATAAGCGGTTTGAAAGATACGAAAGTTTTCGTGCAAATAAACGGCAAAATAGGAAAGCTGGAATGCAGGGGCCACCGTAACATACGGTGCCGCTGAAGGCTTTACGGCAGCCCCCTACTGATTTACGGTAGGGGCATGTCACACCAGGGGCCACCGTAACTTACGGTGCCACCGTAAGTTACGGTGGAGGCCAGTTGGAAATTCATGTTTTGAGATCAAAAGTTTAACGTTGGGATTCTTTTTCCTTCCATTATTATTACCGGATTTGTTTAGACCTATTACAATTCCCGTATGACTAAAGCATTTCATGTTGATGAAATGTAGGTTCTTTTTGGATACCGGAAGACGATCAAGCTCATCGAAGGACCGGACACGATAAAGATACATGCTTCCGCACATTTCCTCGTCGTAAATTTTTAAACGACAAATTCGATCACTTATGTTGAATAACTTATGATTTGTAAAAGTTTTAATAAACTCGTATTTTCATAGTATGTGTAAACTTAATTACACATCTAATTGTTGGTATTTATATATAAAAAAAAACCGTTAAATAGTAACCAGAATGTTACACTAACCAATCCTATGTGATCATAAGGTATAACCTCAGAGGTTATTCCCTATGCAACTATGATCACTAACTAAGCTTGGTCGGATCCTAAAGATCGACCAAACGGGTTGGGTTCGAAAGTCTAAGCGATTGTCTAGACCGCTTAACTTACGACCCTAAACAAGCACTAAACTAATAGTGATGAGTTAAACATGTCAAAACATGTTTAACTTAGTGATTTGGTATCAAAACAAAGTGTTTTGATACCTAAAAGTACTTCCGTTGCAAAATGCGTGCTAAAACGCATTTTGACCGAAACTTTGACTCGTCACTAGACCCAGTTAACGTGGTAATCAATAGGTATAATCGCTAAGGATTATAACCATCGTGATTACAATCACGTTGCAAAGTTCAACCGAACTTTGCGTTGACCATAGACTGGTCAAACTGAAAGTCAAACACCGTTTGACTTTTTAAACTAGTAAGCAACTTTCAATATTTACAGCATAGGTCCCTGCACTTGTTCGAGTCCATTTTAGGCACTTTTGACACCCGTTAAGCCATTTTCAAGGCTCCACAAGGTCAATAAAGTTTAGAGGACTCAAAATGTTCTCGGAAAACTCTCGGATGTCGGGTCGTTTGGTCGTACGGTCACGTTGTTCGCTAAATTACGACGAAACTCAAACGGACGCGAAAACGAACCAAGTTAAGCGGCGAATGGAATTTTTGCATGCCGATCACTAAAACAAAAATATTTTAGTGTGTACAAAAATTTTGGATGTCCAGATGTGACCAGAACGTAAGATATGCGCGAAAATGCAAACTTACGCCGTTTTTGACACTTTTAGTCCCTGAAAGATCATATAAGCATGTTTTCGCACACCGAACCTATCAAAGCTTATTTCTAAGCTATGTTTAGGTTATATATGGTATGTTTAACTTATGATCAAGTTCCGGACTGTACATTTCCTTACGAAAAGGCAGACTTTTGCAAGTTGACGCAAATAGTCTCTGAGAGCGAATAAACTTGTTTTGCCATACCAAAGCCTTTAAAACTTATTTCTAAGTTATGTAAAGGTTAGTTAAGGTATGTTAAGTTTATGTTGCTATTCCGGAGTGTTTGTCGCGTTAAACTGATTACGTTTACGCACCAGTTCGCGTATAACTTCCCAGAAAGCGATATAGAGTTCAAAATCGATCAAAAATCGACATGTACATAAAATCAAACATAAATAACAAACATTGGGATCAAAACACACTGTTTTATTAATATTGCATTGTTCAGAGTTTGTACAATGGTATCACAAGCACAGATGTCACAAGTTGGCTTAAATGAAGAAAATGGATGTGGGGGCGGTTCAGTTTGCGGTATGTGAAGATTGTGGAGACATAGGTCATCGGACTGAAGAGTGCCAAGTGAATATGGCACAAACCGCCGAAGAGGTGAATCAAGTGTACGGAGACCGAAAACAATACGACATGAACTCCAACACTTATCACCCGGGTTTGAGGAATCATCCAAATTTTAGGTATGGTAACGCTTCGAATCAAATGAACCCGAATTTTTAATCGGGAAATTAAGGCGGTAATCAAGGTGGATCCTTATATCAAAACCTACAAGGCGGTAACCAAGGGGGTTACCAATACAACAATTACAACCAAGGAGGTGGTAACCAAGAACCAAGTATATTAGAAAATTTGAAGACCAAATACAGATATGATAATCAAATGTGCAGGAGGTCAAAATATTGAACGATGGAACCAAATACACCTTCTTCTTTAGTTTTCCCATCCCATCTCTCACGACATTTGTTATTTTGACAACCATGAAACATGTTGCCCTCACTCTCTCTGTCTTCCCACGATAAATTAGCAAAAGACGCTTATTATAATAAGTATATAAATGAAGATACTCTAACTTTTAGAAACCAAAATGATAGTAAAATGTGAGATGGACTTGAAAATATTATAAAACAAAAACAAAGTTTACTAAAATGGTAGGACCCATAGTATTAAGTTAATCGATCATATATATTTTTACACCAAGAATGTTTTGATTTATAATACAAAGTAAAATACTTATATCATTATGACATTAAAGTACCAGTCCATCGGGCGAGTATTAAACTAGTTTATAAAAAAATAATTTACAAAGCACCAAGCCACCAAGGACTTACGAAGCACCAAGCCACCAATTCTAATTGCTTCAAGGAAGACGTAGACTGGGCTCGAACTTGGGTTGGGCCCAATAGTTGTAGTTACTAATTTCTAATAGATGGCCAGGCCTAATATGTAAATATGTTACCACCTCATTTTAATATGATTACAGATTTTTTTTTTCCATGTTCGATTCAGCAGACAATGTCAACTGACTAGGGTCACAATACCTTCTCAGTTGGGTTGTACTGATCCGAAGAAAAATATGGTTTTGCGTTTGAGAATTTCACTTTATGGGCTTGATCCATATGAATATTTTGGTTTGGTTCTCTGTCTTTTTAAGGTGTATTTATTTAGTTCTATTGTGTGTGAGACATGAACATAAGGCTTTCAAATTTAGGTGTTTTTAAAGCCACTGTCTCATATTATTTAATATTATGGCAAAAGATCAAATACAAATAATCTTAACATACTAAACATACAAATTGAAGGAAAACCCAAAAAGACAAGGTGGCATTTTTGTAATTACCACCAACTATCAAAGTTACAACAAAAAATACCTAAAAAAACACAAATTTTTTTTAACATTTTTTATTAAAAAATCGCTACATTTCGTTAGCAAAAAAAAAAAAATTTTTTTTTTTTGCTGCTACTAAAAGTAGCGATTTTTTAATAAAAAATGTTAAAAAAATAAAATAATTTGTGTGTTTTTTTTTTATTTTTTTAGATTTTTTTAGGTTTTTTGGGGGGTTTAGTTTTTAGCATTTTAGCTTGGGGTGGGGGGGGGGGGGGGGTTAGGTTTTTTTTAGGTTTTTGGGGGTGGGGGGTAGGGGGGAGGGTTAGGTTTTTTTAGGTTTTTGGGGGGTGGGGGGTAGGTTTTTTTTAGGTTTTTGGGGGGTGGGGGGTTTAGGTTTTTTTTGGGGGTGGGGGGAGTGGTTAGGTTTTTTTAGGTATATTTGTAGAGTAACTTTGATAGTTATTGATAATTACAAAAATGCCACCTTGTCTTTTTGAGTTTTCCTTCAATTTGTATGTTTAGTATGTTAAGATTATTTGTAATTAGTATATATCTATACTAATTACTAAAGGAAAAAAAGATAAATAATTTGACTCCTATTGTTCCAGGTGGACCAATTTGTGGTTGTCAAGTGGTTTCCATTAGATTCATTTTTTTTATTGTGGCGTTTTTATAATATATACTAGTTGAGGGTAGTGATGCACAAAAAACCCGAACCTGGATCCGGACCCGAAAATAAAACTTGGAACCGGGTATTATAAAACCCGGTTTTTTATACCCGAACCCGACCCTACCCATAGGGTAGGGGTTGGGTATGCATTTCTGTTATAAAACCCGAACCCGGAACCGGGTTTTTTATACCCGTTTTCAACCCGAGTTTTACGAGTACCCGGTTTCAACCCGAACCCGGAACCGGGTTTTTTCAATACCCGGTCCGGGTTTCTCAATACCCTGTTCAGGTTTTTTCGTTTTTTGTGTTTTTTCGAGTTTTTTACCTTGGTAACGGCTATATAGCCGTTAGAAAGTCTATCATGATCATTTGTTTGGTTTACATTGTATCTCTATACCCTATAAAAGGGGTCTTTGATGACAAACAATAAACGAAGACGATCAAGTTATTCGAAGCTATTTATGTTCATCATCTTATTCGATCCGGTTCAATGATTATTTAGGTGTCATGTATTTCTATGTTTTATGAAATAAAAAGGTTTTGCATTTTATATTTCTATAATTTATCCAAAAGAAATGAATACCCGAGGCATACCCGAACCAAACCCGATCCATACCGACCCTACCCGAACCCGAAAATAGGGTATTATAATACTCGGGTATTAGAAAACCCGACCCAAACCCTACCCGAACCCGGGTATATAGGGTATACATTTTTTATATAAAACCCGGAACCGGACCCGACCCGGGTATTGTCAATACCTGATTTTGTAGAACCCGATCGTACCCGAACCCGGTTCCATACCCGGAACCGGGTATTCAGAAAACCCGATTTGTGCACCACTAGTTGAGGGGATCAAATAGATAATGTATAAACTTTTTAGAAAGAGAGACAAAAACGATAGCTTTGTAAAAGAATCTCATTAATCAGATTTATCTTTGAGGGACCAAATTGGAACCAAACAAAACGTGAGGAACCAACTGTTGGAACCAAATAAAGTTTGGTGTCCGAGCTCGAACACATACCAACACGTAAAAGAAGTGGAGGGCCTTAAAGAGATATTGTATAAACTTTTTAGAAAGAGAGACAAACGATAGCTTTGAAACTTAACGGAGATGAAAAAACCATTTCACTAAAACTAAAAGAAAAAAAACAGGGGGAAGGGGGTAGGAAAAACTTAACCACCACAAAAACTTTGGTAGCCGAAGTCAAAACTCAAAGGAAAGAAAGACAATATAACTAAGCTCATGACACATAACAACTAGATTTCTTGAGGTCGCGCGTTGCGGCGAAACAAACCAAATGATAATGTAAAACAAACGTTATTTGGAAATGAAGGGTGTTGTTTAGAAAGCAAAACCGTCAGAATCGGTTTGGTTCAGTTCATCATCCTTCCATTTTAAGATACCAAATACATACTCTATTTTGAATACAAGTTCGTTTTAATAAAATTTATACCGGAATGTAGAAGAAAAAAATTTAGCACCACTGCGTACATAGGTTTTTAGAAAAAGTTAACGAACAAAAATTATTAAAAATATTAAATTAAATGCTAAAGGAAACATGATTAAAAAATAAAAAAGAATAACTAAAATAAAAAATTAAATGATAAATATGATTTAAAAAAGAAAAAGGAATTCTTAAAAACAAAAACGCTATAACGTATATAATTCTTTGCTCGCTAAAACGACAACGAAAAGGAAAACAAAATAAAAAAAAAGCCAAAACACATAAAAAATAACATGAAAACAAAGAAAAAGAAAAAGAAAAAAAGTAAATACATAAAATGAGAAGAGAAGATGGGTTAAAAAATGGGAAAAATGTTGTTTAAACCTAGTGTTGTTTAAACCTAGAATTGAACTTGTAACCATATGACAATACAACTTCAATAGATTAACCAATAGACCAAACACAAACTTTGTTCATTATTTATGTATAGAAAGTATATATATATATTAACTATATTTTAATATGTAAAAAAAATAATGAATGCCACACAACATCCACTAATTGATGTATCAATTACAAATACTATTCATCAAACTTCACTAATAATATATATATATATAATATAATATAATATATATATATATAATAGCAATAACAATAATTCTGTAAACACACAATATTGATTAACATATCACTTACCCAATTGATTAGGCATTCTTACCTCTAAAGAAGAGATCATGTTTTCATTCCCATCCCAAGGTTTTTTCTAATTTATTTTTCTTTTTTTTTAGAGTTAATTACGTAGTTAGTTCATGTGGTTTGCACAAAATAACGTACTTAGATACTAATAGTTTAAAATCACCTTCTAGGGTATTAACTTTTCATTTGTAAAATTTGTAGGTATTAACTTCTAGAGTATTAACATAGTTAGTCCTTGTGGTTTGCACAAAATAACATACTTAGGTATTAATAGAATGTGATTTTAAACCTACAAATAACGTTAATACCTCTAAACGTTACAAAATGAAAAGTTAATACTCTAGAATGTAATTTTAAACTATTAGTACATGATGCGAATTTATTTTTCAGGTTTTCTCATTTAATGGATGACACCGTGACGAATCAAATTGGTACTAGCTGAATAGCATCCCGGAGCGCCAAATAATCTCATTAATCAGCTTTATCTTTGAATAACTTCTACAGGCATGCCCACGAAAGTGACCCATGACAATTACAATTTTTATCTTTTTCCCTCTTTCTAATATAGAATGTCTTAATTTCCCATTAATTTTTCAGTGTTTAATTTATGCAAATTGTACTTGACATGTCTACGAAAGACGTTATAATTGTTATACTGAAAGTTAAAATTAAAGTGTAATCATATATTATTTCTATATAAATATTGAAACTTTAAAACTACAAATTGTGACAAAATGAAAATATGTGAATATCGAACGTACCGAACCAAACCAAACAAACTAATACCCATCGAATTCCTTTTGTATTTTTGTGGCAACACGCGGGTTAAATCTTGCTAGTTATATGTATGAGAATACATCAACTTTATTTAACATTTAATTCACTTATAATTTTTAGTTATAATATTTTATGAAATTAAGAGCATGCCGAGTTGTGAGTAGCATTTTTTATCTACGTTCTAAAAGTTGCCTAAGAGCATTCACAATTGATCCTCTATTTTCATCTCTATAATTATACCAAAAATCACTACGTTTTCTCTCATTTTCATTTAAATAATATTTTTAATATTTTTATCATTATATTTTCCCTCTCCTCTACTCACAACCACTTTCAAAACTATTAAAAAATTATATAAGGTGAACAGTATTTTCTCCAAATTTACTGATGATGATGATGAATAGTAAGTTTTTCTCTATCTTTCACTCACAACCACTCATAAACAATCTATATAATATAGAGAACACACTCACATAGAGAGGATAAAATGTAAATGCTCTCACATCACATTTAGAGGGTTTTCTTTCCTTTTTTTTTTTTTTTTATAAAGTGATGACGTTTACTCTTTTGGTTATTCTAATAATACAATGTAATACTTTTTAAGTTCTAAAGCTATCAATGTGATATGCTTATTTTTATCTACTTTGAGTTTTATTAAAAATCGAACGAGTCAATCACATGTTCAGTCTTCATTTGAAAAAAAAACGAACAATCAAGTCCCTATGGTTGTTGATTGCTCTCATGAACCCCCTTTCAAATTTCTGTTAGTCAACTGTTAATTGACCCGAGTATTGAATGAGTATTATGTTCTCTTCATCATATCATCTTCATCTCCATATCATGTTCATCTCCATCTTCATATCATCAAATCCCCTAATTTCTCTCATCTTCATCTCTAGCTTGTTCCAGATTGTTTGGTAATTTGGGCTTCTTTTAGGAATAGAGCAAGTGTGAAACTTATATTTATATATATATATATATAGGGAGAAGATAATGCGAGAACCACCTCTTATTGTGAGAACCGTGAGAACCGTGAGAACCAATGTGAACACACCAAAAATGCCTAAAAATAGCTAAAAATCACACAAAATTTTTTTTTAATATTTTTTATATAAAAATCGCTACTTTTCGAAGAAAAAAAATTAATTTTTTTTGCCACTAAAAGTAGCGATTTGAGCATAAAAAATATTAAAAAAAATTAGATTTTTTTTAGATTTTTTTAGATTTTTTTTTAGGTTTTTGGGGGGTTTAGTTTTTAGTATTTTAGCTTGGGGGGGGGGGGGGTGTTTAGGTTTTTGGGGGGTGGAGGTGGGGGAGGGGGGTTTAGGTTTTTTTTAGGTTTTTTGAGGGTTTTAGTTTTTAGCATTTAGCTTGGGGGGGGGGGGGGGGGGGGTTTAGGTTTTTTTGGGGGGCGGGGGCGGGGGGGGGGGGGGGGGGGTTAGGTTTTTTTAGCTATTTTAGGTTGTGTTCACATTGGTTCTCAAGGTTCTCACAATAAGGGTGGTTCTCGCATGAGCCCCTCCCTATATATATATATATATATATATATATATATATATATATATATATATATATATATATATATATATATATATATATATATATATATATATATATATATATATTTGCTGTCACGATATCTATATTAGAGCATGACAAACCAATTTGAGGATGCATATGAGGATAAATGGCAAATTGGCAGACCAAGTTGGGTGTTGCAGAGGTTATAAAGGGGAGAAGAATATTTAGATTTGCATTTTCGATCTCTAAAGGGCATTATGGTCTTTCCACTCAAATCCCAACGTTCAACTAACAGCAGTTAGTGGGAGGGATTTGATTGAGAGCAATCGACAACCAGGGACTTGATTGTTCGTTTTTTTTTTTTTTTCAAATTGATGATTGAACGTGTGATTGAGTGCAAACACTAGAGACTGAACTCAACTTTTTTGGTAATTACCATGACGAACAAGTTAACTTTTTTAAGAGATGTTAAAAAAAAATTTCTCAGACTTTTCAACATTAATTAATTTTGTTGAAGATAGTGTTTCTAAAGTATCAAAAGCTATAACGAGCCAAGTTATTCTGACCGAACAACATTAATTATAAAAGTGCCTTAATGAGCCAAGTTATTCTGACCGAACAACATTGGTACCGATATTGGTGTTATTGGATCTGACACTAGTTTTCGTTTTTATGCTTTTTCATCGATGTAAAACAATTTGGCTATATCACGACTTCATTTTTAGGTCTTATCTTTTAAATCTTGTACCGAGTGTCGGTAGCGTACAAATCCATAACAAATCGAATGGAGATCGATCGAACTCACATGCGCCAATTTCTTGCCGCAAGTCCGCAACGCATAGAAGAATTCCACTTGTTTTTATGATAAGGTGGATGATTGTTAAAGCCAGGGGCAGATCCAACCCACATTTGTGGGTTCCGAGGAACCCAGTGCGTTTGGAAAAATGGAAAAAAATAGTTAGAACATTATAGAATTTAGAAAAGTTAGTGAGAATTGAAGAGAATTTACCAAAAAAAAAAAAAAAAAAAAAAACTCATTAGAATAAAATTCTAGATTCGCCACTGGCTGAAGTTGTCAAGTATCTTTCATGGTATAGTTATAACTTATGTATCCTTCGTATTTATTTATTAAAGTGATTAGTTTTTACCCGGTATTTTCTTTTTTGAACCGCAATTGTTACCCTTACTCTACTAATAGCTATACACCAATAGTTCTATAATAATATTTTGCCTAGGTTTGAACCTTGAACCTTATGGTTAGACGGTATGTACATCTACCAAATAGGCTAGTTACACATTGATTTTTTTTATCAGTATTTGCAAAGAATAATAGTTTCCTTCACTAATATATATTTCGTCACTTTCTTAATCTCTCATGTGTACCTATAAAAGCCAAACCTGATATTTACATAATTGACTTAGGGAACGTGTTATAAAATATACCCCTTCAACATAATCACAACTTAAAAGTTGGTTGAGCAATGATAAAAAGGGTTCTTGATTCCATATACATAACCACAACTTCGAAAAATGAGAAAATCCGTTTGAACGATTCAATCGGTTTCAATAGTTTTCCTGTAAATTGTTTATCTTTCGTAGTCATATTTCGGTGTTTAGTTTAATGTTATGTGAAACAAACAATGAGACAATTGGCCTGAACTAAATGTGACAATATGACAATTCGGGGTTAATGAAATGCATTTATAAAGAACCTCCAAATGAAGATTGAAGAATATGACATCATCACTATTTAACAAGAGGATGCGTCCTATTTACCTTTTTTTTATGTTCTGGTTCAAGCGTCCCTATTAGTTCTAATTAATTAATTAATTGTTATAATAAATAAACGGGTATGCAATCAATCAAGAAAAATAAAATAAATGATGTTAGTTAACGAGACGTGCATAGACCAAAATATATATATATATATATATATATATATATATATATATATATATATATATATATATAGAAACAAAGTGATGACTAAGGAATCGAAACAAATTCTATTCTACTACATCTTAAAAACAAAGTCGGTGGAAACCCACCGGCTTTGTCTTCCTCCCTCTCTATTTTTACGGATGTTGCAATTTTGGTCCCTTAACTTTAGTACCTTTAAATTTTCATAAAATAGCAAATTTAGTCCATAAACTACTACTCCTTTTTACAAATAGTTTGCTTTTGCCACCCCAACTTTGTGGTAGTTTCCTTTTCAGCCCTAACTTTGTTACAGTTTCTTTCTTACACCAAAACTTTATCAAGTTTTATATTTACCCTTTTCTTAGCCTTTAAGTTTAGAAAATGCAATTTTTAACCACTTAACTTTTTATGAACTTTGTAAATGTCACTTTGACCCCCTCGAGAGTTTTTGTTTTGACGATATAAATTCGAGTTAGTCGGGTCGCGTATAATACGTTATGATTGTACGATATAAATTCGATTTACGTTACATTTTGATCCAATTGCAATGCAACCATAGGATACATTGAGTTCAATTGGATATGTCAAAACGTGTGTTTCCATAGGGTTAACACATCACATAACGTTTGGACTAATTCGTTTGATATTTGCGAGGTAACCGCGCCGCAAAGCGCGCGGACCTTATTACTAGTACATAATATTAAAGTATAAAGTTGGTGAGTTTCCGCTTTCAACCAAACCCCCTCAACTTTTGTATATGGCAATCCTAACCCTTTATCATCTTCTCTTGGCATACTAACCATCCGATAATTAACTAATTTAATTTTTCTTCCATAGCATTCGATCGTTAATTTCTGTTTTATTAAACTAATTTTTCATTGTCTTTAAAATCTTTATAAAATACCATTTTGGCCCTCTCAAGTTTTTAAAGTTTTGAGTTTACCTCATTCGTTCATTTAGTTTTTAAAAACTACTTTTTTGCGAGCATGTTTTTACGTACGTGTAGGTATAAATTCGAGTTCGTCTACGTTTTGACGCTAACTTTTTTCGAAACAAATCATGTCAAATATAATATATTTTTATGCTTATTTTATGTGCATTTCGGTTGGTCAACATTTCGGCGTAAATTTTGTTACAAAACGAGCGAGTTCAAATATAATACTTTTTCACCCGACGGTATAAATTCGAGTCACTCTACGCTTCGACCCCCCCCCCCTCCGCAACGCGTACAATTTTACTTTGCAAAACACTCATGATGTCCCCTTAATGTGAATGTGTTTTCTTTTGTGGTTTATTTTTAAGCTCTAATTAATCCATTTTGATTATACGTGTCATTTTTTCTTTATACACGTTTTTATGTTTTTTTCTTTTTTGGGTACAATTCCTATGTATGGGTCAGGTCACACATAAATATGTTATGATTGTACGGTACAAATTTGATTTACTTTACATTTTTATCCAAATGCAATGCTTATACAAGTTACGTTGAGTTAAATTGGATATGTTGAAACACGATTTTTCATATGGTTAACACATAACATAACATTTGAATTGATCCATTCAGTATTTGCAACGAGCCCGCAGCGCATCGCCTGCGAGTCATATTACTAGCTAATATGAAAAGAGGCTGCTATCAAATAAACCAAAACATGTTTCTATGCAAAAATAATATAAAAAACCCTACTAGTGTTCGTATAAGAACTTTTAAGTTCTTGATAATGTTTACAGTAAAATCTTTTTTTACGTTCTGGGATAAAATCTAAATCTAACAATAACATAATATAATGAACAGTGATTATGTAGTGTTATTATGTTATTGGACTATTTGGGTTGTAATATGTGGGTTTGTATGAATGCTACAGGTTTATTACATTACCACGCGTCTCCCTCTGGAAACCTAATCAGCCATGTATTTTCAGTTTTCCACCAACACCCATCTTCATCTCTACATCCACATGAATCATGATTCCTCTCCTTTCTGTTTCTCCACCTCCGGCGGCGACAATCACAGTCCATCGACGACTGATCCGATTGTTGACCGGTGTTAGTCGTCAATCTCCTGCGGGAAACTTCACCGGAGATTCAGGATTGCGCAACGTAGAGAGGAGGAGACAGAGTGTGATGACTTCTGGGCGTTCCTTCACTCCGGCGATGGTGGTGATCAAGGACGGCGACTGTACTGTTTGCGGTGTTGCCTCTTAGATGACGACGGCTGTTAAACGGACCATGGTTTGTTCTGATTCGAAGACTTTAAAATTTAATATCAGATAATCAATTTCAAGATTGCAAGATGGCGTCTATGATCTAATTATTAACTAATTTATTATTGATTTGTGGTTTCAGAAACTAAGTCAGTCCAACGATTCGTGGTTGTAGAGGGGAAATGAGTGGTATTCCAATTCTCCGGAATGACCTGGCCTCAGGCAAATCAGATGATGGCGGCAGGTCCTTGGATCCTGATCTGTCAATCAGGTGTTACATCGGCGGCATGATAAGGGATCCGAACGTAAATCGGCAACAAGGAAGGTGAAAATGAGCTTTTGGTCGTATAGTATCTTTTTTCGGAGGTATTGAATTCGACGTACAAACCACAATGTTTTGTGAATATTTTGGCCTTTATTTCATGTTAAATACTTTGGAATTTTGATGTGTATTCATGCCGACCAGATGTTTGATGTCTGGATCCTTTTGGACTGTGATTGTCACCGATGGACTGTGATTGTCTTTTGCGATGGTAATTAATATATATTTTAATCTATTTGTTTGTTTTGCTTCTTATGAATAGGTAAAAGAAATGTCTTTTGCGAGGTTGTTTACATATACCAGTAAAGATTAACAAGAAATCCTAATAGTGAGGTTATATTGGTCCTATTCTAATTATTGCTTTAATTGATGATAAGGCATTTTGGTTTCTGTTCTTAGAAATTAACTCTAAATCATCATTTGCTTGGATACTAATCGTTGAATTCAAGCTGCCTTCTCAATTTTGTTTGTTATTTTGTCTTCTTCAATTATGCTGACATTTAGGCGTTGTTGCTTTTCGATTTTTTACACGCTTCTGCTAGGTTCTGGGTTTTAATTTGGGTGTTTTTGTAGGGACATTGTATCGCTACTGGAAGTTGTAGGATTCAAAGGAAAGGATAGCAAGGTAATATTACTTCGATTGGATGTTTTGTGAATAATTTCCGAATTCGGTTTTTGAAGCTGGTTAAGTATGGCGATTACGACTCTAATTGACCTACGAAAGTCTTGATATTGTTTTGCCCTTTATTGTTTAGGGTTTTTCAACTTTGGTAAGTTACGGCAACAGCAGTGGGTCTGCCTAATTGAGGCAATGACGCTGGTGGTTGTGGTCAAAGGCGATGACGATGGTTAGGGGTAATGATGATGAAGGCGGTGGCTTAAGGTTATGAAGGTGCCATTGGCAGAGTTGGTAAAGAACAGGGGTAATGATGGTGGTTCCGGCAGAGAGCGAATTCGGCTGCTGGTCAGAGGTGTTAGCTTGGTATTGGTGGTTATGATGATGGTAAGGTTGCGGTGGTAGTGCAAAGTGACAACAGTGGTGATCAGTTGTGATGGGAGGTGGCCTAGACTCAATCCTTCTTACTATACACTCTTTGATTTCTCTTATTCCACACTTCTGTTTAGAAAAGGAATAAAGGATAGCAGCTTAGTGAAATTAGATTTTGGGGTTACAAGTAATTGATGTTCATGAAATAGCTTTTAATAAAAAAAAATTCACAACTTAATTTCAACTTATAATTTTTGAAGGTGTGACACCGAAGCCTGAAACTGTCTACTGCAAAAATACCAAGGAAAAAAACAGGTGAATTGATTCACAACTGGACTAATTCCAACAATTACGGCATTACGCTATCTACCACCACAACATCTGCAAAACCAAAAAAAAGGAAACTATCACATGCCATGGGTTAGTTATTCTGTTTTCTTTATTTATAATTACACATTCATTTTGCTAAGCACACCTGAGCAAAGATCTTTGATTCATCTTCCATCCCATGCCCAATGATAAAGACTATACAATTATGAAGTAATTTTTGTTTGATTAAAAGCAAAAGCAGCGTCTCCATAATTTAAAACCCTTTTTGTCAAAGTTAAGTTAATTATATAATTATTAAGAGAGATTTAATATGACTAGAAGAGGCTTTAGAGGATTTGCTTTTTGTATCAACGAAACAACAGTTAGTATCATGTGTTCACTTTAACAAACTTCAATTTAATTAAAAGATTTATATTATATATACGATCTATATCTATATATATTAATAAATGAGATGATTTGGGCTATTTGTCATTGAATGGTGAAGCAATATTGCTTATGTGGCATCCATTGGTTAAGTAGATGGTGATTTTAGGAGGGAATCATTCTAAATACACACAATCTTCTTTGCACGCGGGATCCGAAACAATTAGGTCGGACTTTTGGATCATCCACCTCCTAAAATGGATCTTATATATTATTTTGCAAAACCCTAGCAGCCTTCATCAGCATTCTTTCTCATCTCCTTCAGCAGCAGGTTTTGCAAAACCATGATCCTCCTTCTTCTTCGTTGTTCTACGATTCAAACTCTAGAATCGACGGTATGTATTAATCATTTTGGTATCTGTTATTTTGATTCTCAATTTCATCCATCTTTGATCGTTTTTTCTTTTTTTTATTAATGATGTGATGTTTATACGGTTTTTCACATATAATTGTAAATTCCTTTGTTGTTCTGATTCAAAGTACAATTGAATGATTTTGGTGTTCTTTCGATGTGTTTAGATTAACGATACCAGATTTGATTACGTTCTCTTTTTTTTTCGTCACATAGACTTCATTCTTCATCCTTTATTCTTCGTCTTTCGATCCGGATACTGAGTTTGATATTTTTTATTTAACTGATGAAATAATATGATGCCTTTTGTTTTCGGTTTAATTATATTGAGTGAAAATCGATTAATCCTTGATGTTGAGTGCAAATTTCTGATTCGAGTGTCGTGACGGTTCACGTCTTTGCCTTTTCAGATTGATTTATTCCATCCAGGTGATTGATTTATTCCATACAGGTGATTGATTTATTCCATGATTTGTATGCTTCATTTCTCGGGTTTAAGGTTGAACTGAAGCGAAGAGAAGGAGACGGAGAATACGGTAAATGGTGCATTTGACGTTTTAAATGAAGTGATGTAAAAAAGGGGTGTCGGTGGTAGTGGTTCTGCATAACGGAAAGAACACCCAATGGTTTCCACAGGTTTTGCATATTTATGATTTTTTTTCGCAAGTGATTGATTATATTATAACAAGCGAACGTGTGTTTATGAAATCCGTGTTCTCCTAAAAACTAGGTTGCTAATTGTTGTTAAAAAGTTGATTGCTAATTGGGTTGCAGATGGGTAGAGGCGACGTCGATTGTTGATTGTTGGCCGGTGATGATGTCGTGCGATTCTGGAGAAGATGAACAATCGACACAAATGGTATTGATACAGTTGTGCAGTTTACGCATTATTATCATTATTTTCTTTTAATCTTGGTTTTGGTTATCTCTATTGGAATAATGTTGTTAAAATATGGGGTATGTTGACTTTTTAACATAGAGCTTCCTGTAGGTTAATGCCTTTTGAAGTTTCTATTTTGATTTCACTGTATTTGTTTCAAATATTGTTTTGAGTTAATGCAACTATGGTAATTTACCTATTTTAATTCTATTTTATAATTAAACATTGAATTGAGGAAACAAACTTATATAGCTTGCCTACTTATAGCTTTGAAGATCTTTGATTTTATACCAGAAATAATCTATTAAAGTGTGTTACATTTATGGTTTCTCTTTTGGTTGCAGAACCCTTATTAAAAAAGTTGTTGCACCTCCTTCTCTTAAGATGCGTATGGCAACGATGATATAACAAAAAGGAGAAAGAAAATATAAAGAAGATGTTAATGAGAAAGGATTTTTGCTTATTCTCTAAACCACCCAATTCTAAAATAAGTTCCCAAATTTACTAAAAGGTTGTTTATGACCAATTTTGCGTCCAGAATTCTCACAACAAAATTAGTAACCAAATTTGTTTCAGTCACAACAACCCTTTGCTTTATAGTTGCAAATTTTGTAACCATTTTCTTTAAAAAGTGTTGTATTTGCAGCCGTTTTTTGCATACTTCAAGTTTTAGTTTCTTTTATTTATTTTTGTATAGTTTTTTTTTATCATGGCTCATTGAGTTGTCAAATTGATTGTTTTATTAGATAACAGATCGATGTCAATGGCGAAAATTTGGCGAAAGGAAACTCATGTCGACGGACATATTAGTATATTACCAGTGCACCTGGTGTCGTTTGCCCCGTCAGGAAATAGGTAATTTCTCCAAATAAAAAAAATGACTATAGTCTTTTATTTAAAAACAATTAAATGTTCATAAGTTGATTGTATGTGTTTCATGTTTAAGCAGCTATTTGCTAAAAAATTATGATAGTGTGTATATATATATTATGTTTTGTATGGTTTAGGTTGAAGTTCTTATGATGGATATTGTCACAATCGAATAGAAGATCACTAAATGGAAAATAGCAGGCCAGCAAGTAGCTTGATTCTCTCCCTTAAAACCCTAATTGTTCAGCCGTTTTTCTTCAACATCCCATACAACTTCACTCTGACAACGAACGCGCGATAGAGAACTGCCTAGCACTTGACCGTAAGCATTTATGTTAATTGATCCTAAATTGTGTTTTGATTTTGATTAATATCTGAAAAATTAAAGGGTTGTTTCTGAAGAAACAGGAACTTTTAATGTAGATAAATTGGACAAAGAAAGAAAGATGAGGTAACTCGACGTTGGATTAAGTTCAAATTCTTTGGGAAGTGTATATCTGCATTCAAAGTTCCTAAAACCACCATGGAGAATTGTCGTTATTCCGGAGACCACAAAAGAGCACTCGCGCCAATTCGCAAAACAGGTAAAAAATAACCTTTATTTCACTACGAACCTTTCATTAATCGAAACTGAACTATTGAGTTGGGATTTAAGATAGAGTAAAGCGTTTGAAACCCTACATCTAAATGTGGAAGATGAACGATGACCTTGGTATAATTAGTTATATATGTGATCTGAAAAATATGAAGTTTTATGCGACATCATAGTTATAAATAGGGATTGGATTTTGTAATGGCAGAAGCAAGAAAATATGGAACTCCAATGATATTACGTTTTGTTAATAATTATACAGATTTTGGAGGGATACCACAATGCGTTTAGTGGGCTAGAAACTCAAGCTATGAGATCAGCATATTACATAAATCCAATAGTTAAAGCGTATTACAAAAGTTATGTTCAAGTAAGTACGAACATATTTTATTTTTTATGTATCCAATTCAATATTTTTTATATCAGTAACTTAAGTAACTTATATGTAAAATTATGAATGTAGAGAGTTATAGCAAGAATCAATACAATCACTAAATTCGCGTATAGTCAAGACCCCGCAATCATGGCATGGGAACTCATTAACGAGCCGCGTTGTCGAGCGGATTACTACTCTGGAGGCGGATGAACATACTAAATACTTGGAAGAATAGGAGTCAACAAAGTCTGATGATTCTGCCCAAATGGTGCTGGACGAATAGGTGCTGGAATAGGCTTCTGGTGAAACCATTGCTTAAGTCAGGTATGATGTTTTCTCCTTTGATATGCAGCCTGTTAATGTGGTTATTTGGTCTGGTTCGACTAATATGATCAGTGCAAAGAACACAAACCCTGTTGCCTCAAATCCCACTGCCTCTATGGATGGTACAAGTCAGGAAGCAGGTGGTACCTCTAATGCTGCTGCAAATGTTTTTTTTTTTTGGATAAGCATAAAACACGAATATTTCTTACGTTGAACAGATTAGATGTAATAAAGTTTAAAAAATAGTCCAATTAGAATACATACCCCCAGTTATTACTCGAAAGGCAAGTGTCGTCTGGTTTTAACTCAGGAGGATCTGGCCTTATCGGCTAAGGTACTCCTGCTTCACCTCTATGGCTATTTTTTAGGAACTTCTATGGATTTCAATAAGATTAACTTAAGCCTCAAACGAATTTGTTTGCTGACATGATTTTTACATAATTATAGAACTGGCACAACTTGACATTGTGGCAGTACTTCGTTCCCCTTCCATACATCGCTGGCATTGAGACTCTAAAATGGTTTCATCAATTATGAAGTTCCAAGTAAACAAAAAATTGATGTCAATTATCTAAACTTCTATATTTGATGTCTACCATTTGGTTAATGATATTTTTATATAAAAATGATTTTATGGCAGGATATGGACTATATTGAAGTATCCTTAAACTGGTTCAGGTTCCAATGCTAGAGGACGGGTAAGTCTCTCTTTCTTTTAGGGTTATATTGTTTCTAATACTCCAGTTTGTCATTTTGATAACTTGCTTGCGTATTGTGTATGCGTGTAACGACTTCAAAAATACTTTCTATTTGTCTGACCCCGTTCGGTTTTTTACGACTTTTTTTGTTACTCTTGTGAAGATTCTCTATTTTTCTTGATTTATATGGCTGAATTCGACGGATAAGAACAAGAACCATCTAAAGTCAACAATGAAATGAAGATTTTTAGGTATCACGATTTCTAATACGGTAGATTGAATGTTATAAATTCAAAATATACCCAAAAATTACTATGGTTTCATTAAATGGTTATTGAATATGTGGAGAATACTGTCCATAAAACTATCATCTTAGTATTGTTGGTTCTGGTTTGAAGGACTAAGATGGTTTACAACTTTGGTGGATTTGAGAATTGAAATTGATATATATAGAATAAAATGGCAACATAAGGAACTTTAAAGCAATTCGTATGACATGTAAAATAGGATTTGGTCAAAACAAGTATCTTTTTGCTTGGATAAATGTTATTTTCTTTTTTTTAATATTTAATGTTTTTTTGGACCGGACTTCTATAAACTAATTCATTATTTCACTAATTGGAACCTTTATTTTACTTCACATAGTTCAACAAATTGAGAGATGCATTTTCTAAAGTTTAAGGATGGACCTAATAAAGTCAACTTTGGTATATTTAGTGATTCCAAGATACACCAAATAATAAGATGGGCCAGTTAGTTTAAAGACAGAGCAACCATAGAGGCCGACCCCTTATTTTCTGAAGCATACTGGTGGTATTAAGTTTTTTAAGACTGTGATGTGCAAGTATCCTTCTAATAAGGTAAGTAAATAGCTAATTTAGCGAAATAATTGTAAAAAAGAGTGACGTGTACGCCACATCAGTCAATTTTATGCGAATGGGACGCTACATTGGTTATTTAACACAACTGGCAAGCTATATCAACCTATGTAGCATGGTGGTATATTTAATTTACAATTTTGTTACAATATACTTCTTTTGTTTTTGGCAGGATATAAATTTAGGCGAATACCTAAGTGTTCATCATGCATGGATGGATGTTATTTGTTTTACTAATATTGCTGATGCATGGATTTATGTGGTGCTCTCAAGAGTTAAAAGCAGAGACATAATTAAACTACTAATATTAGATGGAGATAGTAGTGTGACAAATAAAATAGCAAATGGTTGTAGGTAAAGAAATATTTACACATTTATCAATTATTTGTATACTTTGAGATTTTTATATTTAAATTTAATTATTGTTGTTACTCTTATTTATTGTCGTACGTAATTTAAATGAAATTCATAATATAAAAAATCAAAAGGTGTAGCCTGTGTACATTATTCAACCGTTGTTTACATCATTTAAGTGGTTCAACCCGCGAAGTTCGCGGGTGATAACCTACCTATCTTGCAATGCTCAACTGTTTCTTGGTATTGGTGGTTATGATGATGGTAAGGTTGCGGTGGTAGTGCAAAGTGATAACAGTGGTGGTCAGTTGTGATCGGAGGTGGCCTAGACTCGATCCTTCTTACTATACACTCTTTGATTTCTCTTATTCCACACTTCTGTTTAGAAAAGGAATAAAGGATAGCAGCTTAGTGAAATTAGATTTTGGGGTTACAAGTAATTGATGTTCATGAAATAGCTTTTAATAAAAAAAATTCACAACTTAATTTCAACTTATAATTTTTGAAGGTGTGACACCGAAGCCTGAAACTGTCTACTGCAAAAATACCAAGGAAAAAAACAGGTGAATTGATTCACAACTGGACTAATTCCAACAATTACGGCATTACGCTATCTACCACCACAACATCTGCAAAACCAAAAAAAAGGCAACTATCACATGCCATGGGTTAGTTATTCTGTTTTCTTTATTTATAATTACACATTCATTTTGCTAAGCACACCTGAGCAAAGATCTTTGATTCATCTTCCATCCCATGCCCAATGATAAAGACTACACAATTATGAAGTAATTTTTGTTTGATTAAAAGCAAAAGCAGCGTCTCCATAATTTAAAACCCTTTTTATCAATGTTAAGTTAATTATATAATTATTAAGAGAGATTTAATATGACTAGATGAGGCTTTAGAGGATTTGCTTTTTGTATCAACGAAACTACAGTTAGTATCATGTGTTCACTTTAACAAACTTCAATTTAATTACAAGATTTATATTATATATACGATCTATATTATATATACATGAGTTATGATTGGTGATAACTAAAATGGAGACGAGTGGGTGGGTTTTGATGTTTTTTCTTGCTTTTGCGCAGGGAATAATCAAAGAGGGAGAATTCGGGTCGCAACCTGGAAATATGACATGGAATGAAAATGTAAAATCGAATATGTAGACTAATGTGGTAATCTGCAATCATTTCTTCTCTTTTCCAAAGATAAAAGAGACTAAACATGGAAAAAAGATAAGGCGAACCACATCCACCTTTAGTCATATCTTCTATGAAATTCACATCCACCTTTAGTCATATCTTCTATGAAATTCATATGCTTGGACGTTTTGGTTATTTTGGCTTCTTAACAGTTATAAATGTATGAGTGTAGTGTAGTATCTTTGTGTATCTAATTCTCGTAATATGTCACGTTGAAACATATCAACAACCTTTTGTATCGACTTCATTGGTATAAGCGATGTTCAAAGCGAGAATAATACAGTTTAGTGTGCCGCAACGCGCACTTGATGTATAAACCTAGTTATAAGAAAACGACAACTTAACATTTGACCGACCAAGATTTCTTACTTCTGCCCACATGTGTATGTTTGTTTTGGGGTTTAGGCATAGTACTATACTATTATACATATTAATTGCAATTGCAACTCTTGATGAATAGTGACATATTAATTGCAACTCTTGATGAATAGTAACAACCACAAATTAATTATTAAATAATATTAAATTAAAAAGTTATTAATAACAAGTAATGATGTCTTATCCTTTATTTTTTAATTTAAGTTTCAATTGAGTGATTCTTGAAAATATATTTTTTGTTTAATTTATAAATAAGTTATATATATAATTGAGTTTTTCCTTATCGTTATGAATCAAACGATACCATACTAACAACATAGGTACTGGAATTCCTTTTTATATTTTTCTGGATATTTCTACCAGTTCCGTGATGAACCAATTCGATTCCGACCGAATTACAACATTACCAGTTGCTCCTATTCATACCGGTATAAGTTTAGTCGAAGACGAAGTTGTATTCATCCATATATTCGTTTTTCATTGCTATATGAGTCGATTATAACTTATTTTTTTGTTCTTTGTTGTGATAAACCGAACCAATACTATTCGAACAACTTTAGTAGCGGTATAGAATTCATAAGCTACAGTGAGCGTCGGTGATAAACAATACTATGTTCGAAAAACATCGATACCACGTCGATTTCAACCAAACATAAGTACCCGATATTTGTACTTTTGAAATCTTTATTAATATTCATTTTTTATCAATAAAAAACATATGTCAATATCCTTTCGGGCTTATCATGACTTTATTTTTAGAGTTTTATCTTTTGATCGCTATAAAAGAGCCGATAACGATACCGACACCTTATTGAATCGAACTAATACCGAACGACTTCTCGCCGCAACGCGCGAGGAAAGTACACAATTTATAATTAATGTTAAGGGAACTATTATATAAAAATAAGGAGTTAATTGCCAAAATCGTCCCTGAGGTTTGGGCAGGTTTGCCATTTTCGTCTAAAATGACACTTTTGTACCAAATTGCCCCCAACGTTTGTAACTTTTTGTCATTTTCATCCAAACCACTAACTTAGTTTATTTTTTCTGATAAGTTAAGGATATTTGGATGAAACTGGCAAATATAAAACCACAGGGACGATTTTGGCAATTTACTCAAACTCTTTTAAATTTCTTTTATTTAATTAATTTTGTTACATATATAATAAAAAAGAATATACATGCAATTTTTATATGAAAAAAATAATAACTTTGTCACATAATTTTTATAAACTTTCATCCAACCACTAACTAAGTTAATTTTTCTATTAAGGCGAATGATGTTTATAAACTAAGACAGAAATTAATTTCTAATTTTTTATATATGATGTTTTAATTTTTCTAAAATGCTGGTGACCATATTGAAAAAGGTCAAATAAAAAAATCTTATCATATGTACCAAGTTTGCAATTCATCTTCTATTCTTTTAAATTCGCTCCTAAGGAAAAACAGAAACCAGTTACCCTCATAATCTTAATTAAATAAATATTTTATTTCTACCAACATATTACCTAGGTGCTCAACACATTTAAAAAATATGTAATGTTTTTACAATTTTTTTCTATCTTTACAACTGATAAATACTAAAAGTTGTAATATTGTTATGTGTTGCACACCAATGACGTTTTCTCTTTATAAAATTGATTTATATAAAAAAGCTGTAAATTAATTTGTGTCTTAATTTATAAAATTTAAAACATTCTTCACCTTAACAGAAAAAATAAACTGAGTTAGTGATTTGGATGAAAATTTATAAAAATTATGTGACAAAACTGTCGCAACCCCCGACCCCCAACTTTGGGAACGGGCGGCCGCGAACCAGGATCAGTGGTATCGCCGTTTATTTATTTTGGCAACGGAATTTACATCAGGACCGTAGTTAGAAAATAGTTTATCAGAGTAAAACACCATATTTTTATAATAATAAATACATGGGAAATTCCCAAGTTTCCATTACAAACATGTTTATAGGGATAAACCCTAATTTATTGAAATAAAACTTCTTCTTTATTTTGGTAACTTTTATAGCCACTTTTCCAAGCCTTCAGTGCTCCCTAGCTGGCTTCTAATTGGCTTTCACATTTTGTTACCTGAAACGCGTTTAAAAACATTTTATTAGCAATAAATCCTGGCGAGTGAATCCCAGTTTAATCAAAACAGGATTTTATCATTTTACAGCATTGAGGGCAATCCAGCAATTACATTTGTTTATATCTACTTTAATTACCACCCAAGGTACTGTCAATCCTGACTGGTGGTAATGTTACTAATCACATTGTAATAACAAATTTTGTATACAAAACCCCAACATACCGACGATAATTGTAGAATTACAAATACTCAATCACTGTGAAATATAATTTAAACATTTTAGGTTTTGTAAAAACAGTTCACAAAAGGTTTCACAAAAAGAGGATTACTCACATTGCTAATTTAGGTATTTCCTTGTGACTTCCTGATTATAATCTATTAATTAAACAATGCACACGCGTTAGTATAATAACCCAATTTACATTAGTTATACCCTTCCCGAGACAGAACTCCAACGACTGAGTCAGGCAGAGCCTCAACATGCGTTACGGAGCACTAAATCAATCGGGCAGCGTATCTAATACGTAATCGGGGGTTATGATACTTACATCGAGGCAGAGCTTCGCTATTTTAGTGGGTATTATATCCGGAAATTATAATTGATATTCAGAATTGAGAGAGAAAGTTGTGTGATGAACGATTTGCAACTAAAGCCGAAATCCCCTACTTATAGTGCCTGATCGGCACTTTGTCGCGCCCCGCGAGAGCCGAGGACAATGTCTTTGCGGCCCGCGAGCTAGGTGGAGTAGGCTTTAGCCTTGACCAGTCATGGGGGTAGGTTCAACACGACATGGACACGTGGCAGCCCAGGGTGCGGCCTGGTGGCCAAGCTGGCGCGCCCCGCGACAGCCTTACCTGAAGCTGTCGTGCCCCACGAGCGCAATAAAATATTGTTTTTATTTGATTTTTGTTAAATTAAATGTATTCCGGGCCTATTTTTCGTATACGGGGTGTAATTTAGGGCGTATAGGGGTGTTATAAGTATTTTAGGAGGGTTGTTATATCCTCCCCACCTTGTTTTAAAACTCGTCCTCGAGGTCTACTAGAACAGGTGTGGATATTTCCTCTGTATCTCTGATTCAAGCTCCCAATTTTATTCTGGTCCTCTCTTGGAATCCATTTCACTTTGACTAGAACTAATCTCTTGTGTTTGAGGTTCTTGATTTTTCTGTCTTCGATCTGTATGGGTCTCTCTATAAACTTAAGTTTCTCATTTACCTCTATGTCCTTAAGAGGTACCACTAATGATTTATCGGCTAAGCATTTCTTGAGATTACATACATGAAATACATCATGTATTCCTGCCATTTCCTATGGCAGTTGTAGCTGATACGCTACAGGTCCTATTCTTCTAATAATCTCAAAGGGTCCAACGTACCTGGGGCTTAGCTTTCCCCTCTTGATGAATCTAAACTACTCTCTTCCATGGTGAAACTTTTAATAATACCTTATCTCTTACCTGAAATTCCGACGGTTTTCGCCTGTTATCAGCATAACTCTTTTGTCGATCGCGTGCTATTTTTATTCTTTCCTTGACTTGAATAATCTTGTCTGTTGCTTCTTGTACTATTTCTGGTCCAGACAGTTGCTTTTCTCCAATTTCTGCCCAACAGACTGGGCACTTTCGTCCATAAAGTGTTTCGAATGGTGCAGCATTGATACTGGTATGATAGTTTTATTGTAAGAAAACTCTATTAATGGTAAATGATCATCCCAATTTCCTCCGAAATCAATTACACAAGCTCTAAGCATATCTTCCATTGTTTGAATTGTCTTTTCACTTTGTCCATCCGTTTGAGGATGATATGCAATGCTTAGATTTAACTTGGTTCCCATTGCTTTTTGGAAACTAGTCCAAAAATAAGAAGTAAAACGGCTATCTCTGTCAGAAACAATAGATAAATGAATTCCATGTAATGAAACTATTTCATTTATATATAACTTGGCTAACTGTTCCATACTGAAAGTTTCCTTCATCGGTAAGAAATGAGTTGACTTGGTTAATCTATCTACAATCACCTAGATTGTATCATTACCTTTTCGTGTCTTGGGTAATTTGGTAACAAAATTGTCACACCCCCAAAATCCACCTGCGGAGTATCACCGCTTGGGAGCGTGACTGACCAGGATCAAGCCACCAATCATATTGAACATGCATATAGTATTAAGTAAGATAAAAGAAAACCATCCGTTCAATACAAAAGGTGTTCAAAACATGTTATTGTTTTAAAGTGTAGCGGAAGCATAGTAATAATCCAACACTAGTAAATAGTTCAAATGTTATAATAGTTCAGCATAGAAACCACGAATCCTTGTCCACAACGACCCGCTTCTCCAGTGCAAGCTCCAAGTACCTAACGATCTGCAAGGCATGTAACAGAATGGTCAACAAACTAGTTGAGCGAGTTCACAGTAAGTAAATGTGTAACAGTAAGTAACAGGTGGCTCTACAGGGCCGATAGTAAGTTATGCTGGTGGGGGCTTCCCATGTTAAGTGACCACTAGACTGTTCGTATTATTATCCCTGTTCTTCGTCCGAGAACAGAAGTGTGTATAAAGTGTGCGTAGGTTTTACGCACGTATCCTTCGTAACCTGAGGATAGGAGTAAGTAATGCGTACACGTAGGTTTTACGTGCGTATCCTTCGTAACCGAGGATAGAATGGCATGTGAACCCGTAGGTGTTATCCCAACCTACGTAACCGTCCTGACATCCGAGGACATGATAGGTGACAGTCTAGTAAAGCATATGTACGTTCCTTTCAATAACAACCTTTAACCCATTCCCACAACCCGGGAATCCCATGCCTTAGTAGGAGTGTGAACTCACCTTGGTTTGCTCGGTATGCTAAGTTATGCACTCACAAGTAATTAATCACGTCCTAGTGTATGCACGTATAACAAATCAGTTCATGTTCGAAATTGTACGCATGCAGTTAATTGTTCACATAGCAGTCAGTTTGCATATCGGCACAACACGTAGTATTACACGAATATGTTCACCACCAAGCATGGCATGACAATTAATTCAACATATGTTCAATCAGTCAAAGTATGTTCATAATCCCTAACATCCTTCGAATCCAGTCACTATCTTTCGACAACAGTAATCACAATTATCTTTCGGAAACAATTACCACAATTATCCTTCGGGCCAATGTTATGTTCCGAATCCTATGTCATCTTTCGATCACACACATATCTTTCGGTCAACAGGTATCTTTCGGTCAACAGATATCTTTCGGTCAACAGATATCTTTCGGTCAACAGATATCTTTCGGTCAACAGATATCTTTCGGTCAACAGATATCTTTCGGTCACAACTATGTTTCGACTACAAGCATCTTTCGATCAATCAACAGTTACGTATATCACCATCAGTTACGAATATCACAGAAACAGAAACCCTAATCATCTACAGCCGTCATCATCATTAACAATCATCATCACATCAGTTACATTACACAGAAGGCACAAGATCATCTACGACAGTTACTATCATTCCTAGAAATCATTTAACGGTAACAAAATCAATCATCAACCAATCCGAATCGTCATCTATGTGTCATGTAAACATAATCATCATTTGGTTCAACTATCTAACATACATATCCGGTTTATCATAACCGATTCATAAAATATTATCATTGAACATCATCAAAACGGATCCGATAATCATGCATATCCGATTAACATACAATGATAGATTGCAAGACAATAGATAAATCATGGAATCAAAGCATCGTGAAATCAAAGCATCGTAAACAACACCACACACTAACCGGAAATCTGGATTACGGAATGAATTCCTTCGAACAGAGAGTAGGTCTGCTATATGCCTGCTATATGCCGTAACACACACAATGGAACTAGGGTTTTCCGGAAACTAACTGTTGTCTAACATGCATTCACGTATTTAAACGTATCACAGAAATGGGCCAAGCCCATTAGAATAACTGGGCCGAAACATATCGAAGGATATGTTTCGTGATTCATCATTCCGAAGGATGATCTTTCGGATCGAAGGATGTGTTTCGACATCCTTCGATTCATGCATCATGTTTCGAGGGACATCCTTCGAAAGTTGGGCCATGTATCATACTAACTAGTTAACACATAATACAAGTTTCACAATATGGCAATCAAATGTGCAATTAAGCAATTAGTCAATACATGTTCGTGTAATACCTATGAAATCAAATCTTGGAATTTCGAGTTGTCACATTATCCCCAACTTAAAAGAAATTTCGTCCCGAAATTTGGTACGCACTTACTGAGGAAGCTAGGTATCGTTCACTGGTTTTCCTGGGGTGTCACATCATCCCCCCGTTGATTTGGAATTTCGTCCCGAAATTCAGTAGTAGTAGCTTCAGCCTCAGAAGTGGATGCATTGGTTTCGAATAGCTGGGGGTACTTTTCTTTCATCTGATCTTCGCGTTCCCAGGTATACTCTGGACCACGCTGGGAGTTCCAACGAACTCGAACAAGAGGGATTCTCTTGTGTTTGAGGACCTTAACATCCCGGTCCGTGATTTCAACTGGTTCCTCGACGAACTGCAACCGCTCGTCGATAGTGAGTTCCTTAAAAGGAATTATAAGGGTCTCATCTGATAGGCATTTCTTCAGATTCGACACGTGGAATACATTGTGAACTGCACCGAGTTCAGCTGGTAGGTTCAACTTGTAGGCTACCTTGCCAATCTTTTCTGAAATTTCGAATGGTCCGACGTACCGCGGATTTAGTTTGCCCCGTTTGCCAAAACGTACCACACCCTTCCAGGGTGAAACTTTCAATAAAACCCGGTCCCCGACCTCAAATTCCAATGGCTTTCTACGCTTGTCCGCGTAGGCTTTCTGACGGTCGCGCGCTGCCGCCATGCGTTGTCGTATCTGTGCTATCTTTTCTGTGGCGTCCACAACAATATCTGGACCCGTAATCTGACTATCCCCCACCTCTGCCCAACAGAGAGGTGACCGGCATTTACGTCCGTACAATGCCTCGAATGGAGCGGCTTGAATGCTGGTATGGTAGCTATTATTGTATGAGAACTCCACCAAAGGGAGGTGCTTTTCCCAGCCGTTGCCGAAATCGATAACACACGCTCGAAGCATGTCTTCTAGAGTTTGAATAGTTCGCTCAGACTGCCCATCTGTCTGAGGATGATATGCTGTGCTCATGTCTAATCGTGAGCCGAAGGATTTGTGCATCGCTTGCCAAAGCTCTGACGTGAATCGTGCATCGCGATCCGAAATAATAGAAGTGGGCACTCCGTGCCTCGAAACAACTTCTTTAAGATAAACGTCTGCGAGAGTGGAGAACTTATCCGTTTCCTTGATCGGTAGGAAGTGTGCAGACTTGGTGAGTCGATCAACTATGACCCATATTGTATCGTTCCCACGCTGAGATCTAGGCAGACCGGTAACAAAATCCATGGAAATTTCTTCCCATTTCCATTGTGGTATCTTAGGCTGCTGAAGTAGACCAGCTGGTTTCTGATATTCAACCTTGACTCTCGCACAGGTTAAGCATTTGCCAACATAAGTGGCGATGTGGGCCTTCATACTTGGCCACCAGTATGTCGTTTTGATATCGTGGTACATTTTATCTGCCCCTGGATGTACCGAGTAGCGAGACTTGTGAGCTTCATCCATTACAAGTTCGCGTAAACCGCCATAAAGTGGGACCCAAATACGCCCCGTTACATAGTAGGCGCCGTCTTCCTTTTGTTCCATTTGTTGCCTTGAACCGCGCAAGGCTTCAGCCTTGACGTTTTCGGGTTTTAGTGCTTCTATCTGAGCTGCTCGTATCTGTGCAGGAAGACTGGACTGAATGGTAAGCTGTAGCGCTCGCACGCGCTTAGGTAGAGAGTCTTTCCGACTGAGGGCATCAGCCACAACATTGGCCTTGCCTGGATGATACTTGATAGCGCATTCATAGTCGTTCAGAAGTTCAACCCATCTTCGTTGACGCATATTCAAATCCTTTTGCTTAAGAATATGCTCGAGACTCCTGTGATCGGTGTAAATCGTGCACTTGGTACCGTACAGGTAGTGTCGCCATATCTTAAGCGCGAAAACAACAGCTCCCAGCTCTAAATCGTGCGTCGTGTAGTTCCGTTCATGAACCTTGAGTTGCCGCGAAGCGTAGGCTATCACTTTATCACGTTGCATCAACACACATCCAAGACCCTGGATGGATGCATCACAGTATACCACGAAGTCATCTGTGCCCTCTGGCAATGAAAGAATAGGTGCGCTGCAAAGCCTATCCTTTAAGTACTGAAAAGCGGTCTCCTGTGTATTACCCCATCTGTAAACGACACCTTTCTGTGTAAGCATAGTGAGTGGTTGCGCGATCTTTGAGAAGTCTTTAATAAATCGCCTGTAGTAACCCGCCAAACCCAAGAATTGGCGTATTTCAGTCGGTGTACGCGGTGCTGGCCAGTTTCTGATTGAATCAACCTTGGATGGATCGACATGAATCCCATCCTTGTTTACCACATGGCCTAAGAAGTGGACTTCACGAAGCCAGAAGTCGCATTTAGAAAACTTTGCATACAGTTGCTCTTTTCGAAGAAGTTCCAAGATAATACGTAGATGCTGCTCGTGCTCCTCCTGACTCTTGGAGTAAATCAAAATGTCGTCGATGAAAACGATGACGAACTTGTCGAGATACGGTTTGCACACCCTGTTCATAAGATCCATGAAGACTGCAGGTGCGTTTGTAAGCCCGAATGGCATGACCAGAAACTCGTAGTGACCATAACGAGTTCTGAAAGCAGTTTTGGAGACGTCCTCATCCCGGACTCTCAGCTGATGATACCCTGACCTCAAATCGATCTTGGAAAAGTAACACGACCCTTGCAACTGGTCGAATAAGTCATCTATGCGTGGAAGAGGATAACGGTTCTTCACCGTCACCTTGTTGAGTTCACGGTAGTCGATGCACATCCTGAACGTACCGTCTTTCTTCTTCACAAATAACACTGGAGCTCCCCAAGGCGAAGAGCTTGGACGAATAAAGCCCTTTTCCAAGAGCTCTTGCAGCTGCTTCGACAGTTCTTCCAGTTCGGTTGGAGCTAAACGATACGGTGCGCGGGCTATTGGTGTTGCTCCAGGAGTTAACTCAATCTGAAACTCGACTTGACGATGAGGAGGTAAACCAGGTAAATCTTCAGGAAACACCTGAGGGAAGTCACGTACAACTGGGATATCCTCCAGCTTCTTTTCCTTTGCCGATGCATCAGTAACGAGAGCCAGAATGGCAGTATGCCCCTTTCGTAAACATTTCTGCGCCTTCAGGTAAGAGATGATGCCAACCACAGCACCACTCTTGTCGCCCTGAACTTCGAGAGGTTCTTGACTGGAGCGAGGAATACGAATAACTTTTTCCTTGCATAAGATCTCTGCGTGATGTTGAGATAACCAATCCATGCCGATGACGACGTCGAAGCTACCCAAGACTATGGGTATGAGATCAATCGTGAAAGTCTGACCCGCTAGAACAATGCTACAACCCTTGACTACATGAGCGGCTTCTACACTTTTACCATTCGCTAGTTCTACGACGTGTTTAGTGTCTAGAGGTGTTGGTGTACGTTTTAATAAGTTACTCATTTTCAATGACATATAGCTTGTATCAGCACCCGAATCAAATAAGACAGTAACATAAATATCGTCGAGAAGAAACTTACCCATAACCACATTGGGATCATTCACTGCATCACCTCGACCCAACACAAATGCTCGACCACGAGCTTCATTGCCGTTGTTGTTGTTGTTGTTGTTGTTGTTGCCCCCATTATTGTTATGGTTCCCGTTGCCCTGATGGTTGTTGTTGCGGTTCTGGTTCAACTGTGGGCAATCGCGTTTGAAGTGACCTTCAGCCCCACACTTATAACACCCCCTGTTGCCCTGTTGCTGATTCTGCTGATTCTGTGGAGCTGGTTGCTGAGGCTGCTGATTCTGATTTGCAGGGCGAGCGCTTCTACAATCTTTGGCCTCGTGACCCATCTTTAAACACCTTTGACAACGGCCCTTATTGCACTGGCCGCTGTGATGCCTGTTGCAGTTGTTACACTTTGGGAGATTTCCGCGATACTGTCTGTGGCTGCTCGATGAGTGCTGACTGGGACTTTGGTAACTGTCCGTCTTTCGCTGCTGATTCTGGGACTGAACCGAAACTGATGCTTTGCTTGAATCCCCCTCCCACTTTCTCTTACTTTCGCTGGGAGTAGCAAGTGTAGTAGTAGCAGTAGCGGTAGCACTGATACGCTTTGGCAGTTTGCCCTGGTCTACTGCCTGATCTGTGATGCGATGAGCGAGACGCTGGATTTCCTGGATGTTGTTGAGGTTAGCCGACGTTACGTGGCTCTGAATCTCTGACGCGAGCCCCTTGAGATACAACTCAATTCGCTTGTATGGAGGATCTACCATAGTTGGGCACAGCACAGCCAACTCATTCGATCTTTTGGTGTAAGCTTCGATTTCCGAACCAACCATTTTCAAGTTATACAACTCGTCCTCCAACTTGTGAATGTCTTCTCTAGTGCAGTATTCCCTCTTGATCAGTTCTTTGAATTCATTCCAAGGTGTGGCGTTAGCAGCTGCCAACCCTAAGATCTGCACTTGTGCGTTCCACCAAGTGAGCGCAATCCCTTCAAGTGTGCCAGTGGCGAACTTCACCCTGCGAGCCTCAGGGCATTCACACATTTCGAAAACCGACTCGAGCTTTTCAAACCAGTGGAGGAGTCCAACTGCCCCCTCCGTGCCACTGAACGAGCTAGGACGACAGTCCATGAAAGTCTTGAAGGTACACGCAGGTTGTTGCTGAGCGGGTTGACCTATTGTGTACGAATAGGACAAGGTTAAATACGAGAATTATTGTAGGATCTAAAGATCCTTGTATGAATCTATACCGCAGGATATACTACCTGCTTGGGCGGCTGCAACTGCCGCAGCAACGAGAGCCTCTAGCTGGGCTTGAGTCATGGTAATTCGTGCGGCCATTGATCTTCACATCAAAGGCAACATAAGTGAGAAAGGTTCGCGAATAGTGCGATGACAGAAGAGTGTAAGCACATAAGTATTCTCATGCAATGTCAAGTTGTGAGCAAGTAATGTAAGCATACTACGAGCAAAGTTCTGTGCAAATTCTAGCATGTAGGCAATAAACATAAACCTTATTACCTAGGGAGTTGAGTCTTGCACGTGGAGCGAAGCGTCGTTGTGGATCGTTGAGAGCACTGTTCTGGTTATAGTCTGGTTTTAATAAAAACGTTTTCCCTTATTAAAACCAAGTTCTCTATAACCGATGGCTCTGATACCAATCTGTCACACCCCCAAAATCCACCTGCGGAGTATCACCGCTTGGGAGCGTGACTGACCAGGATCAAGCCACCAATCATATTGAACATGCATATAGTATTAAGTAAGATAAAAGAAAACCATCCGTTCAATACAAAAGGTGTTCAAAACATGTTATTGTTTTAAAGTGTAGCGGAAGCATAGTAATAATCCAACACTAGTAAATAGTTCAAATGTTATAATAGTTCAGCATAGAAACCACGAATCCTTGTCCACAACGACCCGCTTCTCCAGTGCAAGCTCCAAGTACCTAACGATCTGCAAGGCATGTAACAGAATGGTCAACAAACTAGTTGAGCGAGTTCACAGTAAGTAAATGTGTAACAGTAAGTAACAGGTGGCTCTACAGGGCCGATAGTAAGTTATGCTGGTGGGGGCTTCCCATGTTAAGTGACCACTAGACTGTTCGTATTATTATCCCTGTTCTTCGTCCGAGAACAGAAGTGTGTATAAAGTGTGCGTAGGTTTTACGCACGTATCCTTCGTAACCTGAGGATAGGAGTAAGTAATGCGTACACGTAGGTTTTACGTGCGTATCCTTCGTAACCGAGGATAGAATGGCATGTGAACCCGTAGGTGTTATCCCAACCTACGTAACCGTCCTGACATCCGAGGACATGATAGGTGACAGTCTAGTAAAGCATATGTACGTTCCTTTCAATAACAACCTTTAACCCATTCCCACAACCCGGGAATCCCATGCCTTAGTAGGAGTGTGAACTCACCTTGGTTTGCTCGGTATGCTAAGTTATGCACTCACAAGTAATTAATCACGTCCTAGTGTATGCACGTATAACAAATCAGTTCATGTTCGAAATTGTACGCATGCAGTTAATTGTTCACATAGCAGTCAGTTTGCATATCGGCACAACACGTAGTATTACACGAATATGTTCACCACCAAGCATGGCATGACAATTAATTCAACATATGTTCAATCAGTCAAAGTATGTTCATAATCCCTAACATCCTTCGAATCCAGTCACTATCTTTCGACAACAGTAATCACAATTATCTTTCGGAAACAATTACCACAATTATCCTTCGGGCCAATGTTATGTTCCGAATCCTATGTCATCTTTCGATCACACACATATCTTTCGGTCAACAGGTATCTTTCGGTCAACAGATATCTTTCGGTCAACAGATATCTTTCGGTCAACAGATATCTTTCGGTCAACAGATATCTTTCGGTCAACAGATATCTTTCGGTCACAACTATGTTTCGACTACAAGCATCTTTCGATCAATCAACAGTTACGTATATCACCATCAGTTACGAATATCACAGAAACAGAAACCCTAATCATCTACAGCCGTCATCATCATTAACAATCATCATCACATCAGTTACATTACACAGAAGGCACAAGATCATCTACGACAGTTACTATCATTCCTAGAAATCATTTAACGGTAACAAAATCAATCATCAACCAATCCGAATCGTCATCTATGTGTCATGTAAACATAATCATCATTTGGTTCAACTATCTAACATACATATCCGGTTTATCATAACCGATTCATAAAATATTATCATTGAACATCATCAAAACGGATCCGATAATCATGCATATCCGATTAACATACAATGATAGATTGCAAGACAATAGATAAATCATGGAATCAAAGCATCGTGAAATCAAAGCATCGTAAACAACACCACACACTAACCGGAAATCTGGATTACGGAATGAATTCCTTCGAACAGAGAGTAGGTCTGCTATATGCCTGCTATATGCCGTAACACACACAATGGAACTAGGGTTTTCCGGAAACTAACTGTTGTCTAACATGCATTCACGTATTTAAACGTATCACAGAAATGGGCCAAGCCCATTAGAATAACTGGGCCGAAACATATCGAAGGATATGTTTCGTGATTCATCATTCCGAAGGATGATCTTTCGGATCGAAGGATGTGTTTCGACATCCTTCGATTCATGCATCATGTTTCGAGGGACATCCTTCGAAAGTTGGGCCATGTATCATACTAACTAGTTAACACATAATACAAGTTTCACAATATGGCAATCAAATGTGCAATTAAGCAATTAGTCAATACATGTTCGTGTAATACCTATGAAATCAAATCTTGGAATTTCGAGTTGTCACAAAAATCCATTGTTACCAATTCCCATTTCCATATTGGCATTTCTAGCTGCTGCAATAAACCTGAGGGTTTCTGATGTTCAGCTTTAACTTGTGAACAGGTTAGACACTTGGCAACATAAACTGCTATATCCTTTTTCATTCTTGTCCACTAGAAATTCTTTCTTAAGCCTTGATACATCTTATCACTTCCAAGGTGTATTGTATACTTAGACTTATGGGCTTCTTCTAATATTCGGTGACGTAGGTTTCCTTGTTTGGGTATCCAAATCCTTTTCTTATGGAATCTCCAAATTCCATCTGTTCCTTGTTCTAATTCCTTAGTCATTCCTTTCAATTTTTCAGTATCGTCCTTGATTACTGATTCTTGTACGGCTCTAATTTGTTCATTTAAATCTATCTGCAGATTTAACTTAAGAGAACGTACTCATCTTGGCTTTTCATGATACTTCCGACTTAAAGCATCAGCTACTACATTAGCCTTTCCTGCATGATACTGGATACTACAATCATAATCACTAAGAATTTCCATCCAGCGTCTTTGTCTCATATTTAACTCTTTTTGCTCAAAAACATATCTTAAACTCTAATGATCGGTGAAAATGGTAAACTTACTACCATAAAGGTAATGTCTCCAAATTTTAAGGGCAAAAATTATGGCTCCTAACTCTAGATCATGGGTTGTATAGTTCTCTTCATGATTCTTAAGTTGTCTAGAGGCATAGGCTATAACCTTTGACGTTGCATTAACACACATCCATAACCTAATTTAGAAGCGTCACAATAGACTACAAAGTCTTCAGTTCCTTCTGGTAATGCTAGTATGGGTGCGTTGGTTAATCTTTGCTTAAGACTTCTAAAGGCTTCTTCCTGTTTTGGTCCCCATTCAAACTTAACAGATTTACAGGTCAGTTTTGTTAACAGAATGGCTATTTTAGAAAAATCTTGGATAAATCGTCTATAATAACCTGCTACTCCTAGAAAACTTCTCACCTCCGTTGGTGATTCAGGGACTTTCCATTTAGTAATCGCCTCGATCTTTGTGGGATCCATATGAATTCCTTCATGATTAACTAAATGTCCAAGGAATTGTACTTCTTCTAACCAAAATTCGCATTCCGAAAATTTAGCATAAAGCTTTTCTTTTCTTAACAAATTTAGGAGCGTATGCAGATGCGCTACATGTTCCTCTTTACTCTTAGAGTAAATGAGAATATCATCTATAAAGACAATTATGAATTTGTCCAGATATGGTTTACATATTTTGTTCATCATGTCCATAAATGCGGCTGGGGCATTGGTTAGACCAAATGGCATGGCTGTAAATTCATAATAACCGTACCTTGTTCTGAAAGCGGTTTTAGGAATGTTTACTTGATGATATCCTGAGTGCAAATCGATCTTAGAAAAGAATCGAGCTCCTTGCAATTGATCGAACAGATCATCGATTCTCGGTAATGGGTACCGTTTTTAATCGTGACTTTGTTCAATTCTCGGTAATCAATGCACATGCGCATTGATCCGTCTTTCTTTTTGACAAACAGAATTGGTGCTCCCCATGGCGATGAACTACGTTGTATAAATCCTTTCTCCAGAAGTTCGTCCAATTGTTTTTTCAATTCTTGCATCTCTGCTGGTGCCAAACGGTAAGGTGCCTTGGCAATTGGTGCTGTCCCTGGTGGCAGATGAATTCTAAATTCAACTTCTCTATCTGGCGGTAGTCCCGGTAATTCTTCTGGAAAAACATCTGAGAATTGAGATACTACGGGAATATCTTTCAATTCTTTTCCTTTAGTGTTAATGATTATGGAAATCATATACACTAGGGATCATTTTCTTGCATAACTGGCTGTTTTCATTACAGAGATGAATTTCGTTGATCGAGATGACTTATCTCCTTTAATTGTGATCTTTTCACCCTTTGGTGAATTTACTTGTATTGACTTTTGATCACATAAAATACTGGCTTTATTGGCTACTAACCAATCCATTCCTAATACAATATCAAATCCAGCCAGATTCATTGGGTAAAGATTAGCAAAAAAATTATGGTTTTAAATTTCTATTCTTGCTCCCTGCAAGATTTCAGTGATCTTAATGGATTCCCCATTTGTCGTCTCTACCAGACATTCTTCTTGAAGTTTAGTTAATGGTTGATTGAGAAGTTTGCAAAATGAAGTATTAATAAAACTTTGGTTCGCACCAGAGTTGAATAATACTTTAGGAAAAACATCATTAACTAAAAATGTACCGGCAATCATGACCGGGATCATCTTTGCTTCTTCGGCTGTCAAAACAAATGCTCTAGCATTCTTAGTAGTCTTGTTGTTCATGGCTGGAGCTAGTTTCGGACAGTTCGGCTTAATATGCCCCTCTTCTCCACAATTGAAGCATACTCCACTACTAGGTTTCTTCCTACAGTCTTCTTCCTTGTGTCCTGGTATCTTGCAGAAGTTGCAGTATGTGGAGCCTGAATGCTGTTTCTTGCATGCCTTACAATAAGGTGCAGAAGTAGAACCTACGTTCTTCCCACGGTTGGAATTACCGTAGCGAAATTCTTGGGTAAGCTTTTGGACTAGGTTCTTCCTCTGATTTTCTTCTTGTGTACGTACTAGTTCATCAGTCAAGGTATTTGCTAGTTCTACAGCTTCTTCTATGGTTTGTGGTCTAGCTGCCTTGACTACGTATCTAATCTCACTTATTAATCCTTAGATGTAACGGGAGATTAATACTGGTTCTAGTGAAGCTAGGGTTGGCACTATTCTAGCGTATTCGAAGAATATAGTAGTGTAACCCTTACAGTCTACTCCAATCATTCTAAGGTTTAAGAATTTATTAGCAATTTGTTATTTTTATTGGGAGGACATAAATTTCTTTCAACCATATTCTTAAACTCAGTGCATTCTATATTATAGACTATGTCACTCCCCCTAGACTGGAGAATAGTGTTCCACCATTCTAGAGTGGCATTCTTAAAAAGATTGGAAGCAAACATGATTTTATCTTCATCTGCACACTTGCTTATTTTTAAGACTGTCTCAGTCTTTTCTATCCAATGTAGAGGTGCAATGGCTCATTCATTGCCCGAGAATTCTATTGGTTTACAAGATCAGAATTCTTTGTAAGAACAACCATATGACATGATTCTTCTTCTTTTTGGAATAGGCAATTGAAGTATTGGTCCATTGTCTACGCTGTGACTGGGTTCAGTAGGTGGTCGTTTACTTCCACTGTTAGTTTTATTATTTTCCGCTTCCTTAACCGTTTTGATAATGTATGGCATAGAGTCTATAATCCCTTGTGCCACTATATGTTGGATGGCACTGTTATCTAATTGGTTTTCGTTATTATCGTTATTCAGGTTTTCTTGATTCACTTCGTTGTCCATCTGGATTATAAACATTTACCAAGTATTAATATCGCAAAACAATATTTAATGCAAACAATCACACAAACAAACACATTGATCAAAACTGTCGTGCATTGTGACATTTACTCTATTTCATATATCTATATCTATTACAAATGACAACTGGAATTTAAAATACAATACTAGTTATGCATCAGTAGGTGTTTAGATTAACTATCTTAATTATATATATTTTATTTCTTTTTATTTTTTTCAAGCTACACATATATATATTTTATTGTTATTATTATTATTATTAATGGGGTTCATCCAATACTGCATGTTTCGCTCGTCGTACTTCCAAACGAGCCTCTCCCCTATTTGCCTTATTCTTTGTCCTTCATCTACCAACTCCTCACCAAAAGTGCGGAGTTCCTGCACGTTTTCGGTACACATAGGTGGTGGTGGTGCGGGTATTGGGTTAGGGTACAGTGCTACGGGTTCTCCATATGGGTATGGGTCTTCTAGTATTTCCCGAATGTACTGATGGGCATCGTAGTATAGATTTAGAGGGTCAAGTGTAACATTCTCAAAATTTTAAATGTTATACGAACAAGTCATGGGTGAGTTTACCGATAAAGATATAAGGTATTTTGACAAGCGTAGAAACCGTTTAATAATTTAATTAAAAAAATACATTATATTTGAACCTACTCCATTTTTAATGAAACTTGGTTCAAAATGTGGATAAAATTATTCTCGTTCTAAAGACATATTCACTATTTTGTAAAACGTCATATTTTAGAAGTTATACGCGTCAAATAAGTGAAGCAGTTAAATTAATTATAATATATTAAATAAAATAAACTTAAACATATATGAATATGAAAGTTGAAAGACACGTATGGATTACAACAAGTGAATATTGGATTGAATGATGGTGGATATGTGGACGAAGCCTTAAGTCCTAAGATTTCCAAATTTTAGTATAAATAAGATGTAAGCTTTTACATTTCAATTGTTCTGGCTTCTTTCCTCACGCTCATATTCACACCCAATTTCTTTAGTTATTCACCCCAAAATACTCCAAAGTCCTGCCCCGTTTTAAGTGTTTTAACCCTTGATCATTGATACCCTGTCCGACTGACGTAGGGCCCCGTAACTTATGTCAAGCCTCTGCTTAAATTCGTTAGGGTTCTGTCTCGTGATGTAGGGATAAAGTGGAATTGGGTTATTATACTTAATGTGAGTGCAAAATATATTATGAAATAATCCTGGAGTTATACCCAGATATATCAACCCTCCTAAAATATTTCCGACACTCCCAAAATATTTAGAATGCCCCTATATGTCTTAGAATGCACCCCGTATATGAAAACCGGCCCCGAATACCTTTATTTTATTAAAATTAATTAAAAATAAGAATCTGGGGTCGCTCGCGGGCCGCGAAGACCTTATTCGTCTTCTACGCGGGCCGCGACAGCTAATAGATCAGGTGATACCACAAGCTGACACGTGTCGATGACTCAGCAACCGTATGCCGCCCTATGGGTCCACGCGAGCCGCGTAAAACCTCACCTCATCCTACGCGGGGCGCGACAAGGTCCAAGATCAGCCCTATAAATTGAATCGTCGAGCCTTCAGTCCAATTCATTCAGAATTCAATTTTCTCTCTCTCTTTCTATAGTGTAGGCTCTATACCCAGGCATTATACCCCCCTAATTAGCGAAGCTCTGACTCGTTGTAAGTATCATAACCCCTGGATACGTATTTGATACTCTGCCCAATTGATCTAGGGTTCCGTAACGGCTATCGTGGTTCTGCCCGACGTAGTCGTTGGAATGTCGTCTCGGGGAGGGTATTACTAATGTTAAAATGGGTTATTATACTAACGCGTGTGCATTGTTTATTTAATTAGATTATAACCAGGAAGTCACAAAGGAAAGCCCTATAATAGCAATGTGAGTAATCTCCTTTTTGTAAACAGTTTTTACAAAACCTTAAATGTTTTATAATGCAATTTAGCAGTGTTTGAATCTTTGTAATTCTTCAATTACTGCCGATATTATGGGGTTTTGTATACATTACTTGATAATCTTCACAATTGGACGAAGAGTTAGCCAATGTGTGATATGACAATAGCCACAGATCCGGTCGAGTGGCAAGTACTGAATGAGTAATTGTGTAGATATAAACATTGTAATCGCTCTCAATACTGTTAAAAGATAAAACTCTTTTTGATTAAACTGGGATTCACTCACCAGTATTTCCTGCTGATAAAATGTTTTAAACACGTGTTTCAAGTAACCTAGTGTGAAGCCCATAAAAGCCAACTGGAGAGCACTGAAGGGTTAGAAAAGTGGCAATAAAAGTTACCTAATTAAAAAGGAGAATTTTTTTCAATGATTGGGATTATTCCCTATAAATGTATCAAAATAAAAAATTGGGTTTTGTCCCACTTATAAAAGTATTATCAGAGAAACTTGGGTCTTATCCCATTTCTTTATTTTAAATATTTTTGGTGTTTAACGCTGATAAAATATTTCCTAACTACGGACCTGATGAAACTTTCCGCTGCTAAATTGATAAACACCGATACCACTGAAACTGGCTCACGGCCGCCCGCTCCCGGGAATTAGGGATCGGGGGTTGTGACAGAAGGTGGTATCAGAGTTATGCCACTGGTTTAAGCCCTTTAGGTGTTCTTCCAATACCTAATGTCACGTCTCCCGATCTACCCTGGACGGAATCGGGAGCCGCGAACAGCCACGTGGTACCGGTGATTATTTTGAAAAACATTGCAGCGGAAATTTCATCAGGACCGTGAGTTAGGAGAAATATCAGAGTTTAGAAAACACCGGATTTTATTTATTAAATAGATGGGATAAACCCATGTTTTATAATGGTAGCTTTAATAAAGATAAATTTGATTTACATAAAACAATATTTCTTAATTTGATTTAATTAATAAAATAAGCCACTTCTTGAAGTCTTTTAGTGCCGGATCCAATCCTTACTCCAATCTACTGTAATTACCTGAAACGCGTTTTAAAAAGGTTTTGTCAGCGGGAAATACTGAGTGAATCATTCAGTTTACTAAAATGACTCGTTTATTATAATTTACAGTATTAAGAGTTTTTACATATGTTTCTTATATCTACCAACTACCCACAGTATTTGTCACTCGACCGCATCTGTGACTGTGGTCATATCACCATTGGCTGCCCCAATGAATGACGTATATCACTTAATTTTAGGTTCGCCCACCTAATGTGATTAAAACAGTAGTAATGTGCACAATACCCCACATACTGGCTGTAATTTGGTGATTACATAAACTTAATCATTGTAATTATAATTCTGAAAATAATTTGGAGTATTGTAAAACAGTTGATAAAAAGAGAATGACTCACATTATAATCATGCAGATTCATACGGCCAAAGTTTAGTCTACAGATAAGCCTTGATATATTGCAGATTTATACAGGCAAAGCTTAGCCTATTGATTTAGCCTTGTAACCTAGGGCACACGAACTAGGTAGGTAACTTAATACAACAATTACGATAACTCACGACATCAAATTCTCACAACGAACGACAAAGTGCTATACTTAAACATCCATCAAATTAACGACGAACGACAAAGTATAACCCTAATGTGGGCGGCACATAAACATCCATTGGATATATTGATCGGTCGGAAAATGAATCGTAATAGCGATCGAGTTAATACCCTGTATCGTAGCAGAATTCGAGCTAGTGTGTGTTTGGTAGTAATCAGAGAATTTCTCAGCGTATATTTGGAGTTTTTAAGTCATTTCAGTGTCCAAAATCGAGTGCCAATGTCTGCTATTTATACACAAAAATTGGACATGCTTACGGACCGTAAGCCTAATCCCTTACGATCCGTAAGGGACACATTTTCACTATAGGGTGGCCACGTGTGGGTGTAGGCTTGGGCTGAGTCGATGAAATATTAAAATTAAATTTTGACAACAGATTTTGAAGATAATATCGAATGGGGATTGCCCCCTCTGAGTTTTAGGGGCCCTGATCCCGATTCTGATTGTTATGAAATTTTTAGGAGTTGTGCAGGATTACTTAGGTGTCTAAACTATGGTTTCCTATTGGGTAAATAAAATAATAGGCATGACTTTTGATGAGAATAGAATAATAAATAATAGTTTTGGGTAAATTACAAAAAGAGAATAAAATGGTGAGAAAAAGGAATGGACCCACTGTGTAACTTTAGGGTTCAACTAGAAAGACTCCTGGTATAAATTTTGGGTATAACTTCTGAGCTATTAAAAATATATAATGCACTCGTGGTAAGTATAGTACCCCTAAATCAACCTTGTCCCGATGTCCCGAGACAGAATCCCAACGAACTTAGTCGGGCAGAGCCCTGACATGCGTTATGGGACTCAGATCAATCGGAAAGGGTAGCGGTGATCGGGAATTAAAATACTTAAAGCAGAGCAAAGCCTTATTATTATTTAAAACTAATATAAATAAAATAAAAGAAAACAGAATATTTAGAAAGATAGAGGATGGTGAGAAAGAGTTGTAGGAAATATGAGCATCACTTCTCCATATATATATATCGAATGAAACTTTGCATAGAAGGCAAAGATTAATTATTGGTACAAAACATGACATGTGCAGTGTACCTATGTTACATACTCATCCAATCCTTTATCTTTCTTTCTTTTAAACTTACACGTATCATTCATGCAAATTCTAGATATATATTTTTTTATTATTATTTTATTCTTTTAAATCTCTCGATCATATTGAAAATTCTCAAATCAAAATGTTAATTATTATTTTATTTTTCATTTCATATGTATATTTTATAATTCAAAGTTTTATTATATTATATTATAATTAATTTAACAGCTTTACTTATTTGACGCTATAACTTCTAAAATATAACGTTCTACAAAATAATAAATATGTTATTAGAACGAGTATATTTTTGTTTACATTTGGGTCTAAGTTTTATTAAAAATAGAGTAGGTTCAAAATACAATGTATTTGTATAATTCAATTATTATACGGTTCCTAGGCCCGTCTAGGTATTTTATATTTCTTAACGGTCAGTTTACCCGTAATCTACCTGTCTAATAATATAAGTTTGTATGTACTTTTATTTTATTAGACAGGTCACCCATACATAGGCCAATTAATTGGGTATAATAATTCAACCAACGATATAAAATAGTGTTTAAAACTTTTTGGGTTGAATATTTATATTAAAAATAAATAGTTACTAGTTACTAGTGGTTAATAAATTTAACCAAACTTATAATTCTTATATAAAAATAGGAATGTTACATCCTCCCCACCTTGTTTTAAATCTCGTCCTCGAGATTTGGGTTACGATATTTCTTTTAGACTTATATCATATTTTGGTTAATAAAACAATATTAAAGTAGATGACACAGAATTTAAAGTATCAACTTTTGTAAATACGAGTTGTACCATAAGTAGGATTTAATGGTTCAACTGAATTAGTTCAAGAAATTAATGACAAAATGAAGGAGACGAAATGATATAATTTTCAAGGTGAGTAGGTTTAAGCTAAAAGACATATGATCAATAGATATAAATGTGAAGGACCTTTTTTTTTTCTTTTTTTTTTTGAGTCAAAAAAAAAAAATTCTTTGTCAAAAGAAAGCTTACTTTGATTGGCAACTGAGGAAGATTTAGAATTGACAGATTCAAATGAAATAAAAGTATGAAAAATGATTTGTCAAATATTGAATTATGAGAAAATCAATGTGTTAAGATCAGTGAATTGCAAAGATACATAAAAAGACAATAGAGTTAGTGTATTAGAGTTCCAAGTTGTTTTAATTATGAAACAATGTAATAGTACATTTTTAGTGACTATATTTTGCATACTATGTCCTAGAGATGGAAATATAATAAGAACAAGTTGTTTTGGCATGACCAACCATTATATTATGTTATATTACTAAAGCAAATGTAATATATTTTATTTGTTTCACATTTTTACTATATGTAAATAGTTACCACTTTCAAATAAATATTATTTTAGTATTTTTACTATACTATGTAAAATAAATTATATTTACTATGAAATATAGATTACAAAATACCACGGTGAAGTTATTACATTTTACAAAATATTTTAGTATTATGATTTTGTAAAAGAATCACTATTGTTAAATGAAAGTTGTAAATAAAAGTGTAAAAATATTTATTGTACAAAAAGTATTTGTAAAATATTTTGAAAATATATATAACACTTAATGGATCGATTACTTATTTTTATTTTGAAACTATATAACGTGGTGAATGTATTTACAAATGTTGTAAATAAGTGAAAACGGGGACTATTCTTTATATATTACAATGTTCTTTTAACCCAATGTAGTCGCTGACTACTATATTATTCTTATATGGTTATTTTCTTGCTAGAGTGTTATAGTACATAGTTACCACAAAATATGTGATACGTAATTATTTATATAATTTTGTTCGTTCTCTGATTCTTGTATTGTTTTATGAAAATATGTTTTCTCTTTACAGTACAAAGTATATATACATATATATATATGTATATAATTAAAATTTACTAAATAAGTATGATGACTTACTTTATATATATTAAATAGTTATTATCATGGTTGGATATTGGTTAGTGCTGCCTTGTTTAAGCATAGGTGGCCAGTCCATGCCTAACTAAGGCTATGCTATTCAATATATGCCCTTGATAATAACTCTAGTATCTAAAAATAATACTAGCACTTCTGTTATTTATTACTAATAATAAAATAAATAACTTAAATATAAACTTAAATGAGAGTATATCTCAATATAATTTTTATATATATAAAATATAAATTCTTTACCTCAATGGTTTAACAAAATTCATTAACTTGATATCAAAGAGTCACTGTTTTATAATAATGCGATTTATAGTGCAAAAAGTGAAATGATATTTGAGTTTTGATAAATCGGAATGAAGCCCTCCAGTGGTCTTCACAAAGCAAGCGAATCATATTCGCAACAAACAGAGCATGCGTAACGTGTGGATTTACCAAGAATTGAAATAGATCAATATTTGCTGCTATGAAAGAAATTCTCATGATATGATGATTATTAGAGGAAGTAGAATTTGCGAAAGTCAACTTATTATATGTAGAAGTCAGAATTTCAACGATAAGAAATATAAAAACTTTATCTGGAATTTCGTGTGATAATTGTTGTTAAGTGACATTACCAGGGAATGTTGAATAAAATAAAATAGGGAATTTGCAAAGGTATATGACTCCTTTTGTAGTGATGATAATTATGAATCTGATTATACTGTGCACCGATAATTGTGAAATCTTGTTACAACGTACCTCAGCGATATTGTGATTGTTTGTAAGATCATGTGGCAAAGTGCCGCTTTTTAATTAGTAGTTCTTTTACTGACAGAATTAGTATTGGTGTCATCGTGCCTAATTTATTTGTTTCCAAAGGTCTTGCCTTGGAAGTCATGTGTGATAAACTTCGACGTCCGTGGATATATATAATTTAAGTTTCATGTGTTTTCTTGTGCACCAACAAAATTTTACATGCTTCTTATTTGAGTTCATAATTATGGCGTTAATAATTTATGGTAACGCATTGGTAATTCTTATATTTTTGATGGTGTCCCAACCTAATGGGTTTTCCATTTATCATTATTGTCGCTCGAGTTACGAGGTAGAGGATCAAACGAAATAATGTTTGATATCGGAAAAGAGATTCCTGATAAATATCTAGACACATATGCTGGTGCTTTATTCTAAATTGTCAATCCTTATAGTTTTTGGATTTCCTTATAAATATACATATCTATATAGTCACATATTTCACATGCGGTAATATACATATCCTTTATAAAGTCAATGTATTTATCAGATTCATATTTCCAAGGACCAGTCAGAAATCTGGTCAAGATATTATTTAGGGAAATCTTGTCACTCGTTTGACATATCATATACCCCGTCTTACCCGGTACTCGTAGGAGAGGTAATCTCAGTATATCCGGACAAACTGGAGAGTCTGCTACTCTATACCCAGTTTTGCCGGAGAAAATTTTCTATTTCCTATAATAGTATCTTTTCAAGACTTTTAAAAGTGCCTCTGTTATTAGAGCTTTTATCCAGAATCAAGGAAATTTGTATTTCCATAACATATCTTTATTCTAGATCAAGTATTATCAATAATGAATAAATAGCAATTAAGTGCTATTGCCTGCTAATCGTCATTCTTATGGCATTCCAATATCCATTACATTATACTTATATAAGTAATTTATCTTGGAGTTTATATTAAGGCAAAATTCTTAAGTTCAAGTCTAAATATCATCCTGAGTGCTATAATATTAAGTTCCTAACTCTCTGTTTAAATTTAGGTATTATTACAACACCTAATTGCTTAAACAAGTGGCTTAGCTTATATTAAGGCATCTTTTCTTATGTTCAAGTCTAAATGCTTATCAGATGTGCTACCAGTTAATAGCAGTCTCCTAACTCTTTTATTTAAGCTTAAGTATTATTATCACAACACTTATAGGCTTAAAGTAGTTGCTTAGCTCTGATACCACATTCTGTCACGTCCTCCGATCTACCCTGGACGGAATCGGGAGCCGCGAACAGCCACGTGGTACCGGTGATTATTTTGAAAAACATTGCAGCGGAAATTTCATCAGGACCGTGAGTTAGGAAAAATATCAGAGTTTAGAAAACACCGGATTTTATTTATTAAATAGATGGGATAAACCCATGTTTTATAATGGTAGCTTTAATAAAGATAAATTTGATTTACATAAAACAATATTTCTTAATTTGATTTAATTAATAAAATAAGCCACTTCTTGAAGTCTTTTAGTGCCGGATCCAATCCTTACTCCAATCTACTGTAATTACCTGAAACGCGTTTTAAAAAGGTTTTGTCAGCGGGAAATACTGAGTGAATCATTCAGTTTACTAAAATGACTCGTTTATTATAATTTACATTATTAAGAGTTTTTACATATGTTTCTGATATCTACCAACTACCCACAGTATTTGTCACTCGACCGGATCTGTGACTGTGGTCATATCACCATTGGCTGCCCCAATGAATGACGTATATCACTTAATTTTAGGTTCGCCCACCTAATGTGATTAAAACAGTAGTAATGTGCACAATACCCCACATACTGGCTGTAATTTGGTGATTACATAAACTTAATCACTGTAATTATAAGTCTGAAAATAATTTGGAGTATTGTAAAACAGTTGATAAAAAGAGAATGACTCACATTATAATCATGCAGATTCATACGGCCAAAGTTTAGTCTACAGATAAGCCTTGATATATTGCAGATTTAAACCGGCAGAGCTTAGCCTATTGATTTAGCCTTGTAACCTAGTGCACACGAACTAGGTAGGTAACTTAATACAACAATTACGATAACTCACGAGATCAAATTCTCACAACGAACGACAAAGTGCTATACTTAAACATCCATCGAATTAACGACGAACGACAAAGTATAACCCTAATGTGGGCGGCACTTAAACATCCATTGGATATATTGATCGGTCGGAAAATGAATCGTAATAGCGATCGAGTTAATACCCTGTATCGTAGCAGAATTCGAGCTAGTGTGTGTTTGGTAGTAATCAGAGAATATCTCAGCGTATATTTGGAGTTTTTAAGTCGTTTCAGTGTCCAAAATCGAGTGCCAATGTCTGCTATTTATACACAAAAATTGGACATGCTTACGGACCGTAAGCCTAATCCCTTACGGTCCGTAAGGGACACATTTTCACTATAGGGTGGCCACGTGTGGGTGTAGGCTTGCTGAGTCGATGAAATATTAAAATTAAATTTTGACAACAGATTTTGAAGATAATATCGAATGGGGATTGCCCCCTCTGAGTTTTAGGGGCCCTGATCCCAATTCTGATTGTTATGAAATTTTTAGGAGTTGTGCAGGATTACTTGGGTGTCTAAACTATGGTTTCCTATTGGGTAAATAAAATAATAGGCATGAATTTTGATGAGAATAGAATAATAAATAATAGTTTTGGGTAAATTACAAAAAGAGAATAAAATGGTGAGAAAAAGGAATGGACCCACTGTGTAACTTTAGGGTTCAACTAGAAAGACTCCTGGTATAAATTTTGGGTATAACTTCTGAGCTATTAAAAATATATAATGCACTCGTGGTAAGTATAGTACCCCTAAATCAACCTTGTCCCGATGTCCCGAGACAGAATCCCAACGAACTTAGTCGGGCAGAGCCCTGACATGCGTTATGGGACTCAGATCAATCGGAAAGGATAGCGGTGATCGGGAATTAAAATACTTAAAACAGAGCAAAGCCTTATTATTATTTAAAACTAATATAAATAAAATAAAAGAAAACAGAATATTTAGAAAGATAGAGGATGGTGAGAAAGAGTTGTAGGAAATATGAGCATCACTTCTCCATATATATATATATATCGAATGAAACTTTGCATAGAAGGCAAAGATTAATTATTGGTACAAAACATGACACGTGCAGTGTACCTATGTTACATACTCATCCAATCCTTTATCTTTCTTTCTTTTAAACTTACACGTATCATTCATGCAAATTCTAGATATATATTTTTTTATTACTTCCTCCGTCCCATTAAATGCGTCTTATTTTGAATTTTCAAAGTCTTTATTTATAAACTTTGACTTTAATTATATACTTTTTTGTGTTATATAAAACTTGATGAAAATTAACCCGATAAAAACACTTGTAAAACACACTCAAATCATATAACTTTCATCAAGTATTATCTAACACAAACAAAATTATTTAAGGTCAAAGTTTATAAATAAAGACTTTGAAAATTCAAAATAGGACACTTTTAATGGGACGGAGGTAGTATTATTTTATTCTTTTAAATCTCTCGATCATATTGAAAATTCTCAAATCAAAATGTTAATTATTATTTTATTTTTCATTTCATATGTATATTTTATAATTCAAAGTTTTATTATATTATATTATAATTAATTTTACAGCTTTACTTATTTGACGCTATAACTTCTAAAATATAACGTTCTACAAAATAATAAATATGTTATTAGAACGAGTATATTTTTGTCTACATTTGGGTCTAAGTTTTATTAAAAATAGAGTAGGTTCAAAATACAATGTATTTGTATAATTCAATTATTATACGGTTCCTAGGCCCGTCTAGGTATTTTATATTTCTTAACGGTCAGTTTACCCGTAATCTACCTGTCTAATAATATAAGTTTGTATGTACTTTTATTTTATTAGACAGGTCACCCATACATAGGCCAATTAATTGGGTATAATAATTCAACCAACGATATAAAATAGTGTTTAAAACTTTTTGGGTTGAATATTTATATTAAAAATAAACTAGTTACTAGTTACTAGTGGTTAATAAATTTAACCAAACTTATAATTCTTATATAAAAATAGGAATGTTACACCTAAACCCTCAACCATTTGTGTTAGGAAATTAATATCTTATGTGTTATCATGTGAACATAAAAATCTTAATGTGTTTATTATGATTTTTATGCCAATAAACGAATTTTGAATTTCCAATATGCATTCCCCATATCTGTGTCTTACATTTATGCTATAGTATATATATAAATGATATATATTAATAATATCATGTCTTAGTAAACTTCGTGATATCTTATATATCTATTATATCCATATGTATATATGAGTATATAATGCAATATAATTCTTATAATAATAATAATAGAATATTAATATTAATATTTTAATATTAATAGAAGATAAATGCAATTCAGATATGATATTTTGTAAATATCATGATATAAATATTTAAATAATATATGTTATACCTAAATGATTTTATAAATTCTCTGAATATGTAACTCCTATTATATCTTACAATATGTTAGAGGAATATATACATAGCATAATATTTAATTCTGTATCCACATATTTATGTATACAAATCAAAATAAATTATAATAATATTATGATATTGGCATTAATATCTTAAATAAAAGCAGTATATTTTATAATTTATGATATAATTTTTCTCGAATTAAAAGATATATATTTGTCAAAGTTTTGATAACACGTACAATTATAATAATTATGTTAAAAGATAATGTTTCAGCATTATTTAAAAACAATAATTTAAAATACTTTGTAAATCCCTTTATAATCCTTTATTGTATTATTAAATATTAAATATTATTTATCAAAATTTGATAAATTATGTAATATTAAATAATTATGTGTAAAGTCAATAATTATGATAATTAATACATTAGAAAAAAAAATTATATACACATGCTCTCTAAAGAAAAATCTTTAAGATATGCTGTTATTATTTTTATTAATACAAAACATTAAACCAGAAATATTATTAAATTCCATTTTGAATTAAACTAACAATGGTAATAATATTTTTGAAAGAATAAAATATTTGGTTCTTGAATAAAGTTATATTAGAAAGAATTTTATAAAACGTAATCCTTAAATTTAAGAATAAACACAGTTCGATGATTCTAAAATTTAAACACATATACGTATACCACAGAAAATGCAAATTATTTTATAAAATAGTATTTATGAAACCAGAATACATACAACAACTTGATACTGTAATTTTAAATACATAATACCTATGTGTCCACAGAAAATAACTTAAAACTCATTTGTAAGTCAAATGTATGTATATTTTATATCTACGATTTGTATCAATATTATAAATAATATTTTATCCATGAAGTAAAACATGTACAAAAATATTTAGTACGATATAACAATATGGTTTAAATATATATACATATATTTCCAAAGGAAACACTTTTTACCATTGATAAATTCGATTTATTTCTTAAATTATATTTAAATCATATGTATATATATATATATCATGATATAGGAATAATACTTTATTCTTAATATTTCTTAATATATTAAGGATCGGATTTAGAAACCCCAGACTTTGTACTGACTATTACATAAATAGATATAATTGAATTGAATTATAAATATGTTCTAATCAAAATTTGGTTAACCTGTCAAGATTAGAAATTCTCTAAAAAAAATCCAGAAAATTATATCTCTATTAAATTTATTTTTTTTCTGATGAATTCCCTTTTTGTTCTAAAATATTATCTTCAATAAATTTGATAGAAATTTATTCGGTTAATAGTAAGGAATAAACAAAGTTATGAAAATAAACATGATAGTAAATACAATTAATTAACTGGAATTTTCATAAACTGATATTATAAAAGAAATTTTAAAACTTTATATTTATACATATGTATATACAAGACACAATTTTCTTGATAATATATATAATATAAGAATTAAATGTCTTCTGCAAAAGGACAAGCTTTTACATAACAAACCAACCAACATGTTTACTCAAAATCTATTCCTTAATTTAAAAGATACCTTAAGGATATCTGTATTCGCACCACCTCTTGAAAAATAATAAATGAGTCAAAGACAGAAAATCTCAGAATTTCATATAAAGCTTTTATCTTTACATACCTATCCAGTCATAAGCCGTGTAAATATAAGTAAATTAAGGCAATATAAAAGCTATTACATCAAAGGAAGAAAACATATAAGATTCCATTTTCCTTATAATTTGATAAGATATATAGTAAAAGAAAATGTTAAGACATAACAGGTATATGTTACCTTAATTATCATCACGTAATACTAATAGCTATGATTATAATGGTGATAAACAAAATATGCCTGTATAATTGCTTAGTTCTGTGATAATTATATCTAAACATGTTTGTAATTCAGATGTCAAAGAAAATGGCATGTGATCAAGAAATTCAGGCTAGTAATGAAAACTCTTTGGATAGAAATACTATAGAAAATATAATAGCTCAAGGAATATCGAATGCCATACCATCGATCATTGAAGCTATTAAAATTTCTGTGCCTATAAACGAGAATCCTACTATACATTGTAAGCATACCCATCACTTCATACCTAGCCCTAGTATCAACGGAAGTCATGATATTCGTATCAAAACTCCATCTTCCAAACGAAAGAAAACCACTACCTATGGCTACTCCTATAAGGAATTCTACTCTAACAAAACCTCCAAGGACAAAGGAATGAAACCAGAAATCGCACAACCTACCAGCAACAGCAAAAAGCACGCAAGAGAACGTTTTTTTAAGAAGACACTTCGTTGTAACTACTGCAAGAAAGCTGGACATGTACCAGAGGAATGTAGAAGGAAAAGGGAAAATAACGTATGTTACAAATGTGGAGATCCAGGCCACTTCCGTCACTACTGTCCAAAACTATCTAAAGCACCCGATAACGAGGATCGAAACCCCGATGAAGCTAAGGAGAACGCATAAAATTTATAACACCCGAGCCAACAACAACTTTTAAAATAAAGCACCCTTATATTTTGTCTACACTTAATTATTAGTTGACTTTTAATTCCGATCAAAACTTCATCAATAAAAGGTCTTTGTTTTTCTCATCTCTTTCCTATGCCATACGTGCATTGCTTTTCATTCAAGTGAATTCGTTTCAAAAGACCATTTATTTATAAGATTGAATAAATATTTTCGTTATACTCATTTCAATAATCCCCTGATCATGAAAATGTTTACTTTTGATAATCAAGTCAACAACTTTCTTGGAAAACTCCTTTTCAAAGTTACTTACCAAGACTTTCATTGAAACCATTTCTTGTCAATACATATATCCATTGTTGGAATATGTCCAAACCAAGCTCAATTGTTTGAACTTGCTCATATATATTCAATTTCAAAAAAAAAAAATCCCATATGATGAATTGAGATCATCATATTTTCGTTATTTGAACTTGTTTAAAATCTTCAATTTCGATATATCATTTGTTAAGACACGACACCTTGCGGTGGCGATTTCTGTGAAACTTGGACTCATTTCATTTTCATGACTGAGGTACGAATTTATCTACATATTGATTCATTATCCTAAAACCAGTCTTAATGCAATTTTGTGTTAAGATAAATGTACCTCCAGTAATTCTTTCATCTTTGAATTGATTCCACTCTAAAACATCCTATCTTTTGAAATATCTAGACTCGATTTCTTGAAACTTTCAGTTAATTTCGAAAATGGTGAATTCATTCGGTCACCATAATTATTGAATTCTTTCAATTACTACAACACCTTGCGATGTTTGTATAAATTTGTAGCATGTGCTAATAATAAACCCTATTCATACGTCATTCGTTTGATTCATCATTCAAGTAGTCTTGATACAATTATGTATTAAGACCATGATACATTAAATTCTATTGTATTGTCCAGTGTATCCTTGCCATTTAAATAAACGTTATTGATTTCTGGATTGATTATTGACAAATTATTTTTCATACTTCCATTCACAAATTGAAATTATTGATTCAGAATCTCCCTCAATTGATAAAAGTAAGTTCTTACTGACATTGAATCCTATTATTTCTACAAATCATTGAACTTCAAATTCTAAAAGTTAGTCACCTTGTTAATGGTATTATTTCATCTCATTTGGTTAACATCAAATCCTGAAACTAAGTTTTGAGACCATTGAATTCCAAACTATCCTATGATATCTTTATATTTATCTTTTGATTCTATCCCAGACACCTTGATAACCACCTAAAGAGACATAACAAGATACCGTAGCCCAAATCTCGAGGACGAGATTTAAAACAAGGTGGGGAGGATGTAACATTCTCAAAATTTTAAATGTTATACGAACAAGTCATGGGTGTGTTGACAATAAAGATATAAGGTATTTTGACAAGCGTAGGAACCGTTTAATAATTTAATGATAAAAATACATTATATTTGAACCTACTCCATTTTTAATGAAACTTGGTTCAAAATGTGGATAAAATTATTCTCGTTCGAAAGACATATTCACTATTTTGTAAGACGTCATATTTTAGAAGTTATACGCGTCAAATAAGTGAAGCAGTTAAATTAATTATAATATATTAAATAAAATAAACTTAAACAAATATGAATATGAAAGTTGAAAGACACGTATGGATTACAACAAGTGAATATTAGATTGAATGATGGTGGATACGTGGACGAAGCCTTAAGTCCTAAGATTTCCAAATTTTAGTATAAATAGGATGTAAGCTTTCACATTTCAATTGTTCTGGCATCTTTCCTCACGCTCATATTCACACCCAATTTCTTTAGTTATTCACCCCTAAATACTCCAAAGTCCTGCCCCGTTTTAAGTGTTTTAACCCTTGATCACTGATACCCTGTCCGACTGACGGAGGGCCCTGTAACTTATGTCAAGGCTCTGCCTAAATTCGTTGGGGTTCTCTCTCGTGATGTAGGATAAAGTGGAATTGGGTTATTATACTTAATGTGAGTGCAAAATATATTATGAAATAATCCAGGAGTTATACCCAAATATATCAACCCTCCCAAAATATTTAGAATGCCCCTATATGTCTTAAAATGCACCCCGTATACGAAAACCCGCCCCGAATACCTTTATTTTATTAAAATTAATTAAAAATAAGAATCTGGGGTCGCTCGCGGGCCGCGAAGACCTTATTCGTCTTCTACGCGGGCCGCGACAGCTAATAGATTAGGTGATACCACAAGCTGACACGTGTCGATGACTCAGCAACCGTATGCCGCCCTATGGGTCCTCGCGGGCTGCGTAAAACCTCACCTCGTCCTACACGGGGCGCGACAAGGTCCAAGATCAGCCCTATAAATTGAATCGTCAAGCCTTCAGTCCAATTCGTCCAGAATTCAATTTTCTCTCTCAATTTCTATAATGTAGGCTCTATACCCGGGCATTATACCCCCTAATTAGCGAAGCTCTGACTCGTTGTAAGTATCATAACCCCTGGATACGTATTAGATACTCTGTCCGATTGATCTAGGGTTCCGTAACGGCTATCGTGGTTCTGCCCGACGTAGTCGTTGGAATGCCGTCTCGGGGAGGGTATTACTAATGTTAAAATGGGTTATTATACTAACGCGTGTGCATTGTTTATTTAATTAGATTATAACCAGGAAGTCACAAAGGAAAGCCCTATAATAGCAATGTGAGTAATCTCCTTTTTGTAAACAGTTTTTACAAAACCTTAAATGTTTTACAATGCAATTTAGTAGTGATTGAGTCTTTGTAATTCTTCAATTACTGCCGGTATTATGGGGTTTTGTATACATTACTTGATAATCTTCACAATTGGACGAAGAGTTAGCCAATGTGTGATATGACCATAGCCACAGATCCAGTCGAGTGGCAAGTACTGAATGAGTAATTGTGTAGATATAAACATTGTAATCGTTCTCAATATTGTTAAAAGATAAAACTCTATTTGATTAAACTGGGATTCACTCACCAGTATTTCCTGCTGATAAAATGTTTTAAACACGTGTTTCAGTTAACTTAGTGTGAAGCCCATAAAAGCCAGCTGGAGAGCACTGAAGGCTTAGAAAAGTGGCAATAAAAGTTACCTAATTAAAAAGGAGAATTTTTTTTCAATGATTGGGGTTATTCCCTATAAATGTATCAAAATGAAAAATTGGGTTTTCTCCCACTTATAAAAGTATTATCAGAGAAACTTGGGTCTTATCCCATTTCTTTATTTTAAATATTTTTGGTGTTTAACACTGATAAAATATTTCCTAACTACGGTCCTGATGAAACTTTCCGCTGCCAAATTGATAAACACCGATACCACTGAAACTGGCTCACGGCCGCCCGCTCCCGGGAATTAGGGATCGGGGGTTGTGACATCAAGGTTAGGGTATTGTGCTACTGGGTTTGGTATGGGTTCCTCTTGTGGGTAGAGTTCTTGATAATCCCTATGGTCGTCCTCCCTTGGGTCGTATGCTAGAGGATTTGGTTCTGGGACTCTAGGGATTTCGTTTGGGTCGAAGGCAGGTATGGGAACCTGGTCTCCTGGGTTAGGTTCTATTTCCATGGATTGAGTTGGGAACAAGGGTAGTGGCTGTGGTGCAATGATTTGTTCTAAGTTTGGGTCTGCAGCAGTGGTAGCTAGTATGTGAAAATTGGCCAATCGTCTATTGACTATGTCTTCGGTCTGGGCATTCATCTCCCTATTTGTTGCTTCTAAAGCTCGTTGCTGCTGTAATTTCCTTATTCTATTCCTACGCTCGTGTGCTCCCCGACTGAACCATCCTCTCTTTTTGGTAGGGAATGGTTCTTCGGATTGCGCCTTAAATATGAAAATCCCCTCTTCTATGTCAGCTGAATACCCCAAAGGGGTAGGCTGGGAAGAAGTTCCTTCATCTCTAGGAGAACTAGACAGTTGACGATAGGCGTCCGATGGACCTTGATCACTCATACTATAAACTAACAAATTGTCAAATAACACAAAACAATAATACACGGACATGCACATAATTATTTCCTAACACAACTAAAATTTTGGTGTCAGCAGAACACTTTTGTGGCTGAAATACGTGGCTGTAGCTCTGATACCACCTTTTGTCGCAACCCCCAACCCCTAACTTTGGGAACGGGCGGCCGCGAACCAGTATCAGTGGCATCGATGTTTATTTATTTTGGCAACGGAATTTACATCAGGACCGTAGTTAGAAAATAGTTTATCAGAGTAAAACACCACATTTTTATAATAATAAATACATGGGAAATTCCCAAGTTTCCATTACAAACATGTTTATAGGGATAAACCCTAATTTATTGAAATAAAACTTCTTCTTTATTTAGGTAACTTTTATAGCCACTTTTCCAAGCATTCAGTGCTCTCCAGCTGGCTTCTAATTGGCTTTCACATTTTGTTACCTGAAACGTGTTTAAAAACATTTTATCAGCAAGAAATACTGGCGAGTGAATCCCAGTTTAATCAAAATAGGATTTTTTTTCATTTTACAGCATTGAGGGCAATCCAACAATTACATTTGTTTATATCTACTTTAATTACCACCCACGGTACTGTCAATCCTGACTGGTGGTAATGTTACTACTCACAGTGTAGTAACAAATTTTGATACAAAACCCCAACATACCGATGATAATGGTAGAATTACAAATACTAAATCACTGTGAAATTTAATTTAAACATTTGAGGTTTTGTAAAAACAGTTCACAAAAGGTTTCATAAAAAGAGGATTACTCACATTGCTAATTTAGGTATTTCTTTGTGACTTCATGATTATAATCTATTAATTTGTCACACCCCGATATTTCCACATATTACCGGTGGGCCCGGCGGGGAGTATCATGACGTAGTTGATATCATCATTGTCAATACACACAATATTATAGCACAGCGGAAGGCTTGGTGAATAAACTATTACAAACCATAATGTCTGAGTGTTCGAGTTTATGAATATACAGACTGGAATGTAATAAGATCCACAGGCGGATCATAAATGTACAAAGAAACAAAAACAACAGACTTCAGGTATCTTATGGATTTGCAAGATCCTCTATGACACCCTATAGCTCCAGCCTATTACGAGAGGTACCTGTCAATCAGCCTTTAAGAAAATACATTACAGGTAAATACAATTTAACTGACTCATTTTGAAAACATTTATGAAAATGGATTTGAGTGCACATGGCACAAACCATTTATAACTTGGGACAATCTTGAATAAAATCTTGTATACAGTTTTACATGTTTGTCATACATGTGGGGCCGGTTTGGAAGCCGAACATGATTAACTGACTCATCACTTATAAAACCCACAAAGGAGTTATCCCTAACTTGTGGGTAATTTAATACTTAGCATTTGCATCTGTCAGGTGCATGCCTGCACCCCGTGCATAGGTCGTGGCCATTAATAATTTAAATGAGCCGAGGATATCCAGGACACGGTCGTTAACCCCAATGTTTATGTTATCAAACAATACAGATTAAAACGGGTTATGCAGATTTATTACATCACAATCCGATTAAATAATCTCATACCCGACCAAGCGGTATTATTATAATACCATATCCCAAGCCCGTATAAAGGAAAATAAGTTAAAAGTATTTACCTGATGCTAGCAGTAAAATCCTAAAGCTTTTGAAGGCACCTTCTACTGGAAGCTATTTAATCTGTATAGAAGGTCTATTAACTTATTAGGATGCTAACGGGTCTTTAATTAAGTCAAGGACTTAGACCGGCTAGCTAGAAGGAAACCTTACGGTTCTAAACGCTAGATTAAGCGGAGACCGGTATAGAATGTGATTTAGACCCGACAAGCTTGGATACTTGTATAATATGGGTAAACTAAATACATTCTGGAAAATGAGAATTTAATGATAAGGTTAAGCCCGTTTCGGCTATTTTACGTAAACTAGTCACGTAACCCGATCCGAACGCATAAACGCGTAACGGGTAACCAAATAAATTATATACAGGTCTTAATCATTATTATGCTTAAAATATGTTAATATATCAGTAATATATTAACATATATGCCTAAAAAGTAATTTAAACCAAAATAAGTCCCATAAGGGCATTTTGGTAATTTTAATGCCCATAAAAGAGTTTAAATACTAAACTGAATTCCAGGTCTGATTTAATCAATAAAAACATGCATTTTTATAAGTTATATCAGTAGGGTATTTTCTTTATGTGAAATATATCTTATATAGCCAAACTAAGCACCAAAGGGGCATTTTGGTAATTTCACATAAGCTTTAAAGGTCAAAATAGACTTCTGAGTTTAAAAACTTTGGCTTACTGTATAATTATATAATTTAGCTTAAAACATCAGTGGATAATAAGTTTTATATGCCAAAAGTAGTTTTGACCCATACTAGGTGCTAAAAACGCTTAAAAGTCGGTTTAAAGGGGCTTTCGGGGTAAAATAGGAAATCTGAGTTTTTGATCAGTTTATAAGGTTCAAAATATTCTATTTATCATATAAAGTCAGTAGCAAAAAGTTTGGCATTAAAATGTGATGTAAAACTCATTTTATGCATGAAAAGGGTAAAACCGATAATTACCGAAATCAAGCTATAATCCTATGTTATGCTCAGCCTAAAAATAAATAAAAATCTTCAAAAATCCCAAAATATTATTTTACATCAGTGGGTAAAAAGTTTGATGTCAAAAATCGGGTTTAGATAGGCTTTATGCTAATTACGCCTTTTAAATAATAAGAAGCTCCTTAATTACGTTATTGAGCATAAATCCTATTCTAGACCTCAAACTGATGTCAAATTTTCGGGACATATCTAAATATCAGTAGCAAAGGTGTTAGTCTATTTACATTGCTAAAAATCTCAGTTGTATGTCAAAAGGGCGTTTAAGGCATTATTAAGCATAATTACGATCAAGTGCATATAATTCAAACCACTAGGCACCATGTAATATAACTCCAGAGGGTTATACTACTAAGTAATGTGGTCCTAATGGAAGCTTAAAACATGGAAGAATTAAGCTTGAATGGGTCAGAATTGAAAGTCAAAGCAAAAGTCAAGCTTTTGCGACTTTCGGTTATAAACTGACCTTAGACTATTAATTTCCAGGTTAGGACTGATAAAACATGATTTAATATTAATTACCAAGTCATTAGAATGTTAAAATATAATTTAGAACCTCTAGTTTATTAATTTTAATCATTTTTGCAATTTCTGTCCAGTTTGACTTTTTGTCAAACTACTTTGACCCGACAATTGACCAGTCAAACGAGATAATTAGGAGATGCCCTTTTAAGGGTTAATCACCTACACTAATGTGGTTCTATAACCACTTTCAATTTGATCAGTGGTTAAACCATATGTAAATAAAATGAAAGTCAAACTAAATTTACGATATGTTTGACTTTAGAGTAATTAAGCTAATTAAAATGACTAAACAAGAAATTAGAGGCTTACTAAAGGTCCAAGCAGTCTTTTCTACACTTCAAGTTCTTCTCCTTGTCCTAAGCAAGCTCCAGATGTAGTAGATTAGCAAATGTTTGCAAGAGTGCTTTGGAACTCAAGAACTAGCTCCCTTATATAGCAAAGTCCTTGAATCTAGATTACTTCCAGGTGTAATGGGACATCCTAGGATCACCCCAGGTGTCCTAGTTAATGAATTAAACCGACTTATAGCTCCTTAGGTCGTTACCAACTAGGCTAAGGCGATGGAACAGCCAAAACCCACACCTGGCATGAATTTTCTATTACTGGCACTCTCTGACGGGCCGCGTAAGCCATAGGGGGGGGGGGTTACGCGGGCCGCGTGACCTGTCAGAACTGGTAAAACAAGTTTCGATGTTGGCAGTTTTAGTCCCTAATGCTTTTAAACCCTTTTTAACCTTGTTTTTGACATGTAGGGCCCTTGTAGTTAGTTTGAAGAAGTTCAAGGATGATTAAACAAATTTCGTTAGGCTCGGGTTCGTTAAATGTCACTATAAAAGCAAGTTTCGTCAAGTTGACACTTATAGCCCAAAGTTTGGAAAACATGCTTAACGATCTCGGAATCACGTGAAATTTTTACCACTTATTCTTGGGAGTATATTTGAATATTTCGAAGTCTCAGTTTCGTTAAAAGGTCACTCAGAGGTCAGAATTGACATATTGACACTTTTAACCGTTGTAATTATATAATCTTCCGATTATTTTCACAAACGGCTTCTTATATCCAATTGATCATCCGTTTAAGAATATTTTCTTCACGTATGGTCATTCAGAGGCTCAAGTTTGGCATGTTGACACTTTTAGTCCTTCTGTAAGCGTAGTTTCATTGTTTGTCAACTTTAGTCCTTCAAACTCCATCTTTCGCATATTTAGAGTTTAGGACACGTGTCTTTACCTAATTGGACACGTTTTTACATGGTGTTACCTCCTCACCCCCTTAAAAGAAATCTCGACCCCGAGATTTACTGGAACAAGTGTGGGTACTTCTGTTTCATAGTGGACTCGACTTCCCACGTAAATTCGGGACCTCTGCGAGCGTCCCATTTGACCTTTACTATAGGCACATGCTTTCTTCGGAGCTTTTTAACCTGTCGATCCTCGATCGATATAGGTCTTTCAACAAATCTCAAGCTTTCATCGATTTGAACGTCTTTATGAGACATAGCTAGCGATTCATCGGCTAGGCATTTCTTGAGATTACAAATGTGGAACACATTATGGATTCCACTCAGCTCCTCAGGCAAGTTTAACTTATAAGCTACACTGCCTACACATTCGATAATCTCGAATGGTCCAATATATCTAGGGCTCAACTTGCCCTTTTTACCAAAACGCATCACACTTTTCCAGGATGACACTTTCAATAGAACTTTATCGCCTACCTCAAACTTTAGAGGTTTTCGCCTCTTATCAGCATAACTTTTCTGCATATCCCTGGCAACTTTCAGGCGATCACGAATCTGGACAATCTTGTCCGTCGTTTCAAGGACTATATCAGGTCCTGATAACTGAGCTTCTCCTACTTCCGCTCAACAGACAGGCGTTCTGCATTTCCTACCATATAATGCCTCAAAAGGCGCAGCCTGAATGCTTGTATGGTAGCTATTGTTATAGGAGAACTCAATCAAGGGTAGGTGGTCATCCCAACTACCACCTAAATCAATAACACATGCTCGAAGCATGTCTTCCAAAGTCTGAATTGTACGCTCACTCTGTCCATCCATCTAAGGGTGGTAAGAAGTACTAAAATTCAAACGCGTGCCCAAAGATTGTTGGAAACTTTTCCAAAAATGCGAGGTGTATCTAGTATCTCTATCAGATATAATAGACACCGGTTGTCACACCCCCAAAATCCACCTGCGGAGTATCACCGCTTGAGAGCGTGACTGACCAGGATCAAGCCATCAGTCATATTGAACATAGCATATAATAATCGAAATAGTTCATAAAACTCAATTCAATACAATTGATGTTCAAAACAAACATAGTTTAAGTAGCGGAAGCATATTATGAAAACCCCATGTATGTAATAAGTTCAAGTGTTATAAAGTGTAACAAAACATCCATGATCCATGCTCCACAACGACCTGCTCCTCCCTGTGCAAGCTCCATATGTACCTAAGGTCCTGCAAGGCATGCAGCAGAGAGTCAACAACTAGTTGAGCGAGTTCACAGTTTATAGTTCAATAAATGTATTAGTATAGTAAGCCTTGTATTCGTTCGTTAAGTCATGCATCGTATTAGTTCGTATCGCGGCCCTCTAGGCATGTATGCGAAGATTAGGGAAAGTTTCCAAGTATTCTAGACTAGGTATATTCGTATCGCGGCCACCCGGCACATGTGCGAAGTTTAGTGTATAGTTCGAGGCCTACCCCGGGCATGTGTGCGAAGATTAGTCATAATATCGCGGCCAACCCCGGCGTGTGTGCGAAGATCAGTTCCATAAGTATCACTAGTCTAGTCGTATCTTATCAATAACCCATCCTCACCCGAGGACCATATAACTAAGTTCCATAAGCTAGGTAAGTACAAGTAAATAATCAATACCCATTCCCACCCTGGGAACCCCATGCCTTGGCTGTGTGAACTCACCATGGGTTGCTAAGTATGCTAAGTATGTGCCCACGTAAAACAATCACGTCCTAAAGCACGCACGTATACATAATCAGTTTGCGTTCACATAGTTCACGTATATAACATGGTCATACAGGGTAGTTCAAGTAACAAGCACTTCACAACATTTAACAGCTATTCAGGTTCAGTCTATTCATTACATTGGTCGCATACGTTCACAGTGTGTATCGTAGAAAGATCATGGTTAAACAAGTATCAGTCTTTTTAGTCTGTAAGACACAATAATAGATGATTTACTGTAAATGCTAAACACATCAGATTCCCTGTTCTTGATTAACGACATTCAATATTTACAGCACATGAAATCAGTGAAACCCTCCTAATCTACTGTTTGTGCAGAATCATGTGACGAAAATGGATGCTCGACGAAACCCCTCATGACGAAACGCTTCGTTTTTCGTCGAGTCATCAAACACAAAACCTTTTGTGTTTCGTCGAGTTTGCATGTGACGAAACGACTTAGTTTCGTCGGCTACTCCGTTTCGCCATGTTCTCAGATCATCAAAAACAGTTACACAAACTACAACAACCCTAATCATGCGTCTATCAGTTATATTGGATGCAAACATCATGTGTTCAATCAGATCTACACATTCAAATCCTCAATCATGGCCGACAACTAACTAACATGTACATGCTATTAGTGGACCGATTCATCACACCAAGTCATTATCAATACAATCTGAATCATCATCTATGTGTCATGTATACAGCATCAATCACATAAGAAGTCACATGGCTGTCTATTAAAAATCTCATGGCCGACAACTTTGTAACCACCTCCAAATGTTATTGGACCAAATCATTTAGTGGGTTTGTAAATTATACAACACATACATATGATTAACCTGGCTATGCACATACACTGAAGACAAAACTAACCGCCCAAGACAAGATTGGACCGATCTATGTCATGCACATGTACTCCAATCATCATCACTAAAATATATGCACCGCCATCTTGTTGTCATGCATTTATAAGCAGATTAGATCGATCATGACAGACATAACTCGAACCATTGTAACATCTGATTATTATTATAAAAATCCCTAATCATACATTTCGAATAAACCCCTAAACATCACATCATAACAGATCATCTTACATGCACGTCAACTAATACACATAACGATTTGCAGAAATTATATAACAATCCATCATCAAAATAACATACTAACCAGTTATGACAAGAGACTAGCAAGAGTTTTCACAGAGCTTAGAGATTGCCGTTGGGTTCAAGGGTAGTGAGGGAGGGAGAGGAGATGTGATTAGGGTTTCTGCCGAATACTCATTACGTGTACAGGTTAAAAACATCATTATAACTAAGCACTAATGGGCCAAAGCCCAGTTGATTTTCGGCAGCCACACATGAACGAAAACACTTATGTGTTTTCAGCAGTAAAGGTGTTTTCGATGGGGTGGTTTCATATGGTAGGGTTTTCGGCTAGGTTAGTTAGGTGAAGCCCCACATTATTAAAATAATTAGACAATCTAAATATGTATGATATGTACGCCCATAGTCTAAATATGCATAATATGTACACACATAATACATACCACAGTTATACATTTATATTGCACCTCAATAATTATTAAACATGCTTAGCAAATGAATACGAAGTTAAATCAGATAGAGACCTTGAAAACTCGAGTTGTCACATTATCCCCAACTTAAAAGAAATTTCGTCCCAAAATTTGGTACGTACCCACTGAGGAAGCTCGTTACGTTGCATGGTTTTCCTGGGGTGTCACATCCTCCCCCCGTTGATCTGGAATTTCGTCCCGAAATTCCGTGGTAGCTTCAGCCTCAGCAGTGGTTGTACTGTTTGCGAACAACTGAGGATACTTTTCTTTCATTTGATCTTCGCGTTCCCAGGTGTACTCTGGGCCACATCGGGAGTTCCAACGAACTCGAACAAGAGGGATTCTCTTGTGTTTGAGGACCTTCACATCCCGGTCCGTGATTTCAATAGGTTCCTCGACGAAGTGTAACTGTTCGTCGATAGTTAGTTCCTTAAAAGGAATTATGAGGGTCTCATCTGACAGACATTTCTTCAGATTCGACACGTGGAAAACATTATGAACTGCCCCGAGTTCTGCTGGTAGGTTTAGTTTGTATGCCACTTTGCCAATTTTCTCAATGATCACGAACGGTCCGACATACCGCGGATTTAGTTTGCCTCGCTTACCAAAGCGAACCACACCCTTCCAGGGTGAGACTTTTAGTAAAACCCGGTCCCCGACCTGAAATTCCAATGGTTTCCTACGCTTATCCGCGTAGCTTTTCTGACGGTCGCGAGCTGCCGCCATACGTTGCCGTATCTGCGCAATCTTTTCTGTGGCGTCCACTACAATCTCTGGACCCGTGATCTGACTATCCCCCACCCCTGCCCAACAGAGAGGTGACCGGCATTACGCCCGTACAATGCCTCGAATGGAGCGGCTTGAATGCTGGTGTGATAGCTGTTATTATACGAGAACTCCACCAAAGGGAGATGCTTTTCCCAGTCGTTGCTGAAGTCTATAACACATGCCCGAAGCATGTCTTCAAGAGTCTGGATCGTGCGCTCAGACTGCCCCTCCGTCTGAGGGTGATAAGCTGTGCTCATGTCTAACCGAGAGCCAAAAGCTTTGTGCATTGCTTGCCATAGTTCTGAAGTGAATCGTGCATCCCGATCCGAAATAATAGAAGTTGGCACTCCGTGCCTCGAAACAACTTCCTTCAAGTAGACGTCTGCTAACGTAGAGAACTTATCTGTTTCTTTGATAGCCGAGAAATGAGCAGACTTTGTGAGTCGATCAACGATCACCCAAATAGTATCATTCCCGCGCTGGGATCTAGGCAGGCCAGTAACAAAATCCATGGAAATTTCTTCCCATTTCCACTGTGGTATTCTGGGTTGCTGAAGTAAGCCTGAGGGTTTCTGATACTCCGTCTTGACTCTCGCACAAGTCAAACATTTGCCGACGTAAGTTGCAATGTGGGCCTTCATACTAGGCCACCAATATGTAGTTCTGATGTCGTGGTACATTTTATCCGATCCTGGATGTACCGAGTAGCGAGACTTATGAGCTTCGTCCATGACAAGTTCTCGTAAACCGCCGTATAGTGGGACCCAAATACGTCCTGTTACATAGTAGGCGCCGTCTTCCTTCTGTTCTAATCGTTGCCTTGAGCCGCGTAAGGCTTCAGCCTTTACGTTTTCTGGTTTCAATGCTTCCACCTGAGCATCTCGTATCTGTGCAGGAAGATCAGACTGAATAGTGAGCTGCAAAGCTCGTACACGCCTAGGTAGAGTGTCTTTTCGACTAAGAGCGTCAGCCACAACATTGGCTTTGCCTGGATGGTACTTGATGGCGCATTCGTAATCATTAAGTAACTCGACCCATCGTCGTTGACGCATGTTCAATTCCTTCTGCTTGAAGATATGCTCGAGACTCCTGTGCTCGGTGTAGATAGTGCACTTGGTACCGTACAGGTAGTGTCACCATATCTTGAGCGCGAAAACAACAGCTCCCAGCTCTAAATCGTGCGTCGTGTAATTCCGTTCATGAACTTTGAGTTGACGCGAAGCATAAGCAATAACTTTATCCCGCTGCATCAATACACAACCAAGGCCCTGTATCGATGCGTCACAATAGACCACAAAATCATCCGTGCCCTCTGGCAATGAGAGAATAGGTGCGCTGCATAGTCTATCCTTCAGGTACTGAAAAGCCGTTTCTTGTGTATTACCCCGACGATAGGTAACACCTTTCTGTGTCAGCAAAGTAAGCGGTTGTGCGATCTTGGAGAAGTCTTTAATGAATCGTCTGTAGTACCCTGCCAAACCCAAGAATTGGCGTATTTCCGTTGGTGTACGCGGTGCAGGCCAGTTCCTGATCGAATCTACCTTGGATGGATCAACATGAATCCCATCCCTGTTCACCACATGGCCTAGAAAGTGGACTTCTCGAAGCCAGAAGTCGCATTTGAAAACTTGGCGTACAGTTGTTCTTTTCAAAGAAGTTCCAAGATAAGACGTAAGTGCTGCTCGTGTTCCTCCTGACTCTTGGAGTAGATCAGGATGTTGTCGATGAAAACGATGACGAACTTGTCAAGATAGGGTTTGCACACCCTGTTCATAAAATCCATGAAAACTGCAGGCGCGTTCGTAAGCCCGAATGGCATGACTAGAAACTCGTAGTGACCGTAGCGAGTTCTGAATGCGGTTTTGGAGACGTCCTCATCCCGGACTCTCAGCTGATGGTAACCTGACCTCAAGTCTATCTTGGAGTAGTAACTCGACCCTTGCAACTGGTCTAATAAGTCGTCAATACGAGGAAGAGGATAACGGTTCTTCACTGTGACCTTGTTCAGTTCACGGTAGTCAATGCACATCCTGAAAGTTCCATCTTTCTTCTTCACAAATAGTACTGGAGCTCCCCAAGGCGAAGAGCTTGGCCGAATGAAGCCCTTATCCAAGAGCTCTTGTAATTGCTTAGACAGTTCTTCCAGTTCAGTTGGAGCTAAACGATACGGTGCGCGAGCTATAGGTGCTGCTCCTGGAGTTAGCTCGACTTGAAACTCGACCTGGCGATGAGGCGGTAGACCAGGTAAATCTTCAGGAAACACTTGAGGAAAATCGCGTACAACTGGAATATCCTCTATTCTTTTCTCTTTCGTCGATGCATCAGTAACTAGTGCCAAAATGGCAGTATGACCCTTTCGTAAACATTTCTGAGCCTTCAGGAAGGAGATGATGCCAACCACGGCACCACTCTTGTCGCCTTGAACTTCGAGAGGTTCTTTACCAGAACGAGGTATACGAATAATCTTCTCCTTACACAAGATCTCTGCTTGCTGCTTAGATAACCAATCCATGCCGATGATGATGTCGAAACTACCCAGAACTATAGGAATAAGGTCGATGGAGAAAGCTTGACCAGCGAGGATAAGATTACAACCCTGAACTATTTGTGTGGCCTCTATATTTTTACCATTAGCTAACTCTACGACATGTTTGGTGTTTAATGGAGTTGGTGCACGTTTTAACATTTGGCTAACTTTAAGAGACACATAACTTGTATCCGCACCCGAATCAAACAAAACAGTAACGTAAATGTCGTTGAGAAGAAACTTACCCATGACCACGTTAGGATCGTTCCTTGCGTCACCTCGACCCAGCACAAAAGCACGACCCCTAGCTTCATTACCGTTATTGTTCCCACCGTTGTTGTTACCATTGCCTTGGTTGTTGTTGTTGTTGCGATTCTGGTTCTAGTTTAACTGTGGGTAATCACGCTTGAAATGACCTTCGGCCCCACACTGAAAACATCCCCTGTTGCCCCGCTGTTGCTGCTGCTGCGGGTTTTGTGGAGTTGGTGGTGGGAGTTGCTGATTCTGATTTGCGGGTCGCGAACTCCTGCAGTCTTTAGCTTCATACCCTAACTTGAGACATCTCTGACAACGTTCTTTGCGACACCGCCCGCTGTGGTGTCTGTTGCACTTATTACATAGCGGGTGAATTCCCCGATATCCACCCTGCCCCTGATTGCCTGAAGAGTGCTGACTGGGACTCTGATAACTGTCAGTCTTTCGCTGCTGAACCTGTGACTGAACTGAAGCTGATCCCTTGCTGGAATCCCCATCCCATTTTCTTTTGTTGTCACTGGGAGTAGCAGAAGTAGTAACAGCAGTAGTGGTAGCACTGATGCGTTTTGGCAGTTTGTTCGGTTCCACTGCCTGATCCATAATACGATGAGCAAGGCGCTGAATAGCTTGGATATTATCAAGATTAGCCGATGTCACATGGCTCTGAATCTCTGGCGCTAACCCCTTGAGATACAACTCAATGCGCTTGACTGGAGGGTCCACCATAGTTGGGCACAGCACGGCCAGCTCGTTTGACCTTTTAGTATAAGCTTCAATTTCTGACCCAGTCATTTTCAAGTGATAAAGCTCATCTTCCAGCTTATGAATGTCTTCCCGTGTGCAGTATTCCCTTTTGATCAATTCTTTGAAATCATTCCAAGGGGTGGCGTTAGCAGCTGCCAACCCTAAGATCTGCACTTATGCGTTCCACCAAGTTAGAGCAATCCCCTCTAAAGTACCAGTGGCATATTTCACCCTGCGAGCCTCAGGGCATTCACACATCTCGAACACAGACTCGAGCTTTTCAAACCAGTGGAGGAGTCCAACCGCCCCCTCCGTGCCACTGAATGTACTTGGACGACAGTCCATGAAGTTCTTGAAAGTACATACAGGCTGATGAGCGGGTTGACCTAATGTAAGAATAGGACAAGGTTAAACACAAGAGTTGGTTTAGGAATGTAGGATCTAAAGATCCTAGTATGAGTTACGACTGCAGGGTATACCTCCTGCGTTTGCAGCTGCAAGTGCCGCAGCAACTTGTTCATTGATAAGAGCCGTCAACTGGGCTTGTGTCAAGTTAATACGTCCGTCCATTGATCTTCACATCAAAGGCAACATAAGTGAGAAAGGTTCGCGAATAGTGCGATGATAGAAGAGTGTAAGCACACAGGTGTTCTCAAGCAATAACAAATAGTGAGTAATGAAATCTAAGCATACCACGAGCAAAGTTCTATGTAATTCTAGCAAGTAGGCAATAAACATAAACCTTATTACCTAGAATGTTGAGTCTTGCACGTGGAGTAAAGCGTCGTTGTGGATCGTTGAGCACTGTACTGGTTATAGTCTGGTTTTAATAAAAACATTTTCCCCATATTAAAACCAAGTTCTCTATAACCAATGGCTCTGATACCAATCTGTCACACCCCCAAAATCCACCTGTGGAGTATCACCGCTTGGGAGCGTGACTGACCAGGATCAAGCCATCAATCATATTGAACATAGCATATAATAATCGAAATAGTTCATAAAACTCAATTCAATACAATTGATGTTCAAAACAAACATAGTTTAAGTAGCGGAAGCATATTATGAAAACCCCATGTATGTAATAAGTTCAAGTGTTATAAAGTGTAACAAAACATCCACGATCCATGCTCCACAACGACCTGCTCCTCCCTGTGCAAGCTCCATATGTACCTAAGGTCCTGCAAGGCATGCAGCAGAGAGTCAACAACTAGTTGAGCGAGTTCACAGTTTATAGTTCAGTAAATGTATTAGTATAGTAAGCCTTGTGTTCGTTCGTTAAGTCATGCATCGTATTAGTTCGTATCGCGGCCCTCTAGGCATGTATGCGAAGGTTAGGGAAAGTTTCCAAGTATTCTAGACTAGGTATATTCGTATCGCGGCCACCTGGCACATGTGCGAAGTTTAGTGTATAGTTCGCGGCCTACCCGGGGCATGTGTGCGAAGATTAGTCATAATATCGCGGCCAACCCCGGCGTGTGTGCGAAGATCAGTTCCATAAGTATCACTAGTCTAGTCGTATCTTATCAATAACCCATCCTCACCCGAGGACCATATAACTAAGTTCCATAAGCTAGGTAAGTACAAGTAAATAATCAATACCCATTCCCACCCTGGGAACCCCATGCCTTGGCTGTGTGAACTCACCTTGGGTTGCTCGGTATGCTAAGTATGTGCTCACGTAAAACAATCACGTCCTAAAGCACGCACGTATACATAATCAGTTTGCGTTCACATAGTTCACGTATATAACATGGTCATACAGGGTAGTTCAAGTAACAAGCACTTCACAACATTTAACAGCTATTCAGGTTCAGTCTATTCATTACATTGGTCGCATACGTTCACAGTGTGTATCGTAGAAAGATCATGGTTAAACAAGTATCAGTCTTTTTAGTCTGTAAGACACAATAATAGATGATTTACTGTAAATGCTAAACACATCAGATTCCCTGTTCTTGATTAACGACATTCAATATTTACAGCACATGAAATCAGTGAAACCCTCCTAATCTACTGTTTGTGCAGAATCATGTGACGAAAATGGATGCTCGACGAAACCCCTCATGACGAAACGCTTCGTTTTTCGTCGAGTCATCAAACACAAAACCTTTTGTGTTTCGTCGAGTTTGCATGTGACGAAACGACTTAGTTTCGTCGGCTACTCCGTTTCGCCATGTTCTCAGATCATCAAAAACAGTTACACAAACTACAACCCTAATCATGCGTCTATCAGTTATATTGGCTGCAAACATCATGTGTTCAATCAGATCTACACATTCAAATCCTCAATCATGGCCGACAACTAACTAACATGTACATGCTATTAGTGGACCGATTCATCACACCAAGTCATTATCAATACAATCTGAATCATCATCTATGTGTCATGTATACAGCATCAATCACATAAGAAGTCACATGGCTGTCTATTAAAAATCTCATGGCCGACAACTTTGTAACCACCTCCAAATGTTATTGGACCAAATCATTTAGTGGGTTTGTAAATTATACAACACATACATATGATTAACCTGGCTATGCACATACACTGAAGACAAAACTAGCCGCCCAAGACATGATTGTTCCAATCTATATCATGCACATGTACTCCAATCATCATCACTAAAATATATGCACCGCCATCTTGTTGTCATGCTTTTATAATCAGATTAGATCGATCATGATAGACATAACTCGAACCATTGTAACATCAGATTATTATTATAAAAATCCCTAATCATACATTTCGAATAAACCCCTAAATATCACATCATAACAGATCATCTTACATGCACATCAACTAATACACATAACGATTTGCAGAAATTATATAACAATCCATCATCAAAATAACATACTAACCAGTTATGACAAGAGACTAGCAAGAGTTTTCACAGAGCTTAGAGATTGCCGTTGGGTTCAAGGGTAGTGAGGGAGGGAGAGGAGATGTGATTAGGGTTTCTACCGAATACTCATTATGTGTACAGGTTAAAAACATCATTATAACTAAGCACTACTGGGCCAAAGCCCAGTTGATTTTCGGCAGCCACACATGAACGAAAACACTTATGTGTTTTCAGCAGTAAAGGTGTTTTCGATGGGGTGGTTTCATATGGTAGGGTTTTCCGCTAGGTTAGTTAGGTGAAGCCCCACATTATTAAAATAATTAGACAATCTAAATATGTATGATATGTACGCCCCTAGTCTAAATATGCATAATATGTACACACATAATACATACCACAGTTATACATTTATATTGCACCTCAATAATTATTAAACATGCTTAGCAAATGAATACGAAGTTAAATCAGATAGAGACCTTGAAAACTCGAGTTATCACACCGGTACGCCATGAAGAGCTACAATCTTATCAACGTACAACTGGGCTAACTTGTCGGAGCTATGAGTCTCCTTGATGGGCAAGAAATGTGCTGACTTTGTTAGTCTATCAACAATAACCCATATGGTATCATTTCCATGCCTTGTTTTAGGTAACTTGGTTATGAAATCCATGGTTACCATCTCCCACTTCCACTTAGGGAGTTCTGGTTGTTGAAGTAGACCTGATGGCTTTTGATGTTCAGCTTTAATCTGAGCACATGTCAGGAACTTAGCTACATGTGTGGCAATAGATTTCTTCAAACCTATCCACCAATAGTTCTTCTTCAAGTCCTGATACATCTTGTCACCTCCAGGGTGAACTGAGTACTTGGAGTTGTGGGCTTCCTGGAGAATTACATCTCGAAATCCTCCTTGAACAGAAACCCAAATTCTTCCATTCATTCTGAGGATTCCATCCTTACCAGGTGCTAACTGTTCAGCAGTTACACCTAACTTTTCATTTGGAAGATTAATCTCCAAAATAGCATCTTTCTGTGCAGCTAATAGTCTTTCGTTCAGACTATTCTTCAACTCAATGCTCTTGGCATTGATCCTAATTGGTTTAACTCTTTCTTTTCGGCTTAGAGCATCAGCGACCACGTTCGCCTTACCTGGATGGTAGCGAATCTCACAATTATAATCATTCAGAGTTTCCATCCAACGGCGTTGTCTCATATTGAGCTCTTTCTGATTGAACAGGTGTTGGAGACTTTTGTGATCTGAATAGATCACACATTTTGTTCCATATAGATAATGTCTCCATAACTTAAGCGCGAATACAATGGCACCCAATTCCAAATCATGGGTGGTGTAATTCTTTTCATGCACCTTCAGTTGTCGTGATTCATAGGCAATCACCTTGCCATGCTGCATAAGTACACACCCCATGCCGGTGTGTGAAGCATCACAGTATACAACAAACTCTTCTACTCCCTCTGGTAGAGATAGTACCAGAGCATTGCTCAATCTTTGCTTAAGAATCTCAAAAGATTCTTGTTGCTTTGGACCCCAGTCAAATTTTACATTCTTACGGGTCAAAGAAGTTAATGGTGCAGCTATTCTCGAGAAGTTCTCAATGAATCTTCTATAATATCCAGCTAAACCCAGAAAGCTGCGAATTTCTGTAGGCGTCTTAGGTGCTTCCCAATTCATAATGGCTTCTATCTTGGCTGGATCAACTTGGATACCATTTTCACTGACAACATGCCCTAGGAATTGGACTTCGCGAAGCCAGAATTCGCACTTGGGGAATTTAGCATACAACTTCTCCTGCCTAAGCAATCCTAAGATACACCGAAGGTGCTTCTCGTGATCAACTTGATTATGAGAGTAAATAAGTATGTCGTCTATAAAGACAATGACAAACTTATCTAGGTAAGGTTTGCAGACTCTATTCATGAGGTCCATGAAAGCTGCAGGCGCATTAGTGAGCCCAAAAGGCATCACTAAGAACTCAAAATGTCCATACCTCGTCCTGAATGCCGTCTTCGGTACATCTTCAGTTCGAACCTTGAGTTGATGATACCCAGATCTTAAGTCAATCTTCGAGAAATAGCTTGCCCCTTGCAGTTGATCGAATAAATCATCGATCCTGGGTAAAGGATATCGATTTTTGATCGTTACCTTATTCAATTCACGGTAATCAATGCATAAGCGCATTGATCCGTCCTTCTTTTTCACAAATAGTATTGGAGCTCCCCAAGGTGAAGAGCTGGGCTGAATGAAACCTTTTTCTAGTAAATCATCTAACTGAGTTCTGAGCTCTTTCATTTCAGTAGGCGCTAAACGATACGAAGCTCGTGCAATAGGTGCAGATCATGGTAAAATTTCTATCCTGAATTCCACTTGCCTCTCAGGAGGTAATCCAGGTAACTCGTCAGGAAAGACATCAGGATACTCTGAAATGATTGGAATGTCTTCAATCTTCGGCTTTGGATCATTCACAGTCACTTGTGCCATGTAAATGACACATCCACTCTTCAAACACTGAGATACCTTGAGAATAGACACATTGCTGGGCAACCCATATTGTGTATCTCCCTGAATAGTGACTGGTTCACCGGAGGGGGTTTTGATAATGACAAGCTTTTTATCACAGGCAATTAGGCTTGGTTATGCGACAACCAATCCATGCCTAAAACTATACCAAAACCAGCCAATTTCATTGGCAAGAGGGATAGCGGGATAGAATGATTCTTAATGGATATAGAACATCCATCAAGAAGAGTGGAAGCTGTTTCTAAGGTACCATCGGCAAGCTCTACCTCATATTTTATGTCTAGAGTCTTAATAGGAAAATTCAACAACTTACAGAACTTATGGTCAACAAAAGACTTATCAGCACCGGAATCAAATAAGACTCTAGCATAATTATTATTGATGAGGAAGGTACCTGTTATGACGTTCTTGTCGTTCACCGTTTCCCTCGCGTTCATCTGGAACACTCTTGCATTGTGTTTCTTTCCCTCCTCGGGCTTCTTTGCGTTCTTGGGGCAATTTGTTTTGATGTGCCCCTTTTCATTACAACCATAGCAGGTTACATCCTTAATATTTCGGCACTCGACAGACTTGTGCCCCTTCTGCTTACAAATCCCACATGGTTTGGCCTGTGGGTACTGGTTGCACTTCCCGAAGTGCCTCTTATGACATGTCTTGCACCTGGGGTTATCGTTCGACTGCCCCTTTTTGGAACCAGAGTTCCCCTTGCTCTTTTTGTTTGATTGAGGAGACTGGTCATCTTCTCTTTTCCTTTTTCCTTCATCGGTAGCCTTCTTTGCCCTACTCCTCACCACATCCAAAGTGAGGGACAATGATAGATCCACAGCGGATCTATAGGTGGCTGGCTTAGAGGCCTTAACATTCCCCTTTACTTCAGGGGCCAGACCACCAATGAAACGCGCAATGCGTTTGGGCTCAGGAGTGACTAGATATGGCACAAGCCTTGACATAGAATTGAAGCTAGTCACATAGGATCTACAATCCAGATCCTTCATCACTAAGGTGTGGAAATCGATCTCTATAAGCTCGACTTCGTGCTGAGGACAATAGGTGTCCTTAACCAAATCAACAAACTTCTCCCAAGAGAGATTGTACAAGTGAACCTTCCCAGTGGACTGCACTAGAGCCTTCCACCATGTGAGGGCATCGCCCTTAAAAGATTGGGATACAAACATAACCACATCCTCTTTAGCGCATCCGCTGATGTCTATCACAGTCTCCATCTCATCTAAAAATTTCATACAATCAATCGCCCCCTTTTCCCCTATAAAGTCCCTCGGCTTACAGGAGACAAAGTACTTATAGGTACAACCTTTGGTGTACCTAGGGGTCGGCTCGAGGACTAACTGCCTCTTGGGTTCACCACCCTGGTTAGATGAGTGCTGAGACTCACTCTTCTTATGAGTATGAGGTTGAGAATGGGATTTTGAATGAGTTTGAGACCGAATAACACTCGGCTCTTTAAACTTAGCATCTACCGCTTGAGAAACTGCCGCGGTGATCATTGCTTGCAGCTCGGCACCCGTGATATTAATCCTGGTGTTGCCTTCTACAGGATGACAGTTTGCTTCATCCGAGTCAGCCATTTCTGAATACTATATCAAACATAAATGATATATTTAAATCTCATGTATATTGATTCATCGCATTGATGATCAGATGACCTTGGTATTTATTAAACCATTTAGACCAAATTAAGTAATCAATAGAATATAATATTCTTTATATTTATTAGACAGGGGGAAATAAAATTCACAACTGTCAATGTCGTATAAGACATTTAACATTAGGCTCGTCTCGAAGGACATTTAAATAGCTTAGGAAGCTTGTCACAGGGACGATTAGAATATAACCAACGATCTCTTGTATCAATGATCTTTTAAGGATTGAACAAAGTTCATCGCCTTTTTGACAAGAAGTTTATAAATAGAACTTTCGTTGTCATTATTACACCTTTGCTTATAAGCATACATCTCTAATGGATGCCTTGGTGTACACATCATATTGATTTTTATTAGCCATGATTCGCATTGATCATTTAGGCTATATATATAACTGACTTGAAAAATCCAAGTACATCTTGGAAGCTTGTGTGATTTCTCGTATCGCACAGCTCGGAATGCTAACATGTTTTCAGATGTTAACAGAGATTTTATTGTCTTAAAAAGGTTGTACCATCATGGCCAGTTAATATTTTGGCTAGGTTATACCTCTATGAATTTCTTTGGCAGATCAATTATAAATTGAAAAGATATAACATGATGTAAATAAAATACATATTTAGAAAACAAAGATAAAACTCCATTAAACATGAAACTAGTACAAGCGCCCTAAACGGGTCTTAGAAAGAACAACTGCCCACGCAGGGGCTTACAGGAAAAGGAAATAAGTCCACGCAGGGACTTTAGTACAGAAAATAAAACAATGTCCTCGCAGGGACTTAATTCAAAGACAATACAAGAAAATTTAAACAGTTCCCTACTTCTTCTTGCCTTTAATAAGGTTTGCAAGGCCCTTCATGAAGCTATTATGCTTCTCCTTGGTTTTTCTAGCTTTCTGCTCAACTCTATCTAACCTCTCCAGGATTTCCTGAATTTGCTGCTGCTGCTGTAGCTGCTGGGGAGGAGGAGGTTGCTGGTACGGTGGGTATTGATAATCCTGTACCGGGTATCCAGTTGGATAAACTGGAGGGTAAGAAGAAGGGTAAAGATGATGGTATTGAGCAGCGGTAAGGTAGGGATCCTGGTTTCCATAGTCTGATGGATATCCCGATGTGTTTTCAAAAGGATTATACCCAGAAGAACCTGGGTAAGTCGGGATAGGGTTGTCAAAACCCATAGGCGGCTGAGGTGGTGCATAAGAAGCTGGCGGAGGATCAACCTCCGGTGCCGCGTTCGAGGGCCCACCCAATTGGGGGTCCTCTGGAATAGGAGGGTAAGAACTCGAACCCCGAGGAGAACTAAAACTAGGTCCTCCTTGCACTGACATGCGTGCATTCCTCCATTGCCTCGGAGGCTCGGGAGGTGGCTGAGGTGGCTCCTCAACAGGAAGCGGTGGAGGTGAAACTGCCTGTAGCTGTGGCTCATCCAAGGGACGTTGAGCTGGAGAATTATGGTATGATGGGGTAAAGAACCAATCATAAGTGGCCATTTTCTCTTGAAACGAATCGGGCCCATGGTAAGGTGATCCCTGAAATGGAGATCCACTTGATATGCTTATTGGGTGGCCCGATGTTCCGGTCTGCATCTCCGGATCTGGGTCATCGTCCATCTCCATTTCCTGAGAAAAAATGGTCCTCAGGGCCCAAAGGGTTGTAGCCAAGGAAGTCGTTAACATAACATTCGGGTTAAAATGCCCCGGGGAATAGAGGGAATCCGAATGATGGAAAGAATGCGATTGCAACGAATGGTACGATTGGTGAGACTCGTGAGAGTGATGGGATTGATGAGAGTGGTGCGAGTGTTGGGGCTCATCTGGGATAAGTGGCCCGAAAGATGGGTGAAAGGAAGGTGAAGAGCTTAACGAGACAGAATGTCTCGCCGGCTCAAAGGAATGACCCCACAGATCGTGTGAGTCAGAACTAGAAAGGGATGCAGACGGAGTTCGTCGGTGAGATGATCCTGCTGCTGATGGTCCCCCTCGCATGGGACCCTTGCCTCTTCCCCCAACTCTTGGAGGCATTTTTGATGAACTTCCTGTCAAAATAAGAAATCAAAACAAAATAAAATATAAACAGCAAAGGAAAGTTAAAAATAAATCCTAGGTCATTTGCCTAGATTCGATAGTCTAAGGAATGTGCTTATTGTGTCATTGAGATTAAACACAGAAGGTTAGTGTTTAATTCACTCAATGTTGGCTCTGATACCAACCTGTCACACCCCGATATTTCCACATATTAGCGGTGGGCCCGGCGGGAAGTATCGTGACGTAGTTGATATCATCATTGTCAATACACACAATATTATAGCACAGCGGAAGGCTTGGTGAATAAACTATTACAAACCATAATGTCTGAGTGTTTGAGTTTATGAATATACAGACTGGAATGTAATAAGATCCACAGGCAGACCATAAATGTACAAAGAAACAAAAACAACAGACTTCAGGTATCTTATGGATTTGCAAGATCCTCTATGACACCCTATAGCTCCAGCCTATTATGAGAGGTACCTGTCAATCAGCCTTTAAGAAAATACGTCAGTTTACACTGGTAATACAATTTAACTGACTCATTTTGAAAACATTTATGAAAATTGATTTGAGTGCACATGGCACAAACCATTTATAACTTGGGACAATCTTGAATAAAATCTTGTATACAGTTTTACATGTTTGTCATACACGTGGGGCCGGTTTGGAAGCCGGACATGATTAACTGACTCATCACTTATAAAACCCACAAAGGAGTTATCCCCAACTTGTGGGTAATTTAATACTTAGCATTTGTATCTGTCAGGTGTATGCCTGCACCCCGTGCATAGGTCGTGGCCATAAATAATTTAAATGACCCGAGGATATCCACGACACGGTCGTTAACCCCATATGTTTATGCTATCAAACAATACAGATTAAAATGGGTTATGCAGATTTATTACATCACAATCCGATTAAATAATCTCATACCCGACCAAGCGGTATTATTATAATACCGTATCCCAAGCCCGTATAAAGGAAAATAAGTTAAAAGTATTTACCTGATGCTAGCAGTAAAATCCTAAAGCTTTTGAAGGAACCTTCTACCGGAAGCTATTTACCTGATTTAGACCCGTCAAGCTTGGATACTTGTATAATATGGGTAAACTAAATACATTCTGGAAAATGAGAATTTAATGATAAGGTTAAGCCCGTTTCGGCTATTTTACGTAAACTAGTCACGTAACCCGATCCGAACGCATAAACGCGTAACGGGTAACCAAATAAATTATATACAGGTCTTAATCATTATTATGCTTAAAATATGTTAATATATCAGTAATATATTAAAATATATGCCCAAAAAATAATTTAAACCAAAATAAGTCCCATAAGGGCATTTTGGTAATTTTAATGCCCATAAAAGAGTTTAAATACTAAACTGAGTTCCAGGTCTGATTTAATCAGTAAAAACATGCATTTTTATAAGTTATATCAGTAGAGTATTTTCTATATGTGAAATATATCTTATATAGCCAAACTATGCACCGAAGGGGCATTTTGGTAATTTCACATAAGCTTTAAAGGTCAAAATAGACTTCTGAGTTTAAAAAGTTTGGCTTACTGTATAATTATATAATTTAGCTTAAAACATCAGTGGGTAATAAGTTTTATATGCCAAAAGTAGTTTTGACCCATACTAGGTGCTAAAAACGCTTAAAAGTCGGTTTAAAGGGGTATTCGGGTTAAAATAGGAAATCTGAGTTTTTGATCAGTTCATAAGGTTCAAAAATATTCTATTTATCATATAAAATCAGTAGCAAAAAGTTTGACATTAAAATGTGATGTAAAACTCATTTTATGCATGAAAAGGGTAAAACCGACAATTACCGAAATCAAGCTATAATCCTATGTTATGCTTAGCCTAAAAATAAATAAAAATCTTCAAAAATCCCAAAATAGTATTTTACATCAGTGGGTAAAAATTTAGATGTCAAAAATCGGGTTTAGATAGGCTTTATGCTAATTACGCCTTTTAAATAATATGAAGCTCCTTAATTACGCTATTGAGCATAACTCCTATTCTAGACCTCAAACTGATGTCAAATTTTTGGGACAAGTCTAAATATCAGTAGCAAAGGTGTTAGTCCATTTACATTGCTAAAAATCTCAGTTGTATGTCAAAAGGGCGTTGTCAAAAGGGCGTTTAGGGCATTATTAAGCATAATTACGATCAAGTGCATATAATTCAAACCACTAGGCACCATGCAATATAACTCTAGAGGGTTATACTACTAAGTAATGTGGTCCTAATGGAAGCTTAAAACATGGAAGAATTAAGCTTGAACGGGTCAGAACTGAAAGTCAAAGCAAAAGTCAAGCTTTTGCGACTTTCGGTTATAAACTGACCTTAGACTATTAATTGTTGGGTTAGGACTGATAAAACATGATTTAATATTAATTAACAAGTCATTAGAATGTTAAAATATAATGTAGAACCTATGGTTTATTAATTTTAATCATTTTTGCAATTTCTGTCCAGTTTGACTTTTTGTCAAACTACTTTGACCCGACAATTGACCAGTCAAACGAGATAATTAGGAGATGCCCTTTTAAGGGTTAATCACCTACACTAATGTGGTTCTATAACCACTTCCAATTTGATCAGTGGTTAAACCATATGTAAATAAAACGAAAGTCAAACTAAATTTACGATATGTTTGACTTTAGAGTAATTAAGCTAATTAAAACGACTAAACAAGAAATTAGAGGCTTACTAATGGTCCAAGCAGTCTTTTATACACTTCAAATTCTTCTCCTTGTCCTAAGCAAACTCCAGATGTAGTAGATTAGCAAATGTTTGCAAGAGTGCTTTGGAACTCAAGAACTAGCTCCCTTATATAGTAAAGTCCTTGAATCTAGATTACTTCTAGGTGTAATGGGACATCCTAGGATCACCCCAGGTGTCCTAGTTGATGAATTAAACCGACTTATAGCTCCTTAGGTCGTTACAAACTAGGCTAAGGAGGTGGAACAGCCAAAACCCGCACCTGGCATGAATTTTCTATTACTGGCACTCTCTGGCGGGCCGCGTAAGCCATAGGGAGGGGGCTTACGCGGGCCGCGTGACCTGTCAGAACTGGTAAAACAAGTTACGATGTTGGCAGTTTTAGTCCTTGATGCTTTTAAACCCTTTTTAACCTTGTTTTTGACATGTAGGGCCCTTGGAGTTAGTTTGAAGAAGTTCAAGGATGAATAAACAAACTTCGTTAGGCTCGAGTTCGTTAAATGTCACTATAAAAGCAAGTTTCGTCAAGTTGACACTTATACCCCAAAGTTTGGAAAACATGCTTAACTATCTCGGAATCACGTGAAATTTTTACCACTTATTCTTGGGAGTATATTTAAATATTTCGAAGCCTCGGTTTCGTTAAAAGGTCACTCGGAGGTCAGAATTGACATATTGACACTTTTAACCCTTGTAATTATATAATCTTCCGATTATTTTCACAAACGGCTTCTTATATCAAATTGATCACCCGTTTAAGAATATTTTCTTCACGTATGGTCATTCAGAGGCTCAAGTTTGGCATGTTGACACTTTTAGTCCTTCTGTAAGCATAGTTTCACTGTTTGTCAGCTTTAGTCCTTCAAACTCCATCTTTCGCATATTTAGAGTTTAGGACACGTGTCTTTACCTAATTGGACACGTTTTTACGTGGTGTTACATAATTAAACAATGCACACGCGTTAGTATAATAACCCAATTTACATTAGTTATACCCTACTCGAGACAGAACTCCAACGACTAAGTCAGGCAGAGCCTCGACATGCGTTACGGAACACTAGATCAATCTGGCAGCGTATCTAATACATAACCGGGGGTTATGATACTTACATCGAGGCAGAGCTTCGCTATTTTAATGGGTATTATACCCGGAAATTATAATTGCTATTCATAATTGAGAGAGAAAGTTGTGTGATGAACGATTTGCAACTGAAGCCGAAATCCCCTGTTTATAGTGCCTGATCGGCACTTTGTCGCGCCCCGCGAGAGCCGAAGACAAAGTCTTCGCGGCCCGCGAGCTAGGTGGAGTAGGCTTTAGCCTTGACCAGTCATGGGGGTAGGTTCAACACGACATAGACACGTGGCAGCCCAGGGTGCGGCCTGGTGGCCAAGTTGTCGCGCCCCGCGAGCGCAATAAAATATTGTTTTTATATGATTTTTGTTAAATTAAATTTATTACGGGCCTATTTTCGTATACGTGGTGTAATTTAGGGCGTATAGGGGTGTTATAAGTATTCTACGTGGGTTGTTGTAAAAACTATTAATTTTTTTTTTCTAAAAACTCCATGTATATTCTTTTTTATTATATATGTAACAAAAATAATTAAATAAAAGAAATTAAAAGGGGTTTGAGTAAATTGCCAAAATCGTCCATATGGTTTTATATTTGCCACTTTCATTCAAATATCCTCAACTTAACAGAAAAATAAACTAAGTTAGTGATTTGAATGAAAATGACAAAAGGTTAAAAACGTTGGGGGCAATTTGGTACAAAAGTGTCATTTTAAATGAAAATGGCAAGTACCCAAAACTCAAGAACGATTTTGGAAATTAACTCTAAAAATAAGTTGTAAACTTGTTTATCAAATATCACAATTTGCCCATTCATATTTAGGCTATAGGGTGTGGTCATGATACTCATGACCATCATGACCCTCCACGTCAGTGACATGTAACCCACCTCTAATCCATCATCCAAAATCACTACTCTAAAGGTGTGGTCATGACCCAAACCACTAGCCTCTTATTTATTTTAATTTATCTTTGTTTAAAGAAAAAAGGAAATGATTTGTTTAAAAATGGAAAGGAGGACCATAGTTCCCATGATTTAATCCATGCAAACCATGATGATCAAGCAAGAGGGTGGTATAGTCTTCCATTCATGTTTCTAGATGGCAAATCATCTTCCATTCATGACCCCACACCCTTTAGCCTTATAAACTTTTTTTATCAAATATGGCAATTCGCCAATTCATATACGTATTAAATAAGTTATTGCAATAAGCCAAAAAGGAAGCAATAATTAATGTGTTTGATTTGTAATTTTCAATCAACTTGAATAATCATCAAATATAGACATATAGTACATCAACCTAATCTCTTCACATAACTTATCTTATTTAACTACGTTTTTTATAAAACTGCCGTTCAAAAAAAAAAAAATTAACTACATTAAAATCTTGACTTGCTGTTTATCTTTTGTTTCAGTTTCTTTTGTAATATAGTAAAAAATATTTGAGTTTTTTTTATAGTATTTAGAGTATAAAAAGTGGATCAAGATAAAATACAAAAAACAACATAAATAAGAAGGGTAATAAACAATTTAGCCTATTGATTTTAAATTTGAAAGGATGAGACTAATTTTAATATGGGTTTGCAATAACCGAACCGTTAACAGAAACTGAACCGAAAACCGACAAAATCGAACCGAAATTAACCGAAAGTCGGTTAACGGATATTTTTTTACCATCGGTTAACCGAAATTAACCGAACCAAACCGAATTATTAATTTTTTTTATATATTTCTAGCTTTTATACCTCTATTTCATGTTTTATACTTTCATTTCATGTAATAATACCTCTATTTCATTTATTTATGACTTCATTTCATTTATTTATACATTCATTTCATTTATTTAAACATCTATTCATGCATTTATACCTCCATTTCATTTATTTATACATCCATTTCATGTACTTATACATTTATTTTATGTATTTATACTTCCATTACATGTATTTTTAAGTAAAAAAATTAGCCCTTGTTTGAATTGGTTATTAACCGAAAATTAACCGAAACGAACCGAAAACCGACAAATTAACCGAATTAACCGAACTAATTAACCGATAACTTCGATTACAGTTACAGATAATACTAATAACTGAAACGAAACGAAACGAACCGAACCATACACACCCCAAAATTTTATGACCTTATGAATTTGGTGACAGGGCAAGTAAAATAACAGATTTTGCATTGGAAGACGATAGCCATTTGGAGAGGCGCACGTCCGGACGTGCGAGATTCTTAGCAAGATTGTGGGCCAGGTAAGTTAAAGGATAACTGTTTTCTTTTTGTCATTTTATTTCAATTGCAATAAATGCTTATACACAATATACTTTATGCTTTAACATCTTGTAAATCATACCAACTTTTATACATTAATTTATAGGGTTAGATTAACGTACAAATGCCCTTATCGTAGAATACGTACACATCAATCTCAGCCGTCAGATCTTCATTCCGCATTGAAATCGCATGTTGGTTTTTTGTAGCAATTTCGCATGTTGTGTTTTTAACATGTGATTTAATCAAAATTACCACATGCGAAATTGTTACAAAAAAACAACATGATATTTCATCAAAATTATCACATGCGAAATTGTTACAAAAAACCAACATGCGATTTCATAAAAAATTATCACATGCGAAATTGTTACAAAAAAACCAACATGCGATTTCAATGCGGGATGAAAGATCTGACAACTGAGATTGACGCGTACGTAGGGCTGTAAACGAACCGAACGAACACGAACGAGGCCTTGTTCGTGTTCGTTCGTTAAGGAAATAAATGTGTTCACGAACAGTTCATGAACACTTACCGAACGAGATTTTATGTTCGTGTTCGTTCATTAGGGAAATGAGCATGTTCACGAACGGTTCACGAACACAAGCGAACACAAATAAATTTGGCGAACGCGATGAAGGATAAAGGTGGATGGCCCAGAGAATTGCACTAGAACTTGAATCCCTTATTGTGGAACGGAGGTAGATCATATTCGTCGATGTAAATAATGAGATAAGAAAGGGAAATGGTGCATAAACAAGGTGAAAGACGGGTAATGATATAAATAAAAGTTTAATAGTATAAAAAGTATAGATAAAATATATGAAAGTATAAAAATCTTTAATTAAAACACAAACATACGAACATAAATGAACGCAAATGAACGAATGTTCACGAACACCTTACCGAACGTTCACGAACACAATTGAACGAACGAGACCTTTGTTCATGTTCGTTCATTTAACTAATCGAACGGAATTTCTTGTTCATGTTCGTTCGTTTATTAAACGAACGAACATAAACGAACTTCCCGCCGAACGGTTCACGAACTGTTCGCTGAACGTTCAGTTCGTTTACAGCCCTACGCGTACGTATTGTACGATAAGGGCATTTGTACAGTACACTTTCTCTTAACTTATATTGGGTTAGGTTGATTAGAAAATTATTAAAAACTTGAAATCCAACATTGCCGTTACCCAATCAATTTTTTTACTTTTCATTTTCTTAATTATAAAGTTAGTGTTTAAAAAATACAAATTAAGAAATATATATAGATTGACGAGCTACTTATATTTAGCATGCAAAGATACACACATATAAGGTATATACGTGTTCACGATCTACATGTATATCGCTCGTCAATCTACATATATTTTTTAGACAAATTTGCAGAAATCAACCTTTATGTTATACGTAAACTTCACTTTGTACCTTGCACTATGAAATCGGCAAAAACCAACCTTTATGTTCATGTTTTGCTACAGGTTCAACCTTTACCACTAACATCGTCCAAAAACTCAGTTAACTTACCTCACATGCTTTGCATGTGATGGTATTATGGTCTTTTCTCAAATCTTTTATTTTATATATATTAAACCAAACAAAAAAAATTATTTTATAACTTTACTTGAACTTAAAAGGGGCTTAATGTAATATATATACCTGAAAATAAAATCCCTCTTACCTTTCTCTCTTTCTCCCTACACCATCAACCACCTCTTTTTACCGCCACCATCAACCACCTCCAGCCATCACCGTCCACCACCATCATGTTGCTAGTTCTTGGTCTGACCGGTCAATCGAGTTCAAAATTAAACGGATTACCGGTTTTGAAATTGAGACCAATCTAAGCTAGAAACTTTACAGAGTTGTAAAATAACAGATAAAAGCTTCAAAACTTTGTGCCCTTCAACTTCATCAGAATACAATGGCCATTGAAAAAGTAACATGGGCAGGTGTATCCGCTTCTGTACCGGGTCAGACCAAAGAAGAGCGAATGAAATCTTAAAATCACCTCCAGCCATCACCGTCCACCACCATCACCCCATACTACCTGCAACCACTTAACCCAGACCACCTGCCACTGTTACCACCTAGCGGCACCGCTGCCTTGATCTCTGTATGATTCTGATGCGTATGATGTTTGGATCAACAAACACTAGTGGTGTGTCTAAGAAAACTAAAGATCTGTCTCACATATCTGGTATAAATCGAGATCCCCAACTTGTTATTCGATTTAGGGTTTGAGTTCTCCACATTATTATTAGATGGTTTTGTAGGTTATAGATTGAGATAATTATGTGAGATTTGGTGATTTACTTTTAAGATTTGAAGGTGTAAGTCCAGAAACGATATCATGTAACACCCAAAAAATGCATCAAAGCTTATTGTAATGGTTAAATCTTCAAATGATTAATTAAGTTTGAAATATATAAGAGAAGTTTATAAACTTTGAAAGATATACAAAAAATGACAACAAAAGCAACTTAGAGGGGTTGAACATGTAAATTATGATATTAATCATAATTAAAATAAAAACCCAGCTTTGTGGGTGTGGGGTGCGACGCAGAGAAGGCCAGGAGAGGGAAGAACCCTACTTCTCCAAGTTAGCAAGAATTTAACAAATTGGATGCGTTTTTAGATGGAAATCGAATGCATGTGATCAATTCCTCATTCATCTAAGGGTTTCCAACATGGGGTAAGTCGAATTATGTGATTTGATGCTAGTTAATGATAAGGGTTTTGATTTGTTAGTGGACTATGTGTGTGGCCATAGATAGAAATCTAACTGTACGTGTAAAGTCTAGTGTCTTGAGTCTGTAAAAACCGAACAGAGTTTCGACTCGATCTACATACAAGATACTCGAAATCTAATCAACGTGGCGTAAACGAGAGTATCTTGATGTTGTTGTTTGATGAGATCTTGAAGAACAGTAGGTTTGAAGATATGAACGAATGGACTGTGTGTGCTCTGATACTCTTCTCTGATTGGAGCTCCGTGCGAAGTGTGTTCACTGATATTTATAGTTAATCAAGCATGCAAGACATATATTGACTGTTCTGCTTATTTCAAGAATCACATCCAAACTTATTATATCTAGCTTCTCTTCTATATTTTTTATCAAATCTTTCTTTTTCTTATTAATTTCGCAATCATGTTTTTAAAGCTCATAGACAAACTCACCAAGAAAAATCTAAACAAGATGAGTCAACTGAGTTGTCACAGAACGGTGAAGTCAAAGAATCAAGTGCATCAACAAATGAAACTTCAAGTTCTGAACTAGTGTGCTCAAAACGTGATAAATCTAGATCAGACAATGTCAAATTTCTGAAAGATGTGGAGAGTTTGACATTAGAAAACAAAATTTTAAAAGAAAATGAAAAAGAATTTCAAAATAAAATAACAATTTTAGAAAATGAAAAATAAAAAATTGAAAAATATTGTAAAAATCAAATAAAAATTTTAGAAAATGAAGATGTGTTTTGGATAAATTAGAAAACAAAATTTAAAAGAAAATGAAGAAGAATTTCAAAATCAAATAAAAATTTTAAAAAAAGAAAAATCTGTTTTGGATAAAAATAATATTGAAAATCAAAAAGCAATAAATTCTCATCTTGAGAAAATCACTCAACTTGAAAATGAAGTTGAGAGTGCTAGAAATAAAATTAATGATTTAGAAAAGAAATTGAAAGGTTTTGTGACCCCGTCATTAATACTAGATCATTATGTCCAAAACCGATCAATGAAATTCCAATAAGTGATAATGTCACAAATTATGATAAAGTCATAATTGAAGATTGTAATGATAAATCTGATGATGAAAGTGATAAAAAGAAAATATTTTTGAAATTAAAAGAAAAATTTCAAGAAACTATTTTACAATCTACTGAAAAAGGTGAAAGCTCAACGCAAAAACCTTTTAAGAAGAATGTGGAATAAAAACAAAATGTTAAAAATTCTAAAAATTTTCAAAGTAACAATAAAAGATCATCAGTTCAATCATCCAATCTTTATAAAAAATCACAAAAATTTGAAAATCTAGACTCACAAAAATTTGATAATAAGTGGTGCAGGTTTGACCACAGTGCTTCAGAGACAAATCATCATAATAGAAGATGGAATGAAGATTCTTCAGAGAAAAATCATTACTACGATAGAAAACGGAGAAGTGATGATTACTACACATCAAATCAATGTTACGATCTAAGTGTGTGGTTTGAAAGTGGAAAATGGTACGATAACAGGGTGTGTTACAAATGTGGTTTTGAAGGACACATTGCTGTTAACTGCCAGAGTCAGAGATTTGAGACGAGAAGATGCTATAATTGTCAAATCAAAGGTCATATTGCTAGAGATTGTCCGATAAATTCGAGGAGAGGATCGTCGGATCAATTTCAGGGGGAGAAAAGAAAAGCTGCAAAGAAAACTGAGAAAGTAGAAGAAAAACTCAAAGAACAGAAAGTGAAACTATCGCAAGGACAGAAAGACAGATTGAGAAAAAAAAGAAAGAAAGCAAGAGAGTATTTGGAAAAGATTTTGTCCTCGGATTCAATGGTTGATTCAGATAAAAGTTCTGATGAATCGCTTTACTCAACGAAAAATGATCAGTCAAGTAAAACGAATTCATTAGATACAAATCTAAGGACAAAAGAGAAAACAATATAAAAGAAAATTGTTCATCAAACAGTTGCAAAACCAAAGCAAGTTTGGAAAGCTAAGGTTTTGGATGATTCAGAAGAAATTTTGAAACTGTTTGATGACAAACGAGATTGTGAATGAACTAACGTTTCTTATGTTGATGAATCTGGTCAACCCAAATCCAATATGGATTGGGTTCCAATTCAAAACTAATTAAGTTCATTTACATGTGCAGGATAACCAAGTTTCAAGCAAACATATTTTCAGAAGCAGTGGTTGTTCGTGCAGTGGAAATGAGATGAAAGGTTTGGTGTTCCACACAAACAAAATGGTAGTCTCGCGTTCACATTCGTAAAAAGTCGTTAAACGGTTAAAATGGAAGATTTTTATTTTCGATTTCGAAAAGATGTTTTCAATTTTAGGGGGAGAAAAAAATTCTAAAAAATGTCAAAATAAAAAATTTCTGTAAAATTGAAAAATATCATTTCTTCAAACATCATTTCAAATCATTTCAGATAGATAAAAATGTTCAAAAAGCCATAAACAATAGAAAATCTCAAAAAAAATGTCAAAAACATTAAAAAATGAAAATGAGATTACTAGTGCAAAAGAGGAAATGATAGTACATCAGTGGACTATCAGTGCATGCTAAAGATATGTAATGTTTTAAATGGGTAAACAATCTCACTAAAGATGTGTCGGTAGGCTCAGCTAGACTAGTAATTTTGTAATAACGATACAAACTAAATAGAAAAGCCTAGTTCTAGTGGAAAATGCGTTGAAAGCATAGTACTTAGTTTTGTCCTTCGTGATTGTGTACCAACTCGGTAATCGCTGAATGCTAAAAAGCATAAAAACCAGTCAGTTTGTGAACTTTCACAACTTACTGAAAATGTCACTTTGATTGTGTAATTCATTTTGCAAAGATTTAAACTTGTTTTATTTCTTTATTTTGTTTAAGCATTGGACATCCTCTGCGTATACGAAAGTATCGAACTGGATGTTAGTGCCTAAAAGTTTCTTCTTTATTTTACTTGGTGTTTCGTTTAACTCTTGGATCACCTCTGCGTATATGGGAATATCGATCTGGTGATTAAGAGTTAAACCGTTTCAACTTGTTTTTTATTTCTTATTTTGTTTAAACATTGGACTTTCTCTGCGTATCGAAAGATCGACCTGATTATTAATGTTTAAACATTCTGAGTTGTTTTTAACACATATCACAGTTGATGAAAGTTTAAAGGCATTACTTGAGTCAGTGTATTACATGATGAGGGGATATGCTAAGAATGTGGGGTCCATAAGAACTTAGTGCAAATTAATGTACCTTAACGTATCGGTAAGCATTACGAAAGTTTTTAGATTGAGTTTAAGTGGACAACAATACCGACAATTCATGTGAATTGTTTAAACTGGGTGTTTCATCTAGATCAATGGTGCAGCTGATATGTCTCAATAAACTGATATGATCCTCTAGCACGTTTTCTCACAAAAATATAAACTGTAAATATTACATTTCATTATGTCTGAATTACTGCATTCAATATTAAAAATCTAAAAAGATTTTCTTTCAACATCTTCCATGGTAACCTGTTAATGTTGAGTGTGAGCCAGACCAACGAGACTATTAAGAAACTGTTTGTGTGTGGATATGTGTGATTGTTCTTAAACGTCAAATCTTAGAAATTCGGGGCATCATTCAAGGGGGAGACTGTGGTTCACTTGAAGATGTTATCCAAGGCAGTTCAAGACTAAACATCACAGATTTCTAGCTATGTCCAAGGGGGAGATTGTTAGTGCACTATGTGTGTGGCCATAGATAGAAATCTAACTGTACATGTAAAGTCTAGTGTCTTGAGTCTGTAAAATACAGGACAGAGATTTCACTAGGTGTCACACCCTGGCTTTGCGGAAGCGTGGTTAATTTGGTGTGACTTCTTAATACCATAGCTTAATCATAACCAAGCTATATGAATTAAAAATATGCAAGATCATCCATTAAAATAAAAATACCATAACATTGTCTTAACGGGACAACACCCTAACAACCATAAACTTGTTTACCAAATATTACAAATTCAATCTTAACATAAACATGATTCAAGGACTGTGACTTGTCCAGGAAAGAGTCACATTCCCCGAACCCTGGATGACCTCGGTGACTAATGCAGCGGGAAAACATGCCATACCGTGCCAGATCTCTTAATTCCCTGAAATACATGTAAGTTGAAAAATCAACAATAATGTTGAGCGAGTTCATGCGAAAGTGAGTAAATAAACCGTTGTATTTATCAAAAACCCTGGTATGTAGCAAATAAGGAAAAAGAGATCACCAATGGTTTGCAAGGCCATTTATATGTGTGAAGTGCAAGTAGGAAGACTCAAACCTAGCGGATTTATGCGTCGGGCACTAAGTCACCCCGAGGTCCGTTATGCTGGACCTGGGGCTGGGCTCGCTACACCCAGATAGATCTACCGCTCCTGTCCCTCGGTCCTACAATGAGGATTAATGGCCTCAAGTTTCCGCCTACCCACTCACATGATCTAAGTAGTAAACCTCCTTACGCTAACCATACCATGTATAAAGTAATCATAAACATTGTAACATGTATTTCACCCCCGCAGTTTAGAAAACTGAAAACAGTTAAGAGAAAAGGGGGACATGAACTCACAGTCAGTGCGTCGCTATACCAAGTACTCCGAATGTCAGGCAGCTGTGCAACGACCTACATGTGCTAATTCTATTAGACGGATGGCCGTGCCTTAGCTTTATAGTTTAAGTTTTTGGGAAATAGTTAGACAACTATTTCGTGTTTATATTTTGCATGTACTTTGGTAATTAATCTCCTTCCCAAGGATGGGGGATTTAATACATGTGTATTTGTATTATATCATTAAGTCCCACTTAATATATTTTTACTTCTACTTCCAAAATATAAATATTTTTCTCAAAAATATTATATTTTCACTTCACATAATACTTCCAAAATAATGCGTTGACAAAATACGCGTTCATGAATATTTCCGTATAATGCGTAAGTTACGTTTTAACGATTAAGTGGTAATAATAATTACCGGTGTAACTTATATGTTTGTCGTGTAAGCGTTTGTATTATTTTGGATTCGTCAACGTTTGCAAATATTATTTTTACTCTAAAAATAACATTTGTGTATTTTCACAAAATAATCATAAACAGTGTTGTGAAAAATTATATTTACCAAATATATATTTATCACGTTTAGTTTTGTGAAAATCCCACCTTCGAATATTTGTAAATAAAGTCGTGGCGAAATATATTTTGGAAAACATATCAAAATAATTCTAACACTTGTAAATAATTCTAAGTGTTAGGTTTTTAGAAAAATTTCGCCAGAGTTTCCCCTGTAACTGGAGGTGGCCACGCTTTCAAGCGTATCATTTTCTTTTACAAAATCATTTCAACACTTCTTTAATCAATCAATCAATTTCCGACACATCAAACTAGTCGACAAGTATGTAAAACGCATAATCACATGAACTTGTAGTTTTTCCGAAAACTATAGTGTAGATCCCGTTATAGTTTGTGGATCTATGTGTAAAATAACTTATTATCGTAAAAACCTCGTTTTTAGAATAAATCTATCTTTACATCTTCTTGTCAACTTTTACAAAGATCGTTATTTTGTCGAAACTTTTCATTTCACAAGCGTTTATACACTTGTGGTTTGTAAAAATCATGCTTGTTAGTGTGTTATCCGACTTTTAGAAAACATGATTTTCTCGACACTTGGTCCTTTGAAAATACCACTTGCAGATACGTAGATCCGCTAGTCTTAAACACTATTTTACAAGTAAAAATACTTTTACACAAGTTCATGTTTCTCGTGTGGTAGAGTTTCACCTTGTAACCCTTGTACCGATAGAAACAAGCTTATGTCAAGATCTATGATCTTAACAAAGTCGGGTTAAACGATGATCCGAGCTACCACAACGTAGATCGGGCCTCAATATTCACAACTTTCAAATACTACAACTTTTACACAAGTATTAAGCTTTTATCCAACAATATTCATGTTTTAGTAGTCTTTAAAGCTTCAAAAGATAAGTTTTCGCATTTTAACCGTTACAAATCTTATTAACCACCTTAGAATGATTCGAGTATGAGTTTCAAGTGTTATACCTCTAGCTCGGGGCTAGGGAAGAATCTATGCGAAAATGTGGTGGATAAAAGCAAGATAACGAGGTCCTTCGCCTTCCGTTAGCTCCAAGACTCCTTATGCGTGACCTTGAACACTTGTATGATGTTGGAATGTGGAGATCAAGATCGAAAATAGGTGTAGAGGGGAGGGGTGTTTTGGCCGTGAGTGTGGGAGCAAGAGGGAGAGAGAGTTGTGGTGAATTGTATGGAATGTTTAATCTCATGTGCCTTCCTTCATACTTATAGACAATTACTAATGTGATTAACCCATGGATCAAGTGTCTAGTAGATACTAGACATGTGGGATTATTTTATTCACAAAGTACCAAGTATGTCCCCCTACATAGGGACGGTTTGTAATTGGGGGGGGGGTACTAGTTCTAATCCAACCAAATGTTAAGTATCTAGTTAGGTTAAACCAAGTTAGTTTAGAGATTAACTCGGTTACTTGTGTGATGTGCTTTAACGCGGGTGTTAGGGTATTCAGGGACCCTAACTGGCTCAGAAAAAGACCAATATTGTTAATGTCAATATTTTCATGTTCCGGGTAAAGTCCGGTTGTTCGGTTGGATAGTAATCCGTTAAAGTGCTTAAATAAGCTTTTAAGTGTCGTTAATAATATTTTTAGTGACATAACTTATTCTACAAAGTGTCAGGAATATTTTCCTCATGTTTTGGCACTTTATTAGTTAGCCAGAAGCTGGTATGTTAATTAAAGTGCTGTGGCTTGTGCTTAGAGTACGTTTTAGGCACATCCAGTCATTATATCTTATTCCTAGAGACGCAGTTCTACAACCCTTGTATCCCTACACTCACTATGGGTGTAGTAAAATATTTCTGGCTCATACAGGCCTTAGAGGCAGTGTCTGCTTGATGCTGGCTTTATCAGCATGTTCAATAGGTTGTCCGTTCAAAGTGCTACTGTGCTTTTGTGCATCATGTTTGTCACTAAGGTTCAGCATGTAAATAATGTAGTGACAGTATGTAAAGTATGATGTAGGAATATACAAGTATCAGAAATCAAGTAGCAGTTCATCAGCAATTTCAGTTAAGCACAGTAATTAAGCAGAAATTAATTATTAATTAAATAGTACGGATACCTGGTTTAGTGAGGGTTGTCACATTCTCCCCCCGTTAGAAAAATTTCGTCCCGAAATTTTAAGCTCTGCTTGTAGAAGCAGGGTTCTTAGGAAATAAGTGGGGGTATTTCTCTTTCATTTGGTCCTTGCTTTCCCAGGTGAATTCAGGACCATGTCTAGCATTCCAACAAACTTTGACGAGTTTGACACTGCTCCGGCGGGTCTTGTTCACTTTCCCAATCCGTAACCTCAACAGGTTCTTCAACGAAATGGAGCGTGTCGTCAACATGAATTTCGTCGGTGGGAATGGCAACGGTAACTTGAGTTGGACTCTTCTTCAGATTGGATACATGAAATGTATCGTGAACGCCATTTAGTTCGGCAGGTAGGTCCAACTTGTATGCTACTAACCCGATTCTCTCCAAGATCTTGAACGGTCCAATATACCTCGGATTCAACTTTCCACGCTTCCCAAAGCGTGCCACACCCTTCCAGGGTGATACCCTCAACAAAACCATCTCACCAACCTCAAACTCTAGAGGTTTCCTGCTTCGATCCGCGTAGGCTTTCTGCCTGTCACGAGCCGCACTGATGCGGTCTCGTATCTGTGCGATCTTGTCTGTGGTTTCCTGTACCATTTCAGGACCAACCAATTGTCTATCACCTGCGTCTGCCCAACAAAGCAGTGATCTGCACTTGCGTCCATATAAAGCTTCGAATGGCGCGGCACCAATACTGGTGTGGTAGCTGTTGTTGTATGAGAACTCAACCAAAGGCAAATGCTTATCCCAGCTACCGCCCAAATCCATCACACATGCTCTCAGCATATCCTCCAATGTCTGAATCGTCCGCTCGCTTTGACCGTCGGTCTGTGGGTGAAACGCAGTGCTCAGATTCAACTTTGAGCCAAAGGCTTCCTGGAAGGATTGCCATATCCTTGATACGAACCTTCCGTCTCTATCAGAGATAATCGAGAGAGGTACTCCATGGCGTGTAACAATCTCTCTCATGTAAATTTCGGCCAGTTTGCTCGTATTATCCTTCTCTCGGATAGGTAGGAAGTGTGCTGACTTCGTTAAGCGATCCACTATTACCCAAATAGTGTCATGGCCTCTTGGTGTTCTTGGCAACTTCGTAATAAAATCCATAGAGGTTTGTTCCCACTTCCACTTGGGAATCTCTGGTTGCTGCAGAAGTCCCGAAGGCTTCTGGTATTCCGCCTTAACCTTGGCGCATGTTAAACATTTGCTCACATAAACAGCCACATCGCCTTTCATCCTAGGCCACCAATAATAATCTTTAAGATCCTGGTACATCTTATCCGCTCCAGGGTGGATAGAGTACCGCGACTTGTGAGCTTCATCGAAAATAACCTTCCTTAAACCACCAAACAGAGGAACCCAAATCCTTTTCTCAAAACACAACGTTCCTTCCCTGTTTGGTACCAATAACTTCTCCATCCCACGGAGATACTCTTCTTCAAGGTTTCTTTCTTTGAGAGCTTCCTTCTGCGCGGCACGAATGCGCAGAGGAAAGTCGGTTCGAATAACCATCTCCAAAGCCCTAACCCTTATGGGCTTGATTCTCTCCTTTCGACTTAGGGCATCGGTGACCACATTCGCCTTCCCTGGATGATACTTAATCTTGCAGTCGTAGTCATTCAACAGTTCTACCCATCGTCTTTGCCTCATATTCAACTCCTTCTGGTTGAATATATGCTGGAGGCTCTTGTGATCTGTGAAGATTGTGCACTTTGTACCATAAAGGTAGTGCCTCCAGATCTTTAAAGCGAAAATTACGGCGCCGAGTTCCAAATCATGTGTGGTATAGTTCTTTTCATGTACCTTCAGTTGGCGTGACGCATATGCAATAACCTTTTGGCGTTGCATCAACACACAACCCAATCCTTGACGCGATGCGTCGCAGTATACCACAAAATCATCTGTACCTTCTGGTAGGGCTAAGATTGGCGCGTTGCAAAGCTTATCTTTCAATACCTGAAATGCTTCCTCCTGTTTGATTCCCCAATCAAACTTCTTATCCTTCTGCGTGAGGAGCGTCAATGGTTGAGCGACCTTTGAAAAATTCTCAATGAATCTTCGGTAATAGCCAGCCAAACCCAAGAATTGTCGAATCTCGGTTGGCGTCTTTGGCGTTTCCCAATCCTTGATCGCCTCGATCTTGGTGGGATCCACGTGGATTCCATCTCCATTCACCACGTGCCCAAGGAATTGCACTTCTCTTAGCCAAAACTCGCACTTAGAGAACCTGGCGTACAACTGTTCCTTCTTTAGCAGCTCCAGAATAGCTCTTAAGTGCTGCTCGTGCTCAGCCTTCGTCTTTGAATAAATCAAAATATCATCGATGAATACAATCACGAACTTATCCAAGTACGGCTTACAAACTCGATTCATCAAATCCATGAACACTGCAGGTGCGTTTGTCAAACCAAACGGCATAATGAGAAACTCGTAGTGTCCATATCGAGTTCTGAAGGCTGTCTTTGGGATACTCTCCTCCTGTATCCGTAGCTGATGGTATCCAGATCGAAGATCGATCTTTGAATAAAAGCTTGAACCTTGTAGTTGGTCAAACAGATCATCGATTCTTGGCAGGGGATACCTATTCTTGATCGTCAGCTTGTTCAACTCTCTGTAGTCAATGCACATACAGAAACTACCGTCCTTCTTCTTGACAAACAAAACTGGAGCTCCCCAAGGCGAGAAGCTTGGTCGGATAAATCCCTTGTCTAACAACTCTTGAAGTTGTGTCGACAGTTCTTGCATCTCAGACGGAGCAAGTCTGTAGGGTGCCTTAGCCACAGGCGCGGCGCCTGGAACTAAGTCAATGCGAAACTCCACTTGCCTTTGTGGCGGCAAGCCAGGCAAATCTTCTGGGAAGACTTCTGGGTACTCCCTCACGACAGGGATGTCTTCGATCTTTGGCTCAGCAGCCTTCTTATCTACAATGTGTGCCAGAAAGGCAGCACATCCCTTCTGCAAACACTTTCTTGCCTTCAGGCAGCTAATAATCCTCAACGGCGTCTCACGCTTCTCTCCGTGAACAACAATGGTCTCACCATCATCGGTCGGGATACGAACGACCTTCTCATGGCAAACTATCTCGGCCTTGTTACTCGATAACCAATCCATCCCTACTACCACGTCGAAGCTTCCCAACTGGACTGGTAGTAGATCTAGAGCGAACTCACGCTCTCCCAATTCGATTACGCAGCCGCGAATCACCTCATTAGCTTCTACTAACTTCCCATTCGCCAATTCGATCGAGTACGGAATATCTAACTTACTAACGGTTAAACCAAGCATATTCTTAAATTCTAACGACACGAAGCTATAATCGGCACCCGTATCAAACAAAATAGATGCAAAAGTTTTGGTTGTGAAAGAACGTACCAGTAATCACGCCTGGATCCTGGCATGCTTCACAAACTCCGATGCTGGGTGTTCTTTCACGGTCTTGTTTCAACTTCGGGCATTCTCTCTTAAGATGTCCAATGTCCCCACAATGGAAGCATCCTAGCACTCGGCCATTCCTTTCCTGCTTCCACCTTGAGCGTTGTTACGGTTTTCTCCTTGTCTGGGACTCTTCATCCCACAACCATCCTTGTTGTGCCCTTTTCTCCCGCACCTAGGCTTCCGACATCCACATTCATGGTGATACTTGCACCCAGCACGTCTTGATTTAGTTTCTAAGTAAATCTTATCATTGGCCTGTCTGTTGTTAGGGCAATCTTTCTTGAAATGCCCTTTGTCTCCGCAGTGAAAACAACCTCGAATAGATCTTTGTTCATCATTATTCGTTCGGGTATCTTCAGTAAGCTTCCTTTTGTTCTTTCCAGACGACTCTACCTGAGTCTCCCTATCAGGGTTTGCAAGTTTTTCTAGTCTAATGGCTTCCGTAACGAGTGCCAAGCCCATCTTACTTGCAGCCATAGTTGTTGGTGGCGTAGATGCTGTCATTAAGCTCAGGACTTGAGGTGCCAATTCCCAAATGGAATGTCCTAATTTCCTTAATTCTGGTTCCACCAAGTACGGAACTACTCGTGCCAAATCATGAAGTCTTTGCATGTATTCCAACATTTTTGGACCTTCCATTATCAGACTCTGGAATTCACCTTCCAACTTCTGGGTTTCCGCTTGGGAGCAATACTTCTTATGCATCATTCCCTTCAGTTCATCCCATGATAATGCATATGCTGCGGTTTCGCCCTTTATTTGAACCTGAAGGTTCCACCATAGTCGAGCTCCATCTTGAAACAACTCAGAAACGTATAGGACTTGTTGTTCTGGCGTACAACCACTCATTCGAAAGATGGAATCCATACTTTCAATCCATTTCACAAAAGCTATGGCACCTCCAGTGCCGTCGAACTTTGGAGGCTTGTAGTTGAGGAAGTGCCAGTAGGGGCAACCGTTATTTTCTGAGGTACCTCTGCTAGGTTCAGAGTGTAGGGCCTCGTGGTATGCTATAACTGCAGCAATTATCTCTTGAAGTTCCGCCTCTGAGGTGGGCATGCGCATTTCGCGTCTTGGTGGCATCTTCTAAAAGATGTTTCACGTAGGTTAGGTCGTAGCAGGTAAAATGTACGTATGTATTCAACAATATCAGCACATAACATCTCATGCTATCAATAAATCAGCCACATAACATCTCATGTCATAGAACATAAACCATAGACCAAACATCACAAGTGATGAGAATACTGCGATTGCATTACCACAAATCGAGACCATAATGTAAAGCTTACACGTACATAACTGTATCATACAACAATAATGACTTAGTAGGGGACGACCCTAGGCAAGTCGTGCGATTGCTGGACATGTTAAGGAATCTCTGGTCTGTCCATTTTCAAATTCAAGAACTCCACCTTAAGCTTCTGAATTCCAGTCCTAGAACAACATTTCTTCTCAATCATTTCCTTGAGCTCGTCCCAGCTCAGTGCATAAGCAGCATCTGTGTCAAGGGCCTGAACCTGATGGTCCCACCATGAGAGTGTGCCGTCTAGAAAGGACCCCGAGGTAAAGGTATCACTCTGTTGGGGCGAACAGTTAGTCTTTCTTAGAATGGAGTCAATCTCTTCGGACCAACGAACAATTGCAAAGGCGCTTCCTGTTTCGTCGAAGTTCAAAGGCTTGCAGTTTAGGAACTGCTTATAGGTGCGGTCAGCTGGGGGGGGGGGGGGTTATTTCCAGTAGTGCCATTGCTGTGCTAAAAGCGGAGAGCTTCATGTCGTGCAATTGCCTGTGAGTTGCGTTTTTGCAGCTCGGCTTCTATCCTTGGCAACATACTGGTGTTTGTGTCACGCCTGGGTGGCATTCTCTTCTGCCGAAATGGGATGAAGTGGGTTAGACAAATTTCCAATTGTCTATGAGATACATAGCGCCATAAGCCATCATGTACTCACCCAATTTTACACATAAATATAATCAATGTATGGGTGGGGAAATAAATTTTCTGAGCCTCCACATAGGCTTGCCAATTTGGCTTGTTACTTGAAATAGAATGAACTCGAGGCTTCATCGCCTTGTCATTCGTGTTCGAGTTATTTCCTGCTACATTGGTTTTCATTAGCTTGACCCGCAGAGTCCACCAGGATTTCTGTGCACTACAAGTCGTTATTACGTGGGCCCCCGTAATAATAAATTGTCTTGCACAGTTACCCCAATTTTTCTCTCGTCCAAGCAGATGATCAATCAAGGAGCAACAGCAGGTGCATCGGCATGAACAGGGTCATGCTCCAATGCGGTGTTAGGAGCAACGCCTGGCTCAGGGGCCACAGCTGGCTCTGCATCAACAAACTCCATCTCAAAATCAGCTGGATCAACCATCACAGAGGGTTACAGGATCCTCCAATTGCTGGTCTAAGTGTATGAACTCAAGGTCATTGTCTGGATCAAAACCGGGTGGAAGAACAAGATCACCCTCAATACTGTGATCAAACTCAAAGCTGTGTGCGGGAACCGGTGCAGCTGATGATGCCGTATCAGGGTCGGCGTCGTGTGAATGGCGCTGCACTCCCTGTATATGCGAAAATGCGGATGTCAGGAACTCAAATGAGTCTGGGACATGGGAATGGGCATGAGATTCCCCTGCAGGAGCGTCCGCAAGCAGTAGGCTAATACCAGCAACAATAGGGCCTCGCCCTCGAATGGGTCCTCCTCTAGTAGATCGTTATCGTCGTCAGAGGCCACGTCGGGGGGGGGGGTATATCAACAATGGGATAAGCGGCAAGGGGCACAGGAACAGGGATCACCGCGAATGGCAAATTCCCAACAAGATGGCCATCAGTAGGCTCTGCTACGACATCAGGCAGTGCAAAAGGGGCTGAAAGTCGTCATCGTCTGTGCCGGTAGTATCGGAAATGTACACCTCGTGCTCCGATGAAACTATGTCGTCTGATACTATGGCCATGGGATTCGTAGTGTCCATCTTTCTAGTACATGATGAAAGCATGACGTTTGTAACGCAAACACATACACGTATAATAATCAATCATATATTCATATGAACATGTAAGTCAACAATAAACAATCAAATAATTCTCCTAGTCCCACTAGCCTCCCAGTCTCCTAGACTGACACTCCTAGTCCCACTAGCCAAATTCCTCCCAGTCTCCAAGACTACTCTATCATCTACCTCGACCTCTCAGATTCGAGCCTCGGCCTCCAAGACCGAGCCTCAGCCTCCAAGACTGAGCCTACTCTTCCTAGTCTCACTAGCCATCTACCTCGATCTCTAAGATCGAGCCTCGGCCTCCAAGACCGAGCCTCAGTCTCCAAGACTGAGCCTATTCTTCCTAGCCTAGCTAGCCATCTACCTCGATCCCTAAGATCGAGCCTCGGCCTCCAAGACCGAGCCTCAGCCTCCAAGACTGAGCCTATAAATAATAAACATCTACCTCGATCTCTAAGATCGAGCCTCGGCCTCTAAGACCGAGCCTCAGTCTCCAAGACTGAGCCTAATCATAAATAAATAAAAGGTGCTCAACATTTGTTTGTAAAAACGTTTTGGATCTGGACTTAAGTGGTATGCAGTAAAAATGTTTTCGCGAAAGCCCTAGTGATCACAGTCTAGACTCGAGAAAGAATCCTAGTTCGCTATGATCAGAGCTCTGATACCAAGCTGTCACACCCTGGCTTTGCGGAAGCGTGGTTGATTTGGTGTGACTTCTTAATACCATAGCTTAATCATAACCAAGTTATATGAATTAAAAATATGCAAGATCATCCATTAAAATAAAAATACCATAACATTGTCTTAACGGGAGAACACCCTAACAACCATAAACTTGTTCACCAAATATTACAAATTCAATCTTAACATAAACATGATTCAAGGACTGTGACTTGTCCAGGAAAGAGTCACATTCCCCGAACCCTGGATGACCTCGGTGACTAATGCAGCGGGAAAACATGCCATACCGTGCCAGATCTCTTAATTCCCTGAAATACATGTAAGTTGAAAAATCAACAATAATGTTGAGCGAGTTCATGCGAAAGTGAGTAAATAAACCATTGTATTTATCAAAAACCCTGGTATGTAGCAAATAAGGAAAAAGAGATCACCAATGGTTTGCAAGGCCATTGATATGTGTGAAGTGCAAGTAGGAAGACTCAAACCTAGCGGATTTATGTGTCGGGCACTAAGTCACCCCGAGGTCCGTTATGCTGGACCTGGGGCTGGGCTCGCTACACCCAGATAGATCTACCGCTCCTGTCCCTCGGTCCTACAATGAGGATTAATGGCCTCAAGTTTCCGCCTACCCACTCACATGATCTAAGTAGTAAACCTCCTTACGCTAACCATACCATGTATAAAGTAATCATAAACATTGTAACATGTATTTCACCCCCGCAGTTTAAAAAACTGAAAACAGTTAAGAGAAAAGGGGGACATGAACTCACAGTCAGTGCGTCGCTATACCAAGTACTCCGAATGTCAGGCAGCTGTGCAACGACCTACATGTGCTAATTCTATTAGACGGATGGCCGTGCCTTAGCTTTATAGTTTAAGTTTTTGGGAAATAGTTAGACAACTATTTCGTGTTTATATTTTGCATGTACTTTGGTAATTAATCTCCTTCCCAAGGATGGGGGATTTAATACATGTGTATTTGTATTATATCATTAAGTCCCACTTAATATATTTTTACTTCCACTTCCAAAATATAAATATTTTTCTCAAAAATATTATATTTTCACTTCACATAATACTTCCAAAATAATGCGTTGACAAAATACGCGTTCATGAATATTTCCGTATAATGCGTAAGTTACGTTTTAACGATTAAGTGGTAATAATAATTACCGGTGTAACTTATATGTTTGTCGTGTAAGCGTTTGTATTATTTTGGATTCGTCAACGTTTGCAAATATTATTTTTACTCTAAAAATAACATTTGTGTATTTTCACAAAATAATCATAAACAGTGTTGTGAAAAATTATATTTACCAAATATATATTTATCAAGTTTAGTTTTGTGAAAATCCCACCTCCGAATATTTGTAAATAAAGTCGTGGCGAAATATATTTTGAAAACATATCAAAATAATTCTAACACTTGTAAATAATTCTAAGTGTTAGGTTTTTAGAAAAATTTCGCCAGAGTTTCCCCTGTAACTGGAGGTGGCCACGCTTTCAAGCGTATCATTTTCTTTTACAAAATCATTTCAACACTTCTTTAATCAATCAATCAATTTCCGACACATCAAACTAGTCGACAAGTATGTAAATCGCATAATCACATGAACTTGTAGTTTTTCCGAAAACTATAGTGTAGATCCCGTTATAGTTTGTGGATCTATGTGTAAAATAACTTATTATCGTAAAAACCTCGTTTTTAGAATAAATCTATCTTTACATCTTCTTGTCAACTTTTACAAAGATCGTTATTTTGTCGAAACTTTTCATTTCACAAGTGTTTATACACTTGTGGTTTGTAAAAATCATGCTTGTTAGTGTGTTATCCGACTTTTAGAAAACATGATTTTCTTGACACTTGGTCCTTTGAAAATACCACTTGCAGATACGTAGATCCGCTAGTCTTAAACATTATTTTACAAGTAAAAATACTTTTACACAAGTTCATGTTTCTCGTGTGGTAGAGTTTCACCTTTTAACCCTTGTACCGATAGAAACAAGCTTATGTCAAGATCTATGATCTTAACAAAGTCGGGTTAAACGATGATCCGAGCTACCACAACGTAGATCGGGCCTCAATATTCACAACTTTCAAATACTACAACTTTTACACAAGTATTAAGCTTTTATCCAACAATATTCATGTTTTAGTAGTCTTTAAAGCTTCAAAAGATAAGTTTACGCATTTTAACCGTTACAAATCTTATTAACCACCTTAGAATGATTCGAGTATGAGTTTCAAGTGTTATACCTCTAGCTCGGGGCTAGGGAAGAATCTATGCGAAAATGTGGTGGATAAAAGCAAGATAACGAGGTCCTTCGCCTTCCGTTAGCTCCAAGACTCCTTATGCGTGACCTTGAACACTTGTATGATGTTGGAATGTGGAGATCAAGATCGAAAATAGGTGTAGAGGGGAGGGGTGTTTTGGCCGTGAGTGTGGGAGCAAGAGGGAGAGAGAGTTATGGTGAATTGTATGGAATGTTTAATCTCATGTGCCTTCCTTCATACTTATAGACAATTACTAATGTGATTAACCCATGGATCAAGTGTCTAGTAGATACTAGACATGTGGGATTATTTTATTCACAAAGTACCAAGTATGTCCCCCTACATGGGGACGGTTTGTAATGGGGGGGGGGGGTACTAGTTCTAATCCAACCAAATGTTAAGTATCTAGTTAGGTTAAACCAAGTTAGTTTAGAGATTAACTCGGTTACTTGTGTGATGTGCTTTAACGCGGGTGTTAGGGTATTCAGGGACCCTAACTGGCTCAGAAAAAGACCAATATTGTTAATGTCAATATTTTCATGTTCCGGGTAAAGTCCGGTTGTTCGGTTGGATAGTAATCCGTTAAAGTGCTTAAATAAGCTTTTAAGTGTCGTTAATAATATTTTTAGTGACACAACTTATTCTACAAAGTGTCAGGAATATTTTCCTCATGTTTTGGCACTTTATTAGTTAGCCAGAAGCTGGTATGTTAATTAAAGTGTTGTGGCTTGTGCTTAGAGTACGTTTTAGGCACATCCAGTCATTATATCTTATTCCTAGAGACGCAGTTCTACAACCCTTGTATCCCTACACTCACTATGGGTGTAGTAAAATATTTCTGGCTCATACAGGCCTTAGAGGCAGTGTCTGCCTGATGCTGGCTTTATCAGCATGTTCAATAGGTTGTCCGTTCAAAGTGCTACTGTGCTTTTGTGCATCATGTTTGTCACTAAGGTTCAGCATGTAAATAATGTAGTGACAGTATGTAAAGTATGATGCAGGAATATACAAGTATCAGAAATCAAGTAGCAGTTCATCAGCAATTTCAGTTAAGCACAGTAATTAAGCAGAAATTAATTGTTAATTAAATAGAACAGATACCTGGTTTAGTGAGGGTTGTCACACTAGGTGTCGTTAGGCAATGTCAGGTAAGTATACGGTACGACACGATGTGAAGAAACTGAACAAGATCCAAAGTGATGTAATCATTATGCAATGATGACATCATATACAATATCATATGCATGGGATGAAGTCTGCATGATACATCAACCAATTAGAATGTATTGGACTTTGGCAATTTGCACGAACTTATAGGTATACAATCATACGAACTAGATTGCTTGATCAACTATAAATATCAGTGAACACACTTCGCACGGAGCTCCAATCAGAGAACAATATCAGAGCACACACAGTCCATTCGTTCATATCTTCAAATCTACTGTTCTTCAAGATCTCATCAAATAACAACATCAAGATACTCTCGTTTACGTCACGTTGATTAGATTTCGAGTATCTTGTATGTAGATCGAGTAGAAACTCTGTCTGGTTGTCGTCGTTACGTAATAAAACGATAGGTATTTATGTTTTCACGCATGATTACGGTTCGATTTAACGGATTCCGCACGTTAAATCGAATTCATCGTAGATCTAGTGATCGTTTACGATCTGATCCTAGACTCACATGATTAATCCATGAAATAGTATGAAATTGAACTTATATATGAATTAGAATCTGTTAGGATCTGAGTTTCTTTTGATTGTGCTTGTTTGATATTAATGAAGATGAAACAGAGTTAAATGCAGCGAAATTGAATGGAACAAACTTTCAACACACAATCAATGAGAGAATAAGTTTCAGCAAACATGTTTATATTGAAATCGAATGATTGTATTTGTTACAAAAATTAATTCAATGCATGCATGCACATAATCTCCCCCTCAGCCTGAGCTCACAGTGATTGTTCATACAGAATGACTTGGTGATGAAGAGAGCTGATAGAGCAGTACAGGGTACTGTTCTATTTATAGTACAGAACAAACCACTGAGCATCTTTTGGCTGACGTCACCATGAAAGTGACATCTAACCTCCTAACAACCTATAACCACTGACTATTACAGCTACTGCTTACAAACAACTGATTACAATAAGTATATACAATACAAGACTAAACTGTTGCTTCTTCATTCCACTGTTATAGCTCCAGCAGTGCTTTGTGTCTTCAGCAGTACTTGATCCACATCAGTAGATTGAGCATCAGTGCTTTGTCTTCAACAGTCTTTGGTGATCAGCAGTTGTTATGAAGGGCAGTACTTAGAGGACATCAGATGTTAGGGCCACTTCCAAGGAGAAAGATCTGATGCAAACAACTGCTTATGAGGAATCCACTGATCTGATCCAGTTTTGGCTTTATGAACTGTTCCTTTAGTAGGGTTCAATCCCAACAGAATCATCATTAAAGATGATTATTGCTTGAATTTGATGGTATTGATGGTTTGAAAGAAAACCCACTTAAACTAGTAGTATGATGATTCTATAGCCACATAAATTGAGCAATTTTGATGGATAAATGTATATGTACTAGGATATTGATGGATTATTATGTTGTAGAATGAATGAGTTATGTGAATTTAGTTGATTAAATGAGTTGTGAAGATTACTAGTGAAATTGTGCATTGAATACTTGTACATAGTGCTTACAATGTTATATGCACACCATGTGTTCGATTAAATGCTTGAATAGTTGATTTTTTGTAATTTTGAATGAATTAGGAAGTCTTGCATTGTATGTGGAAAATATGGAATTGATCTTTTGTGAAAAGTGTTATGGAATGTTAGTGCACGATGTCTAAAGCGTACGTCTTAAGTCTAGGGGTCTAAATGTGTCAAGTATGTATAGTTCAGGGGCTGAAATGTAAATTTATGTGTTATTGTAAGTGATTCTGCTTGAAATGACATTTTGTCATTTCAAGCGAAATTAGAAGAAGTGATTCCGCTCGAAATGACAAGGTGTCATTTCAAGTGAAATCTCAGTCCTATATATAAGTAGTTGTGTTTCTCATTTTGGTACGGAATCACAAGTTGTATACCGAACTGCGGCCGGATTTTCAAGTGAAATATTAATGAGAAACGTGTGTTAAAGTGATATTCTTCTGTTTTCTACTCAATTCTCTCTGTTTCAACACTGTTTGTTTGTTTCCGCCACTCAAACAGTGGTGTATTGACTTTAATTGACTCACTTGATCGTCAAATGGATCCTACAATTGGTATCAGAGCCAGTTATGAGCCAATATACCTGAATCAGAGCATTTTTCCTACACTTTTTGAATTTCTGGACGTTTGAACGGACAAAATGGACTGAGTTTTGGATATAGTGGGTAAAAGTGTGTTTTAATAAATCCTTAAAAGAATCAGATTAAAATTCGGCCTAAAACTACTAAAAAATGGACTGAAACCTTATTCCGCTTGAACGAAGGTTTTTGATTCCGCTTGAAAAAGTGTGTGATTTCAAGCGAAATAAGATATTCCGCTTGAAAAATTTGATTCCGCTTGAAAAAATTTGAAGCGAAATACGTGATTCCACTTGAGTGTCATCTGATTTCGCTCGAGTTGGTAATTCCGCTTGAGTGAACTTCTGATTCCGCTTGAGGAATTATTTGATTTCGCTTGAGATTGCTGATTTCGCTTGAAATTTGATTCAGCTTGAAATTTCTGATTTTGTTTTAAAACCTAGTACAACTTGAAATTAGGGTGTGGTTGTGAAAGTCCATTTCGTTCGTGACATCTCGTTCGTAGTTCATTTCGTGTAGAAAGTGTTTTCACTTAAAAAGACCACTTTTAAAACTTGAAAAATTTTCCGAAAATTTGATTTCGTAAAAATGGACAACCAAGATTTTAACAACATGTTTGCCGGCAGTGGTATGACAGTAGGACAGAACCCAGCAAGTATTGTTCGAAACGTCAATATGGAAAATGAGTTGGGAACGATGAAGAAACCACCCAAGCTGAATATGCAGGTTAGTCTGGGAGATTCAAAAACTGGGTACAAGCAAATCACTTTGAGAGTTGGATGAAGATTGAATCAAAGTATGTTCCACCTAAAGATGGTTTGGGTCTTGTGAAGGCGATTGGCAGTTTATCACAAACAGAACAAGACAGTTTCAAGACCGAGAAGAAAATGATGAGTATTCTTCAACAGGCAATTAAAGAAGATATCTTGATATTACTGCAACACGAAGATAATTCACAGTCAGTCTGGCAGGCTTTGGAGGCGAAGTTTAAAGGAAGTGTTTCTATGATAAAAAGCAAGACTGCATTGATGAAAAAAGAATTTGACATTTTTAGGGGAATGAAAGGTGAAACAACAAGACAATTGATTGAAAGATACTTTCACCTTGTTGTTGAAATGAATCGTATTAAAATTGAGAAAACCAATGAAGAGTTGATTGATAAACTAGTAGATGCCTTACCCTATGACGAATGGGGAACTTATCTTTTAGTGTTGAAGAACAACTCAGACTTTGTTAATCTCAACCTTAGTGCATTCATTGAGAAAATCGAGGCACATGAACTTGAGCTAGTAAAGATGAAGAAGATGAATTCTGTAGATATTCAACAGGATGTGTCTCCTTACTACAAAGGAAGCATTCCAGCACCAATAAATCAATGCCCGAAGATTCAAACAGGGTTCAGTGCAGACACAACATCAGGTGTTCCGTCAAGTACTCCTAGTAGCAACAAGCCTTCACCATTTACCAGCTACGAGCCAAATTTCAAAACTACTGAACAGACATCACCTCAAAGCTCGTCTAGCTCGAACGAACAGGCATATGTTTCTGGGATTCAATGTAATATTGTAGTCACCATCAAGAACGGGAATGAGTTTACTGAATCGGCTGCAAAACAGCATATTTCGTTGTTAGCTTCCGTGTTGGAGTCATACGAGAGTTTAGTGGCAGGTAAGATCGGAAATCCTGATATGACCAAAGAGGATTACGATCAAATAGATCCGGAGGAGCTTGAGCTGATAGACATAAAGTGGGGTATGGCTAGTTTGGTGAGAAGAGCACAGCGTTTTATGGAAATAACTGGTAGAAACAGTCTTTCTGGACCAGATTAGAAGCTCGGTTTTGACAAGTCTAAAGTGACTTGTTTCAAGTGCAAAGAGAGAGGGCATGTTAAAAGAGAGTGTCCGAACAGAGAGGTGAATAATCATCAGAATCCATTCACGGATGATTACTACAGACAGGCATTCTATCACAGGCCAAATCAACAACCTGTAGCTCAAAGACCTCAAATTGAGAACAAACCAGAGAATGTAGAAGAGCCAGAGAGTGTTGTTGAGCCTGAAGTAGTTAGTGAAGATGTTTCTGTGGATAGTGTGGTTGATATTGAGGAGATTGCTGCAGAAGTGTATTACTATCAATCTGAACAGGAGGTATTAGACAGTTCTTTGAAATCTATCATACCTCCTAAAGTTTTTGATTCTTTTGCAGGTTTCTTCGAAGAGCAAACAACTAGATTATGTCCACGGTATGAGGATAAGAAAGAGTCTGTCGAAGAGATGATCGATGTAACCAAAGAGATGACCGAAGACACTTTGAAAGAGATTGCTGATAGGGCTCTTATGGGGAAACTAAAAGAGGTAGAAACAGTATATGTTAAACCAGAGTCTGTCAGTACCGAGTCAGTACAAAAGGAGTCAAATGAGGAGTCAGGAATTGAAGAGGTCAAATCCGAGAAAGTGTCTGAGTCAAAGTCGAAGGGTGTCGGTAAACAGGAAGTTAAAAATGATCATGATTATAAGATTGTTGAGAAACTTGATTCAATGTTTGAAACCCCATGCCAAAACTGTTTAAAACCTTGCATGGAGTGTCTTGAAAAAGACACAAAGTTTCAGGAATTGAAACAACACGCTGATATGTTAAAATTTGATCTAGGTCAAGTCAAAGAGGCATATGATACACTGGCCAGATCCATTAAAATGATTCAAAAAGAAAGTGTCGAAAATGATAAAGCCACGAAATTATTAAAAGCAACACTTTTTGATAAACAAGTGGAAGTGAATTTTCATCTTGACACAATTGCGTCATTAAAGAAAGAGTTAGAATTAACTAAAATTGAAAATGAACGAATTGATAAAAAGTTAATGAGCTATGTTGCATCGTCTTATGTCATTGAGCAGATTGTTCCACAACAACCGAATGCAACACCAGTCTTTAACAGCGTTCCACCCCCAATGTGGAATCATTATACTCAGAAGTATCCAGAAGGGGTGGAAGCTGCATTGAATCTCAAACTGAGATCAATTGAGGATGAGTTACCAGAGAGTATTGATGTTACATTCTCTCTGTCCGACACAGACAATGAGCCACAGGTCATCAAGACTGTTGTCGACAAAGTGTTAGACGAAGAGAGTGATAACTCTGAGGCTGAGATTATGAAAACTCATTCGGAGAAATCTGTGTTTGATTCTGAAGACGAGGGTAACTTTTTAGACCGTTTCATACCGAAATCAGATAAAGTCGCAAATGATGATCCGATCATGGTGGTCTACACAATGATTGGAACTGACAAGCTTTACTCTGATTTTGAGTATCCGCTTCAGAATGCAAAGATTGAAAATGTTGAAAAGGTTTTCAAATTGATCGAAATTGACATTGCTGTGGTAAACAACAAAGAGTTCTTTTCAAAACCCAAAAAGTCGTTTGTTACGTCACGATCTAACAACTCGGGTAAGAAAGAGTGGGAAGGGAATGGTAACAACAAGAAAAATGGAAATAACTTTAAAAACAAATGAATTGGTTTTGAGAAGAAAATGGCTAAGAAGGTTGTCAAGCCAAAGGATAACATGAATGATGTTTTTGTCACTGGACCAAGTGTTGATGATGAGAAAGAGTACATTTTTAGTCAAAAAGCCATTGATGATTTCAATGCGGCAAAGAAACTGAAAGAAGAGTCGTTCAAATCAACTTTTGTCGAGTATGACAAAAGAGTTTGCTATCATTGCAATGAGATCGGTCACATGGCCAAACAATGCAAGAAAGTTTTTGAAAAACCTGTCTTTAAAAAATCTGTTGTGCAAAAACCTTGTCCTAAATCTCCAACTGATAAAAAGGGTAAAAAACCTATGGTTTCACCAATTCGCATTTTGAAGAGGGGTGAATCTTTGAAGTCAGAAGATAAGCTGAAATCAACCTTTGAGGTTGGCGAATTTTCAAAGACTCACAAGACTTCAAAGATTTATCCAAAAACGAAAGTTTTTGAAAATCAATCTTGGGTTGTGAAATCAAAATCATCGGTCGAGGAGAAAGATGGAGAACATTTTGAAAAATGAAATAAAAGGTTTTAAAGATGATGTAGAAAAACTTGAGTTTGAACTTGATAAACTTCTTGAAGAGTTTCCACCGAACAAAAGGGAATTAAAACCAACTGTAAAAACTGATGTTCCAAATGTCACGTTTAACTTTCCAAAGGTTGATGTGAAGTGTGACATAGTTTTCGGTAGTGTTTTAGCAGTTAAAAAGTCATGGGCATCATTGTTTGAGTGATTTGCTATGATGTTTGCAGGGGCTGCCCAGGTCGATAATTTCAAAATGGATAATGGACAGCAGAGCCTCTAGACACATGACTGGAATGCTGGCGTTACTCTATGATGTGAAATAAATCAATGGTGGATACGTCGGATTCGCTGGAAACCAGGGAGGAAGAATTGTCGGTCAAGGAACCTTGACAAATGGAGTTATTTCATTTGAGAAAGTGAACTACATAATAGAACTGGAAAACAACTTGCTTAGTATTTCTCAAATTTGTGACAAATCTTTTACCGTACATTTCACCAAAAATGAATGTCTTGTTTTAAAACCTGGGTTTAAAATCCCTGATGATATGGTGTTGTTGCGTGCTGCACGAGAAAATGATTTATACATTCTTGACATGAGTGTCGCAGCACCAACAAATCATCAAAAACAATGTTTTGTGTCAAAAACCAAAGCTACTGAAAAAGAGTCGATTATGTGGCATCGAAAGACGGGCCACATTCACGTTAGAAAAATGAGTTTTCTGGTTCATAATGATTTGGTTGAAGGTGTGAATTTAAAGAATTTTCATTTGAATGATGACTGTGTAGCTTGAAAGAAAGGAAAGCAGACCAAGAAGTCACACCCACAGAAGCTGTTGAATTCGATCAGAGTACCGCTTGAGAGACTCCACATGGATCTCTTTGGGTCGGTCAATGTGCACAGTATTAGTGGTGACTTATGCTGTTTGGTTGTAACTGATGATTTTACAAGGTTTTCGTGGGTGGTATGCATGGAGAGGAAAGACCAGACGTTTGAGTCATTAATGGTTCTATTCAAAAAGATGGAGACGCTATATAAGCTGCCGATTAGAAGAATAAGAAGTGATAATGGAACGGAATTCAAGAATAATAGAATGCTCGAGTTCTGTAACGAGAAAGGGATTCTTCATGAATTCAGCGCGCCATACACTCCACAGCAGAACGGCGTAGCTGAAAGAAAGAATCGTACCTTGATAGAAACTGCTCGAACAATGCTTGCCGATTCCAAGCTTCCTATTTTCTTCTGGAGTGAAGTAATCGCTGCAGCTTGCTATACTTTGAACCGTGTGCTCACCGTCAAGAAATATAAGAAAACATGTTTTGAGCTTTTACACCGTTACAAGCCCAATCTAAAGTTTTTGGAGCCGTTTGGATCTCCATGTACTTTCATAGATGAAAATGGCAAATTCGGTGCTAATCCAATGATGGTTTCTTTGTAGGTTACGCGAGCCTGTTGAAGAGGGTGTTTTTGCTGTGCCTGGGAAAAGTAATACAAGTTCCGCATGTAGACTGTCAGAAGCACACTTCACCACCACAACTTCCCGGACAAAGATTCTTGTTCGACTATGACAAACTCTGGGAGTCGTTTCAATTACCGATTCAGCCGAGTGATGAGGAAATTGCAATCTTATATCAATATCAGCAGTCCATGTCGCAAGAACAACTTCCTAGACCGCTAGTAGTTTCTCAACCCACCGGGGGTTCAAACGATCATGAGGCAGGTCCAAGTGGAACGACACACGAACCACCAGAGGAACCAGCTCCAACGTTTGATAACTCTGACGACTCAGAAGAGGAATCCGGTCCTACTTTTGACGAGGAACCAAATGTTGAATCAACAGAAGCTGAGGATCACACCGGTGATCTAGACATTACGAACTTGCAATCAGAAGTTACTGTGCCTGACACTACTATGCCACGAACATTGTCTTATCATCTGTCAGAGCAGAATATCGGTGACGTACAAAGTGGTGTTAAGACAAGAGATCAAATCAACAGAGCTCTTACCTGTTTTTATTCATCTGTTGCTCCGTTACAGGAAGAATTCTCACTTAAATGTTTTATTTCGCAGATTGGACCCAGAACGTATAAAGAAGCTTTGACTGAAGACAGCTGGGTGAATGCAATGCATGAAGAGCTGCAACAATTCGAGAAGTTGGGAGTATGGAGACTAATAGACCTCCCTGAAAATCAAAAGTTGATTAAAACGAAGTGGGTGTTCAAGTGTAAAAAAGACGATAGAGGAGTCGTGGTTCGGAACAAAGCACGATTGGTGGTACAAGGATTCAGTCAGCAAGAAGGCATCGACTATGATGAGGTTTATGCGCTTGTTGCTAGACTTGAGGCTATTCGGATCTTCCTGGAGTTTGCGTCATGGAAAGACTTCAAAGTGTACCAACTTGATGTTAAATCTGCATTCCTGTATGAAAAGATAAAAGAAGAAGTGTATGTGGGACAACCACCGGGTTTCACTGATCCACTACACAAGAAAAAAGTATATCTTCTGGATAACGCGCTCTACGGTTTACACCAGGCTCCGAGAGCCTGGTACGAGATGCTTTCCCAACATCTGCTGGCCAACGGGTTCACCAGAGAGACAGTCGATAGTACTCTGTTTACAAAGGAAGTTGCAGGCCATCTCTTAATCGTGTAGATCTATGCCGATGATATCATTTTTGGTTCGACAAACGACGACTTGTGTAAAGAGTTTGAGAAGGCTATGAAGAAGAAATTCAAGATGAGTTCGATGGGGGAGATGAAGTTCTTCCTCGGGCTGCAAGTGGAGCAGATGCCCGAGAGAATCTTCATTCACCAAAAAAAAATATGTGAACGACGTACTGGAAAAGTTTGATATGGCTCAATCCAGTCCAGCAACAACCCCCCTAGCACAGAATCATGGAATTTGTCCAGACGAGAGTGGAGTAAAGGTGGATGAGATGTTGTATCGGTCGATCATCAGATCCTTAATATATCTTACTGCTTCCCGACCGGACATCATGTATCCAACATGTCTTTGCGCCAGATATCAGTCAAGCCCGAAGCAGTCACACCTAACAATCGTCAAAAGAATTTTACGGTATTTGAAAGGATGCCCAAGCATCGGCTTGTGGTATCTTCGATCGGGTGACTTCTCTCTTACTGGTTTCGCTGATTCTGACTTTGGAAGCTGCAAGCAGAACGCTAAGTCCACCACTGCTGGGTGTCAGTTCTTCGGAACTCGACTTGTTACCTGGCAGTGCAAGAAACAAACCTCTGTGGCTCTTTCTACTTGTGAGGCTGAATACGTTTCAGCCTCCAGCTGTTGCTCACAGATCCTTTGGATCCAACAGCAAATGCGCGACTTTGGTTTGCAATTCTTGGATACATCGATTTTTGTGGACAATGAAGCAGCGATTAATATAACAAAAAACCCGGTTCACCATTCTAAAACCAAACATATTGAAATCCGTCATCATTTCATCCGTGATTGTCACGAGAAGAAATTGATTCGGATAGAACATATACACACCGATGATCAGAAGGCTGATTTCTACACAAAACCGTTTGATAAAAAGATATTTTATTATCTTTTAAAATTAAATGGGATGAAAAATCTGCGTTCTGGGAGGGTTGAAGAATGTGAAGCCGAGGAGGGTGGCGATCTGATGTGATCTGCGTTACGTTGTCAAACTTGTTTGTACAGTTTATTTTCTGCTTTCGATAAAAACAAAAACACAAAAACATGTTTTTATTTTTAGGGGGAGAAAGTTTGCAGAAAAATACAAAAACATAATAAAATTTGAAAAAGCCAAAAACAATAGAAAACTAGAAAAATCCAAAAATAGTGAAAAACCGAAAAAGAGTTTGTGTAAAAAGGGGAAATGATAGTACATCAGCTAGACAGACACAGTACACTAAAGAAATGTAATGTTTAATATGCGTTAAGCAGTCTCGCTGATGATGTGCCGATAGGTTTTTACAAAATTAGTAGATTTGTTTGGGATATAAACATAAATAATTACTTGCTCTTACGTGGGGAACATTTCTAGGATATATGGTTGACCCCCGAAATCTTGTTTGAAAGGTCCATCTTTCTGAGATACTAGGTCTTTATGCTTAGTGATATCTGGGGTATTATCCCGGGACTTCTGCTGAATGGAAATTCTGACCTAGTCCCCGTATAATACTTTACGCAAAGCTTTACTCGTAAAGCCTCCCCTCAGCATAAAAAATGATAACACATTGCAAAATGTTAATCATGTGCTGTTGTAAAAAAGATTCCCTAAAGGGAACACACTGAAAGTCGAGCCATCATCTCTCTACTGAACGGAAGTTCTGACCTGAGCTCTCACGGCTTCGCATTCACCCCATTACAGATATCATCTAGGTATACTCACCTGTAAGACTGAATATTGGGATCTGGATATAGGAGTATATACTGAGGTGGGACACATGTAAAAGTTTAAGTCTTAAAACACTAAATCAGTATCCCGAACAGATTGAAAATTGGGTAAAAATTTAAGAGGATCAGTATATCGACAATCTACGCGAACTGTTTAATGCTGAGTATGAAATTTAAGCTTAACGGTACTTGTGTCTTATCGGAAGCTGATATGATCCCCTAACACGCTCACAAAAATATTGTGTGTACAGATTTCTGCTTATCTCATTCTAAAATCCAAAAAAATTTTATTTTCATCTTATTTTCGACAACGGACGTTGGGGATCAGATGATCAAAATCTATGTGCAGAACATGCCTGAATCATGAGGGTTGGGTAAGCAGGAGATTCTGAAAATGACTGGTATGTGTTTGAAAGTTTGAAAATTTCAAAAGTTCATTAATTTGAACTGTTTTAAGTTTCAGAAAGTCAGCATACTTCATAAACTGGTCAACCAAGGTCATTAATTTGGACTTGGTAGGCTGAACAGTTGACCAAGGTCATTAACTTGGACTTGGTTAACTGGGTATGTCGGTAAAATCAGAAAAGTTAAAAAAGTTAAAAATTTTGAAAAGTTTGAATCTAATTCCGCTTGAAATCATGTTTTTCACCATTAATTGCTGATTTCGCTTGAAAAGGCTTCAAGTATGATTCCGCTTGAACAGCTTCCATGAACATTTCAAGCGAAATCAGGTGGCCTATATATAGCCATCTGATTCCGCTTGAACTCCATTGTGTTCTTATTCCGCTTCAGTGATTTGCTCCTGGCGATTTTCAAGAGAAACCCTAAACACTCGATTTCCAGCCGTTAGTCTGCTTGTTTGTTGTCCGATTTAGTGGTTTTAGTTGGTTAACTCAACTATAAACATGGGAAAGGTGAGAAATCGGACCAATTTGACACAAATCTTGTTTATCTTTGTTTGTCGGCGATGAATTAAACTGAATACATAGATTTAGGGTTAAATTGTTGATTAAAATGAACAAATATCATGTTTGTGTTGTCGGAATGTCTTGTAGATCATGTGTAGAGCTTTGATTGAACCAAATCTAGGGTTTGTACATGTTTAACGATGAACAGGTTTTACAAACTTAGATCTAGGTTAATTTTGATGGGTAAAAAGGATAAAAATTGCACTCACATGCTCGGAATCCACTGATAAACAAAACAATATGTTTAATTTCATCATCAGATTTGATTTGAAAAATTATTCATGATTAGGTTGATTCCGCTTGAGATGGATGTTCATTGAAATCTTATGATTTCGCTTCAAAATGTCTTTAGTGATTTCGCCTGAAAGACAATTTAGTTTCACTAAGTTGATTCCGCTTCAAACATGAAACAAATGATTCCGCTTCAATGTGACTTAGTGATTTCGCTTCAAGCTGTTCAAGTGATTCCTCTTGAAACATTTGATTCCGCTTCAAATTGTTTAAATGATTTCGCTTGAAAGGGATTTGATGATGAAATTTGTCAAAGTGTTTGATTAATTTGTATTGTGTTGTGTTGCAGGCTTCGAATGTGCTTTTCGATCCATTGCACAACAGTTGTTGTGACTTTGACGAAGAAAAGAATACAAAGTTGTCTGATTTCAGTAGCATTTTGGAGTTTATGAGGATAGTGTCGATTCAGAAAGCGTTGACTGATCAACATTTGGTGTATAAATCTCATGTCAAACGTTTCTGGAAGCATGCAACGTATGATGAAAAGAGTAAAGTGATCAATTCAGTTGTGAAGCAGAATGATGAGAAGAAATCGATTATTGTTTTAGAGGCGCTTGTACGTGAAGTATTGGATTTTCCGGATGATGTAAACTCACCAACAAAATTCCCAGAGAGGATGGTCAAAGGTTGTATGCTATGAATGGGTTATGATGGTGCACTGAACAATGCAAATTACTTGAAGTCAAAGTTTAGAAAGCCATACAAGTTTATTGTTCACTCAGTGCTGCAGGCTCTAAGTCATTGCAAAGGAGGATATGATGCTATGCGAGACTATCAGATGAATATGGTGACAGCTCTGGTTTTGAACAAGAAGTACAACTTTTCTCACATTGTGTTTCACTATATGGCTGAGAACACTAAGTCAAAGATTAGGACTTGGATTTATCCAAGATTTGTTCAAATGTTGATAGATCATGCTTATCCTGACATTGAAAGAGATGTAAACAATGATTTGTTGGTGCTATCTCACATGAATAATGATTCTCTTAAACAGTTAGCCAGATATCATCCAAATCATCCTAAGCCGAAGAAGATAGCTGAATTTTTTGGATTCATCAAGGATGAGAATTATGTTGATCCAGATCCTGTAAATCATCAAAACTGGAGAAATGAGGAAGAGATGAAAGAAGCTGGTTATGCTGATGAATTAAAGGCACTTGAAGAATTTAAAGGAACTCGAAACGATTGGTTTGTGAAAGAACAGAAAAGGAGGGGTAGGAAAGCTACTCCTAAAGCACAAAAAGGAGAGGGTTCATCTACACAAACCAAAAAGCGTCAAAAGAAAACTGCTAAAACTTTGCTTATTGATGAACCTGATATAGAAGAACCAGAACCAGAAGTTGAGGTTGAAGTAGAAACTGAAGCTGAAGCTAATGTTGACACTGATGTTCTTCTATCGCCTAATTCTTAGAGTTTGCTGAAGAAAGTTAAGGCATTTAATGCTCAGAAAGAAAAAGCAGCTGATGATGCTCAGAAAGAAAAAGCAGCTGATGATGTAGAAGGTGATGACGTGAACAAAAGTACTACGAGCTCTTCTAGTTCTTCTGAAGATGAGATTGATGAGATAGAGCGTGAAAAGAGAATTCAAGCTGAGGTTGAAAAGGAAAGGCAGTTAAGAAAGAGAAAATGACAGGAGAAGGATGATGCTGCATAAGTTCCATCTCCTGAACATGTGTCTGAATCACAAACGTCTCCTTCAGGTGGAAGGAAGAAAGCTGGTGCTAGAAAGAGAATTGTTTCTCCAAAGATCAAAAAGCCAATGAAGATTGTGTTGAAGAAGAAACCTACCCAAGAACCAAGTAAACCACCATCACCACCACCTGAACCTATACCACATCAATCATCAATACATTCACCACTTCACCAATCACCTCCAAAACAACCTACACCACCAAGACAACCATCACCATTACATCTCTCACCACCTCATTCACCACAACAAATTCATACTATTACACCACCACAACAACAAACTTTACTTACATCACAACAAATATTCTAAACACCACCACCTTCACAACCACTTGTTCAAACAACACCTAGTTCTTCAGGGTACAAAAATTTTCCAAACATTCCTATGAACATGGGTATGGGTCTTGATGAGATTGGAGACTTTGATTTTGCAAGTAATGTTCAAGTCAAGAATGTGGAAAGTAAAGTTGATGCTGTGTTAGCTGAAAACAAAAGATTGGCAGATCGTGAGAAGATTCTCGAGATGCGTGTAAAGAAAACCGAGTCTGATAACAAATTGTTGCTGAAGAAAATAGAAGCAGATCATTTTGAAATTGATATTTTGAAGGTTAAAGTGGCTGAGCTAGAGGAAGAAAAGGCACGCCGAGATGAACAAAATAAGTACTTTGAGTTGAAAAACAAAGAACTTGAGGCTGCCAAGGCGATTAAAGAGCATGAGATGTACATGATGAACAAAGTAATTGAAAATATGCTCGGTAAATCAATTGAACAGAGGTTTGAAGAGATTGCGGTTGAAGAGTTAAGGGTGAAACGTCAAGCTGAACTTGATGCCGAAATGATGAATAAGGGAAAAGGTGTTGAAAGTTCTCTGAATGCTGAGAGATCAATAGTTGTATCTACTGATCCTGTCTCTCCTATTTAGAATCCTGTTCCTGTATCGGCTGTATCTGCTATCTTCGATGAAGATGTATTACTTGAAGATCTTGGTAATGATGATGAGAAAGTGGAGGATGATAGTGAAGAGGATGAAGATGAAGGGGATGATGACGAAGAGGATGATGATGAAGAAAAAGTGTTTTCTGCGAGTAGTCATAGTTCTGATGATGACAATGATGATGATGACAATCAGGGAGGTACAGGTGTTACTACTAGTGAAGCATCAAATGAAAAGAATGTTGATGACTACATGAATGATGGTGCAAATGAAGTTTCAGAGGGAGCTGATGGAGAGGGGGAGCATGTTGATGATCAAAGTGTTGATCAAGTTGAAAAGTTAATTCTTCGAATAGAGCCTGATGTAGAAGAGGGAGAGATCAGGCATAGGTATACATTGGATGAAGTTCTGAAGATGTTCAATGTGAATGAAGATGAGTTTAAGTTCGATTTTGAAGAAGAACTGAATGCGTTTGATATCAATCATCAACCTGAGTATGAATACAAATATGTTGAAGACGCAGATGTATATGATAGGGTTGAGGTTAAAGATTGTACTGATGAAGAGGTGTTACTAAAGACACTTCTGAATTTCCAACTCTGATGGAGTTCTTTAGTAAAGAAAATAGAGATGAACTCAGGAGGAAAGTTGCTGAGATTTTGAAGGATAAGAACTTTGACGGTACTACAAAAGATCCTTTGAAAGAAGAACGCAAACAGTGGTTCAAGCATAGCAATGAAAGAAAATTCAAGCGACCTTTGAATTTTTATCAAAGAGATAGAAGTATTTCACTGGGAGATATCATTAGCTGGGGATTTCTACCTCAAGTTAATGCATATGCTATTAGAAGAGAGTGTTTAGTACAATACTCTGAACGCTTGCATGATATTATGTCCCTACCTTGGTGGGATGTAGAGGAGTTATCGAAGGTGAGAACCTTGGGATATAAGGTGAGAAAGAATGACGTTGCTATGTGGGGTCTAATAAAGTTTGAAGCTCTGAAAAACTTCAAGCATTGGAAGCCTCCTTATCCAAAGAGAGTAAAAAGAGTTAATCCTGAAATAGGAAATGAAGAAACAATCTTGAATGTGAGAAAGCCGAAAGTGATGAAGAACATACCAGTGCCAAAGATGGAACAGGAGTTCTACAAAGGTTTCATGGGCTGGGTGTATAATTGTATATCGACTGAGGCTGTGATAACCTACAGAGCAGGGAATGAAATCAGAGAGATATTTGTTTATGATCCTATGTGGTTGGTAAACTGCTCTGCAAAAGACATCGAATGTTTATTTGTGAACAAGATCCGCTTCCAGGCTGAAGATAGAGAACAAGCCATGCAGTTTCAGAAAGTGGTGTCTATTTGTTTTCAAAAGAGTATCAATGCTTATAACAAATGGAACTCAAAGTGGTGGAAGCTTGAAAAGAAGGAAAAGTTGAAAGCTGAAAAGGAACGAAAGAAACTGGAAGAAAACAAAGGGAAGTGGATGAAGATGCAAGCTGAAGAAGCTATGAAAGCAAAGAAAGAAAACAAAAAGCTGAGAAACTTGCTAAGGAGAAAGCCTAAGCAAAGAGAGGAAAGTTTTAAGTCGCTGTGAAGACCTGAAGACCAAGACTGAAGACTCTGGCTGTATCCAAGGGGGAGTTTGTTAGTGCACGATGTCTAAAGCCTACGTCTTAAGTCTAGGGGTCTAAATGTGTCAAGTATGTATAGTTCAGGGGCTGAAATGTAAATTTATATGTTACTGTAAGTGATTCCGCTTGAAATGACACTTTGTCATTTCAAGCGAAATCAGAAGAAGTGATTCTGCTCGAAATGACAAGGTGTCATTTAAAGCAAAATTTCAGTCCTATATATAGGTAGTTGTGTTTCTCATTTTGGTACGGAATCACAAGTTGTATACCGAACTGCTGCCGGATTTTCAAGTGAAATATTAATGAGAAACGTGTGTTAAAGTGTTATTCTTCTGTTTTCTACTCAATTCTCTCTGTTTCAACACTGTTTGTTTGTTTCCGCCACTCAAACAGTGGTGTATTGACTTTAATTGACTCACTTGATTATCAAATCGATCCTACATGGAATGCGAATTAAATGTGAATGCAATAGTTATGTAAGTGAATGACATAATTTAGAATGAGAGTGGATTATGTATAGGATTGAAGTTAAAAGGTAAAAGTTGTATGCAAGAAACTATTGCGTTATGAACTAGCTAGTTGATGTGTTATGTACGATAGTAATAAAGTATGATGATACATATCCCTTATATGCGCTAATAAACTAACGAAAGACAGATATTGCATGATTTGAAAGCCGAATGAATGAATGTATGTAAGCTAATCGTGTTATAATTATGACGACATGTACGGATAGGAGTCATGTCAATAGGGGCACAAACATGGAAGCGCCACGGGTCGAAGGTAAACACTAAAGCTATGTGTAAATTCGGACGCATGAGGTAAGTATTTCCCGGACTCCCTCTTAAGTAGTAAAGAGATTCCTTACATAATAATGTTAGTAGTTGTGTCAAAACGTGAATTTGATGATAATATCAAGTATTAGTACCAAGTGAGTGATTATTCGGAATCACTCCTTAAGGTAGTAAAGTACGGTTATGTAATAGTTATTTAAGTATGCTATTGGAAATTAGAAAGGTATGGGTATGTAGAAGTAAAGGTTTCTGCTAAGTCGATACAAATGGTCAAAATGAGAGTTTACTCGTTTTGGTATAATTTGCATAAGTGACGATAAAGTATAATAATTGTTAGAAGATAAGTGAATTTTTTTGTTGATGATAATATCAAGTAAGTAGTATTGAGTAAGTGATTTTCCGGAATCACTTCTTAGTTTATTTAAGCAAGTTTATGCGCTAGTTATTTAAGTATGATAATCGGAGTCTAATAAGGTTTGGTTATATAGAAGTGAAGGTTTCCGTTAAGTAGACCAAACGGGTCAAAATAAAGTAAAACGCAAACCGGGTAATGGGAGCGTAAAAAATGAATTATTGATCCGGGTAATAGAGCTTAGATATGTTAAGAAATGAACCCCAAGCGATTAAAATAAGTTTGGATAGGTTTGGATGTAAAATGGGTGAAAAATAAACGTGCAGAGCTGACACGGCCGGGTGAAGGTTCTGTGAAAAATATATGTTTACTTGACACGGCCGGGTGGACACTTGACACGGCCCGGTGAATGGGCTGAAAAAAGAAAGAAGAAAAAAATATATAATTTCTTGTTTTTAATTCTTTTGTTCAAATGCTTTGATTTCTAATCATTTGAATGAAATTGCATGATAGGTAACGATGTACTTTAGACCTCGGGGGTGAAAGGAAATTTTACTAATAAAATTTCACTTCGTATAGTTGATTTAAATGAATGAGTTTAATGTATACCGGGAATCGGGTTCATAAACCCCATGTACGGAACTCCGGATAATGTAAAACTTCTATAGTTATAATGTTCATATGGGTATTGAGTATAAACAAATGAGTTGTTTGGTAAAAACATGAACGGGTCAATAATTAGTAAATGAATACTAAGTCGAAAACATATAAGTCGTAAACATGCGAATGGATGGGACTTGTTTATAACTAGGTCTATTATCGGATAATATGATAGTATACGTACATGAGTATAGAGTGGTAAGTAAGAGCTTGTAGGTGCGTATGTATGTAGGAATGTATGCGTGTATAAATGTAATTTGCTATGAATGTATGTGGTTATGGTTTTCAATATGTATGAGTATCGATGATTCCTAATAATGTGCCTTGAGATTGGAAGGTAATGAAGGAATGAGAACGTCAAGTTCATAAGGAATTGAAGCCGAACTTGGAACAAGAGACTTAAAGAGGATGATTGAGTGAATCCAAGCTTATATTGTCAAATGTGAAATGATTTTCGACTATATAGAATTATGTTGTATGGTGTTGTGAGTGACTAACAGTTAAGTTGTTTATGATGTTCACAGGAATTACACGGATCTCCTATATTGCTAACAAAGACAAGTAGGCGTAGATCGAGTCAAAGAGCAAGGATTATACGGAAAGAACGGTCACATAGCTTTAATTATGTAACGCCTTAAAATGATACCTGGAAGTGAATGTTGTAAATTCATTTTAGTAAATGTTTAACAGTTTTGTATTTGGGCCTTCATGTAAGTAATGTTTCTAATAAAGAAAGAAATTTTAAGGCTCTTTTTCCGCTGCGTCGTTTTTATGGTTAAACATGTTTGGGCGTAACAGATCACAATGATATCACACAAGCTTGTTTGATGGCGGAATCACACAAACAAGCAACGATTCAACACAAGAAAGGAGATGAAGTAGAAAGATTCTTGATTGATGATTATAGATCTTGCATACAAAAGAGAATTGTCAAATACAAGATATTCTTGATGTCACCAACACTAATGACCTAATCACAATTTACTATTTATAAAAATTGTTTAGGGAGGATGCTCCCTAAACCCTAAGCCAATTTTCATAAAAGCCCACTCCAATATCCCCTAATCCACTTAGCCACTAATCCATAAACCTAACAAGTGTCTAACAATCTCCCCCTAGGTTTACTGGATTAGTAGCTGCATCATTTTGTGGTCCGCCTCGACCCGGTAGTGGATCAACAAACATATGGTGCCTCAAAATGTTTGCAACAGCACTCGTCCATTCCTTCGCACATACTTCATACTTGTCATTAGAGCGAATTTGATGATTGGATAGAACCGTGATGTCTTCCTCACGAAAACTCATCAGATCATAGGAATTTGGAATCCGGATAGATTGCTATTGAGTTACAATCACAGCTTCGGCCATCTTGGGGTCATAGGCCCAGAATTTGAAGTTTCTAAGAATTCTCTTTTCGAACTTTTTGTTGATCGGAATAATCTTCTCTTTGTCGGTTGCTGGCCAAATGACAGACTTGACAGTACGCTTGGTATGGGGGTCACGAACCCCAGGATTCCTTCTGACTATAGGCTCAGCTGTCTTCATCGTTGCAAAGTTGCTTTTCACTTCCTTCTCAAGTCTTTAATGAAAGGCCCAACCTCTGCCTCTTTGATTTGGCTCTTGATCATGATATGGGGCACGCAGGAGACTTTTCAAGTCGATCTTCGTCCACGACTCAAACTGCGATTCTTTTGCATAGTACTCCCGATGCCCGCATTCACGTGTGATCAGCCACATCTGCTTGTCCTGTTCATACCCCCAGTTTGCGACTTTAGACTTATTTCCCACTTTATCATAATGTATGGATCCCAATTCCATCACAAATCTGTCAGGCCTTTTTTTCGGATCCTTTAACTGAAAGTTTTCATCGAGAGGATTCATGTCTTGGTTCTTCATCACCAACATCAGTTTGTTGCTCTGTTTCTTCTTAAGCTTCTTGCTGCTCTTCTTCTTTGGCTCAGCAGCCAGATAGGCATTCAGGCCAGCTTCATGTTCGGCATTTACTGCTGCTCTCTCTTCAGGGGTTTGCACTGGACGACCGACTTTAAATTGTTCATCTTCTTTATCAATGAATTCATTTCCAAACTTTTTCTCCAGCTTCGCCTTCAGATCGTACACAACAGACATTAACATACCCAAATCACCTTGCAGCTAATCTATTGTTTGATCCTTGTTAGAGATTTGAGTCTAACGAGAGGAAAGCTGAGCTTCTTTCAAGGCAGAGTCTTGTTGCAGCGATGAAATCTGAGTTTCCTTCATAGAAGCGTCCTGTTCCAACACAACCACTCGTCGTCGCAATCTTGCCACATTTGCATCTTCATCACTATTCACTATCACTATCACTATCACTCTGTTCAATGACTTGTCTGTTCTCTGTTGCATAATGGAATGCAGCTTCAAACCTAACACCACTCGAGCTTTTTGGGTGCGAGGGGGTCGATTCAAAGTCAAAATTGAAATCATACAGATTAGGCTCTTGTGTGTTGGTTTCCTTAGTGGCAGTGGTGGACTTTGGATCAGAGGACATAGCAGGCTCTGGATTAGAAACTGGGCCAGTAAAATCAGGATCAAGAGCAGTGTTAGCTCTTTGTTTCTCGCTTGATACTTGTTCAGCATCATCTGTAATTACTTCAATTTCAGCTTGAACTTTAGAGACTATTTTAGTTTCAACTTGAACTTTAGAGGTAGGTGCGGATGGAGGGTTTCCGTCACCACCCTGCAAGGTCAAGAGTAGGGCTGCTAAGTTTTCAGCTGATATCAGATCTAGTTGTCTCACGGTTTCCTCTTCCTTCTCAGACACAATCACTTCCACTTCACTGTCAGAGTCGGTTTCTTCTTCACTAGAGTCTGATTCTGAATCTGAATCAAGTATCTCAGTTTCAACCTCAGCTTCGTTGGTAGCCACTTACTGTACTTGCTGCACATCATGTTCTTCAGCTATTTGTGCATTCATCGGTTGAGGAGTTGGTACAACTGGTACTACAGGCACAACGTCGCTAAATCTTCCGTGCTTCTCAAGCGGAAATTTTCCAATAAAGTTATGCTGTTTGGCTCTCTTGAATCTATATGCATTTTCGAAGCAGCTTGGCCCCAGAGGCTTCAAATTCACGTAGTTCGGTCCCTTGATAAACTCCGGGTGTTTCTGATCTAAAATCATCTGGATGAATCTTGGATAAAGCATAAAGATCGTCTTCTTTGAGTGTTCGAGCATCTTCTTCATGTTGTCGAAAATAAATGCTGAAAACTTGTAATCCCATTCGTTGACTAATGCCACTAGGGCACAGGTCTGTGTCTTGTTCAACTGATCATACCCACCCATGTTCTCTGCAATGCATTGCAGGAAGATGTGCACTAATAATCTCCAGTACGGCAGGAAAAGCTTCTTCAGCACAGTGGGATAACTTCTTTCATAGCTCATTCTTCGCAGTGCTGCAAGTACTCTGCTTTGCTCAAATGATGTTGGAAAATGCGGTTGATCCCTAAACTTTAACACCTCATGAATAACGACATCTGTGACAATAACCTCCTTCTTCTGCACCATAGCTTCAATGGCTCCAGCTCCATTAGTGCCCCTTCTGTTTACTTTGGCTGTGTTCCAAAAGGTATTGACGCAGTTGTTGCAGATCAGTGGTTCTGTTCTTAATGCGTGAGTGATCAGGCAGTTGTTTAGACCGGCTATCAGCGAGCCAAACATCTCCGCATATTCGGCTGGAGGGTCCAAAAGATATCCAGCTTGGTTATGAAAGAGCTCCTGTGACAACTCGAACTTTCAAGGTTAATGACGTTTAATTTTGTGACCTTAACCTCTCGTTATCCCATTCCAATGTGTTAAACGTGTTGTACTATTATAACTCTGATTAAATCCATTCATATATGATAACTCGATTAAACTATATGCTTGAGTATTTGGGTCGTAAGTTTAGTTGGGCCACTAGTAGGCTAGGTCACACCCACACCTCATGCGTATATGGGCCACACACATATCCCTTGTGCTGCACTCTATCCATAAAAACCAATTCGGCCCACACACTCTGATGCGTGTCAGTGTGTATATATTTTTTATATATATTTAAGCCCTTTTTACACTTTTAGCCAAGTTTTAAATTTATAAAACACGATATTCACTAACACTAAACACACATATGGGCAAGTGCACCCATCGTGGACGTAGTATAGTGTTGGTAAGATACCGAGGTCGTCCAAGGACACAAGAGCTTTTAATACCGGTTTATCCTCAACGTCTAATCAAATCAAAAAGGTTAGAAAAATGTTTTAAACTAAGAAAATAAAAACTAACTAAATGCTGAAAATAAAAATAAAATAAAAACAGATAGACAAGATGAATCACTTGGATCCGACACGTGTGTTAGTATAACCTTTGATTATTTTCACACTTTTGCACTTGTTTAAGAGATTATCTTAGTTATTGTAGTAGGCCCCTCTTTTGAAGGCGACGTTACCCTCAACCCAGTAGTTTGAGTCAGCAAGGATACAATCCTAAAGGGTCGGATTATTGAAAGATAATGAATTAAGTTATTAATGCAAATTGTGGTAGGCCCCGCTTTTGGCGGTGACGTTACCCTCGGCTAAGTAGTCTGAGTCAGCAGGGATACAGTCCTAAATAGCCGGGTTATAGTATTAATAGTAGTTAACTTATGAGGGGGTCAAAGAGTTTGGATCCCCGCCATCCAATACCTATGGGCATTGAAGGAGATCCTACTAAATTTGACCCAGGTCCCAAGCAGGACCTCTAAACGCTGAACAAGGGCAAGACCCTTACCAAACCGTTCCCTTAACCCCCGACCAGGTAGCCAACATATCTCCATATAGACCGTGGAGATATGAATGGTGAAAATCTTTTATTTTATATAGACAGTAAAATAATGCCAAGACACCACGGACAAACGATAAGGAAAGATCACCTTCAACATAAGTAACTAGTTATTAAAGTCATTAATACAAAACCAAATAAAAAGTGCAAAAGATTAAAAATAAAAAGTATTATACTAAACACTTGTCTTCACCAAGTGATGTAAGAGACTTAGGCAAACATGGCCTTGATTGTCAAGAACTCTTACGATCAATCTTGGATCCCGAGACGACTCACACACTCTACGATGGACAATGGATGATGGTGGTGGATGATGGTGTTATGGTGGTGGTGGGTGGTGGATGAGGTGTGAGAGAGGTGGTGTGCCAAGGGATGAGAGAGAATGAAGCCAAGCTCCTCTATTTATAGGCTGAACAGAAGGCTGGACACGGCCCCGTGTCCGCTGGACACGGCCCCGTGCCCGCCTGACACTCTCTCTCCTCATTAATTGTAATTGTGAATTACAATTAATGCGCCTGCTGTACTTTCACCACGCCCCCGTGCTCGCTGGACACGGCCCCGTGGTGGGCAATGGAAGCTTCTACTGGTTTGTCTTTTCTGCTGCTTCCTGGGCACGCCCCCGTGTTCGCTGGACACGGGGCGTGTTCAGACTCTGTTTCTTCTCCTTTGCCTTGGGAGGTGCCGTTGAGGGTCCGGGCAATCCACTTTTGTTCCTTTTTCTTGTATTTATGGTAGAATTAGTTGTCTTTTTGCTTCTTTTGTGATTTTGAGCTCATTTCATCCTGAAAATACAAAAGGAAGACAAAAACACTCTTTTTCCAACATTAGTACTAAAAAAGGGTTAGTTTTATGCCTTAATTGATGTGATTTATATGTTGCATTTTACACACATCAAATACCCCGACACTTGAACTTTTGCTTGTCCTCAAGCAAAATTCTTTAAATGTGGCTTACACTCCCAAATGGAATAGGTAGAAGAGAAGTTTTTTAGCTTGTCCTAGAGTGTCGGGAATCCAAGGTTTTTATAGGTTTTATTTTTATTTATTTACAATCCTATTCGTTATGATTTATTTTGAACTTTTCATAAGATGAATTACTTATTTGGGCATAGCATGCCTTATTAAAATTCCATTTATATACAAGTTCACATACCTCACGGGAGATCACTCAACACTCGGCCGAAGGTGTATATTTTAGTGAATCACTCGAGAGCGGCACGGAACTTACGTCTTCCATAGGCTTGCCAAGCAATCAATCCTCCTCCTTTTTAACTTTTTACCTTTGTAAATATCAAGAGGACTTTTTGGGTGAAGGCTTGGGTTTAAAGGTGGGTGGTTGGTTAGTGGTTAGTAAAAAGGGCGAAAATCGTAACAAGCGTCGGTTTTCGTGAAGTACCTTGTTTTTAGTGACTTTTTATTTTGAAGTATTTCTCCAAACAAGCTTTTATAGCTTTTGTTTGTTTTTGACTTCATCAAATATTTTTTTTTTGATCGTCACATAAAAAGGTGATGTTTACGAAAAAGCGGACTTGTTACTAAAAAAAAATAAATAAAAAGGTTTTTGGTGGGTAAAAAGGGTTTTGGGGTAATGAAATGAAAGGTTTAGGCTCAAAGGGGCTATCTAGGGGGATTTTGGGTAGGTAAAAAAAAATGAAAAATAATGGTTTTGAAAGAAAAAAAATGGTTAGTCCTAATGCCTCCATCATTTACTTACTTGGGTTTAAGTTGGTAAGGACCGGGAATGTATCGTCGTGGCAAGTTCTAGATTTGTAAGGACCGAGCGGCTATTCACACAAGAAACGAAAAATGAGCATTTAATCTAAATATGTGTATTTTTGTGCTCAATAAAGGCTCAAAACTCACTTTTGTGGGAATGGGTTTTTAATGTGACCAAGCATATATAATCGAATTTTTAACTAGACTTGTTATGCCGTTTCATAATTTTCTTATGTTGGTTCCTTTTTTATCACGACGCTATCGGTTGTAAACTTGTAAAAATATAACCTTTTTAGAACTTGTTATTCCCAACTTAAACTAAGACAAGTAAATAAAAAAAATGAAAAAGTTTTTGAAAAAATTTGGGGTGTTTAGCGGTTCCAATAGAGTTTTGTGTAAGGCTTGTGTTTAGGATTTTGCAAAATTTCAAGGTTTTAGCATCCCCCCCACACTTAAATTACACATTGTCCTCAATGTGTCCAAAAATAATGTTTTTGGTTGATTAGAATGTATAAAAGTGGGTTAAAAAGCAAAGATTTATGTTACTGGCATCCTGGACACGGCCCCGTGTTCACCGGGCACGGCCCCGTGGTCAAGTGCCAGTAACAAAAATTACAGAATTGAAACAGAAGCCTGGACACGGGGGCGTGTCCGCTGAACACGGCCCGTGTCCAGTTACCTGAACTGGGTGATTTTCTGCAGGGGCTCAGCACGGGGCCGTGTTGGTTGGGCACGGCCCGTGTTGAGCCTTCTGTGATGGAGAATTTTGTCGGGTTGCTCTGTTCTTCGTGCATGGTTCCATTTTTCTCGTTCCCTTTTTCATCCATTACCACCATGAGTGTGTTTTATTCTGCAAAAACTAAAAGATTAAACTAAACTAAACTAAGGATAGATCCGCGGAATGCCTCCGTGGTGCGCCACGTTTATAAGGGTCCTTGGCTAGACCCGATTCCCGGTTATATATCTTCTGAGTGGAGTGCCTTGCTTCCCAAGTTACACCGTCGGAGAGCGGCATCCAAGCTTGAATCAATAACCTTCATGTAATTGACTGGGTCGCCGTCCTCTATTTTCTTCCCAACTCCGAACTTCACCTCATCGTCCCCATACCTCAAAGTCAGTGTCCCATCATTCATGTCTACCACTGCTTGTGCTGTGGCAAGGAAGGGTCTCCCTAGGATAAGGGGGACCTCGGTGTCTTCCTCCATGTCGAGTATGACAAAGTCAACTGGATAAACGAATCTGCTTACCCTTACCAAGACATTCTCGATGACACCTTGTGGGAACTTGACTGATCGATCAGCGAGTTGTATGCTTATTTTTGTAGGGCTCGTGGTTCCCAAGCCAAGCCTTTTGAACATCGATGAGGGCATGAGGTTAATGCTAGCCCCTAAGTCGGCCAAGGCATTGCGAACGGGTGATTCCCCTATTGAGCATGGAATCGTGAAACTTCCGGGATCGATTTTCTTTTGGGGTAGTTTATTGAGTACGAGGGCAGAGCATTCTTCGCCTAAATTAACTAATTGCAAATTTTCAATTTTCTTTTTATGTGTAAGGAAGTCCCTCATAAATTTAGAATATTTGGGCATTTGGGTTAGGACTTCGATAAAAAGAATATTGACATGCAACTGTTTTAACAGACTTTCGAATTTTGCGAACTGCTCATTGGTCTTTTGACGAATTAACCTACCAGGGTACGGAACTCGAGGAGCCTTGGTAGGCTCTGGTGATGGGGCAGAGTTCTTTTCTTGCAGATGTGTTGGCATTGTTTCTTCCGTTGGTGGAGGTACTTCTGCAGGCCCCACGGTGCGGTTTCGTAGTGTGATGAGGTGAACTTGCGCCTTTGGGTTTGTTTCGGTATTGCTAGGTAATGCGCCTTGCGGTCTCTCGGAAAAATTTTGTGCTAGTTGATTTATTTGTTTTTCTATGTTTTGAATGCTAGCTTGTTGATTCCTAAAATTAGATTCTAATTGTATAAATCTCTCCGAGTTTTTCTTATCAGTGTCGGAGACGAGGCGAGATATAGTATCTTCGAGCCTTTCTCGTCCACCTTGTTGTTGAGTGAAATTTTGTGACTCATTTCTTGATTGCTGAAAGTTTGTTCGTTAGGTTTGTTGGTTACTACTATTGCCGGTTTCCCTCCAACCAAGGTTTGGGTGGTTTCGCCATCCTTGGTTGTAAGTTCCCGTTGGAGGACCCGACGGCCTAGGTCTATTATCAATGTAGTTTACCATTTCTTGCTGATCGTCTGTTTCTTTCATGCAACTCCAATTTTCATGTGACCCACCACACCCTTCACAAGCCATAACCGAGACTGTTTTTGTCATTTCTAATTTTTTTATTTTTGAAGAAAGGGCCTCGATTTGGGCTTGTAAAGAGGTGCTTTCGTCGACCTTATGGGCGCCCGGGGCGATAGACTTATTTTCCCGGGGAGTGTGCCATTGAAAATTGGTTTGAGCAATTTCCTCAATCTGATTATATATTTCGTGTGGGCGTCGATTACCTAAAAGTCCCCCGGAGCTAGAATCAAGTGTCTGCCTAGTGTGTGGCAACAATCCATTGTAGAAAGTGGATACTTGTTGCCATATTGCGAGGCCGTGATGGGGACACTTGCGTAATAGCTCCTTGAACCTTTCCCATGTTTCATATAAGGATTCCCCGTCCTCTTGTGAGTATGTATTAATTTCAGCCATTAATTTAGCAGTTTTAGAAGGAGGGAAATACTTATATAGAAACTTTTGGGCTAGTTCATCCCAGGTGTTTACCGATCCAGCTGGGAGGGTGTTGAGCCAAGCTTTCGCTCGGTCTTTTAGTGAGAATGGAAACATACGGAGGCGGATGGCGTCGTTTGATGCTCCATTGATCCGAAAGGTATCACATATTTCTAAGAAATTAGTTATATGTAGATGAGGATCCTCGTCCGCAAGCCCGTGGAAGGTTGCGGAGTTTTGGAGCATTTGTATCAAATGCGGTCGAAGTTCGAAGTTATTGGCTTCGACATTCAGAACGTTGATAGCGGCACCTAGATTACCTACGGTGGGCCGTAGATAATCCATAAGGGTACGTTGGTCCGCCATTGGGGGTGGATCACCCGAAACCTTCTCTTGGTTTTTGGCTTTTAACCTTTTTCTGAGAAAGCGTTCGGGTTCTTCTAGCGGTTCCTTTATGTCTTTATTGGAACTGGAGCTCATACACTATGTGAGGATGGCGTCGGGTTCCAAGTCCTGCAATAAAAACAGAAAAGAATGTTGGTCAGAAGGTTCACCACGGCCCCGTGTTGAGCGAACACGGCCCCGTGGTCGGAATTACAGTGATTGTTTTTCAGATCCCAGTTACTGGAAGTTGGACATGGCCCCGTGCTGCACCGGCACGACCCCGTGGTCAGCCTTCTGTAACTTGAAAAACAAAAACTGCCAGTAACGTTGCTGAGCACAGCCCGTGTCCGACCAGGCACGGCCCCGTGCTGAGATCTGCAGAAGCTGAAAATCTAAGAAAAATCCTAAAAAATTAAAGAAAAATAAAAATATGATTAGGCCGTTGATTCCTAACTTTCTTAAAATCCTTGTGTCCCCGGCAACGGCGCCAAAAACTTGATGCGTGTCAGTGTGTATATATTTTTGATATATATTTAAGCCCTTTTTACACTTTTAGCCAAGTTTTAAATTTATAAAACACGATATTCACTAACACTAAACACACATATGGGCAAGTGCACCCATCGTGGACGTAGTATAGTGTTGGTAAGATACCGAGGTCGTCCAAGGACACAAGAGCTTTTAATACCGGTTTATCCTCAACGTCTAATCAAATCAAAAAGGTTAGAAAAATGTTTTAAACTAAGAAAATAAAAACTAACTAAATGCTGAAAATAAAAATAAAATAAAAACAGATAGACAAGATGAATCACTTGGATCCGACACGTGTGTTAGTATAACCTTTGATTATTTTCGCACTTTTGCACTTGTTTAAGAGATTATCTTAGTTATTGTAGTAGGCCCCTCTTTTGAAGGCGACGTTACCCTCAACCCAGTAGTTTGAGTCAGCAAGGATACAATCCTAAAGGGTCGGATTATTGAAAGATAATGAATTAAGTTATTAATGCAAATTGTGGTAGGCCCCGCTTTTGGCGGTGACGTTACCCTCGGCTAAGTAGTCTGAGTCAGCAGGGATACAGTCCTAAATAGCCGGGTTATAGTATTAATAGTAGTTAACTTATGAGGGGGTCAAAGAGTTTGGATCCCCGCCATCCAATACCTATGGGCATTGAAGGAGATCCTACTAAATTTGACCAGGTCCCAAGCAGGACCTCTAAACGCTGAACAAGGGCAAGACCCTTACCAAACCGTTCCCTTAACCCCCGACCAGGTAGCCAACATATCTCCATATAGACCGTGGAGATATGAATGGTGAAAATCTTTTATTTTATATAGACAGTAAAATAATGCCAAGACACCACGGACAAACGATAAGGAAAGATCACCTTCAACATAAGTAACTAGTTATTAAAGTCATTAATACAAAACCAAATAAAAAGTGCAAAAGATTAAAAATAAAAAGTATTATACTAAACACTTGTCTTCACCAAGTGATGTAAGAGACTTAGGCAAACATGGCCTTGATTGTCAAGAACTCTTACGATCAATCTTGGATCCCGAGACGACTCACACACTCTACGATGGACAATGGATGATGGTGGTGGATGATGGTGTTATGGTGGTGGTGGGTGGTGGATGAGGTGTGAGAGAGGTGGTGTGCCAAGGGATGAGAGAGAATGAAGCCAAGCTCCTCTATTTATAGGCTGAACAGAAGGCTGGACACGGCCCCGTGTCCGCTGGACACGGCCCCGTGCCCGCCTGACACTCTCTCTCCTCATTAATTGTAATTGCGAATTACAATTAATGCGCCTGCTGTACTTTCACCACGCCCCCGTGCTCGCTGGACACGGCCCCGTGGTGGGCAATGGAAGCTTCTACTGGTTTGTCTTTTCTGCTGCTTCCTGGGCACGCCCCCGTGTTCGCTGGACACGGGGCGTGTTCAGACTCTGTTTCTTCTCCTTTGCCTTGGGAGGTGCCGTTGAGGGTCCGGGCAATCCACTTTTGTTCCTTTTTCTTGTATTTATGGTAGAATTAGTTGTCTTTTTGCTTCTTTTGTGATTTTGAGCTCATTTCATCCTGAAAATACAAAAGGAAGACAAAAACACTCTTTTTCCAACATTAGTACTAAAAAAGGGTTAGTTTTATGCCTTAATTGATGTGATTTATATGTTGCATTTTACACACATCAAATACCCCGACACTTGAACTTTTGCTTGTCCTCAAGCAAAATTCTTTAAATGTGGCTTACACTCCCAAATGGAATAGGTAGAAGAGAAGTTTTTTAGCTTGTCCTAGAGTGTCGGGAATCCAAGGTTTTTATAGGTTTTATTTTTATTTATTTACAATCCTATTCGTTATGATTTATTTTGAACTTTTCATAAGATGAATTACTTATTTGGGCATAGCATGCCTTATTAAAATTCCATTTATATACAAGTTCACATACCTCACGGGAGATCACTCAACACTCGGCCGAAGGTGTATATTTTAGTGAATCACTCGAGAGCGGCACGGAACTTACGTCTTCCATAGGCTTGCCAAGCAATCAATCCTCCTCCTTTTTAACTTTTTACCTTTGTAAATATCAAGAGGACTTTTTGGGTGAAGGCTTGGGTTTAAAGGTGGGTGGTTGGTTAGTGGTTAGTAAAAAGGGCGAAAATCGTAACAAGCGTCGGTTTTCGTGAAGTACCTTGTTTTTAGTGACTTTTTATTTTGAAGTATTTCTCCAAACAAGCTTTTATAGCTTTTGTTTGTTTTTGACTTCATCAAATATTTTTTTTTTGATCGTCACATAAAAAGGTGATGTTTACGAAAAAGCGGACTTGTTACTAAAAAAAAATAAATAAAAAGGTTTTTGGTGGGTAAAAAGGGTTTTGGGGTAATGAAATGAAAGGTTTAGGCTCAAAGGGGCTATCTAGGGGGATTTTGGGTAGGTAAAAAAAAATGAAAAATAATGGTTTTGAAAGAAAAAAAATGGTTAGTCCTAATGCCTCCATCATTTACTTACTTGGGTTTAAGTTGGTAAGGACCGGGAATGTATCGTCGTGGCAAGTTCTAGATTTGTAAGGACCGAGCGGCTATTCACACAAGAAACGAAAAATGAGCATTTAATCTAAATATGTGTATTTTTGTGCTCAATAAAGGCTCAAAACTCACTTTTGTGGGAATGGGTTTTTAATGTGACCAAGCATATATAATCGAATTTTTAACTAGACTTGTTATGCCGTTTCATAATTTTCTTATGTTGGTTCCTTTTTTATCACGACGCTATCGGTTGTAAACTTGTAAAAATATAACCTTTTTAGAACTTGTTATTCCCAACTTAAACTAAGACAAGTAAATAAAAAAAATGAAAAAGTTTTTGAAAAAATTTGGGGTGTTTAGCGGTTCCAATAGAGTTTTGTGTAAGGCTTGTGTTTAGGATTTTGCAAAATTTCAAGGTTTTAGCATCCCCCCCACACTTAAATTACACATTGTCCTCAATGTGTCCAAAAATAATGTTTTTGGTTGATTAGAATGTATAAAAGTGGGTTAAAAAGCAAAGATTTATGTTACTGGCATCCTGGACACGGCCCCGTGTTCACCGGGCACGGCCCCGTGGTCAAGTGCCAGTAACAAAAATTACAGAATTGAAACAGAAGCCTGGACACGGGGGCGTGTCCGCTGAACACGGCCCGTGTCCAGTTACCTGAACTGGGTGATTTTCTGCAGGGGCTCAGCACGGGGCCGTGTTGGTTGGGCACGGCCCGTGTTGAGCCTTCTGTGATGGAGAATTTTGTCGGGTTGCTCTGTTCTTCGTGCATGGTTCCATTTTTCTCGTTCCCTTTTTCATCCATTACCACCATGAGTGTGTTTTATTCTGCAAAAACTAAAAGATTAAACTAAACTAAACTAAGGATAGATCCGCGGAATGCCTCCGTGGTGCGCCACGTTTATAAGGGTCCTTGGCTAGACCCGATTCCCGGTTATATATCTTCTGAGTGGAGTGCCTTGCTTCCCAAGTTACACCGTCGGAGAGCGGCATCCAAGCTTGAATCAATAACCTTCATGTAATTGACTGGGTCGCCGTCCTCTATTTTCTTCCCAACTCCGAACTTCACCTCATCGTCCCCATACCTCAAAGTCAGTGTCCCATCATTCATGTCTACCACTGCTTGTGCTGTGGCAAGGAAGGGTCTCCCTAGGATAAGGGGGACCTCGGTGTCTTCCTCCATGTCGAGTATGACAAAGTCAACTGGATAAACGAATCTGCTTACCCTTACCAAGACATTCTCGATGACACCTTGTGGGAACTTGACTGATCGATCAGCGAGTTGTATGCTTATTTTTGTAGGGCTCGTGGTTCCCAAGCCAAGCCTTTTGAACATCGATGAGGGCATGAGGTTAATGCTAGCCCCTAAGTCGGCCAAGGCATTGCGAACGGGTGATTCCCCTATTGAGCATGGAATCGTGAAACTTCCGGGATCGATTTTCTTTTGGGGTAGTTTATTGAGTACGAGGGCAGAGCATTCTTCGCCTAAATTAACTAATTGCAAATTTTCAATTTTCTTTTTATGTGTAAGGAAGTCCCTCATAAATTTAGAATATTTGGGCATTTGGGTTAGGACTTCGATAAAAAGAATATTGACATGCAACTGTTTTAACAGACTTTCGAATTTTGCGAACTGCTCATTGGTCTTTTGACGAATTAACCTACCAGGGTACGGAACTCGAGGAGCCTTGGTAGGCTCTGGTGATGGGGCAGAGTTCTTTTCTTGCAGATGTGTTGGCATTGTTTCTTCCGTTGGTGGAGGTACTTCTGCAGGCCCCACGGTGCGGTTTCGTAGTGTGATGAGGTGAACTTGCGCCTTTGGGTTTGTTTCGGTATTGCTAGGTAATGCGCCTTGCGGTCTCTCGGAAAAATTTTGTGCTAGTTGATTTATTTGTTTTTCTATGTTTTGAATGCTAGCTTGTTGATTCCTAAAATTAGATTCTAATTGTATAAATCTCTCCGAGTTTTTCTTATCAGTGTCGGAGACGAGGCGAGATATAGTATCTTCGAGCCTTTCTCGTCCACCTTGTTGTTGAGTGAAATTTTGTGACTCATTTCTTGATTGCTGAAAGTTTGTTCGTTAGGTTTGTTGGTTACTACTATTGCCGGTTTCCCTCCAACCAAGGTTTGGGTGGTTTCGCCATCCTTGGTTGTAAGTTCCCGTTGGAGGACCCGACGGCCTAGGTCTATTATCAATGTAGTTTACCATTTCTTGCTGATCGTCTGTTTCTTTCATGCAACTCCAATTTTCATGTGACCCACCACACCCTTCACAAGCCATAACCGAGACTGTTTTTGTCATTTCTAATTTTTTTATTTTTGAAGAAAGGGCCTCGATTTGGGCTTGTAAAGAGGTGCTTTCGTCGACCTTATGGGCGCCCGGGGCGATAGACTTATTTTCCCGGGGAGTGTGCCATTGAAAATTGGTTTGAGCAATTTCCTCAATCTGATTATATATTTCGTGTGGGCGTCGATTACCTAAAAGTCCCCCGGAGCTAGAATCAAGTGTCTGCCTAGTGTGTGGCAACAATCCATTGTAGAAAGTGGATACTTGTTGCCATATTGCGAGGCCGTGATGGGGACACTTGCGTAATAGCTCCTTGAACCTTTCCCATGTTTCATATAAGGATTCCCCGTCCTCTTGTGAGTATGTATTAATTTCAGCCATTAATTTAGCAGTTTTAGAAGGAGGGAAATACTTATATAGAAACTTTTGGGCTAGTTCATCCCAGGTGTTTACCGATCCAGCTGGGAGGGTGTTGAGCCAAGCTTTCGCTCGGTCTTTTAGTGAGAATGGAAACATACGGAGGCGGATGGCGTCGTTTGATGCTCCATTGATCCGAAAGGTATCACATATTTCTAAGAAATTAGTTATATGTAGATGAGGATCCTCGTCCGCAAGCCCGTGGAAGGTTGCGGAGTTTTGGAGCATTTGTATCAAATGCGGTCGAAGTTCGAAGTTATTGGCTTCGACATTCAGAACGTTGATAGCGGCACCTAGATTACCTACGGTGGGCCGTAGATAATCCATAAGGGTACGTTGGTCCGCCATTGGGGGTGGATCACCCGAAACCTTCTCTTGGTTTTTGGCTTTTAACCTTTTTCTGAGAAAGCGTTCGGGTTCTTCTAGCGGTTCCTTTATGTCTTTATTGGAACTGGAGCTCATACACTATGTGAGGATGGCGTCGGGTTCCAAGTCCTGCAATAAAAACAGAAAAGAATGTTGGTCAGAAGGTTCACCACGGCCCCGTGTTGAGCGAACACGGCCCCGTGGTCGGAATTACAGTGATTGTTTTTCAGATCCCAGTTACTGGAAGTTGGACATGGCCCCGTGCTGCACCGGCACGACCCCGTGGTCAGCCTTCTGTAACTTGAAAAACAAAAACTGCCAGTAACGTTGCTGAGCACAGCCCGTGTCCGACCAGGCACGGCCCCGTGCTGAGATCTGCAGAAGCTGAAAATCTAAGAAAAATCCTAAAAAATTAAAGAAAAATAAAAATATGATTAGGCCGTTGATTCCTAACTTTCTTAAAATCCTTGTGTCCCCGGCAACGGCGCCAAAAACTTGATGCGTGTCAGTGTGTATATATTTTTGATATATATTTAAGCCCTTTTTACACTTTTAGCCAAGTTTTAAATTTATAAAACACGATATTCACTAACACTAAACACACATATGGGCAAGTGCACCCATCGTGGACGTAGTATAGTGTTGGTAAGATACCGAGGTCGTCCAAGGACACAAGAGCTTTTAATACCGGTTTATCCTCAACGTCTAATCAAATCAAAAAGGTTAGAAAAATGTTTTAAACTAAGAAAATAAAAACTAACTAAATGCTGAAAATAAAAATAAAATAAAAACAGATAGACAAGATGAATCACTTGGATCCGACACGTGTGTTAGTATAACCTTTGATTATTTTCGCACTTTTGCACTTGTTTAAGAGATTATCTTAGTTATTGTAGTAGGCCCCTCTTTTGAAGGCGACGTTACCCTCAACCCAGTAGTTTGAGTCAGCAAGGATACAATCCTAAAGGGTCGGATTATTGAAAGATAATGAATTAAGTTATTAATGCAAATTGTGGTAGGCCCCGCTTTTGGCGGTGACGTTACCCTCGGCTAAGTAGTCTGAGTCAGCAGGGATACAGTCCTAAATAGCCGGGTTATAGTATTAATAGTAGTTAACTTATGAGGGGGTCAAAGAGTTTGGATCCCCGCCATCCAATACCTATGGGCATTGAAGGAGATCCTACTAAATTTGACCAGGTCCCAAGCAGGACCTCTAAACGCTGAACAAGGGCAAGACCCTTACCAAACCGTTCCCTTAACCCCCGACCAGGTAGCCAACATATCTCCATATAGACCGTGGAGATATGAATGGTGAAAATCTTTTATTTTATATAGACAGTAAAATAATGCCAAGACACCACGGACAAACGATAAGGAAAGATCACCTTCAACATAAGTAACTAGTTATTAAAGTCATTAATACAAAACCAAATAAAAAGTGCAAAAGATTAAAAATAAAAAGTATTATACTAAACACTTGTCTTCACCAAGTGATGTAAGAGACTTAGGCAAACATGGCCTTGATTGTCAAGAACTCTTACGATCAATCTTGGATCCCGAGACGACTCACACACTCTACGATGGACAATGGATGATGGTGGTGGATGATGGTGTTATGGTGGTGGTGGGTGGTGGATGAGGTGTGAGAGAGGTGGTGTGCCAAGGGATGAGAGAGAATGAAGCCAAGCTCCTCTATTTATAGGCTGAACAGAAGGCTGGACACGGCCCCGTGTCCGCTGGACACGGCCCCGTGCCCGCCTGACACTCTCTCTCCTCATTAATTGTAATTGCGAATTACAATTAATGCGCCTGCTGTACTTTCACCACGCCCCCGTGCTCGCTGGACACGGCCCCGTGGTGGGCAATGGAAGCTTCTACTGGTTTGTCTTTTCTGCTGCTTCCTGGGCACGCCCCCGTGTTCGCTGGACACGGGGCGTGTTCAGACTCTGTTTCTTCTCCTTTGCCTTGGGAGGTGCCGTTGAGGGTCCGGGCAATCCACTTTTGTTCCTTTTTCTTGTATTTATGGTAGAATTAGTTGTCTTTTTGCTTCTTTTGTGATTTTGAGCTCATTTCATCCTGAAAATACAAAAGGAAGACAAAAACACTCTTTTTCCAACATTAGTACTAAAAAAGGGTTAGTTTTATGCCTTAATTGATGTGATTTATATGTTGCATTTTACACACATCACACTCTACTCACTCTATTAAGCCCAATGTGGAGGCCAGACCGAGCCCAACTTGGTTTATGAGGCAGTACGCACATATGTTATACGCATACATGATCATACATCCCCATATTTTCATATCACGTATTACACCTCAAACCCTAGTTCTCTTCTTCCCTCTCAAATGACCCGACGGCAACTTGTACTTATTGGAGCTCCCCATCCTATGAAGCCTCACCTTTTTCCTCGTTCTTGTATGTAACCTGAACCCTCGGTTAGTGAGAACTCATTGCTAAATTAATTTATATTGTTGTTAATCTTGGTTATGCATTTACATGATGAACTATATTGGTATGTATAAGATTCGAAAGTGATTTAGAGTTTCGTCTTAAAAACCGCTAATGAACCAAACTGATTATTAGAATATGGTTAAATGATTTGGTATTGTGTTAATAATTAGTTAGAATATGGCTCATGAAGATCCATTGTGAATTCGATATAACAGTTTATATGATATAGTATTCATGAGTTTTGTCAATATTAATGGTAATGATTAAATTCCTTTGACTTCTTGCAAATGTGTTTGTTTGAATTATTTAATAATCATGTGATAAGCATATAAAACAAGACTGTTGGAATGATTGATTCTATTGGTATAGGTTAGGTTAGGTTTGTATAACAAAGAGAATTGTTGACAAAAATTAAGGATAGTCAACCTAGTTTGAATGTGGTACATGATTTCTGAACTGATATGATGATTGGGACATGTGAGTTGTGCATGTGCAACATGACTGTGTTGGATACCAAGAATTAGTTTAGGACTTTAAGGATTATTTGTTGATGGTTGTGAGTTTAGAATGAATTAAATATGGGTTAGGATGGTTGTTACAACTAGGAAATTGGACTAATAATAATAATATGCAAGTCTGTTTGGGCCAAGGTGTTAAACGAATAATGACATAGTGGTTGGGCTGGTATGGCGAGTGGGCTGCGAACCGGCCAGTGGGCCACCTGTTTTAGGCCGTTGTGCATTGTTACTAGAACTGCAAAGAACTGTTAAGTGATATTGAGCTCGCATGCTATTGGACTGCACACTTCTTGTAGGATTATGTGACATGGGCCGCACACACACACACTCGGATGTGGAACATGCCAGTGGGCCGTTGTAGTGTACGAATGATTTATTATTATGTGAATATATGCAATGTGTTAAGTGATGTTCATGATCGAATGCATGCAATAGTTAAGTGACATGAACTTGCATCGTAAATGTACTATGACCCGGATGTTTGGTATGATATACATGATGTCATATGTTTAGTTGTTTATTGTTTGAGAAATACGTGTGACGGGATACGTGAATTGTGAATTCGTGAAATTGATTGTCTTTGGTAAACTCGATAGGGTTTGACTGATCAACTGTTAAACAAGTAACTAAATCTTACCGAGCAAACCAAAGGTGAGTTCACTGCTCTTTTTCCAAGCATGCATCCCGGGGAGGGATATCGGGTAACATTCCAGGAAGGAACGCTTGTTATTGGGATGTTTGTTATTATACTCAGTTTCTATCACATAAGACCCCTTACATCTACCGACAGTTGCCGGGGAGGCAACGAGGTTATTAGTTGATAGCTATTAGGTTTGGCACCCTCACACTATACCGGGGAGGACGGGTGTGAACTAATTTCCATAAAGCATGACCAATGTTTTGATAGAGACATTTGGGTTGGGCAAATACATCTTGTAGCCATTGCGGTAATCGAGTTAATAACAACATCAAATCAAATCGTTGAACTGTTTTATACATATATCTGGTAACTAAACTTGTTAACAAAACTTTGAACTCACCAGCGTTGTCTGACACACTTGTCTGCATGCTTGCAGGTCGTTAGATGTCTTAGATTTGGAACTTCCTGTCTGGAGTAGCTGGAGTGGTCATGGATCGACTGGAGGGATTTATGTGTATAAGTTATTGATACCATACATTGGTTTTGAAACAGTTTAACTTGGGTTTACTATTTGCTTCCGCTGAACATGTTGGCTTTCATTTAAACTTGTGAATGGTATTTTTATTAATAATTGAGAGTTTCATTTTGAAACTTGTATGGGTTCAACATAATTAGTGGCTCATTGTGGTACGTCACACACCTAATAAGGACATTCCCTATGTGGTATTTTGGGGTGTGACAGTTTGGTATCAGAGCCATTGGTTATAGTGAACTTGGTTTTAAAACGCCTTTATAAAACCAGACTATAACCGAACAGATCCGAAATCGACCATGACACTCGGCTCCAGATTGCAAGGTTCGTCTCTCATATACTCATTGTACTGCATAATTAGTGAACACTTACATATGATATTGCATGTGATTGCACGTTTAGCACAACAGTATGAATTCATGTATTACTTGCATGTGTTTTGTGACTGATAGGGTGGTATTTCCCTAAACATTCATGACTTATGTTTCGTGATGCTCTTTGTTTGCTACTCGAGTTTGAGGAACCATTTGACATGAGTTAGGAGGAGCTGAGACGAGCATGCAAATCACAATATTATTGTGGGTGCACACATAATAATAATGTGGGGTGCATGCGAGTCCCAGTGAGGCTTAACAAGTGAAAAAAAGGGGTTCCGTTCTGTTATTTGGTCAATGTGAAACATAACAGTCTATAGGAGTCATAGCAATGATTGTCTCTTACTCGAACATGATCTTTTCACTCCTTTCTGAACCCTTACGAATCTCGATGCTATCGAGTATTACTTGAACAAACTTCTGAATGCCTAGCGAAACGTGTAGAATGTTAGGTGCTTGCACGAACGTCCTTGAGTTGGTTTATACCTTTCTCGCTTCTCTTCGTTTGATGGAACTCTATGTATTGACGTCTTAGACTCCGAAGTGTGATCACTTCTGCAACACTCTCGCAGCATACCGCGTATTACTCAATCAACTTGCTAGATCGATGGACAAAAGGGTGAGCGTAGTATCTTACCGACCTCAGTAATTGGAAAACCCTGATTACCAGCAACGAACACCAACAAAGTGACTGCAATCGAATCTCTAACCCTAGTCAGTGACTGATGGGAGTCAACCTTTACGAACCAATCGGGACATAAGCAATGGCAACTGACTGTAGAATGGAATGTGAAACTCCCCGTACAGTGAGTAGTGCCTTAGCACGTACAATGGAATGTGAAGAGGTGGACCCTGTCGGTGAAAGATCGTAGAGCTCCGTTTCAAATAACATCATTAGAGGCAACAGTCACGGCAACATCAAGGTATTTGTAATGGTAACCAACAGAATGGAAAATGAAGGTGCCTACGATATGGAGTGGCCGTTGTTAAATCAAACGACAACAACCAAGGGAACGACGGCCGTACTAGAAATCCTCGCAACGAGTACAACAACACGGGAAATGATGTTCATGGAAAGACATTTAGGATTGGCGTGGGCGACGCCAGGATTATAACAACATGTTGACCTACATGTTCTTGGTAACTAATCACTTCGTCACTGTTCAGCTTAACCCTGATGCTTCTTGAAACCGAACCTGTTGTGGAATCAACTAAGGGCAAGTCAAATGAAACCTTATATGTCCGTTGGGATGTAAACTCGACCACGTGGGACAAGTGTTCGACGTTGACCTTTTTTTTGCCATCCTCGATAGTTCGATGCAGTAGTTGGTATGGATTGGTTATCTAGATATCGTGTAGTTATACGTGGTGTGAAGGTTAGCAACATATATGCAATGAAAGCCAGAAAGCGTCTACAGAGGGACTACCCCGCTATGTTGGCAACCGTTACTAATGTTTGGGCTAAGAAAATTGGATCGAGGATCCACCAATTGTTCGTGATTCCACTCAGCATGCTACGGGAGGAACTATCAGGTTTACTTCCACAACTATTGGACAGACTCTCAGTTTGATCTCACGCCAGAGGCAGCCCTGATTCTTCGTATTTCTTACCGTTTTGCACCAGGAGGGTTGCTAGAGTTGTCAAATCAACAACAGGGACTGTTGGTCAGGAGCTTTGTCGGACCTAGTTTTTGCTTTGGGGAGCCCCAGTTATATCCAGGAAGATAGGTTGTATCGTTGGATATGTGTACTGATTATTGAGAACCTAACAAGGTAACAGTTAAGAACCGTTTGCTTCAACCATGTATTAAAAACCTATCGACCAGTTGCGAGGGACAAGCTTCCATTTGAGGATTGACTAACGAACGAACTACCATCAGATGGAAGTCCAAGGGGAGAATGCTCTTAGAATGGCATATCAAACGCAATGCGGCCATTTCAACTTTGTACACCAAGATCATTGAGTTGATCAACACACTAGCAGCTTTATGGACCACAAGAATCGACCGTGGTTGTTGATGATGTTTTGAATCATTGCCAGGAGGAAGGAATAACATGGGCGGCATATGTATCCTATTCTAGAGCTCCTGAGGGAGAAGTCACACCACGCGAAGTCTTGTTAAAAGGTAACTTCTGGATTTGAGAGGTACATTTTGGTCATAAAAACAACGAAGTGGGAATACACGTGAATCTCGCTAAGATCCATTTTGTTAGAAACTGATCGGTACCAAAGATCCCTCCAAGGATACAGCAATTTCTTGGCCTCACGAGACACTATCACAGATTCATCACAAGATTTTCGAAGATCATGCAGCCTAAATCTCTTTAGCACAGTAGGGTGTTGTGTTCGTGGAAGACAAAACAGGAGGACGTCTCTTCAGCTTTCAAATCCCAACTCTGCAATGCACTGAGCATCGTCTTTACCTAAGAGTACGGGCGATCTAGTGGTATACCATGATGGTTCGAATCAAAGTCCCAACTACACACCGATGCAAACCCGAGAGAATGATGGCATACGTAATGGAGTTACGACAAGGGACTGCACAACACGCAACCTGCGGTGGAAACCGTGGGCCTTGGATTTAAGTTGGAGGCATTACTTGGACGGTACCGAATGCACTATTTAGACCGATCACAAGGGCCTCCCGTGTACCCTTGTTTCGGAAGAGCTAAATCAGTTAATGGCATCGCTGGATGGAACTTTTGGACGATTACAATGGGGAAACTTGAATGTACACGAGCTTTGCAGCTCACTATCGACTCTAACTTACCTGATCGGACTTGCTCTGTTCAAAACTGGAGAACTGAAGGAAGAGAGTTCTCAAGATTGACCCATGCGGGGCATGGGGAAGTAACTTTTGGCAGGTCAGACGATATTTGTTACTTCATGGAATGAATATGGACCTTACTATACAGCAACCTTAGGGAACTGGTGCAGGCAAAGCACACGGGTTTCGATATCCTATTCATTTGAGTTTTGATAGGATGAATTAAAACAAGAAGACCATGTACGGATGACCGGGCCTGAAGGCCCACATAGCAACGCATGAGAACGATGTTTGACTTGTGGGAAAGTCAAGGTGGGATATTAGCAACCAGAAACACATATATGGAAATGAGAACAGACTGCCATGGATTTTATCACTGGTATACTTATAACTCGAAACAGAAACATTATCACCTAGATGATCATTGATGGACTCACATTACCAGCACACTTTCTTGCAATCAAGAAAACTGACGAGTCTTCACAGTTGTGAATGTTCCTCTGAGAGAGGCGGCTTTTAGGCACGAGGTGCCAACTCTTGTTACCTCTGAATTTGATCTACGCATGATTTATTTTAGGCAATACACCCACCCTTGGCTCACGTCAGGACCAGAGCATTGCTTATCGCCGTTGGACAAACGGTTAGAGTAAACGAACTCTCCTGACACTGGAAGACATGCTGCGAGCATGTGTTTTACTGGCTTTGGTGCAAATTTGAAGGACTCTTACCTATGGTTGAGTACTACTGCGGCAGTTATCATTTTGGTAACCAGACAGCTCTGTTGAGGCATTACATAGACGATAAGGCCAACCTTCTTGTTAGACTGAGATGGTTGACAACTTAATTACTAGTCCAGGACTGGTACTCAAAACTCTTGGGAAGGTTGTTTGGATTGGGAGTCGATTGGCGGCAACGCTTGACTGTCAGGAAAGCTGATAAACTTAGGGAAACGCTGGAAGATCGTTGTAGGCGATCGTATCATGTTGAAAGTCTCACCCTGGGAGGGTGTGGAATGCTTGGGAAGCATGGCGAGCTTAACTGACGTCACGACGGACTATTCAACAGTCTGGGAAGAATCGGTAGCGTAACCTACTAACTCGAGTTACCTGACGAATCGGGTAACATACGCGATGTCATTTATGTTTTGGATCTAAGGCAGTGGTTGTCTGATGAAACACGTGCGATACCTTTACTTGAGAAATTTATCAAACACATGGACCAGGAAGCCAAGGTTCGTTATCATAGTCGTATCATGATTGTGAGAGTTCGTTGGAACTCAAGACGTGGACCGGAGTTCACGTGGGAATACGAGGATCAGATGAAGCTCAAGTATCCTCAACTTTTTCAGGATGACCAATCTAATTCGGCTAATACTGGTGAATTTCGGGACGAAACTCCACTTCAAGTTGGGGATGATGTGGCATCCGAGGAAAACCAGCAGCAATCTTGATTCATCACTTCACTCCTCTGTGCTTACTTATCAAATTTCGGGACGAAATTTCTTTCAAGTTGGGGATGATGTGACAACCCGAACTTTCAAGGTTAATGACGTTTAATTTTGTGATCTTAACCTCTCGTTATCCCATTCCAATGTGTTAAACGTGTTGTACTATTATAACTCTGATTAAATCCATTCATATATGATAACTCGATTAAACTATATGCTTGAGTATTTGGGTCGTAAGTTTAGTTGGGCCACTAGTAGGTTAGGTCACACCCACATCTCATGCGTATATGGGCCACACGCGTATCCCTTGTGCTGCACTCTATCCATAAAAACCAATTCGGCCCACACACTCTACTCACTCTATTAAGCCCAATGTGGAGGCCAGACCGAGCCCAACTTGGTTTATGAGGCAGTACGCACATATGTTATACGCATACATGATCATACATCCCCATATTTTCATATCACGTATTACACCTCAAACCCTAGTTCTCTTCTTCCCTCTCAAACGACCCGACAGTAACTTGTATTCATTGGAGCTCCCCATCCTACGAAGCATCACCTTTTTCCTCGTTCTTGTATGTAACCTGAACCCTCGGTTAGTGAGAACTCATTGCTAAATTAATTTATATTGTTGTTAATCTTGGTTATGCATTTACATGATGAACTATATTGGTGTGTATAAAATTCGAAAGTGATTTAGAGTTTCGTCTTAAAAACCGCTAATGAACCAAACTGATTATTAGAATATGGTTAAATGATTTGGTATTGTGTTAATAATTAGTTAGAATATGGCTCATGAAGATCCATTGTGAATTCGATATAACAGTTTATTTGATATAGTATTCATGAGTTTTGTTAATATCAATGGTAATGATTAAATTCCTTTGACTTCTTGCAAATGTGTTTGTTTGAATTATTTAATAATCATATGATAAGCATATAAAACAAGACTGTTGGAATGATTGATTCTATTGGTATAGGTTAGGTTAGGTTTGTATAACAAAGAGAATTGTTGACAAAAATTAAGGATAGTCAACCTAGTTTGAATGTGGTACATGATTTCTGAACTGATATGATGATTGGGACATGTGAGTTGTGCATGTGCAACGTGACTGTGTTGGATACCAAGAATTAGTTTAGGACTTTAAGGAATATTTGTTGATGGTTGTGAGTTTAGAATGAATTAAATATGGGTTAGGCTGGTTATTACAACTGGGAAATTGGACTAATAATAATAATATGCAAGTCTGTTTGGGCCAAGGTGTTAAACGAATAATGACATAGTGGTTGGGCTGGTATGGCGAGTGGGCTGCGAACCGGCTAGTGGGCCACCTGTTTTAGGCCGTTGTGCATTGTTACTAGAACTGCAAAGAACTGTTAAGTGATATTGAGCTCGCATGCTATTGGACTGCACACTTCTTGTAGGATTATGTGACATGGGCCGCACATGCACACACACTCGGATGTGGAATATGCCAGTGGGCCGTTGTAGTGTACGAATGATTTATTATTATGTGAATATATGCAATGTGTTAAGTGATGTTCATGATCGAATGCATGCAATAGTTAAGTGACATGAACTTGCATCGTAAATGTTCTATGACCCGGATGTTTGGTATGATATACATGATGTCATATGTTTAGTTGTTTATTGTTTGAGAAATACGTGTGACGGGATACGTGAATTGTGAATTCATGAAACTGATTGTCTCTGGTAAACTCGATAGGGTTTGATTGATCAACTGTTAAACAAGTAACTAAATCTTACCTAGCAAACCAAAGGTGAGTTCAGTGCTCTTTTTCCAAGCATGCATCCCGGGGAGGGATATCGGGTAACGTTCCGGGGAGGAACGCTTGTTATTGGGATGTTTGTTATTATACTCAGTTTCTATCACATAAGACCCCTTACATCTACCGACAGTTGCTGGGGAGGCAACGAGGTTATTAGTTGATAGCGCTATGAGGTTTGGCACCCTCACACCGTACCGGGGAGGACGGGCGTGAACTAATTTCCTTAAAGCATGACCAATGTTTTGATAGAGACATTGGGGTTGGGCAAATACATCTTGTAGCCATTGCGGTAATCGAGTTAATAACAACATTAAATCAAATCATTGAACAGTTTTATACACATATCTGGTAACTAAACTTGTTAACAAAACTTTGAACTCACCAGCGTTGTCTGACACACTTGTCTGCATGCTTGCAGGTCGTTAGATGTCTTGGATTTGGAACTTGCTGTCTGGAGTAGCTGGAGTGGTCATGGATCGACTGGAGGGATTTTTTAAACTATTGATACTATACATTGGTTTTGAAACAGTTTAACTTGGGTTTTCTATTTGCTTCCGCTGAACATGTTGGCTTTCATTTAAACTTGTGAATGGTATTTTTATTAATAATTGAGAGTTTCATTTTGAAACTTGTATGGGTTCAACATAATTAGTGGCTCGTTGTGGTACGTCACACACCTAATAGGGACATTCCCTATGTGGTATTTTGGGGGTGTGACAGCTCCACCTCCAGCTGTCGTTGATTTTGATCTTGCATCATAGCTTGCGCAATAATCTACACTAAACATCCAAATGTTAAATCTTTTCAAGGATGGTTAGCCTTCATTTGAAACGTCGATGAGTCAACAAAGTCAATAGTCCAAATGCCGGTCAACAGGTCAGAAACATGGGGTCAAAAAGCAGTCCAGTTCAAGTGAAGGTCCAAGTCAATTGGTCAATGTCTGGGATGATAAGGGTTCATCTCGGATAAAATCCAACCATCTGGGATGAATAAGCTTCGATCCGAGATGACTCGAGATGCAAGGTTCTCATCCGAGATGGTCCTATTTTGTCCAGGATGATGTACCTTCTGTGTTCGAGACGATCCGAGATGATTCGAGATTGATTCAAGATGATTGTTCAAGAGAGAGAATCCGGGATACTTATCAGACTTGGTTCGAGATGTGTGTCTCAAACCATGTCTGATGGTTGTTTAAGTACTCATCTCGAATGGGCCTATGGGCCAGGCCCATCTCGGATAACTGATCCGAGATGATAGGTCTGTCAGACTTTGATTCTTTGTTTAATCAAGTGGGCCCCATATGAGATAGTGGGCCAGTCCAGATCATTATTTTAAAAATATTTTTCAAAACAGAACACACCCTCTTTAAAAGTCAACGAATCAACCCACCGAGCAACTGTTTGTTATCAAAATTATAATAATAAGATATTAAAGTAATAAAATAATAAAATACTAACACAGGGGCATTTTGGGAAGACTGCCATGGGATCAACTCGTTCTTGAATTGGTAAGGAACATTTTTCAGCTCACGCTTACTTAGACTGGTCCACGCGATTGTTAATATGCTTGTCCTCTTAAATCTAACGCTCAACCTTCAACTTTCAACCTTGTGATACGTTTAGGGTAGAATTATACTGTGACACCCATGTGTCCCATTCCAAGGCATACTACCGCGATCAAGGCAAGCACAACTGTTCATCGTAGCAAGTGAGTATACTGAGTCCATCCTTTGATTTTACAACGCCAGACTTTCTGGTGAATAGGTTAGTACTTCCGTACAGCAGAGTGACCAGAAAAGTCTGACGAGGGCTGGGCTGATACCTTTAACGGTACGAATTTGGATTTTATAAGCGCACAAAATACTCTTTATGAGATTTTCTTCCGTTTTAAGGTTTTGGCCCTCTTTGCGGCTCTTTTTCAAGATATTCTGACTGTTCCTAGGTCTGCATATAATCTGGATGCAACAAAAGGACAGTCCTGATATCCCGGATGACTCATCAATATAAACACCCAAAACTTCAGATGTTGGCTATCTATCAACGCAGGATTTAAGATCATGAAATCAAACACCGTTGGTCTGTTACGCACGTGATATCCAGTCCATTAGGTTTATATCACTTGGTATCTCTTTGTTTTTCGAGCGTTAGGCCTATCAATACATCGCAGTGGAACCTAGCCTTTTCAGCTTCGAAACCTTACATGTGTTAATCAAATTTTTTAGCATGAAAATTTATTTCACTTCCAAGCAACTATTTCTCCCCCTAAATTTGTGCAAAAGTAGAATACTTTATGCCCAAATTTATCAGATGAGACACCGTTATTCTTAAACCCCCCTTTTATTTTTTTAATGCACAGTCGGTGAAACGCATCATTTTCAAAAGGTCCACAAGCACATTGAACCTCGAGATGCTAACAGGTTTTGTAAAAAGATCCGCTGCATTCGCATCAGGATGGATCTCAAGTTTAATTAAGCCTCTGTCAAAGCAATCTCGAATGAAGTGAACCTTGATATCAATGTGCTTGGTTTTAGAGTGAAAGACAGGGTTTTTAGTGATCTGGATAGCGGCATCATTATCACAATAAATAGTAGTGTCAAGATAAGTCAAACTGTAATCCTCCAGCTGGTGTTGCATCCAAAGAACCTGGGAGCAGCAAGCAGATGTTGTAACATACTTTGCTTCCCCTATGGAAAGAGATACAGTTTGTTGCTTCTTGCAATGCCATGAGATAAGTCTATCTCCTGAGAATTGGCATCCAGCTGATGTAGATTTTCTATCCCCGTCCGTCCCTCCAAAGTTGCTGTCTGAAAAAGCAAACAGATCAAAGTTCGAATCCCTTCAGATTTCTAAAATTTTTTTAACAATAGTTAGATGAGAGAGTTTAGGGTTAGCCTGATAACGAGCACACTGACAGATGTCAAACATGATGTCTGGCCGGCTTGCAGTTAAGTACATCAGTGAACCGATCATAGATCGATACAAAGTCTGGTTAACAGGACTTCCTTCAGGATCCTCAGTCACCAATGACCACTCTGTAATTGGGGAGTCTATTGGCTTTGAGTCTGTCATGCTGAATTTTGCAAGAACGTCGTGAACGTATTTACGTTGAGAAGGTTGGAACACCGGCGGAACCATCATCATCGGCCTCTCTGTTTGTCTATCAGCGTTGTCTCTCTCTTCTCTCTACCGGGTTCTAAATCTCACCACCGTATTTTCTAGCTGCTTAACATTTTAAACTGATTTGGAAAGAAAATTACAAAAATAGCTTTCTAATGTTCATTACGTTTGATTTTTAACATGTATATAATTAAAAAAGTTAAATAGAACTTATCAATATACCCAACAAAGAAACACCACAGTACTTTATTGAGGTTTAAGAGAATGTGTCACAAGGACGAAGATAACCAACTAACCTAGCATGTTGGATAATATTTAAAATATGAAAACAAATATATTATATACCTAGCATGATGGCCAAAATCTGGTTATGATGATGAGTGAAAAAGAAGAATGAAGACTCGGAAGAAACTAGAGTGGATATGCAACTTTGTTAACACCCCATGAGGTATTATAAAATGTGTGAATGTTACGTTAGAAAATCCTAAAGGGTGAAGATCCATTCTACGATCAGAACAAGCTCGTAAAACAACATATGCATTAACAAGATAGAAATATAGGCAAAAGATGAAATACAAATAGTCTTATCGTACAAGACGTACTAAAGGCTTGAAAAGGTAAAAAAAATGCGGTGATATTAAAATTACCCTACAGATGATTTTGTTGGGTAATTTTGATCTTGTAAGGTAATTTTGTAAAATGACCTTTTAGGGTAATTTTGATTCTGAAGGTTAATTTTGTAGGGTATCACAATTTCTGTACAAATGATATTGTAGGGTAATTTTATCTTGTATGGTAATTTTGATCTTGTAGGGTAATTTTGTAGAACATCATTAGTCAATAAATTATCTTGTAGGGTAATTTTGATCTTGTAGGGTAATTTTGTAGAGCATCATAATTAGTCTACAGATGATCCTGTAGGGCTTTTGATATTGTGGGGTAAATTTAATCTTGTAGGGCAATTTTGATATTGTAGGGTAATTTTAATCTTGTAGGGTAATTACGAGTAAAATAATTACGAAAGTGACACCGCGTTTTTTTAGCTTTTCATGCCTTTCGTGCGTTTTGTACGATAAGGCTATTTGTACAGGATCTTTACCCTAGAAATATAATTTACTAAACCTAAATCATAACTTTTTATCTTTTCTAATATTTTTTCATTCCTAAGAATATACGTACGTGTTATGAATATAAATATTATTATTGTGGTTATCAACTCCTAAAATAACTTAGCTTGTTTTCCAAGACTCTATCTCCTTTATATATAGTCATTATATTCTCTTGTATTAGATAGATCTATCAATGAAATATCTCTTTCTCCCTACATCTTTTTCTTATTGTTTGCTATTAGGCTAGTTTCATAACACGTTATTAGCACGAGAGTGCTCAAATTATCATTCTTTTAATTGTTGATTAAAGTCACGGTTATCTATCCTATGTCATCAATGATGTTTTGTTGATGAAAGTTTTAGTGGCCTGAGGTGTTTCCAACAAAGATTGGATTTTGTAGACATGACGATTGAAAAGTGATAGAAAGACTATTTGCTTTGGTTCTTTCAAGGTAAGTTCTTTTTTCCATCATACATGTTTCTATGCATAAAGGACTACTCTTATAGCTATATTGTTGCTTGTTGAATATGCCTTACTTGTCAACTTTTTATATTATTGTGTTAAGAATGACCGTTGAACACTTGACCAGCATGAGATTTTTGGAAGTCCATTGAACAGGGGATCTTCAAATCCTAATAATTTTTTGTTATTAGTTTGGTAATATAAAGAGATAATTGACATGCGTATTAGAAATGTTATGTATCATTTTGATACGGAAAGTTTACATGAAAGTTCTTGATGGATTTAAATTGTCAAATTCATGTATATACTATCGAATTGAATATAACTGGAACTCCGCATGAGTATGCTTGAAAGGTTAATTGAAACATCTTAACAATGTAATACTTGTGCACCAAAAAACATACATAGAAAACTTGTACCCAGTAATTCTGATACCTCAATAAATAGTGTACACACATGGTACAATATGGATTTTGGAGATAAAATCAAGTGTTTATGACATTTTTGCATATGATATAGATATATATGTGTTATATGGGTAAGTTTACGTATCAAAACTCATGAAGAGTGAATGCACATGCATATTTGGATAAGATGGGCAGAATTCCCTCATGGATTGATAATGCTAAAAGCATGGATATAAAAAACCTCAAGAATGTACTATATGAAGTTAACAAAATAGATATGGCTAAAATAGTTGGATCAAGTGTTGTACAACTCGAGATATTCGCATAAAGAGGGATATAAGTTTGATTTAATTAGCCATGTTTTATCAAAATTTTACTTTTAAAAGTTCACTATAATCGCAGTTCACAGTGATGATGTTTACACATCGTCGAGAGAAACTGTTAAGCTTTTAGATGGAGAATTTTTGAAAGACCTTGACAATGTAATTATTGCTCGACCTGTAGTTCGAGCATATGTATAAGTACATCTAGAAGATTTCGAGTCGTTTTAGTATAGAAAAAGCTTATCCTTTAAGTATGTTAAAGGTTGTTAAGTCACTTGCTATAAGAAATAATTATCATCATATCCTACCAAAGTAGGAATTCTCATTCCAAAAGTACCATAATTTCTTTCTAACTATGCATGATTGTATTTATCTTTTATTTGAATTTATTAACATGATATATCACTGCCCAATGATGAGACATTAGAATGGTATATGTCAATACCCTGAAGGTAAGAATCATATGTGACTATATTTTACTAACTCATCAAAACAAATTTGTTTAGTCTTGTAGATGCAGGAATGTAACAACACACAGTCGTGGACATATGATATTTTTTTTGAAAGGAGGGACCTAAAGTCTCGTTAGAAGATTATACAACATTGCTCAACATAAAGGATTGCACATTAAGGGATCAAGCGACAAATATTTGGCTACAAAAGCTTTGTTCGACTTTCAAGGAAGATGGACACATGTCACTTAAAGGATACATGTTAAAATGAGGGGGAGACTTATTTAAGTTGCAGTCTTTTTCCCTTGACTAAGTTTTGTCCCATTGGGTTTTCTTAGTAAGGTTTTTAATGAAGCAACATACCTGATTCAGAAGTATCAGGGGGAGATAATGCGCATTACACGTTGCACTCTTTTTCCCTTAGCTATGGTTTTCTCCCGCCGGGTTTTCTTAGCAAGGTTTTTAACGAGACAACATCAAGCGTATTATGCTGATAACCAAAGGGGAGTGTTATGAATATAAATATTATTATTGTGGTTATCAACTTCTAAAATAACTTAGCTTGTTTTCCAAGACTCCATCTCATATATATATAGTCATTAGGGTGCACAGTATGGTTTGCGGGGACTCATTCGGTGAGTGGAGTCACCGAATCGGTGACCACTCCGTGGTGATTGAGTTAGGGTGTTTGAGTAGGAGAGAGGGTGAGAAATCGGTGAATAGTCACCGAAGGTGGAGGAGAGAGAGAGGAGAGGAGAGAAGAACCAATCAAAAAATATATAACTCAAACACCCTAGAGTGATTAACCATACCTAGTGATTGAGTGCAAAATGGGGAGTGGAATGGAGAGTTGACATGACATAATATTATTGGGTAGACAATCACTCAATCACCCTAGAGTGATTAACCATACCCCCACCCTTATATTCTCTTGTATTAGATAGATCTATCAATAAAATATCTCCTTCTTCTTACATCTTTTTCTCTTATTATTTACTATTAGGTTAGTTTTACAAGAGTATCTATATAATTTATTCTTTAGCTAATGCCAAGGGACTCTATATTATAATATCCAAAAAATTAAGTTTACCAAAATCAACAAATTAGACATTCTAGATAGATCTACAATACAACAAACACTACTAGAAAATACACCTATCTTGACATGCGAACAATGACACACGCTCATTTTATGACATTTAAAAGCGCGTGTCGAGAAAAAAATGTCATGATTTACAAAATTCATTGATTTTATGACACTCTTTTTTGTGTGTCATCTTTTAGCATCATAGAAAACAAAACAAAACCATTTTATGACATTTAAAAGCGTGTGTCAAGGAAAAAATGTCATGTTTTATAAATTTCAATAAATTTATGACACTTTTTGTATGCGTCATCTCTTTAGTGTCATAAAAAAACAATATCATTTGATGACATTTAAAAGTGTGTGTCATAAAAAAACGTCATGATTTTTAAAATCTAAAGAACTAATGACTCACATTTTTAAATAATTTTAAATATAATATAAATTTTAACATACAACTTTATTATTCTTTTTATACATTCAAGATATTTTGATTAAAAAAATACTTTATAACTTTGTTCTTAAATAAACTTTGTAACAAAACCTACATTCAAGATATTTTGTAATGTACTCTTTAGATGTTACGAGATAAAAAGATACTTTATAACTTTGTTCTTTAAGAAAACTTTGTAACAAAACTTGGACACGGACATTAAATTTTACAAAGTGTTAGATGTAATTTAAATTAAAATTTAAATAAAAAAACTTTCCATTTGAAATTTAAAGAAAAACCTACAGACCATCTATTACCACGTTTAAGAAAAATTAATTACGTTTTTTATTCATTTGGTTTGTTAAAAATTGTTAAAACAATAGCAGTACTTTCATTTTTGTAACAATTAGAGTCTAACCCACAAATCTCACTCAATTATTCAACTAGTTTTATGTAAAATGACAATAATGCCCTTGTTATTTATTTATATACTATTATTTTGTAACAAAAGTATGCATTTATAGTTGTACATTGTGTTTTAATTGTTGTATCTTAATCAAAATAGCTGTACATTGTGCTTAAATTGTTGTTCATTATCTAATTTATTTATATATTATTATTTTGTAACATTTTTGTAAATTGTGCTTAAGTTGTTGTATCTTAATCAAATAATGGTTTCATTATCTAACCAAATTCAATCTGTTTTGTATGCATGTAGGGGGGTAAATTGTGCTTAAGTGGTTGTACTCTAATCAAATAATGGTTTCATTATCTTACCAAATTCAATCGGTTTGATCCATTCAAAGTTGTGTTGTTTTATTTGTAAATTTACACTCCATAAATTAGCAACAATTTTGTGCATAAGGTGTTGTAATTTATGTTTTGGGGGGGTTTTCAAAAAAAAAAAAAGTTGATTTTTTAACTTTAACCCAAAAGCTTTTTATGTTTTGTAATTCTAACACATGTAAATTGTTTTTTTTTTCATTTTTAACTCAAAAGTTTTATTATTTTCAATTTATCCTCACAATATTTTTACCTTCAACTTTGTCCCTCTACTTTTCATCTTTCGCAAATTTTCGTTTTACTTTCGTTCTAAATTTTGCAAGTTAAGACGGCGCGACGTGCATGTGTCGTTTAACGTTTTTTTTTGTTTCGTTCAAAATTATGCGAGTTAACACGACACAACATGCATGTGTGGTTCAATGTTTTACATTTATTTTTTTTCGTTTGACAAGTTTGTCGCAACGCGCGGGTCCTGGATCGACTCAGAGTTGGTAGTCGCTGACGGTGGTGTGACATTAGTGCTATTTGGCATAGTTTTACGCCCCCGCCGCAACGCGGGGGGAGTTTAAATCTAGTTAAAATTAAAATATAAATAAATACAAGTCACCAGATTCACTCCACCGCCCCACTCTCTCTCTACCCTCTTTTTCTCCATACCCACCTAAAACCCACATCTCCCACCACCACCGAAACCCACATCTGGCAACCCACTCATCCCCTTGATGCTGCTAAAATCACCACCACACACACACACCTAAACGATGACCACCATCACCCAATCTGCCCACCACCGTGGTCAAACTACCACCCACCCCTACCCCAACCTCTTCAAACAAATCACCGACCAAGATTGTGGTGTCGTAGGTGATACGGTTGGATTTGAAGAAGGTGATGTCCCGTCTGGATATGAAGAACTAAGAGAATCATAGTACCCAAGTTGAAAATGTTTAAAATTTTCTATTTTTAATAAGTTGATTTTATTAAAAATTGTTGTTTTAAAGATATTTAATTGTTAAAATAGGAGGCATCGATGCTTATGAAGCGGATTCTTGAATATTGTTTTTTTGCCGCTCTGAAACGTGAACCGTACGGTAAAAACAATTGTTCTCGGGCAAATGCACGTCAATGAGAATGAAATGCAACAACTTCAACAACATTGTGAACCGCCATACAAACACTTGATAAAGAGGAAATGGTTCATTCGAACACGGACGTCATGACGGCCACCCATGATGAATTTAGAATAGCATATGGTTGCCTATTTACCATGGTAAAAGCTTAGGAGGTGCTTAAAAATTCTCCAAAGTGGTTTCTTGTGCAACCAGTCAAACCTGGCCGATCATCAAAGCGTTCCATGTGTACATCAAGCACCCCTAAGCCGCATTTGTCCGTTGGGGGATCAGATGCTCGTTTATATTTAGACCTAAACGACATCAACGACAAGCTTGAGTTTGAGGAATCACAAGAATTGCAACACCCACCGGGTAGAGACAAAAGCAAGGTAGTTGCAAGAGCAAGATCCAAAGGCAAATTCACTTCTACAACTATAACAAATACCGAGAGTGGATCAAACGTTTTCAAATTAGATGAGAAATTTGCTCGAATTCTGTCAATAAAGGGACAAGAGAACCAATTGGCAATAAATAAGCAAAGGGCTACCGATCTAAAGTTCCTCGAAAAAACTCATCCCCTCTCGTCTATCCGAGGACGACCGCATGATCATGGAACTTGAGAAAGAATGTATTCGAGCAAAATATCTCATCAAGTAGTAGTTCTTTATGTTTTTTTAGTAGTTTATTGATCTAATGTTTTTCATTAATTAGAATGTTTTATTTTTTTAATTTTTATACTTTTTTATTTTTTATTTAGTTAAAATGTTATATAATAAAAATAAAAATAAATGATTGAGTGGCTTTATTCCATTGCATAAGTATTATTGGAAGGAAGGAATAAAACTCCTATTGATGTGGCGCTGAGCTGGCGCAATTCCATACCACACAACCTTATGATACAATTATGGTATAAGAGCATTCACATTGGAGTCTTCTTTTTCATCGATATAATTTAACTAAAAACACATTTTTCTCTATATTTTGTTTATTTTTTAAAACCTTATACATCTAACACTCTATTTCTATCATACTCATAAGACACTCACAATAAAAAAATAGAGACTTGATTTGAGCCTTTAAATATAGTGGTATAATTTAGTTTCTATAAAAAGTTATCTATTATAAAGATTTCAATGCAATAGTATTTTTGCTGTTGCTTCTATATTATATATAAAATATATGATCATAAAAGATCCAATTTGAATGCTCTAAGGGTGCACGGGGCACATGCGGTGATCTCATGCGGTGACCCAAGTTGTCGTGCGGGTACACCGCCGCCATCAACTCGGGAGGGGAAGCGGGGTGGGGGATCGGTGAGAGGTTACCGCATGAGAGAGAGAGGAGAGAGAGAGGAGAGAGAAAGGGGGTGATTGGTTGTTAATGTGGGTTCACTCTTTTTCCACCAATCATATTCTTTTATAAAAAAATAATTGTGTGAGTGGAGTGATGCCAACATTTAAGTACAAAATGAGAACTTAAGAGAAGAGTTGACGTGACACGTGCTGATTAGGTGTGTGTAAGAGAGGGGACTACAAAGCAGATCTAAAACAACTAATATCCTGCTACTACTTATTTTTTTTGGTTACTAATACTGGAAATTTTTCGGGTTTGGGTCGGATTGAACCAACCAACCTGCGAATATAACCCGTTTAACACCCCTAGCTATGGATGAATGGGCCCTACAAAGCAGATCTAAAACAACTAATATCCTGCTACTACTTATTTTTTTTTGTTACTAATACTGGAACATTTTGTAATGTGAACGCCACTTTTAGAAAAAAAAATCTTTAATGTACATTAACATATTGTAGGAGATGAGGATACCATTATGCTCTTATAGATATATAAGGACTATCAGTTGTGCTTGTAAACCATGGGGATAGACCTTCTACTTCTAGCACATTCTTAAGTGTAATCATTTTGTATATTACTGTATCAAAGTATCTTTTTGAGCTACTATTTGTTCTTTTATGATTACTAATCTATGTATTAACATTTGTTTTCATTTATATGTTTTAGGTATCTAGTATCGTCAATGTTTCTTCTGCCTCCAATGTTTCATCAGCTAAGTTTTTATTTTTATTACTTTCTCTTAATCGTTTGCTACTACAGTTATGATGGTGAAATAAAAACTTTTCTTGCCGGCAGTTTGTTTTCTTTTAGTGGGATAAAGAACCTTGTTATAAGCAATTCATCTACAATTTTAGGTTTTGTTGTTCCAAGTTTAGATGTGGAATTTAATTTCTTGATATTTTTAATTGTGTAGTATCCACGTCAGTCAAGAGGTATTGAATGCGGTTACTATGTGATGAAGTTCATAAAGGAGATAGCTTACTAAGGAGATGAAATACTTGACAATGATAATGTAAGTTTAAGCATATTTTAGTCTGTATATTAGAGAAATATGTATTTATATATCCAAACAAATGCTTAAATTCATTTATTAGGATTAAATTCTGATTTCTAAGATTTATTTTATGTAATTGTTGTATCAGGTTGGGAAAGGAGTAGAGGAATACTCGGCGGCAGATATGTATGGCATTCGCGAGGATTGGTCGACTTATGCGGTTACCTCGATTTTTAAGTGACAAATCGTATTTTAGGTGTTGACGATGTATTGATAAACAATTCTTTTTTTTTTGTTAACGTTAAAATATTTGTAGTATACTTGACAGATGATTATATAATGGATTGTTTTGGTATATATATGTGTGATTTTGTTTTATAAAAAAGATTTATTGTTTTTGTTATGATACATGCATCCGGGACAAATTAGTAATTTTATAAAAAAATTTAAACAATTAAAAGCATGACACACGTAAACAAATGTCATACGTATGTTTCATAGATGCTTGTTATGAACATGTGTCATTAAAAAATATCATAAAATGATTGTCATGAATGTGTATCATTAAAATGTGTCAAAATATGAGTGTCATTAAATGCGTGTCATTAATGTGTGTCATAAAATGAGTGTCATCAAATGCGTGTCATTAATGTGTGTCATTAAATGTGTGTCATAAAGACATGACACACAAATGCATGTCATGTTAATTTTATGACCCCTCAATCAACGACACGCTTTTGCGTGTCATAATTACCGTTTTATGACGCACAATGTGCGTCAAAAAATGTGTATTTTCTACTAGTGAAAGGCCGTTGCGATGTTTTTTGCACATCACCATTCACCAATTAAAATTTCATTTGGTAGGTGAATATATAGGTATGACATGACAATTTTTTTATATATATATTTATTAGATGGTTGAATCCGTATTAATCTAAACAAAGTAATTAAGTAACCACACTTCGGTGGAAACAAAATAAATGGTTGAATCCGTATTAATCTAAACAAAGTAATTAAGTAACCACACTTCTGTGGAAACAAAATAAATGTATTATAATCCTAACTTGTCACTAGTACTAGTTAGTTGAAGGTTAATTAATATTATATTGCTAACACCAATGATTAATAAAAATAATCCAAGTAGAGAACCGTTAACTGAAAAAAATATTAAATTGTCAAAAAGGAAAGGAAAGTTAACGCCCATGTGTGTATTAATTTTTTGAAATGACAAAGTGTATGTTATATGTTATATTAAGCAAGTAGGGGTTTAGAATTTGTTTCGAATTTTGAAAAATTTGAAATTCGATTTGATTATCGAATTCAAATTTTGAATTAATCCGATTTGATTATTAAGAATTCGTTTCGATAATAAAAAAAATGATTTTGATTCAATTCGAGTACAATAAATCGAATTCGAATTTATAATTTTAAATTCGATTAGATTCAAAATTCGAATTAAGATTATATATATTTATTTGTTACTTTTATATAGAATACATATATAACTTTTATTGGGATATTATATCAATCTTTAAATTTATTCCAAGTATTAAAATAGCCAATTACCAAACCCATTACAAAGCCAATAACTTAAATGAATTTGTTACACATTTTAGTTGAATTTGAATCAAAATGAATTTATTCGAATTCGATTTTTAATCTAATTAGAATCGAATTTGAATTGGGATTTTAATTTGAATACGAATTCGAGTCGAATTGGCTGATTCTTATTCGAATTCGACTCAAATACGAATTCAAGCAAAAAAATAAATTATTCGAAAAATTTTGATTAGAGCAATTCGATATTAGATTCGATGAACACCCCTGAGAAGAAGGGTAGAAATCTGGTTCACTTGTAAGAATTTAATGTAACAATGTACTATAATTATGTAAATGTACGTCTCATTTGAGATATAAATTATACAATCCTTTATCCAGTTTCTTTTTCTCGTTTTCTACATGGGATTTCATAACAAATTCAAATACACTCTATAATGAAAACTGATATTTAGTTCAAATTAAAGAAAAGATACCGACGCGTGAATCAAACCGGAGTTCATATGCAACATGTCTAGATACTTTTCATTTTAAATCTTGTTGATGACTATCAAACGTTTTCACGAATATAAAACACCATTTTGCAACATGTTTCATGTGTACGCAAGGACCGAAATGAAACGAATGGTATATTTTAAGTGGTTATATTCTACGTAACCCATGCTCTTCATAATTCATGGGAGTCGCACATGCAACTAGAATATATTGTGTCCATTACATTATCCTATTGGTATTTTGAAGGTGAGATAAGATATGGGTGATTTTTATAGAAGGAGAAATCCCAATAACATAAGAAAAGCTGATGTGTCAGCCAGAGAGGCTGTCTAACAATACTTTTCTTATGTCATTACTGCATCATAAACCGGAACATATAAATCACTTTAAAATACATTTAATTTCAAACCATTGCCTTGTATCCAAATGTTAAAGGTCTGGCCAACATTCAAAAGGGCAAACCACTGCCCATCTACAAGAAAGTATAACTTAGAAGATGGTTCTTTGGCAAACATATACCTTAGCAGATGTTTTGAAATTGCCGGTAATTTCACATTCAAAATGCATGGGGATATGTCATTTGCAATTAATGCATGTCACTCACTCACTTCTGTCAATTATCTTCTTATATAAAGGTTTTTTTTTCCTCTCATTTCACTCTTCATATTTACACTCTCGTGTTCTCTGCTTTTGTATTTTTAAACCACATTTCTAATGTATCTCTCACTCAAATCCTTTTTTTCTCAATACTCGACATTTGTTCATAAAGGATAAGAGAAAACGGAAGCTCTATCTGACCTACTTTCAGAACAAATTTTGGAAATATGTGGTTTGTCTTGATGATGGTAATGTGATATATATGATTATGTTTGTTTTGGTTATTGATTTTTACTAAAGATTTTTTATCTGAGTTATGACTAAATGATGATTGTGAATGATCTGAGCAGATGATGATGATGATTGTTCTACGGTTGTTTCCAGCATCATTGTTCCAAAATCGTTTAAAGTATGTTTTTTTTTGCTACTCTAATTTTGAAATTTTGAATTTTTAATTTTGAAGTGATCTACTCTAATTCTCGTTTTATATTTCAGTCTAATCACATTTGTTTGAAATTCATACAATCATGTGCGGGTTATTTTAGGTTTGTGGATTTTAAACTGTTGATATATTCCAGCTCTGTTTTCTTCGAGCGAGCAGTGGTAGAAGTATTTGATGGAATCAAATTAAACACAAAGAAAGATTATTAAATGTACAGTTAAAATAATTTTTGCTTATGACTAAATGATGATTATAATTGACTTGGACAGATGATGATGATAATGTAGAACCCACAGTAGTTCCTACTAAACGCAAGAAAGGATCTGCTACTGCTGTAAGATAAGATTTTATTTTACTAGAGATTTGTTCTTTCTTGCCTTTTTGTATTAAAAGAAGTATAAAGTTAAATTAAACACAAAGAAAGATTATTAAATGTACAGTTAAAATAATTTTTACTTATGACTAAATGATGATTATAATTGATTTGGGCAGATGATGATAATGTAGAACCCACAGTAGTTCCTACTAAACGCAAGAAAGGATCTGCTACTGCTGTAAGATAAGTTTTTATTTTACTAGAGATTTGTTATTTCCTGCCTTTTTTGTATTAAAAGAAGCATAAAGTTTGGAATTTTGATGTATAGAATGTATACACTTGTCCAGGCTCCGATGGTTGAAAGCAACTCTTTATGAAGCAAGTTGAGGATTAAGTATATGAGGATAGGGCTACTCTTCAACAGCTGAAGAAGTGTTTTGATGTACTGCATCTTGGTCTGTTCACGAGAGACCAGGTTTCTAGAAACCTGATGGTGATGCATTCAGTACTTCCGTGGAGTTCATGGCGATTGTCGAAGATATACATGGAGAAGTTCGGTACTCGATGGAGTTGAAGCTAAAAGCATTAAATTTTTGCTGTTAGGTTCCTAAATTTCTTGGTGTTATTAGATTTTAAAGTTTCGTTATTCAGTACTCGATGTAATTGTTGATCTTTTAATCCTCATAATTAAATTTTAATCCTATTAATGTTTGTGGAGCATTTTATTTTTACTAATTTTAAGGTGCATAAGTATTATTATGTAATTTTTAATATCATCTGATTATTGCAGATCGGTACTTTTGATGTAGAAGTGAAATTGTCTCTGAGTTTAATTTGATTATGTTGATGTTGAATCAATTTCTGTTAGTGTATAGATCTGTCAAAGTTAAAGTTTGCCAAAAGAGAACATCTGCTTGAAATCATCATCTGCTGATCTAACAGAGGTTTGACTTGCTACTGTTGCCAACATCTGTTGTTGCCTAACAGAGCTTTTCGAAGAATTTCCTCCTCTCAATTGTAAATACTGATGCATCTGTTACTTTAAATCTCTGTCAAAGGTAAAGTCTGCCCAAAGAGAACATATGTTTAGTGGTGATCTTCTGCTAATCTAACGGCTGTTTGACTTGCTATTGTTGGCAATATCTGTTGTTGCCTAACAGATGTTCGCAATATCTTTATCTGCTGGAGTTGTAGAAGCATGTGTTTACTATGTAGAGTATTGCTGGTCTTTAAATGAATAGATTTTTTATATGAGTTATGACTAAATGATGATTGCAAATGAAGCGATTTTTTATCTGAGATTTTTATCTAAGTTAAAATACATTTAATTTCAAACCACTGCTCTATATTCAAATGCCAAACGTCTGGCCCACATTCAAAAGGGCAAACTACTTCCCATCTCCAAGAAAATATAACTTAGCATATGTTTCCTTTGGCAAAAGTATACCTTAGCAGATGTTTTGAAATTGCCGGTAATTTTAAATTCAAAATGCCTGGGGATATGTACTTTGCAATTAATGCATATCACTCACTCACTTCTGTATTATGGTAAAGGCGTCTTATGGTAAATGAAGAGGTTAATTGTAATTATGATAACGTGTTTAATTTTATACTTTTACCATGGAAACGCACTTTTGAAATGTTTTGCATTTAAAGCCTAACCATCGTCGCATCATATTCTTTAACAGTAAGTTAGTCTGACGATGTATTTAGTCATAACCGCCTTCATTGAGTATATAAAATACATTGGGCAGAGGCTTTCATCATTACCGCTTTCATCCATCTACTCAATCATCTTCAAAAGTTTTTTGTATATCAATATCATTACAATTTCTTTGGCTTTCAAACACGCATTTGTTCACTGCAAAATGGAAAACATTAGGTTTCAAGTGATTGTTGACAAAATTTTCACAAGGCTCTCTGCAGAAGATATTGGCCGTTTGAAATGTCTTTCCAAGAATTTTTATAGGGAACTGTCAAGTCATGCATTTGAGATGATGCATCCTCTCCGAAGTGGAGATTCACTACAAAAGAAACTACTCTCCTTTAAAGACACGTCAATTGTCGTTGACGACGTAGTTGCTGGTAATTTGGATGTCGTTAGAAGCAAAACCTTAAGTTTTCCTAATAATGTCCACCCTACCTTCTTACGTATTCTATCATCATTTAATGGATTGTTGTTAGTTTGCAATGAAGGGATTTGTTGTGAGCTGATCCTTTCCAACTACCAGGCGCAATAAAGTTTTGTCTGACGACTACTTAAATTATATTCATGATCGAAACTCTGATACTGGTGGAATTTATTTTGATCAATTCAATGATCTGAAAGTGCTGAACATCAGATGTTACCGTAATTTGGCTACTACTCGTGTTTACTCACGACGTCGTGAGTCATGGAGAACAATAAATTTCAGTAGCGTAAATAATTATGGTTCAAGCGGTTATTCATGGTCTCCAGGAATTTATGCTGATAAAACCATATATTTCATGGTTTCAAATTATTGGTATCCATTAGGTGAGCGGAACATCGTTGCTTTCGATGTTCTTTCTGAGACTTTCAGAATGCTTCGTTTTCCAGAGAGTATCGTAGTCAATCCTTGCCAAGGGCATTTTTTGACCATCGCAAAGAGGCTACATTTGATTATTATTGGAAAGTCTGCTGAGCTAACTGCTGATTTGCTCAGATATGAAGAAGAAGGCTGGATGAAGGTGTTTGCTTTCAATAATCCTCGTGTAGTTGATTATGTAGATAGGCGCCGAAGGACTAATATAATTGAAAACAACAAGTGGCTAATAACAAGCATCTGGGGGGATATGGTTGAAGTTGATCTGAGCAACGAAGTTCTGAAATACCTCCAACATGTTGACAACTACAATGGTCCGAAAGAAGCTTTATTTATCGAGACTACTGTTTCGCCCATTGATTAGAAATTAATATGCTGTATTTTACTGAATGCTGTTTGCTGTTTTGAACTTTGTTTATTATATAGTTACCTCTGTTTGACACTTGTAGTTTTTATATAATTAGTTGTGTTAAAATTATTAACCATGTTTGTTATTTAAATTAATTAAATGAATATTTAGGTTTGAGAGTGTTGTTAGACCCTTAAAGGTTTATAGATAAGTGAATTAGTGGATTAGTAGGAGTGTTAGGTTGATTAAGGGTTTTGGGCCTATTTGGGTAGTCTTGGGCCTAGGGTTTAGGGAGCATCCTCCCTAATCCTTTTCTATAAATAGCAAGTGATGTAATAGGTGCATGGTTGGTGATTTTGGTGAATCTTGTATTAGACAACAAGCATTGTATGCAAGATTTGGATCATTGAATAGACAATCATCCTTCTTCTTCATCTCTTTGTTTCTTTTACAACTTGTTTTTGTGATTCCGCCACCTTACGAGTTGTGCGATATCATTGTGATCTCGGTTTCGGGACTTACAATTGGTATCAGAGCCTGTCGAGCCTGATTTCCAGGTTCGAATCTGATATCGCATTGGCTATTTCGTTGCTACTGTTCCGCATTTGTCACTGTTCCGGTTTCTGGGTTGTTCTGTGTATTTCGGACTGTTTCTGCGGATTTCGGACTATCTTTAGAGGATTTCGGACCATTTGGGATCATCATTAGTCATCACGAACTTAAAGTTTGCTTGATTCCGGATCATCATCATCAGATTACGGACAAAATCATCAGATTTCGGATTGTGATCATCAGATTTCGAATCACAATCATCAGATTATGGATAAAAGTTAGTCATTTCGGATAAAAGTTAATCATTTCGGATCACGCTGTTTTAAGATTGCCTGTTTCATTTCGTACTCATCATTTCGGACTCATCATTTCGGATAAAGCCCATTTCGGACCACTGTTCATTTCTGACCTCTTTCATTTCGGGTCACATTTCGGACCTCAATTCAGATCTCATTTCGAACTCCTCTTACATCATTTCGAATTATTCTTACATCATGTTGAATCAAACTAGTGTCATGAACGGTGTTGTGACTGCAGCTGATCTCACTAATGCTACCCTTGCTGCAATCTAGATTCAGTCCTTGGCCTTCCATCAAGAACTTGACCAATTTATCGACACGTCCACCAAGGTTCCAAGGTTCTTGTATGGGGACGACTACTATGAGTGGAAGTTTCGGTTTGAACAGTACTGCAAGGCAAAAGAGCCCCATGTTTGGAGAAGCATCAAGAATGGACCACGTATCATCATGTACTCTACTGAAGATGATCCTCAAACCCAAATTCCAAAACCCGAAAACATTTTCACTGAAGATGACCGAAAAGTCGTTGCTGAAGATGAAGCTACTTGTGCAACTCTGTCAATGGCCCTTGGTCCAGACATTTCAATCGGTGTTCGAAACTGCAAAAGTGCAAAAGAAATTTGGGATCAACTGACACACTTATTTGAAGGAAATGCTGACATGAAAGCAAGCAGGGTCAACATGATGAATCAACAGTTCAGTTCTTTCAATCACATCTATGGAGAGACTGTTGAAAATCAGATTAGAAGGTTTGTCAAACTCGTGTCACAAATGGTGAGTGCTGGAATTAGCATATCAAACAGTGGAATGAATCGTCAGCTTCTTAACTCTCTACCTAAAGGATGGGATGCCGAGGTTTCTATGATCAAGCGCACCAAGGATCTAAATGAAATGACACTAACGGAACTGATTGCTACTATTAAGTCTAGTGAGATCGACAATCAGAAAAGAGAAATTAATCACAAGAACTCACTGGAGTAACTAGTCCCAACAATGATGCACTGATGTCTCAAGCTCATCCAAATCTGGTTTTCTGACCTGTTCATGGAGTCATGAATCACAACCCAAACATTGTCTTCAGTCCCATTGCTGCACCAAAGTCAAACTATGTGTATCGGATGGCTGTTCCTACCTCTCAAGCACCTGCTGTTAATGCCACAAACACGCAGCCACAGTCTCAGCCACAGCCACAACATGCCAATGCTGCTTTCAGCTCAAACACCCAGCCTGCTCCTCAGAACACCCCGTCAGTGGATCCTAGCCTTTTCAGCTTTGATACCTTACATGTGTTAGTCAAATTCTTTAGCACGAAAATTCATTTCACTTCCCAAGAAACTATGTCTCCCCCTCTCAAACAATGCGTATTCTTTGGCACGATTTTTGATTGCTTTTCTCCCCCTCAAATAATGCATATGTACATATATGTCCCTCTCCCCCCTAAATTTGTGCATCACACTTTATACTTCCAACTCTTTTTAGGATTTTTTTTATTATAATAATTATAATATATTAATTATTAGGTAATCATTACTTAATCATTAATATTAATTAAAAGTGTCACACCCCAACCAATAGCGGAAACATCGGGATGAGACGAAGTGTGAAGATTGCTCGAGACATCATAACGCTAATAATTGTGACAAGTATTTAAATAATCATTTCATTTCTAAAGAATCAAGTACAAGGTTTTGAAACAAAGTACAACAACATGAATAATAAAATGATACAATACAATTACAATTCTTTCTAAGTGTGTATCTAAGCATCCTACTAGATTCCATGCATCGTCAACATCCGCCTGTAACATGTTAAAATAAAGTTCAATGCAAAAGCAAAGGCGAGTATACAAGTTTGATACGTACATAGCAAAAGATAAGTTTTGAACAATTCCTCATAGCAAGCATGTGATTCAAGATAAGCCTTTAAATATGGTATGTGTCTAACATATCAAACCAAGGAAACGCAATATGCTCATGACATAACCAAGATAAAGGGGCGGGTCGTTAATCCTATAGCGCTACATATGTCACGGTTTGGCTCGTACGAAGTTAATGATAAATTCAACACATAAGATTAATCCAAGTTTAAAGCATCAAGCCATCACGTATACAAGCATGTTATAGGAATGTTCATGTGTTTAAGCAAAATGTTCATGTGTAAGTTTGTTGATAGATAAAACATGTTACACCCCAAAAGTGATAAAAGTTAAAGGGGGAATACGAGTATACTCACAAAGTTTGCATATGTTTTCCGACAATCCAATGTGACAAAGTTGACGAGGTTGGAAGGTTGAATGCGTAAAGGTTTAAGTTCAAGCATGTTTAGAGTTGAGATTCGGAATGAAAGTGACATGAAAATATTATTTCAAAATATTCATCTTCACACATAACACTTGTATGACACTTGGTAACCACAAGGGTTATAATGATTTCATGAGTTGAACACCCATAAGAATCATAACAAGGTTTAGGTCCTTAGATGATAACCTACTACTTTGACAAATGAATATGATTTCAACATAAAAGATTCGAGTGTACATAGATAGTATTTAGGTTGTATAATATACACATATTATTAAGTCCAAATGTTCAAGTATTCAAGTAAGAGGTAGAAGATTACATCTTCATTTAGGTACCTCAAGTTGAGTCATGGGTGTCATGGATGGGGTAGGAAGACAAGGCTTCCATTTAGGTACCCCTTTGATGTTCACCACTACACTTGATGTAAAAACAACCAAGGAGGGTCATGAACTAAGGTCATTACATGTAGGTAAAGTAAACTAACTAATAGAAATCATCAAATCATGTGAGGATTGTATGTTTGGACAACCCAAGTTGTTCCATAATCACTCATGTATCAAAGACTATGTTTGACATGATTTGTGGGTTAAAACCCTAGACAAAACACCAAGTTTATGAGGTTTAATCCTCTGATTTCAAATGTCTCAACCTTGTTTTTAAGCTTAACCAACCATGGGATAAGTTGTAAGCATTAGGACATAGGCATGAGATGTGTTAGACACAAGTTGCATAGGTTTAAACAAGTTTTGAAGAACATAAAAATCAAACAGAAAGTTTATGGACTATTTCGGGGCATTTCCAGGTCTGATTTCTCCAAGGAGAAGTCTAGGAATCGAACCCCATGATTATCCAAGCAAGTAGGAAAAAGAATCAAGTGAATCGGATAAGAATTGAGTGAGTTATGCTCATTTTCGTGAAGGGATGTCAATCTGCTCGAACCTTTGCTTTCAGCTACGGTTTGGAGGATGTTTTGAGAGTTTTTAGTGTTGCAAAAGTGGTAGGGAGGCTGGTTATAAGTGGTATTTATAGGGGGAAGGAGTAGGGTTTGAATGGGTTGGGCTTTGGAAGTGTTTAGAAGGGGTTACACCTTGAAACTAGCCCACAAAACCCAACTATATGGGGCTGAATTTTGCTGAATTGGGGCTGCCATATTTCTTTATTTTTTTATTTTTAAAACATTATAATGAGTAATTTTGTTAATTAAGTTGTGTAATAATATGCAACAATGTTTCCTCTAACTTGTAACAAGGTGAAATATGAAATAAAACATGATTTAACTAGGTAAAAAGTGTAATGTACAAGTATGTAACATGTTTGTAAGTGACAAGTATATGTCACATATTAGATGATTAACCGTTGTATAAATAAGCATATTATTAGGGGTTTTTAGGTATCAACAATATAAGGACAAGCATGGACATGCATCGTGAATAAGTATAAGTATGAATTACAAATAAGGATTCGATGTACAATGAATTCGAACGTATGAACATGTATGAATATATAGATGGTGAATTTAAAGAAATACGAATTTTATTTATGATCCAAGTCTCGGATTTTACAACGAAAATACGACTACAATAATACAAGATTTCCAAAAATAGCATTACAAGGCGAGCTTTCTAATTATGGAAAGTATGAAAAAGCAGGGCGTTACAGTCTCCCCTCCTTTAGGAAATTTCGTCCCGAAATTTATTCAAGAGGAAGAACTTGGAGAAAAAGCATTTTGGCTAAAAGAATCGAGACTTGGGAGTTTTGAAACGTTTAGAAAAGTACGAAATTTTGAAGAACGATAGGATAGGAATTTGTTTGACTAAAATGCGTTGAGGCGTTTAAGCATAGGTAAAACGGGTATGCGTGCGCATAGGCAAAGGAGTTTAAATAAGTTTGAATGTGAACGGGGTTCCTATGAAAGAAAGGATAATGGAGAATAATAGGAGTATGGGGTGAACAATTGACACTAAATGAATGCAAGTATATGAATGATATAAGTATTAGATAGACGAAAGTAGCGTGTTAAAGATGAAGTCTCGTCATGGATAATCGAATATAATGCGTTTGTGAGTTATTTAAAGTTTGTATTAGGTCAAAGGGTCTGCAAAACACTGAATTTCTCATGGCACGTTTTACGACGGTTTGGTAACATGGTGAAAACACTTATCTATAGGAAGTACCAGCGGCGTATCTACCATGTTTTGACCATGTTACATCCGTTTCGTCTTCGGTGTCATGTTACGTTCCGTGTATTACCATACGCAGTAGCACACTCTATGGTTCTCATACGCCTATCACTATAATCCTGTGTGCACCCGTGATTATTTTGATCGTCGCATGATCCGCATAGCTTGTACTAGTTGTGTATGAATCGGGGTATACATAAAAAGGTTTAGAATGTGTACGTACAAAAATGTAGTATATAAGCCAGTCCATGTGTGGGACCCACGCAAGCGAATCCCTCGGGTTGCGCTCGTGTATAGGTACGAATGTATGAATCATGAGTAAGGATGAAAGTATGAGCATAAGTTTAAGTATGAATATGCATGTATGTATGAGCATAAACATAAAACGTGTAAGTAGTATGTGTACAAGTAGAAGCGTAAAACGTATAAGTAGTATGCGTATAAGTACAAGCATAAGACGTATGAACATAGGTGTAGGTATGAAAAATAAATATTGCGTATATAGTGTTTGTTGGGACACCACGGATCTAAGTGTATAAAACATTCAAAAGGTCGAGTATGTAAATACGAATGATATAAATGATGTTATCGCGAGGTATCGACCAAAATGTGTACGATGATATGCATGTATAGTTGTTTAAATGAAACATTGAGTTTATCGAATCAAAATTAGGTTGACCTTGGTTGAAAGGGTAGAATATAGTTGTGTATGTAAGAGGATATAAAGTACTAATTGGTTAAGCATAATGTATTTTTGTAATGATTGAAATGCCACTTTTGTTAAAAAAAATTTCACGTAAGTCAAAGATTGTCGGTTCCCATAAAGACTTCTTGCCCGCGTGTTTTGTAAATTGGTGTAGGAAAAAGGTTTTCGTTAAAAAGTAAGTTCGTTTCATCAAATAAGAAATTATGAATTTAGGAGGTCCTTGTGAAAACTAGGATCTTTAGAAGAGAAATTTAGCAAAAGGACTTAGAAATAAAAAATAAAATAACAATTGATTTGTTGGTGTTGGAAAGGGTATTTGGTAAAACAATCATATAACTTCTATAAGATCTTATAAGTATTCGGGAAAGGTTGGTTGGATTTTGATTAAAAGTAGAAGGTGGGCGTGTTTTAGTGATTAAGTCGAATATGAAGTTCATGGGCAAGAGTTTCATTGAACTGATTAAATTGATAGGTAGCATTTCGTAAGGTTTTGAAGTTCGAGCAATAAAACGTTTTAAGACATGATTATGAATTTCGCGTATATGAGTTGTGTGAAAATAGATTGTAGAATAAAAAGTACGTTTGATAAAACAATGTATTTCGAAATCTGTATTAGTGGGTATTTTTAAATAACATTAAACAATTTGGGTATAAAGTATGATCGAGTTTGCATAATAAGATATTTCGAAAGAGAAGTTTTGGTAACGGTCACCTAAGTAAGGGAATCACCCCTAACTCGTTGGTGAGGTCGTTTTAAGGGAAGAGGGGTGGAGTCAATCGTCAGGGTAAGGAAGTCACTCCAATCTAGATGATACATCTCCACTAGTTGTTACAAGGAATATGAATTTAAATTATATGAAAATCATGCATATATAAGTGTATCGGAAAGGTTCGATATGTTGTGCGTGTGAAAAGAGAAATCAAAGGTAAACTCGAGGTTGAAAGATTGCATCGTATAAAATGAACAATAGAAACACATGTTTGACCAAAGTTTGGAGTGTTCCAAACGGAACTTTGACTAACCAAAGTGGTCGAAAAGTCTTTTGAATTTGAGGAGCATGCTTTGGCCTAATAGGTAAAATACTCTCACCGACAAGTCGGTTAACGGTATTTACCCTTCCGGTTACTACATGTCCCAAATCAATCGAAATTTCGAGACTTGGCGGGATTTAACAAAAATATCAAGGAGTGGAACTAGTCGCCAAGGTGCGGGTTTCACCCCTAACTTGACGATTTCGTATCCAAAGTGTGGTTGGTACTCGTCGGGTCAAAATTTAATTTTAACTCTTCGACGAGGGTCCACTAGAATTTGAGATTTGAAATTTCCGTTAAGATGTGGATTTCACTCCTAACTTAATGGTGAATTTCGTGCGAAAAATAGAATCAAGCGGGGTGAGAGTTGTTTACCAAATTGTGCGTTTCACGCCTATTTTGGTAAACTCGTCTCGTTCGTATAATATGAGTGTTTTCGAGTTTAAGAAAAGAAAAAAAATCAAGTAAAATGCATGAGGGAAGTGTATGTCGAAGGAGATACACAAACAAGTATAAACACATAGGAAAGCATATCAAGAATGGTACTTAAATAATGATATGATAAAACAAGTATTAACACATAGAGAAATATGTCAAGGATAACACATAAAGAATCGAACAACGAAACAAGTGTTAACACGTAATAAAACAAGCATTAATGCGTAAGAACAACATGTCAAATATTACACACGGGTAACATACATGTCTAAAAGAGCATAAATAAGTAACAAATAAAGTATCATGTAGTAGTCCAAGAAAAGCATACGAATAAGGCTCTAAAACAATAGACTAGGTGAAAGCATTCATACTTTTCCTAATTCCCTATAGTTATGGCTCTGATACCAATCTGTCACACCCTAACCAATGGCGGAAACATCGGGATGAGACGAAGTGTGAAGATTGCTCGAGACATCATCACGCTAATAATTGTGACAAGTATTTAAATAATCATTTCATTTCATTTCTAAAGAATCAAGTACAAGGTTTTGAAACAAAGTACAACAACATGAATAATAAAATGATACAATACAATTACAATTCTTTCTAAGTGTGTATCTAAGCATCCTACTAGATTCCATGCATCGTCAACATCCACCTGTAACATGTTAAAATAAAGTTCAATGCAAAAGCAAAGGCGAGTATACAAGTTTGATACGTACATAGCAAAAGATAAGTTTTGAACAATTCCTCATAGCAAGCATGTGATTCAAGATAAGCCTTTAAATATGGTATGTGTCTAACATATCAAACCAAGGAAACGCAATATGCTCATGACATAATCGAGATAAAGGGGCGGGTCGTTAATCCTATAGCGCTACATATGTCACGGTTTGGCTCATACGAAGTTAATGATAAATTCAACACATAAGATTAATCCAAGTTTAAAGCATCAAGCCATCACGTATACAAGCATGTTATAGGAATGTTCATGTGTTTAAGCAAAATGTTCATGTGTAAGTTTGTTGATAGATAAAACATGTTACACCCCAAAAGTGATAAAAGTAAAAGGGGGAATACGAGTATACTCACAAAGTTTGCATATGTTTTCCGACTATCCAATGTGACAAAGTTGACGAGGTTGGAAGGTTGAATGCGTAAAGGTTTAAGTTCAAGCATGTTTAGAGTCGAGATTCGGAATGAAAGTGACATGAAAATATTATTTCAAAATATTCATCTTCACACATAACACTTGTATGACACTTGGTAACCACAAGGGTTATAATGATTTCATGAGTTGAACACCCATAAGAATCATAACAAGGTTTAGGTCCTTAGATGATAACCTACTACTTTGACAAATGAATATGATTTCAACATCAAAGATTCGAGTGTACATAGATAGTATTTAGGTTGTATAATATACACATATTATTAAGTCCAAATGTTCAAGTATTCAAGTAAGAGGTAGAAGATTACATCTTCATTTAGGTACCTCAAGTTGAGTCATGGGTGTCATGGATGGGGTAGGAAGACAAGGCTTCCATTTAGGTACCCCTTTGATGTTCACCACTACACTTGATGTAAAAACAACCAAGGAGGGTCATGAACTAAGGTCATTACATGTAGGTAAAGTAAACTAACTAATAGAAATCATCAAATCATGTGAGGATTGTATGTTTGGACAACCCAAGTTGTTCCATAATCACTCATGTATCAAAGACTATGTTCGACATGATTTGTGGGTTGAAACCCTAGACAAAACACCAAGTTTATGAGGTTTAATCCTCTGATTTCAAATGTCTCAACCTTGTTTTTAAGCTTAACCAACCATGGGATAAGTTGTAAGCATTAGGACATAGGCATGAGATGTGTTAGACACAAGTTGCATAGGTTTAAACAAGTTTTGAAGAACATAAAAATCAAACAGAAAGTTTATGGACTATTTCGGGGCATTTCCAGGTCTGATTTCTCCAAGGAGAAGTCTAGGAATCGAACCCCATGATTATCCAAGCAAGTAGGAAAAAGAATCAAGTGAATCGGATAAGAATAGAGTGAGTTATGCTCATTTTCGTGAAGGGGTGTCAATCTGCTCGAACCTTTGCTTTCAGCTACGGTTTGGAGGATGTTTTGAGAGTTTTTAGTGTTGCAAAAGTGGTAGGGAGGCTGGTTATAAGTGGTATTTATAGGGGGAAGGAGTAGAGTTTCAATGGGTTGGGCTTTGGAAGTGTTTAGAAGGGGTTACACCTTGAAACTAGCCCACAAAACCCAACTATATGGGGCTGAATTTTGCTGAATTGGGGCTGCCATATTTCTTTATTTTTTTTATTTTTAAAACATTATAATGAGTAATTTTGTTAATTAAGTTGTGTAATAATATGCAACAATGTTTCCCCTAACTTGTAACAAGGTGAAATATGAAATAAAACATGATTTAACTAGGTAAAAAGTGTAATGTACAAGTATGTAACATTTTGTAAGTGACAAGTATATGTCACATATTAGATGATTAACCGTTGTATAAATAAGCATATTATTAGGGGTTTTTAGGTATCAACAATATAAGGACAAGCATGGACATGCATCGTGAATAAGTATAAGTATGAATTACAAATAAGGATTTGATGTACAATGAATTCGAACGTATGAACATGTATGAATATGTAGATGGTGAATTTAAAGAAATACGAATTTTATTTATGATCCAAGTCTCGGATTTTACAACGAAAAGACGACTACAATAATACAAGATTTCCAAAAATAGCATTACAAGGCGAGCTTTCTAATTATGGAAAGTATGAAAAAGCAGGGCGTTACAAAAAGTTTTTATCAAAAATATATAATTATAATAATAGTTTATTTAAAAAAATTTAGAAAAAAGGGGGTTTGTTTGCTTTGGATATAAGTTTTCACAGTTTGTTGAGGTGCAGTAAAGGAAACCAGTTCGTACATCTGCGATGTGCTCGAATTAGTGTGTGCATTGTTTCTTGTCGCGGCTCGTGTTTTACATAACTTGGTTCTATGATAACTTGGTTCGATAATGAATTCTCCAAGCAGTGTTTCTCAACGTCAGTTGCTCTGGGAACAAGTTGATAATTTCGGTTACATTGAGGGTGAAACCGTAGAAGACGTGATCAGAAGGTTTACGCAGCTGCTTTCTGAAATCGAGAAGAGTGGATTAAATGTAACACTTGGTAGGATTAACAGGGCTTTTCTGTACGCTTTGCCACGTAGCAAGACATGGGACTATCGTGTTGCAGTTATCATGGGGACATACAATCATTCTACAACGGAAACAAAAGATGTGATCTCCTTAGTCAATGAATATGTCCAGGAAGACAAACAGAGGAGTCAAAATCACGCAAACACATCGTCATCTATGTCTAACTGTCAGAAGACCGTTGCTACTTCGCCACTTGCTACTAATCCCAACGCCGCTCAGATTCCCTCACCTTCACGTGTGGCTGCTGCAGCAACAGGATGTCATCCCGATGAAGTGCCCAAACCAGCACCCCAGGCCCAAACTGAAGAACCGAAATCACTTTCTGAAACGCTAAATTCTCTTTTATGTTCCGAGCACTGTAGAAAGAAAGTTGCATTTCTGAGATCACAAAACTCAACATTGATCATTGATTACAATAGTGTTATGGGAAAGTACATAAGTCTTCGAGAGAACAATAAAGTTCTCTATGAAAAAATTGATGCACTCAAGAAGGATATTGCTCAGCTGCACAGAGGCGTGAATCAACAACGATGTTGGGTTCACGACTATAAACACAGGCTCACAGTTAAAACCCTTGAATGTGACTCTGTGAAAGCTGAGCTGGAACTACTCACTGGGAAGTACAAACAAAATGAGTTGAACATAAAGAAGTTTGATACTTCCAGTGACACTGTGCGTAACTTGTGCAATGTGCAATTGGCTTAAAAGGACAATAAGGGTAAGGGTTTGGGCTACATGCAGGTTCCACCGCCATATAATCATAACTACTCAAGATTGCCTACTACTGAGCAAGAAATAGAGAACTATGATAAAATGATTTATGGTAAACTAAGTGATTATGTTCCTTGGGAGCCTCTCAAACCGAAGAATGCCAGACCCTCCAATTTTTAAAAGCTCATGAATTTTATTAAGAACATGGATTCAGATAAAAATTGCTCAAACAAATCAGCTGGCGAATCTGAAAAAGAAAATGAAACAGAAAATGAAACAGAACTAATAAAAACGTCAACTGAGGAGCCCCAAGAAAATTTGTCTGATTCTGATTCTATAGATAATATTAAATGTTCATGTTCATGTGCAGAATCAATGACAGTTGAAGAGTAGTCTGCAGTGGATGATGAACCACATTCAAACGTTGCTGATGTTGCAGATGATTAAGATGTTGCCAAAGGCGATAATTACACTTGGAACTATGTTATGTCTTGGTATGCTGAGAGTTGGGGTATTCCTATTAAAACTGATGATTCAGGTGTTGTGGTTTTAGATTATGATCGTGATGATAAGGTTTTAACAGGGAACTCTGATGTATCGACTGATAAACTTGAAACACCTGTTTCAAGTAACTCAGAGATCAATTCTGATGACTCAGGCAACTGTTCTGGTGTGCCTGAAACATCAAATGATGCATCAGAAACGTATGATAAAGATAAAAAACTTGATGTTTTTGATTGTGATAATGAAGAAATTGATAAACAAGGGTCATTTGATGAACCTGACAATCAAATAGATGAGTCAGGAACATCAGATAATGAGCATAACTCTTCCCAAGATTCTGATTGTGATGAACAATTAGAATCTCGCAGCGTTGCAACTGAAGAGAGTCAAATAGTTTCAGACGAAGACAACTCATCATCTGACAAGCCAGAATCGTTTGATGTCAAGGACTCAGAGGTTGATGAATCTGAAGAAGAGATATCCGTAGAATCCAATTCTGAAGAAACTCATGAGATATCGAAACTTGAAGAGAAGGAATCCATGGAAATCAATTCAACAGTTGAATCACCTGATGAAACTGAAGAGGAAATTTTTGTGGAAGCCTTCTCTGCTGAAACTCCTGAGAACATAGTTTCTGAGGAAAGGGAATCTGTGGAGGTCAATTTGACAGATAATTCAACTCTTAACCCCAAATGATCCGATTCGGTAGAAAGTGTTTCAAACGAGGCAAAAGGTACTGAATCTGCTCCTTCAAAGAAGAAACGGTCACGTAAAAACAGAAGACCACGGAAAAAGAAAATTCAAAAGGAAAACTCATCTCTCAAGCAAACTGAACCTAAGCTGAAGGGTAAAGCTGTCGATACTTGCTCTTGTGCTGATAGCTGTAAGAAGGGTTCTTCCAAGACCAAACATACACACAAGCAATCATCGTTAAGTGGAAAGAAGAAACCAAATCAGTTCTCAAGAATAACACAACCAGAACTAAATGTCTTTTTCGCAAAAAGGCAAACGTGTTTTAATTGTGGAATTCCTGGACACATTGCTAGAAATTTTGTTAATCGTCCCTACTGCTCCGGTAACACACATCATCAGAAGGCTATGCATCATCGATCAGACGGAAATCGATTTTCTCAAGCCAAGCCTTCTGATGGAGACTAGAATCTAGCAAAAAGGAACCATCAAAGGTTTTCTAACACAAATGGGTTCCAAAGACAATAAATGGAGTCAAAAGTCTCATCTATAAAGAAAAATATTTCAAACAACATCACTGACTCTAAGATTTGGAAGCCCACGGTTCTTGCTGGATCCTAGTCTCACTGCTCACAACCGTTAACATCCACATCTTCACCCCAAATCTCAAATTCTACTAAAAATTATATGATCTTTCATGAGGTTTCATACACTGATAACAATGGTCAACTCAGGTCAACAATGGCCTGGGTTCCAATTTCTAATTGATCCCACTAAGTGTGTAGGAACGGCTATGGAGGGCGATCATTAGACCTTGGTTTATCGATAGTAGTTGTTCTAGACACGTGACAGAAGACTTATCCCAGTTGAATAACAAAAAAGGGTATTCGACGGTGGATTTGTCAACTTCGCGGGAGGGGAAACTGGAAGAATAACCATGAAGGGCACCGTCAAATACGGAGTTCTCATCTTCTCAGACACCAATTATGTCCCTGATCTATAGCGCAACCTTTTTAAGCGTATCTCAGATGTGCGACAAAGGGATGGAGATTCTCTTCACCAAATGAAAACGTGCTCTTAGAACGCGCTGGGCATTCAGAAACAAACAAGATGACCCCGGCGTGATCGTAAGGAACAAAGCATGATTGGCAGTTCAAGGTTTCGAGCAAGGTGAAGGTCTGGATTATGATGAGATATGCACATCGGTGGCACGTCTGGAGGCCATTCGTATTTTCATATAATGAGAAAGAAGTTCGAAATGTGCTCGTTGATGAGAAGTGAAAATGTTTCTAGGCTTGCAAGTTCGTCAAAACAGGGATATGAAGTGTACATTACCAATTCTTGGTGGACAGTCTCATCTCATGGTAGTGCAAGAAGCAACAACTCACTTTTGCATCAGAAGCAAAGTGCGTTGCAGCATCTGCTGCCTGTTGCTCTCAGGTTCTTTGGATGCAACACCAACTCAAGGATTTCGGTTTGACTTATCTAAACTCTACTACTTATTTTGATAATGATGCCATTATCTAGATTATCAAAACCCTGTCTTTTACTCTAAAACCAAGCACATTGATATCAAGGTGCACCTTATTCGAGATTTGCTTTGACAGAGGATTGTTTAAACTTAAACAGATCCATACTGATGCTAATTCAGCGGATCTTTTTACAAAACCTGTCAGCATCTCGAGATTCAATGTGCTTGTGGATCTTTTGAAAATGATGCGTTTTCACCGACTGAGCGACCAAACCAAAAAAAACCAGTGTTTTTATACTCTGTAAATAAATAAGTAAATTTGCGCATAAAGTGTGATGCACAAATTTAGGGGGGAGAGGGACATATATGTACATATGCATTATTTGAGGGGGAGAAAAGCTACAAAAAAACATATATGTACATATGCATTGTTTGAGGGGGAGAAAAGCAAGCAAAAATCGTGCCAAAGAATACGCATTGTTTGAGGGGGAGAAATAGTTGCTTGGGAAGTGAAATGAATTTCCGTGCTAAAGAATTTGACTAACACATGTAAGGTATCAAAGCTGAAAAGGCTAGGATCCACTGCGATGTGTTGATAGGTCTAATGCTCAAAAAGCAAAAAGATGCCAAGTGATATAAACATAATGGACTGGACAGGAGCATAGGTTGGTTAATTTGATTTTAGGATCTTGTATTAGACAATTCCATATTATATGCAAGATTAAGCATTTGAATCAACAAATCTTTCATTTTTCATCATCTAGTTCTTGATTTCTTGAAGATCATCAAGCTTGGATTCCGCCCATCCTTGTTGATCGTTTGATATCGTTGTTTGATCCGGATTTTCAGGACTTACAAGTGTAAAAGCTTGTAATATTGGCAAAGGTTTGTTTAAATGATGAAAGCTCTGTTATTGTGAACAAATGTTTGAAAATAAAACAGTGGTTGATACATCTGTTGACTTTGGTCAACAGATGGATGAAAACAGATCTTTGAAACCACTGTTGGGATAAAGCAGAGTGTTGTGGAGAAAACTGTGGTTGAAATCTCTGTTTGGTTAAAACAGTGGTTTAAAACCACTGTTGGGTTAAAATAGTGTTTTGTGGAGGTTGAAGGGGTTTGAAACGACTGTTGGGTTAAAATATTGTTTTTTGGAGAAGGAACATGCTTGAATGCAAATGTTATTTCGTTTACAACAGATTAATAAATTGTATATCTTTGTATTTTTTATACTCTAAATTTTTAAGTATTTAAGTTTGAAGTTGAAGTTGGGGGGATATGGTTGAAGTTGATTTGAGCAATGAAGTTTTAAAATACCTCCAACATGTTGACAACTAGAGTGATCCGAAATGAGCTTTATTTATCGAGACTACTGTTTCGCCCATTGATTAGAAATTATTATGCTGTATTTTATTGAATGTTGTGTGCTGTTTTGAAGTTTGTTTATTATATAGTTACCTCTGTTTGACACTTTCATATTTTATATAATTAGTTGTGTTAAAATTATTAACCATGTTTGTTATTTAAACTAATTAAATGAATATTTAGGTTTCAGAGTTTAAATGATGAAAACTTTGTTGTTGTGAACATATGTTTGAAAATAAAACAGTGGTTGATACATCTGTTGACTTTGGTCAATAGATGGATGAAAACAGATGTTTGAAACCACTGTTGGATTAAATGTATATGTTGTAGAGAAAACTAAGGTTGAAACCGCTGTTGGGTTAAAACGGTGGTTTAAAACCACTGTTGGGTTAAAATAGTGTTTTGTGGAGGTTGAAGGAACATGCTTGAATGCAAATGTTATTTCGTTTACAAAAGATTAATAAATTGTATATTTTTATATTTTTTATACTCTAAACTTTAAGTATTTACCGACTGACTTATCTATTTATATGTCTATAAGTATAACCATATTCGTCATTTATATATGTTATGCATGGTTTTCTAAGAAACGACCCGTATTTGCACACGGGTCTTACCACTAGTTTAATTTAAAAGAGTATTTTAGTTTTTTTCTCTCAATGTCACATCCCCTGTCTCTTATTTTTAAAACACATCAAATCATCATTTATATATCATCATAATCATTTATATATATATCTGACATAACTATATATCTCTGCTTTCATCTCTTTTATACTTTTTATATTTAAAATTGAGAAAAATATATTAGGTTTTAAATTCAATCACCAAAAGTATTACGTAATTTAGAAAATGCAAAAATATCAAAAATGATATCTATTTCTTTGTGTTCTGTTTTCCTTAATTATGACATAATTTTTTTATAAAATGCATGCTATATTTGTCTTATATGTTTATTAGAAAATACAAAATTTTCAAAAATGATATCTATTTCTTTTTACTCTATTTTCCGTAATTCTGACACAATGTTCTTTATAAAATGCAAGTTATATTTGTCTTATATGTTTATTGAGAATTTCTATTTCATTCGTTAATGCTTGATGACTTTGCACTATAACTTTTTAAAATAACATTCGACAACGTGCGTAAAAAAAGTTTTGACAATGTGCGTAAAAAAGTTTTGACAACATGCGTAAAAAGAGTTTTGACAACGTGTATAAAAAAAGTATGGCAACGTGCGTAAATATTTACACGAACTAAGTATGAGAACACCACTATGTAAAAAATAAAAAAAAAATTTCGCACCCAAACCAATGGCAGAATCATCGGAGTGGGACGAAGATAGATTGTTCATCACACATAACACTATCATTACAATAATTAATTCAAAATTGATTTCATATCATGATAAAATTGTCAAGTATAACATGAACTTCAAATACAACATGGAAAAACAATACAACAAGTTCAATAATTAAAGTACAAAATATAGTAATTTCAAGTGCGTTTCTAGTGTCGTCCCTATTAGATTTCGTCATATTCAACCTCATCAACCTGCAACATGTTAACAAAATATAGTTCAACACAAAAATGTATCGGCGAGTACACAAGTTTGAATATAAGTATAAGTATAAAGTTTACAATGAATCCACATGGCAAGTTAAGTTATTCAAGATCAACATATCATGGCATGTAATATTTCTAGTCAACCCTCTCTTTACGCAACAAAGAACGAAATTTAACATGACCTCTCGTTCACAGGTGGTGCGTTAATCCTATAGCGCTATACATGTTAAATGGAGGCTCGTATAAAACTAATGACCATAGTATCACATAAGAATCACCCAAGTATATGCATCAAGTATAACAACATAGTATTCATGTATTTGGATTGTTTTCGTGCATTTGCATAAAGAATAAAGTATTGTGATTTTTGATAAGGTTAACATATTGCACCCAAAAGTGTTAAAAATGAAAATGGATCAAGTGTGCTCATGGTTTTGCAAGCTTCCACTTGTTAATCCGCGAGGGTTTGTTGGTTGTTGGAGGATGGAACACCAAGTCCTTCTACACGAGGAAACGTAGGTGTATGAGTATTTGGATGATAATGGATGAGTAGAAATTCGGATTTAAAGTATATGGAAAGTAACATATGAGAAAATAACCATCTAGCACCTAGTACTCGTTCTTGACACTATGAAACCCATAGAGGTTTGAATGTTTTCATGGGTTAAAGTACCCTTTAGAATCGTAACGAGAGCTAAGTTCTTAGATGATGTAACTTAGTATTTTGACAAATAACCACTAGATTATTATCAAAGGTTCGGTCACTATGGATATTATATATTTTATATAGTATATATCATAAGTTTTAGTCTAATAATATAACAAGATTATCATAGAAGTCATGCATAGAGGTAGGAAGATAAATCTTCCATTTTGGAACCTCTTTTGTATTCACCAATGCACAAGTTTTCATAAGACAACAAGGATGGTCATGAATGTACAATAAGGAAATGAACACACACTGGCTACCAAGGAAAACATCAAGTGATGTGTGGATTTGTAAGTAGGATAGCCCAAGCTATCCAAATAATCACACATATACAAGTTCAAGACTTGTTCATCACTTGTGGGTTATAACCCTTTTAAAACAGAAAGTTTTTGAGGATTAAACCTCTGGATTTATATGTTACAACCTTGTTTTTAAGCACACATAATCATAGTCTTGATTAGTGGCAAAAGGACATAGGAATGTATGAAGAAATCACAAGTTAAAGTATGTTTATCAAAGTGTTTATACAAAACAGAAACTTTCTTGCACTTTTAACCCTATTTGGTTGATGTTCCAGCCATGGTTTTCCATGGAAAACCTATGTAAACATACCTAAGGTTGTTCCAAGTGCTAGGAAGAAAGAATGAATGAAAATTATGAAGTATAAGTGAAGTTATGCTCACTTTTGCAACTTGTGACAATTCTGCCTTGCTACTGATTTCTCAGCTGATTTTAGAGTGTTTAAGAGTAGAAAAGATGAGTTTGCAAAGTGGAAAATGTGTGGGAATGAGTTGGGTTTTATAGGGAAGGATTATGTTAAGTTTGGTGGGTATTTAATGGAGAAAAAACACTTAAACTAACCAAAAATCGCCCAATCCACGAAGCTGATTAACGATTCTGCGGATCAGACTACCTGGCGGGGCGCGAGCCATGTGGGGGCCCGAGCTGGGCATTTTTGTTTGTTATTTTTAGATATTGGCCCCGAAAGTTTCATATATTGTTATTTTAAGGTGTTTTTGGGTATTTTAAGTATTAAGGATAATGTGTAAAGGTATATTATGAAATTAAAGCATAAAAAATAAATGTAAATCAATTATGAATAAGTATGGATGTCGAGAATGAGTATCGTATTCGTATAAATTTAGCATGTATGACAAGTTTAACACGTTTCGCATGAATTACGATTAAGGTATCACATGTATGATTATTTCAAACGTATGAACATGTATGAAGTATGTAGAACACAAATTTAAAGAAATATGAATTTTATTTATGATCCAAGTCTCGGATTTTACAACGATTATAACGAAAAGACGATTACAAGAATACAAGACTTCCAAAAATAGAAATACAAGCAATGCTTTCTAGTTATGGAATGTACGAAGAAGCAGGGCATCACAAAAAATGTTCTGACAACGTGCGTAAAAAAAGTTTTTTTACGCCCCTGATCGCCGACCCAAGCTCCTCTAAACATCAGACATAAATCTAATTTTCAAATGTATGTAAAAACGGAAGGCGTAAAATTGTTTTTACGTACGTTTGAAAAATGTTTTTACGTAATGTAAGTCCGTAAACGTTTCTTTCAATGATATCAACTGTAATCTAGTGTTTGTGCGGAATCCAAATACGAGACGATTCAAGATAAATAAACCACAAACAAATAAAGAACAAAACACTTAACTTGCATACACCAGATCGATGTCAGATAGAAGAAGGATAAGTGGTTTCGGCTGGAGCTCTCTCTAGAACTCGGAACAATCTGATCAACCCCAAACATCATTAGGGAATTGATTATATACTAATCACTTGGGCCTAAAGCCCCTACCCAAGCCCAGCCGAAACCATGACCCAAAATACACTATTTCAACCCAAAACATAAATTAAACATAATAACAAGTCTAAACCAATTAACTATCCTAACCCACTATGCATAAACCTTCAGGTTCCAACCATCTCCCCCTAGGTTTATAGCATAGAGGCATGACAATCTTCAACTGCTTCAGCCGCAGTCAGACTGATCTTTATAACCACCAAAGCCTTTCTTCCTGACATGCAGTGCACCAGCAGCAGCTGCAGTCCACTGTTTAGCTGCACTTTCATACTTTTCAGTAGACCGAATATGATTCTGCGCTAGCACTTCTAGATCTTGCAAGCTCAAATTCAGTAAATCCACTTGATCAGTCAATCGATACTGCACATCATCATCACACACAAGCAAAGATTGTCCCAACGTTTCATCATAAGCCTAGAAATGTAGAGTCTTCAAACCACCATCTGGAATTTTCTTCACCAATGGCATTGTCTTTTCTTTATCTGTGGGTGGCCAAACGACAGTCTTCATTCGCCAATTGGTTCGAGGATCACGAACTCCTGGAGTAGGTTTCAAGATGGATTCCGCAGTTTTCATAGAAGGAAATCCTCGTGCAACCTCTCGCTTGAGCCTTTCGAAGAACAAATATCCTCTATCACCAGGCTTGTCATCAGTATACGGTGCATTCGAAAACATAGTTAAATCCACCTTCGTTAACATCTGGAACCGAGCCAGCCTTGAATAATAATATTCCACTGGACCTATTTTTCTCTTAATCCACCACATCTTTCGATCATTGTCAAACCCCCAACTCACAATCCCTGATTTGTTTCCAACCTTGTCATAATGACTCTCACCAACATCCATCAAATGATGAGTGACTTGAATATCAGGATCAACAGGATTCAAATTTCTATTCTTCACATCTACCAATTCCCTTTTTTGTTTCAACCGCTTAGCCTTTTCTTTATCCTTTTCTTTGTCAACTGGAGTTTTGAAGTATAAATCCATTGCAGCGGCACGCTCAGCATCATACTTTGCAAGAGCTTGAGCTCGATCTTTAGCAACTTTCTTGCATTTCTCCGTCAGTTGGATCAGCAAAGTCTTGACCAAACTTCTTTTCCAACTTGTCACGGATATTGTTTTGGTCAAAAATTACCTAAGCAATTTAGTGATCAAATTAGTTAAGTGAGGTAGTGTGCTTGAAAGGTGTGTTGAAAATATTCAAGTTAAGTTATTTGCAAAAAACAGTTTGAGGATACGGCTCAGGATATAAAGCTGTATCTAAGATCAAACGATGAACAAAAAAGTAAAGGGTGACACGAGTTGTACGAGGAAAGCCCTTGATCAATCTAGATCGCCGGTACAAAACCTCGTGAGCTGACAATCGCAGCTGCTTTGTTCTTCTATTACTTCAAATGTCAGGAGACAGTGTAGGATATGATGCGAATCAACTAGGTGTTACAACGTGATTTGATTACAAGTGTTGGCGTGTAGTGATTGCTAGTAACTAGAGAGTAAAGTATACGGATGAAAAGTGAGTGCCTTAACTTGATCCGATCATACTATTTATAGGTAAACGAAAACAACTAACTATCCTAAATAACCGGGATCCTCCGAATATTCCCAAGTAAACGTTGCAGTCCTGGTCTTTCAGGATCAACGTCTCTATTTCAACTGATTTGCCCGAGTCTTGGGGGGAAGAAGTGTTTTTGAACGTTGGAGACTTGTAACTCTTAATCTGCACATGATTAATTCAGTTAATACCAGGATATCGTACCAGGATGTTACCAATATCCTGATCCGGTATCTTGATCACAAGTAAACAATCAAAAGCAGAATATTAGTCAGGATATATGTTCAGAAAATGGCCCATAACAATTGTCCCCAAAATATATTTGTCGGTATACCAATCCAACACATGTATTTATAAAACTCATCTCCAAGATTGAGGTTATTAATCCGAAACGACGTTTGATGCGACTTGGTGGACCTTCCAACGCATTTTCTACTCAGTGGCTATCCAATTAGCCCCTATATCTTCTCTATTCCTTGTTGATAAACTACCATCTTCTCCGGAATTTTCAGGTACTTCTCTCTCTTCTCCTTAGCTTTTTCTCATTCAATTTTCCAGATGGCCACCAGAACTCGCTCTCACTCCGGCAAGTCTACCTCGTCATTCGTTGATCAGAATCTGCTCAAACCCCGAGAAAGATGTGTGCTCATTCGATAATGCTGACATCGCTGCATTAAGAACCTTCGGCGCTTTCCCTGACACGACGGTTATTTGCCCATTCGACCGGAGCATTCGTTCTGACGTCTCTTCCGAAGAATGGATTTGCTTCTCGTCATACCCATTTTCTCTTGGCCTTTGATACCCATTTCCGGAGTTTATCATGGTGTTTTTCCGCGTCATCGACCTTTGTTTTGCTCAGACAATGCCCATGGTCTGGAGAGTACTCATCATGCTCAACCAGATCAAAACCTTTCATGTCCCTGACCTTTGTATTGAAGACCTTCCGATTGCTAACCGTCCCCGATCCCATGGCAATAGCCGTTTCCTACTTTTCTCCACTTCCAGTAACCCCCTCATCCTCAAAGCTTCAAAAAACGAGGATGGGTGGCAGCGAAAGTTTTTCTTTGTTAGACGGGATTCCATTCCCGAGGGCAAAAGCCTTCCGGTGAAATGGTTGGTTGACCTCCGGTAGGGTTTAGGGTTTTTGGATATCCCCAAACATATCCTGACAATATATCTCGCACTAACATCCTGATTGTGATTTATGCAGCAAACTTCAAAGAGTTGGCCCATCCTACTGAAGAATCCCAAGAACGAATTAACAAGATCTACCAACTGCCCGATTGTGATAGATCCTTTACACAGCATCTTCCAAGTTCAAGCCAATACTCGTCATCAGACATGTCTGGTAAGAATCATACAATTTCTGATAGTTAAAAAAATATAAAATTAGAATAGTGACTTAGGTTTCTTCCCTGTTTAGCAGCATCAGCCAAAATTCCAGAGGTTTTTGATCTTGATGAACTGGACAGTTACCCCATCCCTGTTCAAGTGAAAAAAGAGTAGCAAATCTGCCTCCACCTCTAAGCCAGCACCCAGCCCTAAGCCGGCAGTGATCCCGAAGCCTTCCCCTGCTACCAAGACACATGCTTCAAGCTCCCGCAAGAGAAAAGAGACTGACTCTCAATCCTCACCCGAGACCTTCCCCTTTGAAAACCATGGGTTTGTTGAATCCAGCAGTTATATGACCGGCTTTCTTAACCAGGTAAAGATTCTCACCTGATATCCTGCATACATATGTTAACCATTATCCTGAATACCCCATATATGTTGATACCTGTTTCTTTGATTGCAGGGTTTGGAACGTCTCGTGCATTTGTATGAAGAAGCCTGCGGGCTCAAACAAGATGCTGGAGATCAAGCTCAAAAAGGCTGAAACCACCATTGCTGACCAAGGGATGATTGTTGCTGCCAAGTCCCAGCATTATGAGGATAAATTCAAAGCCATGACTCTAGAGCACCAAGCCGTTATTCACAAAGCCAATGAGGATGCCCAAGCCACGCTGGATGCTGCCCATCTCCAATACCAGCAGGATATGAGTTCCTACCGGGATGGCCTCAAAAGATCCGTTGTCGTTTCCCTTCTCCAAGCCAGGCTAAGGATGGCCTATGAAGCTAAGGCCTTGGGCTTTGAATGCCCTTCTTGGAATGTCAAGGCCTGGGAAGTGAAACTAACGGATCTCAAAGGCAATCCTGTGGAACATCCCGCAAAGCATGCTGGTGAGGATCCTCCCAAGACGACAGAGGCGGTGGCCGATACTGGTGGCGATGCTGAAAAGAATCCCGAAGATGATCCTGGTGTAGGTGCTGAGGAAGGTGTTGCTGATCAGGAAGGTGCTGCTCCTTAAGCAGCTAAGTGGGCGATGATGGATATACATGCCAAGGCTAGAGCACACTTTTTATGTTTGATGGTTGTAGCTTGTTGAACAATTTACCTTTTCAGTCTTCGAACAATTTATATTTCCTGCATTAGAACAATTTGATAACCAAAGGTGGATGGGTCTTGGGTTTCAGGATGGAGCCCTTGGTTATCAACTAGTATAATTTGTTTTGGACAATGCAACGGTTGGAGGTGGATGGGTCTCGGTTTGAGACGAAACCTTCAATCATTGTGTAAATATGGTTATGAACCTATTGTGCTTTTGGTGGATGGGCCTTGGTTTAAGGTGAAACCAAAAGCACAACTTTTGATATGTTTATAATATAACCTTCTTTTGACTTATTTGTTGTTGCCTTTTAATTTCTTGTCATACATTACTTTGTTTAGATTTTAGTTTTGCACAATTAGTGTTACTATTTCTGTGAATATATCTTGATCAATATACTCAATGGTGCCCCACGAAGACCTTTGGCAAATAGAACAATCTAGATAAAGTTTCAAAAAATAGTTTGTTCTTCAAAATCTCAAGTAATTTAAAGTTTTCAAAGGAAAAAGATGGTTTACTTTGCATTTATAAAAAAATTCAACTCTGATTTTTAAACCTAAGTATTGTATGCCAAATATTCTAACCAAATATCCTGAATCATATTCCGAGAATATATCCTAAAGATATATCCTAATCAGGATACTTAAACTTTAAACATGGTTTCAAAAGTTCAAACAAGTTGTGTAAGATCCACAAAGGAAAGATCATACCAGGAATAGAGTGTAACCCTAGTACCAAACTTCAATCATTCTTGTGACTCCCTCCAGTAAGATGTCCCCAGTCTTAGTGTACTGGTTTCAAATTTGATTCTTTGTGCCTTACATAACCGCCTTAGGAGAAATGTCCCCTGTGCACGAAATCTTCCAACTCTTAGATTTTTTTTTTTGGATTTATGTTTAACTGCATAGACAGTTCTTGTGTTACTGGGGTAAAACCCGGAAACCTTCTAGAGACAAATCCTTAGTATCCCGGGGAAGATCCCAAATTTTCATGCGCTACAGGCGGGAGTGTATAAACTCCAAGACTTAGAAAGGTGAAAACCTTTAAACCTTATAGAGTATGAAAATACCCTTTTGTGAGAGAGGGTGATCAATCCTCATATACCTTAAGGGTCCAGGATATAGCCAACAGTGACGAAATTGTCAGCCACTTTTACATGAACTGGTCCCGCCACCTTGAACTATCCCTGGACAACTTGCGCTCCAGGCGGGGTGTTTAAACCCAATACGTGAGAAAGGTGAATACCTTTAAACCTATGAAGGGATCAGGATCCCTTATACGTGAGAGAGGGGGCCAATCCTCTAATCGTTCGAAGTATCCTGAGTGCGTATCCTGGAGCTATATCCCGAAGCATATTCTGCAAAACAATTGTAAGCTAAGGTGGGTGTTAGCCTGTCTAACACCCCTCTGATGCTTAAGTCAGTAACGGGTTCAAAACAATAAATAATATTAAACATATTAAAAGAGACAACATTCATACCATTCTGAGTTAGAAATTAAATCCATAACTCACTTGAAATAGAGCTTCAAATGTATAGCATTCCAGGATCTTGGTAGCATATCCCCCTCCATGTTCTTGAGTTGGTATGCTCCTTTCCCTGATTCTGATTCAATCTCATAGGGTCCTTCCCATTTTGGGGCTAACTTTCCATCAGCAGGATTAGTAGTGTTCTGAAAAGCCTTTCTCAATACCCAATCTCCAACCTAGAACCTTCTAGTCCTTATATTCTTGTTATATGCTTTAGATATCCTTTGTTGATATGCTGCCATCCTTAGCCTTGCTGCGTCTCTTGTCTCATCAATAGTATCCAATTCCTGGCATAGGATTTCAGGATTCTGCTTAGGATCCCGGAGGCTGGATCTTGCTGTAGGTATTACCATTTCAGTCGGGATCACCGCCTCTGCTCCAAATACCAAAGAAAACGGGGTTTGGCTAGTTTCACTTTTTATCGTCGTTCTATCAGCCCATAAAACAAAGGGTAATTCTTCTGCCTATCTTCCTTTTTTGGCTCCTAGTCTCTTTTTCAAGTTGTTGACAATATCTTGTTTAAGGATTCTGATTGTCCATTCACTTGAGGATGTACTGGTGTGGATGTGATCATTTTGATTCCCAACTCTTGCAGAAGTCATTAGTCCTCTTACATATGAATTGAGATCCCTTGTCACAAATTATTTCAGCTGGTACACCAAATCTAGTCAGTATATTCCTTTTTTATGAAGGATACCACTTTCTGATCTGTGTCTTGAACAAATGCTTCAGCTTCAACCCACTTAGAGAAATAATCAGTCATTGCCAGCATGAAGACTTTTCCTCCTGGAGCTTTTGGCAATTTTCCTACTATATCCATTCCCCATTTCATGAACGACCAAGGAGATACAATAGGATATAATGGCTCTGCAGGCTGATGTAGTATGCTGCTATGTCTTTGGCATGCATCACATTTTCGAGCATATTCTGCAGCATCTTTTCTCATGGTAGGCCAATAATATCCTGTTCTTAATACTTTTTAGAATAATGACCTGCCCCTAGTGTGGTTACCACAATCCCCTTCGTGGATATCTTGAAGCACTTCTTTGGTCTTGGGATCCTCCAAGCACCTCAGATATGGACCTGCAAGAGATTTCTTATATAAAACATTATTTATAATAGTAAATCATGATACCTTCATCCTAAAGGCCTTAGGATTCTCATCCTTGGGGATGTGTCCTTCCTTGAGATATCTTGTGATTGGAGCCGTCCAGGATCTAGGATCCTCTTCAGGATACTCAACACTAGGATCCTGAACACTTGCTACCTCCTTACCCTGAGGATCCGTCGCAGGATACATGATATGTAATATTGGTATTTGGGTCCCTTCTTGTATCCTGACTGATGATCCCAGATTTGCCAAGGCATCAGCTTCAGCATTGTCCTCCCTTGGTACCTGTTCAAGTGTAAAAACATCGAAATATCATGCTAATTTTTTTAGAATTTCAATGTATTCAACCAATTTTTCACCTTTTACTGCATAAGATCCATTAAAATGATTAGTGATTAATAAGGAATCAACAAACACTTGTAAACTCTTGATATTCATGCTCCTAGCCAATTCTAATCCTGCAATTAAAGCTTCATATTCTGCTTCAATATTAGTGGCAGGAAACTCACATCTAATAGTCTGGGGTAATATGTCCCCCTATGGCGATTTTAGTAGTATACCCAAACCTACACCTCTTACATTAGATGCACCATCAATATACAATACCCAGGATTCTAAGTTTTCTCCTAGTTGTTGTACCTCCAGGTCTACTTCATTTTGAATATCACTATTGAAATCAACCACAAAGTCAGCTAGAGCCTGAGACTTTATGGCATTTCTAGGTTCGTATACTAGATCAAATGCACTTAACTTTGCCGACCATTTAGCCATCCTTCCTGACATTTCTGGTTTCCTAAGCACATTCTTAACAGGATAGTTGGTTTTAACATGAATCCTAAGTGTTTCAAAATAATGTCTAAGTTTTATTGATGCCATAACTAGGGCTAATATTAGCTTTTCTAGGTGAGAATACCTAGTTTCAGCATCTAAAAACTTTTACTGACATAATAGACAGGATACTGCTGACCTTCATGATCTTTTACAAGGACAGCACTTACTACATTCCCTGATACTGCAAGGTATAGGGATAGTGGTTCGCCATCTTCAGGTTTCATTAACAGAGGTGCGGTTGAAAGATACTGCTTCAAATCCTGCAAGGCTGTTTCATGCTTCTCACCCCACTCGAATTTCTTATTTTTCTTCAGAATATCATAAAACTCCTTGCATTTTTCGGAGGATCTTGAGATAAATCTATTCAATGCTGCTACTCGCCCCGTTAATCGTTGAACATCCTTCATATTTGATGGTGACTTGATATCCAAGATGGCTTTAATCTGCTCCGGGCTTGCTTCTATCCCCCTTTTAGTCACCATGTACCCTAGAAACTTTCCTGCCCCCACTCCAAAGTGGCATTTAGCAGGATTCAATTTCATGTTGTACTGGTCCAGGATATCAAATGCTCCCTTAATATCTTGAAGGTGATCCTCAGCCTTCTTGGATTTTACTACCATATCGTCGATGTATACTTCCATGGTGTCCCCCAGTTTGTCTTTAAACATCATCTTCACCAGCCTTTGGTATGTTGCACCTGCATTTTTTAAACCAAAAGGCATAGCAGTATAACAATAAATACTTGTGGGTGTCATGAAAGCAGTATCCTCCTGATCAGAGGGTTCCATTTGGATTTGCTGAAATCCTGAAGAGGCATCCATGAAGGTTTCTCGTGGCCAGCGGTAGCATCCACCATTGAATCAATATGAGGTAGAGGAAACGGGTCTTTAGGACAAGCTTTATTCATGTCGGTGTAATCCACACATACTCTCCATTTCCCATTTTTCTTTTGTACAACAACCACATTAGCCAGCCATTTGGGAAACTTCACTTCCCTAATCATTTTGCTCTTTAGTAGCCTCTCAACTTCCTCTTGGATGATCATGTTTCGTTCCGGAGCAAATTTCCTTCTCTTTTGTTGGACTGGTTTAAATGACCTGTCAATACCAAGCTTATGTATTATACTATCCTTAGAAATGTCTGGAGTTAATTACATAGTTAGTCCCTGTGGTTTGCACAAAATAACATACTTAGGTACTAATAGTCTAAAATCACCTTCTAGGGTATTAACTTTTCATTTTGTAACGTTTGGAGGTATTAACTTCTAGGGTATTAACATAATTAGTCCATGTGGTTTGCATAAAATAACATACTTAGGTACTAATAGAATGTGATTTTAAACCTACAAATAACGTTAATACCTCCAAATGTTACAAAATGAAAAGTTAATACCCTAGAATGTGATTTTAAACTATTAGTACCTAAGTATGTTACTTTGGGCAAACCACAGGGACTAACTATGTAATTAACTCAAATGTCTGTCATATCCTCATGTTTCCATGCGAATGTCGACATCCTGAATTTCAAAAAGTTAGTCAATTGATTTTCAATATCCTGAGGGATATTGGTTCCTACGAGCACTGAGATATCCGGGTTATCCTGATCTAGGATAATTTTCTTTACATCCTGCTCAGAAGCCTCTAGAATATCCTGGGCCCGCATCTTTAATTGCTATGCCGCATTGGGCTTGGTAGAGGATTTCATGGATGATGAGTAGCATTCCTTTGCTTCTTGCTGGTCACCCACTTTGACAACTCCCCAAGGCGTAGGGATCTTGATACACTGATGATAAGTCGATGGAACAGCTTTCATATCATGCATCTAAGGCCTACCCAATATAATGTTATAGCAGGATAGTGAGTCCATCATGCAAAAGCGTTGTATTGAATTGACTCCTTTAACATATACTGGTAATTTTATCTCCCCCACGGTATTCCTGGCCTCTCCACTAAACCCGACGAGCACGGTGGACTTCGAAGTAATATCCATCGGGGATACATTCATTCTTTTTAACGTCTCCAACGGAATTATGTTGACGGAACTGCCGTTATCTACCAGTATCATGCGCACAAAATGGTTAGCGACATACAAAGTAATTACTAAAGCATCATGGTGAGGATCCTGAACAATATCCCTGTCATCACTATCAAAAGTGATCACTTTGTCAGTTGTGAGCGTCGTCATCCTGGTCGGCTTTTCTCCTCTTTCTACCTTAGCTTCCTTTGCATGTCTCTTGGCTGCGGAATATGAAGTACCGCAAATATCGGATCCTCCTGAAATAAAGTTAATTATTTTGGCATCTGCTGGGGGCATGGTTGTAAAACAAGGTTTCCAAGGCCGAGTACTCCCCGAGTAGTCGCTACAAGGTAAGCTGCCGAGGCGACTTTCTCTAACTTCGCCTAATTACTCGGAATCGATCAAACGCGGTCAAACTCGGCCAAAATCAGATCTAGTAAGTCAATTTGTGCCGAGTTTGACTTAAAAAATAATAAAACATAATTTATATGACTATCATATTAAATAATGAATATCATTTTCACGTATTTTGTTATAAATATTAGTAAATTTATGTTATTAGACATGTATTTAATTTCTGAAAACTAATTTCTTTATAATTTAACATATCCGAGTACTCCCCGAGTACTCACCGCCTATGCCGAGTACTCTCAACTCCCCGGTCGACCGACTAGGAAACGCCTAGCGACTTTTGCAACCATGGCTGGGGTGATGCTGCTCGTTCAGGATCCTTCTCAGGATCCTGCCCTTTATTATTCTTTTTTCCCAGCAGATCGTTTAGATATCCCTTGCTCAGCAGGTAGCTTATTTCTTTCCTAAGAGCAATGCAATCCTCGTGGAAGGCACACCATTTGGACTTATCCTTCCAATCAGCTTTTTGTTGATTTTTGCGAGGTCACCTGGCTTTGTCTCCTAAACCGTGCATAACATACATTAATTCAGGTATATTAACAGAAAAACAATATTCAGACAGCTCAGGATACTCCTCAGGATCCTCATCTTCAACAGCATTGACTTTTTTGCTATAATTTCTGCCATATGGCTTAGAGCGATATGGTTTGTACGAGGATTCTGATTTCTTGTTGGTTGACTCATAGGTCATGGATGAATTCATTCTCTCTTGCATCTTCTTGTCATCCTCCAGCCGAATGTATCTTAATGCCTTGTTACGAGCTTCATCCAGATTCCTGCAGGGATGCATTACAAGATCCTGGTAAAACTGGGAATCTTTTTGCAATCCCATCTTGAAAGCCTGCACAGCTGTTGCAACATCAAGGTGCGGGATATCTAAGGATTCTCGGCTAAACTTATTCATATAATCCCTCAAGGATTCCTGAGGTCCTTGAGTTATCCTGTAAAGATCATTGGTTAGTTTCTCAAAACTTCGGCTGCAGGAAAATTGACCATTAAATAAATTAACTAAATGGGCAAAAGAAGTAATTGAGTGAGGAGGAACGTTCAACAGCCATTTTAGGGCTGATCCTGTTAAGGTAGAGCCGAAACCCTTGCATAAGCATGCTTCTTTGAGATCTGGGGGGATAGGATTAATTTCCATCCTTTCCCTATACTAGGCGATATGCTCCTCAGGATCCCTAGTTCCGTCATAGAGTTTCATGTTGGGGGTTTGAAATCTTTTTGGGATTTCAGCATCACAAATGGGATATGCAAACCGTGATATCGTGTGGCTATCCTGGGACACTTCAGGAATTGGCTGCACCACCCCAGGTACACTGGATATCATGTCCTTCAGCTTCTGAAGCTCCCTAGACAGTGCTGATGTCATACCTGCATCCTGCAAAGATCCAATACCGTTAGTAGCAAGAGTATTATTATTAGATACATTACCATTCTGATTCTGGCCATATCCTGAAGCATATCCTGAGCTTCTCACATTTGATAGTCTAACTGATGAGAGTATCTCAGGAATATGATTCTGGGAATGGCTAGGCACGATATTTCCTCGGTTATCCTCGGTGTAAACTGCAGAACTAAAGTTCAAAGCCCTGGGTTGCAAGGGAGTGACAGTATCTTCAGCAGGCCTGCTCGACCCGGATTTCAAGAGTTGTATCTCTCTCATTAGCATTTGATTAGTTTCCTACTACTGCCTCATCTGTTCCTGTACACTACCAAACAAATTTAGAATTTCCTCATTAGAAGCTAAAACAGGACAAGATCCCCGGATATTGCGAGCGGGGATAACATCCCGAGCCATATGAATTTCAGTTCCTTGAGAAGAAACTTGAGATCTCGGAGGAGGTGGTGGAAGCACTGAACTAATTATTGCAGTGGTTGTGGCAGACATGGTGGAAAAGCTCATGTTTGATCTTGAGGCCATTGAAAATAGTTTTGAAAAGAAATTCGAAAACAGAAAACGGAGTAGCGATTTTGCAAAAGCTTTTAGTAAAAGTAGCACCACTTGCCCCACGGTGGGCGCCAAATTGTTTTGGTCAAAAATTACCAAAGCAATTTAGTGATCAAATTAGTTAAGTGTGGTAGTGTGCTTGAAAGGTGTGTCGAAAATATTTAGTGATCGTCACTTGAATCATCAACAAACGACAATTTAGATCGTGTGTTGCATTGATTCTTCATGCCTTATCCCACTAGAACTGCATGGCTCTTCATGTACTGCAATAGATGAACTTCCAATAGTAGCAGTTTCTAGTGGTGTTGAAATGGTGACAAGGGTTTCTGGTGGAACAGAGACACTAACGGGAATCTCTGAAGAAACTGAACCTTCAACAGACTCCGAACTCACATCCATTCTCGTCTCAGTAGCTTCAAAATCAAACATCGTCTCTGTAATAGTAGCAGCAATTTCAAAATCGAATGTTGTTTCTGTCACATCTTCAGCAGTTTCAAAATCAAAATCATATAAACCATCATCATCTTCATTATTAACTGGTTGATCTTGTATCTGTTCAACAAGCACTCTGGGTCGAGGATCTATTTTTCCTCGCTTTATCGGTTGAGAATTAGAGTCCTGTAGGTCTTCACTAACTGGCTCTTGATTTTGTAACGAAGAATCAGGAGGAGGATTCCCAATCTTTTTCGTTAATTGACTTTAGAAGTAAGGCCAAATTCTCTGCATTAATCACCGGTGGAATAGTTAACACGGTAGTACTAACTTCAGCTTCAGGAGGAAGCTCATCATCTCCATCATAACTAATCATAACACCTTCATCGTCAGAGTCAAGATTCTGAAACTCTCTCTAAGGCTCTTCTACATCAACTATCTGAACATTGTGTTCTTCAGCAACCTTAGCATTTATCGAAGCATTAACTGGAGCATTTAGAGGCTCAGCCACCACAACTTCAGTCTCAGGAAATTGGCCAAACTTCTTGAACGATATCTTTCCCTCAAATTGATCAATAGATTTCTTCTTTGGTGTCAACAATCCAAAGCAAGTTGGTCCCATTGGCTTCAACTCCAAAGTATTTCCACTCTTTACAAGATCAGGATACCGAGCATTCAGAATATTCTGTATAAATCTTGGATACATCAGAAACTTATCCTTACGAACTCCAGTAATGTTCCTCTTCATCCCTTCAAACACGTACTTCGAGTAATTGTAATCTTGATTTGTAATTAGTGAGATGAATGCTGCAAACTGAGTAATGTTCAACTGATCGGTTCCTCCTCAATTTTCCGTCATACACATAATAAAAACGTGCATTAATAGCCGCCAGTATGGAAGAACGAACTTCTTCATTAGAGGAGGGTAGGTTCCTTCATAGCTCAAACGAGGCAACACAAATTCAATAACTTCAGGTGCATGGTTGATTGGATCTGTCTCATTATCGCCAAAACGCAACACTTCCCGAATGATTTTGTTGGTGCACTACATCTGTTGATTCCGTCTAAGTGTCTAGGATCAGGTCTTGCATTGTATTGTATAGAATAGGGCACATTATACGAGAAAACGAGTGTTTGTATAGGTTTTAGAAGCTAGGGTCGCTCATATGGACATAGGATGGTGGATCGCCTTTGTGTCATGTGTGAACCGCTTTTATGGTCAAGCCTGGACCGCTCATGTGTCACATGTCCACATGAGCGGACCCAGAACGCTATATATAGGGGTCTGTTAGGGCGATCCAAGTAGTGAAGACATTGTATTCCACGCCGAAGCTCTGCCGGTGTGACGATCGAGCTGTAAATCGTTTCTAATCAATACAAAAGACAGTTAGAAGGAGGAACAAGCTATATCTACTTACGTTTCTTATTATTCCGCATCTGAAACGCAAGAGACAACCTCTGAACGACTCGTTCGGGTCAACAAACGATCCTACAAGTGGTATCAGAGCTTGGGAGGAGGTTTTCTGCAGATTATAGCCGGATTTCACTGTTTCTTCTCACTTCTACACCTTCTTTTCTCATTTTCGGAAGATTTCACGGTTGAAATTCGTTCAAAAGCTCACAAACTGTGCGTTATAGTACCGAGACAAACCCTTGGAAGTTTCAGACCAAAATTCAGCTTAAAAACAGATAAAAACTTGTTCGAAATGTGGACCGCTCGTAGTGACATCATCATGAACCGCCCTTAGATCATTATTTTGGATCGCTCATTCATACAGTTTGGCATCTGGATCGCTCCAAAACCTATTTCTGGATCGCTCATAGTACATTCTTGGACCGCCTGTAAGACATTTCTGGACCGCCTTTGGAACAGTTTTGAACCGCTCTTGTGAACATTGTTGGATCGCTCGAGTAGTTATTTCTGGACCGCTCCAGAGAATTGTTTTGGATCGCTTTTCTGTTCACTGTAGAATCGCTTTTCTGTCAATTGTCTTGAAAATCGTGCTAAGCCAAACATGATTAAAAGCAAGAAAGCTTTATTAAAGAAAGAGTTCGATTTGTTTAGCAGTTTGCCGGGAGAGGATACTAAAAAGCTAATCGAGAGATACTGTCACTTGGTGCGATCGTTATCGATGTTGGGTGTTGATAAAGCTCGTGAAGAATATGTTGATAAGTTGGCTGATGCGTTACCTCAGAAAGAGTGGGGAACGTTTTTGATAATACTAAAAAACATGGGTGTTTATGTCAGACTGACAATCGGACAGTTTATTGAAAAGTTAGAGGGACAGGATCTGGAACAACAGAAGATAGCCAGGATGAATAACCCAAGTGGTCAACAGGATGAAAAGTCTGTTGCATCTGTTGGAAATTCAGAGAGTACCGATGAACTTTCAGAAAGATCTGGAGAAATTTCAGAGGGTTCAGATGAGAGTTTATTGAGTTCTGATGAGAGTGTACAGAATGAAATTGTTTCAGAAAAAGAAGTTGTATTTGATAAAACACCGTCTGATTCTGGTGTTTCTGATGATGATTCTGAAAAATCTGTACAGTTTGATCAGTCACCAGTTGATAGTAGCAGTGATGTTGAGGAAGAAAAACATATAAATGTTGCTAAATCTCATCTTTCTCCTGAAAGTTTTCATTTCTATTTTGCAGAACAAATGAAGAAACTGAAAGAGAAACGAGCTGCTAGAGAACAACAAGCTGAATCTGAAGGTGATATTCAAAACGCTGAGAATGTTGCTGAGAAGATTACTGAGGTTGTGAAAGAAGAAGAAAAAGTGGTAGAAGTTATTAAAACAATCGAAGTTGAGAAGATTGTTGAAGTCGTCAAGCCGTGTGAGAAGTGCATGGATGTTTGCAAAGATTGTGCATCTAAAGACGACATCATAGCTGAGTATGAAAAGAAAAAGGAGCAGTTATTGTTCAACCTCAATTATGTGAAGGAATCGTACGACGTGTTGAACAAAACAGTAACTGGTCTCCAAACAACAAACTCAGAAAGAGAACAGGCGCTGACAATGATGAATGCAACTTTAATGTCGAAGCAAAAAGCTATAAATTTTTACATTGAAGAGAGTGCCAAATGGAAACAAGAGTTGGAAACTGAAAAGATTGAAAATGAGAGAATTAGGAGGTTATTGTTGAGTTATTCTACCTCTGATTATCTTATTGATCGTGTTTACCCAACTGTTGCAGGTATGGAAGCTTTTCAAGATGAGAAGCCGAAAGAAAAGAAATATTGTGGTAAGAAACCGACTGTTAGCTATAACAAGTGTCCACCTCCAATTTGGGATGGGTATTCACCTAGGAAACCAAATGAGGAGCAACTTGCAAAAGCAGTCAATATAAAGCTTAAAACCGACACAACTGACGTTTTACCAGAAAACATTGATGTGACGTTTACCTCGTCCGATACCGATCATGAGTCTGAGTTAATTAAAAAGGTGGTCGATCAGGTGTTGGATACTGATGAGGAGTCCGAGTCAAAATCTGAGTCTGGAGGGTCAAATTCGTCAGTCAACAGTCAAAATTCGTCGATTAAACGGTCTTATAGTTTAGAATTTTTGTTATCAAAAGCAAATTTGGATGATGAAACATTCGAAGTTGTTTATACTTTGAATGGTTCTGACAAATTATATTACAACAAAGAGTTTCCAATAAGAAGTGTTCGTTTGGACATGATCAAAAAGGTTTTCAAAATGACAGAAATCAATATTTCTGAAATAAAAGATTTAAATCTTACGGAAAAACCTAAAAAGTACACTTCAAGAGTTCAACAACGTCTAAACAAGAAAAAAGGTTACAATTCTGGTCCTGGTTTTCCAAAGAAACCTAACCAAAATCGTAGCTACAAAAAGAAAGGTTTAGGTTTTATTCCACTAGAAAATTATAAAAATGATAAAAATTCTAAAACAAAAACAGAATTTGTGTCAGGTGGAAGCTCAGATGAAGAACAGAAGAAACCGTTCTGGAGACAGTCTAATAAAGAGTTTCTTGCTGAGAGAAAGAAGAATGGAGCTGATGTTTGTTACCAAAGAGAGACTCGAACCTGTTACAGATGCAATGAAGTTGGTCACATTGCATGGAATTGCTCAAAAAGTGTCCAATCAAAACAGGGAGCTTCTCAAAAGTTGAAGGAAAAAGTTGTTGAAAAATCTAAAATTTTTGAAAATTCGAAAAATGATGTTGGGGAATGTTCAAAGAAACATTTTTACAAAAGAAAAGGAAATGACAACCAAGTGTGGGTTGCTAAAAAGGTAGAAGAAAAAGTCGGCGATGAACCTGGTTCCACAAAGCCAGAAGAGCCACAAGTTGTGGAGAAAATTTCAGAATATGATGATGTTCATCCATCATTGAAGTTTGAGGAGGTTAAGAAGAAAATTGGAAAATTGAAATTTCAAATCAATTTTATGATGATGAAAAAGAATTTGATGTCGAGAAAACATTTAATGGGAATGTTAAAAAGATATTCGGGAAAATGTTGAATGGGAAAGCTAAAGGGGTAAAAGATTTTTACGCAACTAAAAAGGCGACATACAACCCTACAGCTGAAGAGTTGAAAGCCCTCAAGTCTGAGAAGACTTGGAGGGAAGTTTGTTTTCCAGAATAGTCGAAGGACTATGCCGGAGATCCCAAGTTTATATCGTGGATCAGGAATCGGCATCTTTCTAGTTTATAATATGATTGTTTGAATGATTGTGATTTAATGTTTAGATGTTTTTACAGGGTGAAAGGACTACGCCGGAGCTTCCAGGTTGGTAAGTGCGAAGCAGGAATCGGCATTCTGATTGATATAATGGTGATGTAGACGTAATATTCCTACAATTGGTAGTTTTTGGGTATCTACAAGTGGTAATCTTGATCCCACAAGTGGTATTTGTGGTTAAATTTTGAGATGTTTGGATACTTTGAAGTAATTACATTTACAAGTGGTACAGGAGGCTATTAAATGCAAATGGTAAATCAGGGGCATTAAATTGTACTTGATTTACTATTCATGGAAAAAGATAGACAAGATGATGAACCACATCCCCGTTTTTAAAATTGATAAACCTACAAGTGGTTGTTATCAATACAAATTTATTTTCCTGAAAAATCATTTTGATTAAAATAAACTTAAGTGTTTTGAAATCTAAATGAGAAAATGGTTTGTGATAGGGGGAGTTCAGATTGTTTATGCATAGTGAATGGCGATTTGATGTGATTCAGTGTCAGTTGTCAAGTTTATGTACAGTTTGTTTTTATGTTTTTTTTTGTGAAATTTAGAGTCTAGAAATTTTCAAATTTTCTTTAAAATGTGTTTGCATTTTAGGGGGAGTAGGGAATTTCAGAAAATACAAAAACATTAGAAAATTTGAAAAAGCCAAAAACATTTAAAAATTTGAAATGAGTTTTTGTTGCGAAAAAGAGGAAATGATAGTACATCAGTGGACTATCACGGCACGCTAAAGAAATGTAAAGTTAAAAAGTGTTAAACAATCTTACTGCGGATGTGTCAGTAGATTTTCGCACATTTAGTAAATTGAAACGAGATATAAACCTAAATTCAAACTTGCTTAATTCGTGGGTAACTATTCTTGAATATATGGGTAACCCCCGAAATCTTGTTTGAAAGGTCCCATATTCTGAGATACTAGGTCTTTATACTCAGTGATATTTGGGGTATTATCCCGGGACTTCTGCTGAATGGAAGTTCTGACCTAGTCCCCGGATAATACTTTCTGCAAATGCTTGAAAAAGCATCGCCCTCAGCATGCTGATGAAACAATAAAATTGATAGTCGCTGCTGTTAAAATGCAAAAAGATCCTCTAAAGGGGACCCACCAAAAGTCGAGCCGTCATCTCTCTGCTGAACGGAAGTTCTGACCTGAGCTCTCACGGTTTCGCACCTAACCCCTTTACAGATATCAGCTGTGGTATACTCACCTGTAAGACTGAATATTTGGGATCTGGATACAGGAGTATATTCAAGTGGAGTGATACACAATTAAGTTTAAGTCTCTAAAACATTAATATCGTATCTCAAATCGATTGAAATTTGTGTTGAGAATTTAAGAGGACAAACATACTGACAATCTAGGTAAACTGTTTAAAGCTTAAAATGAAATCAAGCTTAACGGTGTTGGTGATTGGTCTCATAAACTGATATGATCCTCTTGCACGAACTCACAAAAATATTGTCTGTAAATAGTTTATTTCTTTATGTTTTTATTTTCTAGTGGTGTCAGATAATGTCTCTCAGAAAATCCAAAAAGATTTTTAGTGTGTTTTAGCATAAATTTTTTGAAAAGTCAAAAAGATTTTCGACAACTGATGTTGGAAAACTGATTTTCAAAATCCCAAATGCTAAACATGATGAGCAATATTTGAGGAAGAGTGTGTGTATAAATCAAATTGTTTTCGATAAATCTAACCTTTTTCAAGTGGTTCATCATAGATTGTTTTGAGGGGAGTCATATGTTGGTGCAGAGGTATCTGATATGTGATAAAATTAGAAAATTTATTTCTGGGTTAAGATTGTGCAGGTAGCCAGGTTTCGATCTCAGAAATTAATGCTAAAGATTTTTGATAGAGCCAGGATATTCGATTCTAAAAGTCTGTGAAGTTCAGATTCTGATTCTGAAGATCATGTGAAACTGATGATGCTGATGAACTTAAGGATTCAAGAGATCTGATCAAGAGAATTAGAGGTTTTTAGTTCCAGACAACAATCCTGAAGATGTTACTGAAGAACAAAAGAATGCCAGTAAATCGTGAGGGGGAATCTGAAGATTGAAAGAAGAGGAAGCCCAGAGACTGATCTAGTCTGAAGATGTGAAGACACAGTTTTGATATCAAGGTGTGTTGGCGACTCCATCAACATCTGAGGGGGAGTCTGTTGGTGCACTACATCTGTTGATTCCGTCTAAGTGTCTAGGATCAGGTCTTGCATTGTATTGTATAGAATAGGGCACATTATACGAGAAAACGAGTGTTTGTATAGGTTTTAGAAGCTAGGGTCGCTCATATGGACATAGGATGGTGGATCGCGCCTTTGTGTCATGTGTGAACCGCTTTTATGGATACAGAACACTATATATAGGGGTCTGTTAGGGCGATCCAAGTAGTGAAGACATTGTATTCCACGCCGAAGCTCTGCCGGTGTGACGATCAGGCTGTAAATCGTTTCTAATCAATACAAAAGATAGTTAGAAGGAGGAACAAGCTATATCTACTTACGTTTCTTATTATTCCGCATCTGAAACGCAAGAGACAACCTCTGAACGACTCGTTCAGGTCAACAAACGATCCTACAGATTTTCTCTGTAATCACAATATTTTTCTGTTGTATAACAGCTTCTATCGAACCCTTTCCTTCAGCTCCCTGTGCTTCAAACTTTGTCGTCTTCCAGAAATCCAAGAGCAGACTTTCATAGACAACAGGATTTTCTCGGAGAGCATGAACGATCTTGCAGTTGTTTAAACCCTTGATCAGCGAAGCAAACATCTTCTTGTACTTTTCGGGTGCCGGTGAAAAATACCTAGCTTAATTATCTATACTACTTTATAATACATATCCGAAGGACTTCTTAAAGTCATAAAAATTCTCTTAAAACACCCCTAAAGCATGATGTACAAGTCTTTTAAGCACCATAAAACATCACTTTCCACTTATACCCTTCTACTCAAATAAACACGGATTGAGATCTGCACCGTCCATTTTCAAAGAAGTACATCACACGGATTGGGGTCTGCACCGTCCATTCAATTTTCAACTCCCGCTCATACCCAATTCTCCATACATCCCTGTCTTCTTTTCATTTTTCATTTGCAGGCTTTCAAGCGCCCACATTCTTGTCTCTCTCTCTCTCTCAAAAAGAACCCTAGAGATTGATCCATGGAGGAACCACATTCGTGCCATCTCTTCCGCTTCAGATCCAGACATGGATTGGATCTTTTTGAGGGTTAGACAACTACTACTTCAACAATAAGAGAAGTTAAAAGGTATGGTTTTCGACGATTATGCTTTCCTCAGATCTCAAATTTGACGATTATGCTTTCCTCGTATCTCAAATTTTGAAATATAAATCATCCATCCCTCTTTTCTCTTTTTCCCACAAACACACATACAGAACCCTAATCTCTCTATTTCTTCAATCAACCAGATCTCCAGACCAGACCTCGCAAGAACAGGTCTATGGTTCAAAGTTTGAGTGGATTTGCTCAGATGTTATTCTAGGTAATGTGTTCCAACTTTGTTCAACATAACTCATACGAATCCATTGTTGTACTTCTTCATCTATTTACATTTTGGGAATTAGGGTTTCTATGGGGAGAAGAAACGCAGAATCGGTGGTTGTTGGTTACACTAAGACATGATGCTGATGGAAAGGTATGTGTTCTATCAGTTTTTCATTAATACTCTTTTTAATTCAGAACTTGATTTTTTGTGATGTTTGTTTAGATCTAAGTGTGTTATTAGTGTGCGGAAGTTAGATTAACAACAGTTGGGTTCTAATTTTTAATCCAAAGTTGTTGATCTTGTTCAGATCTAAGTTTTTTTTTGTTTTTCAGCTACATTCTTGACTACCAAATGAAGAAATGTGTAAGAAATTGAACAGTTGTGAAGTTACATGTGATGAAGCAACAACTGATGCTAGAGGGGATATGGTATGAACAAAATATATAGGTATAAGGTTTTTTCTTACCTGAGATGAATCGAAGATCATGTATTTAACATTACTGACAAGGCAATTTTTTTTCTAATTTCTATGGTCAAAATTTGCAATTTTTAAGTAAATGTGAAATACCCTTGCTTAAATTAATATTTACCGTTAATCATCATTTTCTTCTTAGCTAAGAATAAATCATGTTAAGTTATTATGATTTTTCATTTTTAATGTATTATTGACTAATGTGGCTTTTAATGATCTCAAGGAGCTCCTCAACCTATTTGAAAATAATCATGTGATCTCAGTAGATGATAAAACTGGTTTGGATTCAAGGACGTTAATGACGGTTCAAGTCAAGAACACGGGTGAGCTATTGATGGTCACAATGATGAAGTCAAAGGAGGCTGTGGTGGCACAATGCCTATTTTTTTGTCCATTTTTGTTTCAGAAGTGGAAACTTTAGTTGAAGGTGTTGAGAAGCTTGGAACATGAAGGTATAATATTTTTATTATTTCATTAAAAGAAAGTTTATTTGGATGTTAAATTTGAAGTGTTGTGGCTTTGAACATTCCAGATGGTGTGATGTTAAGTTAGGCACTTTTAATGATTCAAAGCACAGAATTTATGTCAATTTGAAGGTACTTATTATTCAATTTAAAAAGCGTTTGCGTACATAAAATCAATCTTGATGACATTGGCTGTTGGTATTACCTAGGATAAGTGGAAAACATTAGTGCACATAAAATCAGTTCATGTCTAAGTTGGCGAAGACGGGTAAATTCTTTGATCCCGTGGTTGCAAAACCTCCCATTCGTAAGTAATTTATGTGACTAGCTCACATGTTTTTCAGGTGGTTGTGGTGTTCTCTGGTTTTGCGGTTTTGTTTTTCTCACTTTGTTTTGGTTAGTGCTCGAAAGCTGCGCATCTTCGGGACTTTTTGCTTATTGTTATTCGGTCGTGGGCTGCTTGTTTTGGGGGACAGTTTACTATCTGGGCACTGGGCAGGGGCTTTAGACTGGCTCCGGGATTGTAATTCGGTCAGGGTGCTGTTTTGGATTTGTTGTTTGAGGTTATCCATCAAGGGTTATGGGCCGTTGGGTTTCTGGCTTGGGCTTCGTTTTGGTCAGGGTGCTGTTTTGGAACAAGTCAACTGCCTAAAATGTTGACAAGTCAGTCAACTGCCCAAAATGTTGACAAGCAATACAATACGGTTCAAAGTTCGTAAGTAATGGTGAGCCAGGCACTGCCCAAAATGTTGACAAGTCAACTAGCTTGGCTATGAAACAAGGTGATCTGTTGAATTCTTCGAGTCTTGTATGCTCTTTGGGTTTTGAACGCGATGGTGAATTCTTCGCAACCGCGGGTGTAAATAAAAAAATCAAAGTTTTTGAATACGAGTCGATATTAAACGATAATCGCGACATACATTACACTGTCGTTGAAATGTAAGTAGATCTAAATTAAGTAGTATATGTTGGAATAATTACATCAGAGGCCAAATTTCATCAAGCAATTGTATAGGTATAGAATTCTTTAAAAAAATAAAATTTTATGTTTTGAATAATGAAAAAAAAACATTAGTGAATAGTTATTTTGAAAGTTTCAGATATGGGACATGACACGGAATCAAGTATATATGGAGCTGAAAGAGCATGAGAGAAGAATCTGGTCAGTTGACTTTTCTTGGTCGAACCCGACACTGGTGGCTAGCGGGAGCGATGACGGTTCTGTTAAGCTCTGGAAAATGTTTAACAAATATAGTAAACCAAATATGGGTAAATGAATTGGCTACTTTGGTATGTTAAAAGCACTAAAGGTGCACTTTTTTTAGAAAACAAAAACGCAAGTTTTTTGGCAAATTTGTGAATATACTCGTGTTTTTAACTTTATTTTACACAAATTTCCTAAAAACTCAAATGATCTGATTTACTTGAAATAAATAACAATCTTTTTCAATAGTCATAGATTGCTGTTGATGTATTTTCAAAAATTAAAATAATGAACTATTTAATGCATACATGGGTCCTAAAGTGTCTAATGCACCTCAAAATTTTTTGGAAGCCTACACGTGCTCGTAGTTCTCCAGTTTTTTATGAAGTGAACCACCTCTCCAGTTTTTTGAGAGGTCGTCCAGACAAGGAAAGAAAAGGCGCACCATAAAGGGCACAACAAAGTTGAGAAGGCAACAAATTGGATATTTAACCCGATTGCTGCTGCATCTAGGGCTAATGCTGCCACATTTGGTGAGTCACATGGGAACCTCGATTGAGTTTTTATTATATATAATAATAAGTGTGTCAAACTTGATTACAAATGTTATCTCAATTTAATAATAACATAGTTTTAATTAAAAACAAACTAGCAGGTTATACATTAGTAGTACACTAAGGGCAACTTTCGGATAGTTCAACGCATTTGACACGTTCCTTATACTTAATTATAGCAAGACCGCAAGTAAGCATTGATGGCATAACGAATCAGTCGGACATGGTTGCAGCATGTCAGACTTTTAGCTTGATTTCATTTAGGTTTTATGCCTACTTTTAAGGTTTGAAAAGGTTAAACGGGGATTGGCTATTGAGGTCTGGAACCGATAGATATTTCAATCATGTTAGTTCCCATTGCTGCAGGAGGCATCATTGGTAACAGTTTTTTTTTATAAGATTTTTCTGTGTAAGACTGAACGTAGTCGGGCGCCATTTTCTCTCATAACCCCCCATAACCCCCCGAACACCACTACGGGCGGGGTTATGAGGCAAAAAAAAATTAGGAAGCGCTATATATATCACGGGGTTATGAGGGGTTATTGGGTTTGCTTTTCAAATTCTAACCAATCAAAATAAAGCAAGGTTTTTTTATAATTAATAAATAAAATTGAAAATTAAGAATTAGGTAATGATGGGAAGGGGCTTTATGACTACGGGCTTAAATGCATAACGCCCCATAACGCCCACCCGCACACGTGGCGCGCCACGTGTCGCATAACGCCCACAAAGGGGGGTTATGACTACACATGGCCTAAGGCATTTGGCTACAAGTAAAGCTGGGTTTTAAAAAGCGCGCCTCCCTAGGCGCGCCTCTCTAGACGCATCAAGGTGCAAGCCTTGGCGCCTTTAGTAGCCTGAGGCGCGCTTTTTACAAAAAGCGCAAATTTGCAGAAAAGAATCGTTCGAGTACATGATTCACTTTTACGATTTTCCTCGGTTGTTATGCTATACGTTGTGCCTTTCCGTCTACGTGACCCTTAAGACAGATTCCACGATTGTAGTCAAGGATGTTGCAGACATGCTGACCGGTTCGACAACCTCTGATGACAGCCTGACAACAACACCGATCCACACATTACCACCAACAATGTTGTCGTCTAGGGAGATTCAGATTGTTGTGAAGCTTGTTTTTCCTGGTGAGTTGACAAACTATGCGAAAGGAAATTACTAAATTTAGGAGTTCTTAGAAAGGTTTGAGTAGGTGTTTGTGGTTTCGTTTGGTAGGATATTTGCTTAAGATTTGTAATTGGTGGTTTTGATGAAATTAAATTCGTGTTGGTGATGGATTCCTATTTTAAATGATGAACTGTTTAAAATATTTGTTTCATAAATCTGCTTGTTGAATGGTTCATTTGCTGAAACGTTTGGTTCAGATCTGTGATTGATGCTTTTGAAGAAACGAAGTTCATATGGGTGGTGAATTTTAAATTTGGATGATATTTTGTTGAATAATTTTTTGTTTAGTTGGTTGTTGAAAGGCTTATATTGGTATATTTGTGTTTTAGACATGTATCAGTGGTGAGTTTGCATAGTTTTTTTTGTTTCTGTGTAAAGTTCTTTGTGTACAAACATGAAAACGTTATTTCCCGAGAAGCTACTAAAGTATAAGAAGTGTTTATTGCGGGTGGTGGATCAAAAAACGGTAAGTGGACAAAGATACGAGAGAGAGTGCTTGGTTTGCCTGTACGTCGAGCACTTCAAACTGAAGCGTCTTACGGGCCAGCTTTATTGGCCTTAAAGGCAACATAATAACTATAAAGTGACTTACGGGACATACGTTAGACTATATTTTTAAACTAAGACTATACTGTCTAAAAAATGATGGAATAAACACCCAAAATATGTCCATTGAAAGCTCCCATTCACATTCTTGCCTTTGGATGAAAAAAAAAAATTATAGTCCATTTGGGAATTGCTTCCCCTGCTGCCACTTTTCCAGATGATCGATCCGCAACTCAATAAGGCAGAAATGGGCGTGGTCAGTGGTGTACTCCACAGTCCAAAACGAAAAATTTGAGAGTTCAAATCCTAAAGGTTGTAATGTATTTATTATAGAAAAAATTCAGGAATTGCCGCTAATAAAAGGTTTATCAATAATTAATGTCTTCTACTTTTTAATTGTTAAACTTATTTTCATTAACTCTTTACTTTAACAATTACTTAACTGTTAAGTAGATCTTTAAAAATTAAAACTCACAGAAAACAAATTTGAAATGTAAAATGCTGCAAATCCGCACATATTTGTATCAATTATAAATAAAATGTATTCGTATGTGAATAAATTGTATTCATATAGATAGTACAATCAATTTATAAATTTCTAAAATCCGTTATCTCCGAACGTAGATAGGAAGCAATACATAGATTTCAAGCTCTCAATGTATTCACAAGCGTATACATTAAAATTGTATAAAAATTACAAGACGAGTTAGGGAAAAACAAAAATTTTAAGAAGTTATAGAACATAGTAAGCGACTATGCACGTATCTTTTTCTGCAATTGGCAGATATCCATTATTTTCGAAAGCAGACTGCGGGTATCTTTTTCTACATCCAAGGGTTAAGCTAATATTATTCTAATTCCCATTTTAATATCTAGAAACATGCTGAGTTTGTGGGTTGGTGGGTTCAACCCGAACCCGAATTTTTAAGTCGAGCTCAACATAACCCCAACCTGAAAATCATGTCATACATATGAACTCGATGCATCATATTTGGTACCCAACCCCGATACTATGAGTAAAAAATAACAAACGTACTATACAATATATCACGAAAGGATTGATAAACTAACAGAAAAACAAGTGCCAACATATCACGAATAAGAAAATTAACTTAAGTACTATACAATATATCACGGGACGAGTGATAAATTAACGGTAAACAAGTATCCTATTGTAAATCATCACTCCCGCTGCATCGCGCGGGTAAATGGCTAGTGACTTGAAATGAATTTTAGCTCCACGATCCTACACAAAACCAAAATAAGTTAAGTATAGAATTTCATCAACACATAGCAGACATTACAACTCAGTTAATTTGAAGAATTAATTAAGTCAAAAGTCTAGTCAAACTGAAGAAATCAATCGAAACCATACAATCAGACTAGGTAGCGAGTGATTATAATAATAATATTTAATAAAGCAGTCGGGATCTCGAGTCGGAACCAAGAGGTTTTGAGTCGGAACCATGAGATTTCGAGTCGGAACCAAGAGATTTCGACATGGAAACATCAGTCGAAGCCTCAAGATTTCGAGTCAGGTTTTGGAGTCGGAACCAAGGAGGTCTCGACTCGCAACAAGACATATCTCGATTCTTTTGACCAGTCTTCACTCGCAACCTGTGTCGAAACCTCACGAAAACCATTAAGATCAGCAACAACAATTACTATGGATCAAAATCCATAAACACCCAATAATCTTGTTGAAGACCAAATTATGAAGATAATTAGTGTTCATAATAATCTTGAAATCTTCATAAATTTCTTCATATCTTCATCGAATCTTCAAGCAAAAAACCTAGGTTTAATCGAGATTACCTTGAATGCACTGCTGTTTGTCAGTCGGAATCGAAAATCTCGAGTCGGAATTAGAGAGACAATTCAAGAGACAGTCAGAGAGGATTCGAGTGGAATGAGGTTTCGAGTTGAAACCTCAATATATACCACAATCCATCATGGGCTGGGCCTTATACAAACCAGATCAGGCCCACTTGTTTCAAAATTATTTGGGCCGAAACCATCATTTCGAGTCGAAATCATTTCTAAGTCCATTTTCTTGATTTCGACTCACATTTTCAATTAATTTTTAAAATTTTCTCAAAAATCATTTTATTATTTAAAAAATCTTAACCCCCCGAGCACGTTTTACCAGGCTAAAACCTATAAAACAAAAATAAATAATATATAACAATTATTTACAGAAATAAAAAGAGAAAATATAGTTTATTGCTCAGGGATCAAATGATGGGGTTTCGGGCTAGACTTCATTTATCAACACTGATCTACTATCGAGTGATCCGAATTATTGCCAGTATATTTTTCCACCTAAACCCATCTCCCTAGACCTTTTTCATGTGACTGTTTGTAAATAATTTTTTCATGTTTTTTATATTTTAACAATGAACACCCAAACAAATACTAATCAAATCCTGGAATTATAGTCAGCACACTCTATCATGCAAGTAGTTTCCCTACCACATATTTCCACAAGTCTGTCCTAGATTTCTAAAACCTTAACTGGGACTAGATTGAGAAGAGAACAGAATAGACCATAATCAGAGATGTTGATATAATATACAGATCAAATGAGTTTTCTCAGTTTGATATAGGTTTTTGGGTGTCTTTTGGGCACTTAAGGGCCTATTTTGGGTGTAAATTGATCTATAAGGCGACAGCCGTACAGCTAGATTTTTGCTCACGCAAAAAAGAGGCTAACGCTTCCTAGCACCTCCAGGTATTTGCTCACGCAAAACTGAGGAAATACATGACTTTGTTAGAAAAGATTTCAGAACTAGACCAAAATTGTGTGTATCGGTACATCACACAAGCATTCAAATAGAAATGAGCTAATTCCATATGACGTTCTTTCCTGAGGTCATAGACTAATATTAGGTTCTGTACAGAAGCAGCCAACGTTTCCAGCCTTAAGGATAGAGCCTACCAACATATCATTCTAGAGTCATACTATTTCAATACTGGTCTTACATGAGTTAGCCCTATTCCACAAAGCGAAAATTCATTTCATTTCCCATGTCATGCAATGTCTCTTTTTGAATTTTTCAAAAATTTCGATGTTTTTGTATTTTTTCAAATTTTTCATTGTTTTTGTATTTTTCAAAATATTTCCCCCTAAATTTGTGCATAAATAAAAAATACCTAAGAATAGAAAACTTTATGAACAAATTTACCTACGAAACCAAAAACATGCTCAGTCGGTATATCGGATCATTTTCAGAAAATCCACAAGCACCTTGAACTTTGAGCGGCTGACAGGTTTTGTGAACAAATCGGCATCATTTGCATCTGTGTCGATTTGCTCCAGTTTAATAAGACCTCTGTTAAAGCAGTCTCTTATAAAATGAACTTTAATATCAGTGTGGTTGGTTTTGGAGTGAAAGACAGGGTTTTTGACAATTTGAAATGCAACATCATTATCATAGTAAATAGTAGTGTTGAGATAAGTCAAACCGTAATCCTGCAATTGATGTTGCATCCACACCACCTGTGAGCAAGATGCAGAAGCAACAACATATTCTGCTGTGGAGATCACCACTGTTTGCTATTTCTTACATTGCCAAGAAATGAGTCTGTCACCCAAAAATTGACATCCAGCTGATGTAGATTTCCTTTCACTGTCAGTTCCTCCAAAATTGCTATTAGAAAATGCAAACAGATCAAAATTTGAATCTCTTGGATACCAATTGTAAGTCCATAAATGGATCATTCAATGATATCAACTGTAATCTAGTGTTTGTGCGGAATCCAAACACGAGACGATTCAAGATAAATAAACCACAAACAAATAATGAACAAAACACTTAACTTGCATGCACCAGATCGATGTCAGATACAAGAAAGATAAGTAGTTTCGGATGGAACTCTTTCTAGAACTCGGAACAGTCTGATCAACCCCAAAACATCTTTAGGGAATTGATTATATACTAATCACTTGGGCCTAAAGCCCCTACCCAAGCCCAGCCGAAACCATGACCCAAAATACACTATTTCGACCCTAAACATAAAGTAAACATAATAACAAGTCCAAACCAATTAACTATCCTAACCCACTATGCATAAACCTTCAGGTTCCAACACGTAAGTTGTCGAATGTAAAATATTTTTTTTGCGCATGCCGCCGAATGAAAAAAAAAAGTTTTTTTACGCCCCTGATCGTCGGTCCGAGCTCCTCTAAACGTCACACATAAAGCCCCTGATCGTCGGTCCGAGCTCCTCTAAACGTCACACATAAATCTATTTTTCAAACGTTAAAAATGGCACGCGTAAATGTTTAGTTTTTATATACGTTTGAAAAATTCTTTCTTGTACGTTGTAAAATGAAAAAAAAAATCGCGCACAATGTTGAATGCAAAAAGATGTTTTCTTATCACACACGATAAAAAATGTTTTTTTTACGCCCGAGCTCCTCTAAACGTTTGTGGAGTGTAAACGCTCTGTTTTTTTTATTATCGTAGGTGTTGGGGTTTTTACGTTCAAATGACGAGGATAATGAACAAAAAAAAATGAAGATCAAGATCAGAGATTGAAGACATTTTCTTTTTATGCATGTACTGTAATTTTTTTGTATAAAAGTCATGTGTTATAATTAATTCTTTTTTTAATAGATAAACGTAATTAATGTTGACATGAAGAGTGATGTGGTCTTTGATTTTTAATTGTCAGTTTAACAAGTTGACATGAATAGTACACAAGTCAATTTTTTTAAAATACACTTCTTTTACTATTTATTCTTTTTTAATCAATAAAATCACTACAAATTAAATTTAAACAATTTAATCTCAACCACTCATACATGAGAGATCTAGTGTGGATAATGGTTCCTACGGTTCTCGCATCTAAAGGTGGTTCCTATTTTAACCCATCCCTGTATGTGTGTGTGTGTATATATATATATATATATATAGAAAAAGTATATCGTACATTACGGCTTAACGTACTTCACGTACAACAACGTGCGTGATTTGTTCTATAGCATGCGTGATTAATGTTTTCAATGTGCGTGATTATTGTGTTTCAACATGCGTGATTTTGGATTTTTTAGTTATAACGTGCGTGATTTTAAAATAAACGTACGTAATTACCTGTCGTACGTGATGTACGTAAAGGCGTAATGTACGTTAACCTTCCTATATATATATATATATATATATATATATATATATATATATATATATATAGGACAAAGATCCGTTAGGAACCACCCCTTATTGCGAGAACCGCGAGAACCAGTGTGAACACAAACAGTAATTCCTAAAAAAATCTAAAAAACACCCAAAAAAATTTTTTTTTATTTTTTTACTATTTTTTTTGAAAAAATCGCTATATTTTGTTAATAAAAAAAATAAAAAAAAAATTTCAAAAAAAAAAAATAAAAAATTTCGAGTAACAGTTATCCATGCACATGTGCATATGTGTCGTTTCTTTGTCAAATTTCGTAATTCATTACAAATAATAGTCAATTGCACTTTCATTTACACTACTAAGTGTAATACACTATTTTTTACATTATCAATGTTAGAAATGCACATGTGCATCTATATGTATCAACAGGAAATAAGGTGTTTTGGTACACTACTTTCTCTTTCATCTATCATTCCATCCATAATACACAAGCATGCACATGTGCATTTTTGTCATTTCTTTGACAAATTCCGTAATTCATTACATATATTAGACAATTGCACTTTCATTTACACTACCATATGTAATACACTACTTTTTACATTACCAATATTAGAAATGCACATGTGCATTTATATGTATCAACATGAAATAAGGTGTTTTGGTACACCACTTTGAATACACTTTCCCTTTCATCTATCATACCATCCATAATACACTACCATTACCTCCTACCATCCATAATACAATACCATTACCTCCTACCATCCATAATACAATACCATTAACAATATTTTCACTTTATTACATGTATGTAAACACCATTTATACCATCCAATCAACATATTACATAAAAAATTGACAACTATAACCAAACCATCAACCACTAGATATAACTAACCAAAAAACATGTATATGGGTCTACTTCTCCATTCAAAATCACAAACTTTTTGTACCAAAACACGTTATATCATGGTTATACCTAATTATGCACATGTGCATCTTGAATATTGGTAATGTAAAAAGTAGTGTATTACTAATGGTATTGTAAATTAAAGTGCAATTGTCTATTCCTGATAACGTATTACCGAATTTGTTGAAGTAATGATACATATGCACATGTGCATGGATAACTGTTACTCGAAAAAAAAAAGTTTTTTTTTTTTTTTTTTTTATGGAAACGAAATATAGCGATTTTTTATTAAAAAATATTAAAAAAATAAAAAAAAAATTTTTGAGTGCTTTTTTGATTTTTTTTAGATTTTATTTTGTGTTCACATTGGTTCTCGCGGTTCTCGCAATAAGGGTGGTTCTCGCATGAACCTTACCCTATACATATATATATATATATATATATATATATATATATATATATATATATATATATATATATATATATATATATATATATATATATATATATATATATATTTATGTATGTATAGGGGTTGGTCAACGTACAATTTGTTTAACGTACGGTGCGTAAAAAATTGAGTTTCAACATGCGATTTTTTTTATAACATGCGATTTCTTATTTTATATAACATGCGATTTGTTTTTCTTGAACGCGCGATTTTTTAATATAAACAACATGCGATTTTGCTGTTTGTACACCATGCGACATTTTTTATATAACATGCGATTTGAGTTGTTAATGTGCGATCTTCAAATCTCGCACGCTCGTACGATAAGCCATATTGTACATTACACTTTCACTATATGTGTGTGTATATATATATGTTAAATATTTTTTTAAATAGTATACCCATACCAGTTCTAACATAGGCCTATTTAAAAATCAATTTTTTATGGTTTAGAAGTGGTTATGTTAAAATAAGAGATAGGATCTAACTATAGACTTATTTACAAATCAATTTTTAAGTTTGTCATTAATGCTAAAGATCAAACATAGTATATGAATTCTCAGTGACGCCCTGAAATAAATATGAACGTTAAGAGTTGAGGAATATTTTGTATCTCCTTTTGATACGGTGGATACATGTGGAGAGATGGCAACCGTGACAATATAATGTCCAAATGACAACTAATACATTTAAAATATTCAAATGATTTAATAACTGATACTCATAATACATGATGTGTGAGAATGTTTAAAATTTTTAGGTTTTCGTTGAGTCTATACATGTTATGATTTATTTTTATCCGAACTCATAAAAACATTTAGCTAAATATGTTAGTCTTGATCAGTGGCAGATTTATAGTACAAATAGGGGTAGCCTGGGCTACCCCTCAACCCCATCTCCGTAGTGTAAAAATACCCCTTAACTCTATTTCCGTAGTGTAAAAATTCCTCTCAAGTCCGTTTCTGTTATATAAAGGATACCCCTGATCCTAAAAAAAATTAGGATACTCCTAAGTTTTTGGACTAGTTCCGCCACTGGTCTTGATTCAACACGTTTAGTTTAAATAGGTTCTTAGGTCTAGGTACGAAGCTCCATAGGGTTAGAGGGTGACCGCCCTCTCCCCCCTCTCCGTTTTTTATTGTTAATTTTATTAAAAAATTTTGAAATTTTTGTTTTTGTAGTGGAAAATATTTGGATTTTGAAAGTCACCTCTCCCTTTTAATTTTTTGTTCAAGCTCCGCTACTGCTTAGTTCAGCCTATTTATTTTATATAACTTTATAATGGGTGGTTAAAACGTAAGTCGGTTGAATATTTTATATTAAAATAAAATGTTAATAGAAAAATGGACGTTAGATGGACATTTTGTAGTTTTTTTTTTTTTTGACACTTGTAAATTTTTTTTTTGTTAGAACTACACCGTTATCATTCCACACGAAAAAGGGCAATTACAAAGCAATGGCAGGTAGTCGGGCAACAAGTTGCGTCGCCACCCCCTTTTGAATAGAAAAACCAATTCTACTAAATACAAAGTTTGAAACCCTTAGCGACGAAGAATTACTATTAACGACTTTTTGAACCCGATTCAAAAGTCGCACAGCGTCAGGAGCGAGATCACCAAAGGTATCAAACGCAAACGGGACAAACACATGTTGATTCTCCAATCAGGCTTTCTCATGTTTTGCCACTTTGCTCGCCTCTGCCTTGAGCACCGCTTGCCCTACGACAAAGCCCTTGTCCTTGAGCCCGACAAGGGGGGAGACTCCAGTTAGATCTACACACGCGTGTTTCCCCCCTTCCCATCCAAACACAAGGATGTCCGCCGGGCGTAAAGTAGACCTCCCCTCTAAGGGGTCAGTCAGGAAATTTACTGGGGCCTCCTTTTTGGCAGAGATTCCGGCCCGCTTAAGAACATCACATAACACATCTCTCACCCAATCATGCCGATATTTAAACCCTGGAAGCTCTTTACAGTGGATCGCGTGCTCGCCGAAAGAATCCAAACACGCTTTGCGGCATATCGGACATGGCTCGTCAACTGGGAACAAAGGAATCATCAGTCGGTATCTAAGGATAGCACGGTATTCCACAGCCGACATGTGTTGCCCCAAGCCTTCAATAGGTACGACATACAGAAAATCTTGAGCATGTGCGGCACGTAGACATTCAAACACAGCTCTTTGCCGAGGGGATAAAACAAACTTCTCTTCAAACCTCTTGACAATTTCGCCATATAAGGCATTCGCCAGAATTTTCTGGGATTTAGGAGGGGCGATGTCTTTAATGTAGAAACCGCCAATATCAAGGTCGGGAAGAGAACTATGCAAAAGGTCCAACGCACTCCTGTAATCGGAGTCTAAAACATCCCCACCACATTCTCGGAGTATGTGGTCTTGTAAACCCCAAGATTGGGCCCTTGAAGCCACGAATGCATATGAAGAGGCATCCTCGGCCGTACAAATCCCTAAGCCTCCGAACCGGGTCGGGAGAGAAGCCAACCTCCACTGGAGATCTCCAAAAAAGGCACCCCCACAAACAACAATATCCTCTAATGCTCCCCGGAGGCCTTCATCAAAAACAGAGACAGCTCCCCCGACCAAAGAAGGTTGACACGTTCGAAGACCAAGCAGTAATTTAGCAACACCCATACAAGAACGAAGCAAGAGGAGCTCACTCTGAGGGTCCCGTAGGCGTTTAAGGCACCTCATCAGCTCGACTGCACAGTTCGCTCTTTTAAGAGCCATACTACTAATAAACTCTGCATCACGACTAACGACACCCCCCAGGAGTTTCACACCCAGCAACGGCCTCCCAATCCCCCGAGGGAATAAGCCCTCCTGAACCTTTACACCATTGCAAGTTGGCCAGAAAACTTCAGTTTTCTTTATATTAAGTTGAAGCCCTAAGGAAGGACCCTCAGCTCTGATGACCTCTAAAGCATTAGCCACTTGGGTGGCATCTCCAATAAGCGTTCCGTCATCTAGGTACCAGGCGTGAAAGAGAAGATTGCAGCGATCCCTTATTCGGTGAACAAGGGGGTGTAGAACAAGGGCAAAAAGGAGGGGCCCCAAGGGGTCCCCCTGCTGAACACCAGTAGTAGACCAAATAAACTCATCCCCCACATATAATCTAGCTGGTTGACCATATAAAAAATCGACCCACGTAGAAATAGAAGGACACCTTTTCCTTACCTCGTACAGTAGGGCTGTCCTGTCAACCAAATTAAAAGCGTTCGAAAAATCAACAGTAAGCATAGCAAGAGACCCATCTTGGTGGTACTCATTAAGGAACCTATTCGCACTATGAAGAACGGCCTCTGCCCCACACGGAATACCTACCCCAAACTGGAAATCACCAAGGTATTTGGCCATCTCCTTCCCAACACCTTTCATGGCCACCTTGGAGATCACCCTCCTCAAAATCGACCCAACAGCGATAGGCCTAATCCCATTATCCGGTTTGAGAAGAGGTGTAAGAGGAGCAGAAGCGACAAACTCCGCAAGACTCCTCGGGCACCTCCCCCCCAAGCATAATTTAACCATAGCTGAAGTAGCCCTAAGCAGGCTATCAGCAATCACAGACCCCTCCCCACAAAAAGCATCTAAAATATGTTGGGCCCTTAAACCGTCTCTCCCGCACGACGTACCTTTAGGGAAAGATTTAATACACCCGAGCACACAATCGGGCTCTACCACAAGAGGAGACTCAGAAGGCAAGGAGGCTCAAGTGTTGTGAAAAAAATAAAATAAAATAAAATTATTTTGGTAAAACTATGGATATACAAATCAGGTTGAGGTTCAAGTGTTGTGTTGGACACACATTTTAGGTTCATGTAAAGTTTCTGGGTTCATACTTGGTCGATCCACAGACCCGCAAACAATACCACGGACCGTTTATACACCATCATAATCTATTGAGTAAAATGTGTGACTTAAAGTAATATACAAGATAGGCCAACTTCTAATGCAAGATGTGGAAAAGTTATAATATACACTTTCAAAGTCACATTTCTCTTGTTTTAGATCATAAACACGATTTGACTTTTTATACTTACTTTATTCAATGCTTACAGAAATACTTAAAAGACCTTGGAATCAGTCAATTAACTTTGCTATATAGGAAGGAAGGTCAAACTTGTCTTTATATTTGAAAACTACATTGTAACCATGTTACTCCCAAAATTATAAATGTTGACAATATGTAACGCTCATTATAACGTATTTTCCAAGTTGTATAGTTACAATTAAAGATCAATTTAAGTTGAGATAATAAATGAGATTAAAAGTTAAATTCAAAATGATTGATAGGTTTGTTTTAGATGCACTAAATCACGTATTAGCACCGTAGAATGAGACTGGTATAAATCGTCAGGGCCGTCTTTGAAAATCACAAACAAAATTATGACCCTATACAAGATAAAAAATTTGGGTCCTATTCGAAAATCTCCATTTAATATAAACTTAACAATCACTAAGATTTATGTGGATGTAATTTAAATAATTATTTTTAGCTAAGTTTAGAAAGTAATTTATTAATTAAAGGTAAAGATGTAGTTGACAATATTAAACATTAATTGCCAAAAAAAAAAAAAAAAAAGAAGAAGAAGCTAAAATAAAGAATTTGGAGATGCTAGGAGTAGAACCCGGGTCTCATTGTTATTTAAGCAAAGCAATAACTACTAGTACAAAGGCTCATTTATGTTATCTCTTAATTAAATGCATATATATTATATCTTGTACAACGTAAATTCTATCAAAATTAAAAAGATTTGGGCCCTCGGTGGGTTTGGGCCTTGTGTCGTAGCCCACCCTGCACCCCTTACGGGCCGGCCCTGTAAATCGTAAACTTTTAATCGAAGTACAACTTTATATAAGATCTAGACACTTTCTCCACACATGTAGATATATTTTTTAACCAGGTTTGTATGAATGTTTTAGACACAACAGGAACATAACATAAAATTCTTATCTTTTTGGTTGTGTCTTAATGAATTTGGGTCAAACCTCGTAAGCCGGGATGGGGGGTGTAGATAACAGTGGTGATGGCCCATGGACAGAGGTGTAGTACCAAAAGCAAAGGAAGAGTCATGGCAATGGAGTGGAAATGACTTTCATTGTTCAAAATCTGCCTGATCGGTCGACAAAGATGATACTGTGGAGGGCTTTCCAGCCATATGGCTTTGTGTCAGACGCTTATGTGGGCCGTAAGAAAGATAAAAGAGGTAATAGCTTTGGGTTCATTAGATACGTGGGAGTAGAGGATGTGGATATAAACTTGGCGGCCATGAATATGGTAAAGATCCTTGAAGCAGAGGTGTCGGTTTCGCTGGCCAAATATGATAAGAATCACAAGAAATTCATTTACACATCTAAAATAGTCGGAGAAAAAACTTGGAGACCGAAGGAACCAACCTATATGGCTCCTTCAAATAATAATGGCGTCTTTTCCTGGAAGGCGACAGTTCAGGAAGGTAAATCCTATGCTAGTTTATTCCAAATGGATGGTCAAGAGCATAACACAGGCGCTAAAGTGATCTCGATTAATAACAAAGGATCCAAATACCCATTGCACTGTATAAATCGGTCTATTCATGGAGTCGTTAGGGACCTCTACGTCTTAATAACATGAACAGTATCTTCAGAAGGAGTGGACTGAGTAATTTTGGATTATCTTATGTGGGTGGCCTTAGCGTTTTACTAACTCTTGGCGATCCAGGGAGGGTAAAGGATATCATGACGAATAATTCGGAGAGTTTGTCCAAAGCTTTTAGCCGGTTCCACGTATGGAAGGGGGAAGATCTGCCTACTGAACGAGTTGTGTCTCTCCGAATTTCTGGTGTTTCGGTCAAGCTTATAGATAACTCGATATTTGATCAGATTGGGGGGGCTCTTTGGTAAGGTTGTGCAGGAATCGACTTTTCATGGTTAGAATCGGATAATTCAGAATGCTCGGTTCTGGTGCTGGTCCCCCTTGGTAAGAGAATTGAGGAGACGGTGGTGCTGAACTAGGAGGAAAGGAGATTCGTCGTATAGGTAGTCGAGGATGTTGCCGCTTGGAAGCCTGAACTGGATGGAGACAATTCTTCATTGGATGTGGATTTGGATAATAAGTCACCAGAAGAATCCGATGCATGCTCTTTTGACGGCAGAGGTGAGGATGATTGTAACATGGAAGACGAGGCTGAGGAAGGTGAAATCAGGTCACCGAAAGTTAATATGCCGGCGCCGGAGATAGAAGTCCGTTCGTCATCGGAACCTCATATGGAACCGGGTAACGATCAGTCGCCGGTATACGGAAGGTTGGATTCTGGAAGGTCGTTACATGAGTTGCATGGGGAACCTTCTATTCCTAAGGAATTAAATAATGTCACTCTGGAAACAGTAAATGTGGCTGCGGGGACATTTGATGGTGGTCCCCATCAACGGGAAGTGAATTTTAATGGCTTATTAGACCAGTTGAATCAGGATGGCCCAACTCCCCTTGCTAGGCTTGGTAAGAGAAACAGGGCCAACATGAGCCCACCTTCTTCTGGGTCTATGCAAGGCCCAGCTATTAGAAGCTTCTACCAAAACCCAAACCCTGGTGATTTTTCTTTTGACCTTAATCGGCCTACATCGGATACTGGGTCAATTAGTGGTTAACCTGTTGGTGGAGTATTCCACTTGCAACCGACGTCTCAACCAATTGACGGTAGGAACCATGAGTTGCCGATGGGGCAACCGGATGTGGAAGTGGAGCTTTCCCCGGATCCCGGCGACTATGTCCCTGTATACCCGAATGTCAGTGAAGAAGTTTAAGCGACTGCATAGGTAGGTTCCAAATTGGGTATTTATCTGCAAGGATTTGAAGAAGCGACTAGATCTCTTATTCAAGATGAAGGTGCAACTACTGGTTTACAATGAATTTTCTATTCTTAAGGGGGGTACGGGATTCCCGTAAAATAGACTGGATTAGGGGAATCAAGACTTCTTACGGTGTTCACTTTTTGGCTATCCAAGAAACTAAGCTGGGGGCATCGTCTAACTTCATGTTCAACGGATTTTGGGGTCGATCAGCTTATCACTTGGAAGTTGTTAATGCAGAGGGTAGATCCGAGGGGCTTGCTTGTCTATGGAACCCGGGTATGTTTTCTTGTGATAATGTGATTAAAGACCATTATTTTTTAGCTGTGTCTGGATCCTTGAACCAATTAGGCATTTGGATTAATTTGGTGAATATTTACGCTTCAAATGATGCTTCTGTGAGAAGGTATATATGGATAAGCTAGTGGTAATAAAGAATTCAATGCAAGGTTTATGGGTTTTCATGGGGGATTTTAACGAAGTTAGAGACGAGACGGAAAGGTTCAATTCTGAATACATTGCGTCTAATGCGGAGTCCTTTAACAAGTTTATCTTAGTCGTGGGTCTTAGCAAATACCATATGGGGGGCGGCAAATTTACGTATATTTCTGATCGTAGTAACAAGTTGAGCAAGCTGGATCGGTTCCTTGTTTGCTTTGGATTTATGGAGAGATGGCCAACGGCGTCGGTATTGGCACTTAATCGTGATGCGTCTGACCGTAGACCTATTTTATTATCCACTGTTCCCTCGGACTTTGGTCATATCCCTTTTCAGTGTTTTAATTCATGGATGGAGATACCGGGCTTTATGGATTTAGTGAAACAAATGTGCCTGAATTTTGTGTTTAACGGCCAGCGGATATGGCTCTAGCAGTAAAGCTAAGATGGTTGAAAAACCACATCAAAGCCTGGTTAAAAGTTGAACGAGAAACATCCGAAGGGGTCTACTTGGATACAAAGAAACGTATTAGTATTCTAGAACGGATGGCCGAGGAGAGAGCTTTGGAGGAGGGGGAATTGCATGAAAAAGCCGAATGTATTAATACTGTATTGGAAGTAGATCGTAGAAAGCATTCAGATGCTAGACAAAAATCCCGAGCTAGGTGGGCACTTGATGGCGACGAATATTCTGCCTTTTATCATAACGTTATTAATTCCAGTATTAGTAATAACCGTATTAATGGCCTCATGGTTAATGGTGCCTGGATTTCGAATCCGGTGGTAATAAAAGAAGCCTTTTTTGAATTTTTCTCGAATCAGTTTGTGGAACCAATGGTTTCTAGGCCTGTCATTAATTGCCACAATCTGGCTACTCTCTCGGCAGTAGAAGCCGACATCCTTGTTGAGCCATTTTCAGCAGTTGAAATAAAAGAAGCAATTTGGGGATCTGTTGGTGATCGGGCTCCGGGCCCGGATGGCTTCAATTTTAAATTCATCAAAAAGAACTAGGATCTTTTTCAAGGCGATTTTCTTAGGTTATTCCATGAATTTTATGTCAACGGTTCCATTAACAGGTGCTGTATGTCCTCGTTTATTGCTCTAGTTCTGAAGGTTAAAGACCCTTCATCCCCATCGAATACCCATTAGTTTGATCGGAGTAGTGAACAAAGCTATTTCGAAGGTTTTGGTAAATCAGCTCAGGAAAGTGGTTGGAAAGTCAGTGTCGGAAGAACAGTCTGCCTTCTTGGCCGGGAGAAACATATCGGATGGACCCTTGATCCTTAATGAAGCTATAGCTTGGATGAAGAAAGCAAAGAAATCGGGTACGATTTTTAAGATTGATATTAATAAAGCTTATGATTCTCTAAATTGGAAGTATTTAGATTCGATTAGGGCTCAAATGAATTTCCCGGACCGATGGAGGGGATGGATTATGGCGACTCTTGTCTCATCTAGGGCATCGATTTTGGTTAATGGTTCACCAACCATGGAGTTCGAGTGTTCTCGTGGGTTGCGTCAAGGAGACCCGTTGTCCCCATTCTTGTTCGTCTTAGCCATAGAGGCGCTTACGGGAATTATGAAAAAGGCCATGTGGGAAGGAATTTTTAGCGGTTTGCGATGTACGTCCAACGGTCCGGTACTATCTCACCTTATTTATGCGGATGATGTTGTGTTTCTTGGGGAATGGTTGAGTGAGAATTCACTTAATTTAGCAGAATTTTGAGGTGCTTTCATTTGGTCTCGGGGTTGAAAGTGAATCTTGCTAAGTGTTGTTTGTTTGGGGTTGGGGTAGACGAAGTAGAGGTGCAACGGATGGCGGATATTTTGGGATGTAAAAGAGGTTCTCTTCCTTTCAAACACTTGGGTTTGGTGGTGGGGGCCAACATGAATCTTATTCGTAATTCGAAATCGGTAATAGATGTGTTTAAAAACCGGTTATCGCTTCGGAAAGCAAAACATCTTTCCTATGGCGATAGAATCACATTACTCAAATCGGTTTTGAACTCGTTACCGACCTATTTCTTTTCTTGGTATAAAGCCACGACAAAAGTACTTGATATATTGGAAAGATTGAGAAGGGTATTCTTTTGGGGTGGATCGGACGATAACTCTTATATGAGATGGATGGCATGGGAAAAGGTTATAGCTCCAATTGAATATGGCGGTTTAGGATTTGGATCACTTCGTGACGCTAACCTAGCAATGTTTTCGAAGTGGTGGTGGAGATTTAAAATGGATAAAGAATGGCTATGGAGAAGGGTAGTATGGGCAGTCCATCACAATAACAGAACTTGGGCACCTATTCCGGCAAAGGTTTCATTGGCCGGTCCTTGGAAGTAAATAATCGGTATACGAGCACAACTTAATCAAGTTGGAATTAATCTTCTAGATTCAATCTGGTGTAAAGTGGGCTGCGGTTCGAAAACAGCTTTCTAGATAGATTCTTGGATCGGGAGTCAGCCTCTATATATTAGTTTTCCTCTTCTTTTCGCTCTAGAAAAGGAAAAATTATGCTACGTTTCAGATCGGGTGTCTTGGGGGGCCGATATGGTAAATCTTTCATGGAGTCGGAGTCGGCCGGTAATATTCGAAAGTGAGAAGATCGAGCTGCTAGATTTAACTCTCCTGTTGTGCGATTTCGTTACCTGTGATGGGCCGGATATGTGGGTTTGGAATCATGATTAATCAAAATCCTTCTCGGTGTCGAGTATTAAGCATATATCGACAACAGCTTCAAGGTCTGTCCCGGAGTACCTATTTGCATTGAATAATTATGTGCCTAAAAAAGTTGGGGTTGTTCCTTGGCGGGCGTTATCGGAACGATTACCGACAAGAGCTGCCTTGGCAGCTAGGAATGTTAATATCGGAGATACCAGGGGCATTCTCTGCGGCGAATATGAAGAGACCAGCGATCACCTATTCGTTTCTTGCCAATTTGCTCAAACAGTTTGGCTTGTCATGACGCAGTGGTGTAGAATTCCTCCCGTGGTAGCCTTTAGTCTTAAAGATATTCTGGAGTCCCGTATGTATGTGCAAGGCAGTAAAAAGAAAAAGAAAGTGTTTAATGCCATTTTCCAGGTTGTGATTTAGAGTGTATGGAGGATGCGTAATGAGGTTTTATTCGGTCAGGCTGTGCCTAGCATATCGAAGGTTGTGGAAGAGTCTAAGACGATGGCCTATCGCTGGATTAAGAATCGGTTGATATCTCTTCAATGGACTTGGAATGAATGGCGTAATTTTAACTTTGTATTGTAGTGTAGTATTGTAATGTAGTTGGTGTAGTCCGTTTGGTTTTCTTGGTGATTTGTATTGTAAATTTGGTGTCTAGCTATTTGCTAGTTGAAGTAATAAATTTTTTGTTGGCCGTTCAAAAAAAAAAAAAAAAAAAACCACACAACTATGTGAATTATGTTTGGGTCTGTAAAGACTGTTTTCGACACACGACTATGTGAGTTATGTTTGAGTCTGTATGCCCTACATGATTTTCAGATTCTTATCGTATACAAGTTTTAATAAAATTTTAACTTTAGGTTCGGATCTGTCGCAACCCCCGTCCCCCTGTTACAAACCCGGGAACGGGCGGCCGCGGCCAGTTTCGGTGGTATCCTGTTTTGTCTAATTTGGCAGCGGAATTTTCATCAGGACCGTAGTTAGGAAATATTTTATCAGAGTAAAATACCACATTTCCATAACATTAAACATATGGGTAAAACCCAAGTTTTCAGTACACACACTTTCATAGGGATACACTCTATTTTATTTAATAAAAACATCTATTTATTTTTAGGTAACTTTATTTGCCACTTTTCCAAGCCTTCAGTGCTGTCCAGCTGGCTTCCATTTGGCTTTCACATTTAGTTACCTGATTTTTAAAAACATTTTGTTAGTGGGAAATACTGGCGAGTGAATACCAGTTTAATCAAGTTTTAATAAAAACCATTGTACAGTATTGAGGGCGATCTCGCAATTACATTTGTTTCCAAGTTATATCAATTAACATCCATGGTACTGTCAGACCCGACTTGTGGAAATGTTACTCCTTGACCAGGTGGTAACAAATTTTGTATACAAAACCCCAACATACTCATGATAACTGTATTCTTACAAACTCAATAACTGTTTAATATATAATTAATTAAGTGAGGTTTTGTAAAAAATTTAACACAAAAAGAGGATTACTCACATTGCTGTCTTAGATTATCCGTAAGGGTTTCCTGGTGACAATCTATAAATTACACAAATGCACGCGTGTTAGTATAATAACCCATTTTAACATTAGTAATACCCTCCCCGAGACGGCATTCCAAAACATCCATGGTACTGTCAGACCCGACTTGTGGAAATGTTAATCCTTGACCAGGTGGTAACAAATTTTGTATACAAAACCCCAACATACTCATGATAACTGTATTCTTACAAACTCAATAACTGTTTAATATATAATTAATTAAGTGAGGTTTTGTAAAAACATTTAACACAAAAAGAGGATTACTCACATTGCTGTCTTAGATTATCCGTAAGGGTTTCCTGGTGACAATCTATAAATTACACAAATGCACGCGTGTTAGTATAATAACCCATTTTAACATTAGTAATACCCTCCCCGAGACGGCATTCCAACGACTACGTCGGGCAGAACCACGACAGCCGTTACGGAACCCTAGATCAATCGGGCAGAGTATCTAATACGTCTCCAGGGGCTATGATACTTACATCGGAGCAGAACCTCGCTATTTAGGGGGTATAATACCCGCATATAATGCCTGTTGTGAGAGAATTATGTTTAGAAAGAAAGATTTGAACGAGTTTTGCTGAAACCCGATGCCTGCTATTTATAGTGCCACATCTCAACTTTTACGCAGCCCGCGTAAATGTTAACAAAGGGCTACACGGCCCGCGTCAAACCCGGTCAAAGGCGTAGGTGATCCGGGTCAGCTTATAGGTTCAACACGAGTCGGACACGTGTCATCACCGGGCTGCGCCACACTTTTGATCTCTAGCGGCCCGCGTAAGATCCTTAAGAGGTTTACGCAGCCCGCGACAAACCCAAAAACATTATTTTTAATTATTTTTATTAATATTTAAGGTATTCGGGGCCCGTTTTCATGTATGGGGTGTATTTTAGGACATATTTGGATATTTTAAATATTTTTAGGGTGTCAGAAACATTATAAGGGTGTTGGTTTTCTTTAGGGTTGTTATATCCTCCCCACCTTGTTTTAGAGCTCGTCCTCGAGGTCTACTGGAACAGGTGTGGATATTTCCTTTGCAATTCTGATTCAAGCTCCCATGTGTATTCGGGTCCTCTTTTGGAGTCCCACTTTACTTTGACCAGAACTAATCTCTTGTGCTTGAGATTCTTAATTTTCCTGTCTTCAATTTGTAGAGGCCTTTCTACAAATTTAAGTTGTTCATTTACCTCTATATCCTTAAGAGGTACTACAAGTGATTCATCAGCTAGGCATTTCTTGAGATTTGATACATGAAATACATCATGTATTCCTGCCATTTCCCTTGGCAGTTGTAGCTGATAGGCTACAGGTCCTATTCTTCTAATAATCCCAAAAGGTCCAACATACCTGGGACTTAGCTTCCCTCGTTTGATGAATCTTACCACTACTTTCCAAAGAGAGACTTTTAACAATACCTTGTCACCTACCTAGAATTCAAACGGCTTACGTCTGTTATCAGCGTAGCTCTTCTATCGATCACGTGCTGCTTTCAGTCGTTCCTTGACTTGAATGATCTTATCGGTGGTTTCTTGCACTATCTCGGGTCCAGATAGTTGCTTTTCCCCAATTTCTGCCCAACAGACTGGGGTCTATACTTTCGTCCATAAAGTGCTTCGAATGGTGTAGCCCATTGATACTTGTGTGATAACTGTTATTATAAGAAAATTCTATTAAAGGTAAGTGATCGTCCCAATTACCTCCGAAATCAATTACACAAGCTCTAAGCATGTCTTCCATTGTTTGGATTGTCCTTTCGCTTTGTCCGTTCGTTTGAGGATGATAAGTTGTACTTAGATTTAGCTTGGTTCCCATTGCTTTTTCGAAACTTGCCCAAAAATGAGAGGTAAAACGGTGTCACACCCCGATATTTTCACGTATTACCGGTGGGCCCGGTTGGGAGTATCGTGACGTAGTTGATATCATCATAGTCAAACAACACAATTTAAATGCACAGCGGAAGCAAAAGATAAATATATTACAATCCGATATAAAGTAATATCAAAGTATTACAAACGGAATGTAAAGGATCCACAGGCGGATCAAATAAAATATAATTGTTCAACAGATTTTAACATCTAAGCTTGCGAGACTCTTTATTGATGCTAGGAGTAGCCAGCCTATTCCGATAAGTACTTGCACTTAGCCTTTTTGGAAAATACATCAGTTTTCACTGGTAAATACAATTTAACTGACTCATTTTAAAAATGTTTAAGAAAATTGATTTGAGTGCGCATTGTGACACCTGTGTCACCACGACCATAAAACAAATACCAAGCCGATGAAATATTGTATTTCATACTTGGGATCTTGTATAAATATGTGTATCTTTTGCACATATCAATCTTTCTTCAATTTCAAACTCTAGAATGCTTTCTAGAGAATTATACGCAAACTGGTGCGTAAACGTACTCAGTTTAATGCGACAAATACTCCGGAACACCATCATATACTTAACATACCTTAAATAACCTTCACATAACTTAGAAATAAGTCTTGAAGGCTTTGGTATGGCAAAAACAAGTTAATTCGCTTACAGGGACTAAACTTGACAAACTGCGAAAGTATGCCAATTTGAACTGTAACGAATATTCCGGAACATGTCCATAAGTTAAACATACCATAAATATCCTTTACATAGCTTAGAAATAGGCTTTGAGGGGTTTGGTATGCTAAAATAAACTTTTGGATCATTCAGGGACTAACAGTGTCAAAAAGTGCACAAGTTTGCACTTTCGCGCATAACTTACGTTCTGAATACATTCGGACATCCAAAAATTTATGTAAGCATCCTTGTATTATGCCTTAGTGTTTGGCATGAGAAAAATCCATTCGTCGCGCCATTTGGATCGTTTTTCGCGCTTATGCGCATTCCGTCGTAATTAACCGAACATCGCGATCGTACGGCCAAACGAACCAACATCCGACATATTTTTGAGCATGTTTCATGTCCACAATGTTTAGGCATCATTTTAGGGCCTTAAAGTTGGCTTTACGGGCCTTAGAAGTGTTGGAAATGGCTTAAACATGCAACAGGGACCAAAACTGCCATTTCTGAAAGTATGTGCAGATCAGACATGCCCAGGCGGCCCGCCTGAGTTTTGTCTAATCCTGATGCGGGCCGCATGGCCCCTACAGTTGCAGAAACTTTGTTTTCTTGCAAAACTTGGCCTTTCAAACACTCCAAAGGGCAATGCCCTTTCACAATCTGTAGAGTTAGGGTCAATTTGAGCCACCACAACTTTGCGACAAGTGTACGCATAAGATCGTGGCACGATATTCAAGAAATAATCCTAACGGCTTTACTTTTCCTATAAATACCACCCCCCCTTTTGGTTAAAATCTCACAAAATCTGATCTAAAGCTCTAAGTTGAGGCCTTTGCTTCATACCTGAGCTCCTGGATCGAGATTAGCTTTCGGGGACCCTTCGTAAGTGTTCTTTCGTTCTTTATTCGCTTTTCGAGTCCGAAAGTCAACGTTTTGTTTGACTTTCCGCGTTGACCAGCTTATGGTCAACACGAAGTTCATTGGAACTTCATAACGTGAGCGTGATCACGATGGTTATAGTCCATGGTGACTATACCTACTGATTACCACGTTATCTAGGCTCAGTGACGAGTCGTAGTTTCGGTCAAAATGCGCATTCTTCCGTATTTTGTAACCAAACTACTCGTAAGCATCAAAGCCGTTTGTTTTGATGCAAAACCTGTTTTCTAAACTTAGTTAAGCACGTTCCAACGTGCTTAGCTCGTCACTTTTAGTAGAGTGCTTATATAGGGTCGTAAGGTAAGCGATCTAAACCATCGCTTATACTTTCGAACCCGACCCATTTGGTAGATCATTAGGATCCGACCAAACACATTAGGTGACCGTAGCTGTAACCTTCCGAGGTTATACCTTGTGGTCACGATGTTAGGCGTTCCAAACGCGTTATACGCGAACGACGCGTTAAGGTAGCATAAGCTACCTAAACGGGTCGTAATGGGTCGCAAGCACTTAGGTTAGGTTTCATTTTAGTATGTAGGCTTTGTTAGACCATATTACACGAGTCTCCATACTCGTTTGGTTTACGAACCCGCATACTATCCGATCCTTCCGATTTTGGTCCGGTATATTAACATAGCTACCTATTAGGTGCCGTTTGATATTCCGTGATCTCTAGCATTGTTTGGTTATTATACAAGAACTTCAAAGCAATCTCAGGTGAGTACATTGAACCCCATCTTTTACTGTTTTCCAAACTGCTTTGGGGTGAAACACATGTGCCTACTTGTTACTTTCGTGCTTTCCTGTTTCCACATCATATACTTGCTATGTTCATTAGTACATTTATAGTACATGATTTCAATACATTTTATGCTATGTATGCCCATTGTGTGCATACTTAGTACATCACTTTACAATATATTTTATGCTATGTATGCCCATTGTGTGCATACTTAGTACATCACTTTACAATACATTTCATGCTACGTACGCCCATTGTGTGCATACTTAGTACATTGTTTCACATTACATTTCATGCTATTTATGCCCATTGTGTGCATACTTAGTACATCACTTTACAATACATTCCGTGCTACGTACGCCCATTGGGTGCATACGTAGTACATTATTCTACATTGCATTTCTGTTGCATATGCTCATCCAGCATATGAACACATTATACTACATTTTGAACCGTTGTAACCATTTGACTATGTGAACCGTCTAAACCCTTTTGATTATATGAACCGTTCGTAACCATTGAACCATGTGAACCAGTTGTATCTGTTGACATGATTTACATTTGACAATAGACATTTGACTATACATGAACATTTCTACAATTGTTAAACACTTCATTTTGATGGTTTGGTTTGAGGAAGTGATCTAAGTAACGAGGCATGTGTAATATGATACTAGCATGGTGGATACGCCGCTGGTACTTCCTATATATAAGTGTTTGTATGGTATTACATATCGTAGTGTTACTTGAATCATTTCAATTTGAGACATATAACATTTTATACAAATAACACACTTTTTACAAGACAATGATTTACAAACAACATATCTTATACAAACTCAGTTTACATGGTTATTCATTTAACCTTACATTATTCCCTTATTTATACATATCATTTGATCTTACCGTTTTTTCAAATGATCTACAAGACAAAGCAAAATACAAGGTTCACGACTAAACATTTTCTCAAACACAAGTCATGAATTCCGTTTTCACAAAACCAATGTATCTCACAGGCATTTTTATGCTGACGTACCTATTTTCACATGTGTTTTCAGGAGATGATGCATAGGACTTATCAAGACATATCTAGGCGGACCTGTGCCTTAGTGACTTAAAACGAGACAAGAACTAGTTAATTTATGTTATGTATTCTTTGGTTCTTGTTTAAAGCAATGTAAACTTTCATGTTCGATTAATAAAACGAAACTTCATTTACCATGGATTTGAAACAATTGATTCTGTTACAACACTCCCTGACGTTTCCGCCACGTTTTGTATGTTCCACATGGTCGGGGTGTGACAGAAAAGTTGGTATCAGAGCCAATGGTTATAGGGAATTAGGTTATTAGAAATGCTTTGACCTAGTCTATAACCTTCCTAGGACCCTAACGCGAGTTTACTTGCGTTTAGTCATAAAACAATACCGTCACCTATCCTTTGGCGACGACCACAACAAGAACATAAATTTCAAAACCGCTTTGAAAACTAATCATCTGTTCTAGGATGATTGATTACTAGGTTTTGAACCCTCTGTTATAAGGTTTTGAACCCCTTTGAACTTTCAAAACTCTCGTCAAAGTTTTGGGTCCGAAATAGTGTGAACACGTGCAAGCTGGAAGAGTGAATGCCTGTACCCTGGGTTTTCTGTCTAAGGCTAGAGTGTTCGTACAAATCCACATAATCGGACCAGTCACTCTTACCTGGGAACTCTTGGGGTGAGTGTCCACTTATAGGCGAGCCTGTCTTCGCGATACACTATGAGGATCTATTTGCTTTGACTCAGCCTTGGTGTTGTTTGTTTGCTTCGTGGTTCAAACAAATGACCATCAACCATGATTATGGTCGGTAATTGTAACATCCTATTCTTACCCAATGCCATTTCATTTGTTTTCTTTCTTGTTTCTCTTTTAGAATGCCTCCTCGACGCGAAAACCAGATAGCAACTGCCGAGCTGGCAGAGATCATTGCGCAGCAAGTGGCTGCTCAATTCCCAAACCTCTTTGCTCAATGGAACCAAGCCAACAACAACAATAATGCCCCCTGCAACTTCAAGATGTTCAACTCGGCTAAGCCATCAAAGTTTTCTGGGTCTCAAGGAGTGACTGCACTTCTTCAATGGTTCGAGAGCATTGAGAATACTTTCCGCCACGTGCAGTGTCCTGACAATCGCAAGGTCGAGTTTTCTTCGAGTGTGTTCCAGAAGAGGGCCCTTACATGGTGGAATGGTGTGATGAGAGATAGGGGTGCCGATGTGGCACTGGCTCAAACATGGCAAGAGCTTCGAGCTCTGATGATGAAGGAATTCTGTCCTCGTCATGAGATCAGGGCCTTGGAAACAAAGTTCGACGATCTTAAGCAAATTAGCGGTGAGCATCGAGCCTACATGGATCGTTATGAGGAGTTAAGTTTGTTATGCCCGGATATGGTTACACCTTTGGATAAGGCAATCGAAAAGTACATTGATGGCCTCCCTGACTCCATACAAGACATTGTGACTGGTAGCAACCCTACTACAGTTAGACAGGCCATTGAGCTATCTGCAACCTTGACTGAATCAAAGATCAGGAAAGGTAAACTTTTCCGGAAAGGTGACAAGAAACCGGTCGGGGAATCGAACCACATCGTGGAATCAAAGACCATGGATGAATAGACTGAATCCTCTAAGAAGTCAAAGAAGCGAAAGGCTTCTCAGAACTTTGCCGTGGTCGCTCACAATGGTCAAGCCGTCCCCAACCAACCAGCTCAACCCCCTGCTAGAAAACCATACAATGGAACTGCACCCTTGTGCAACCAATGTAGCCTCCATCATCACGCCAATGTACAGTGCCGCAAATGCCAAATCTATGGACTTATAGGCCATACAGCAAGAGTCTGCCCAGCTGCAGCGGCGCCAAACCAAGCTGGCAACAATCCTGCTCAAGGTCGTTTTCTACCAGGCTCTTGTTTCAACTGTGGCGAGATGGGTCATTTCCGAAGAAATTGCCCAAAGCTTGCTAATGCAAATCCAGCACAGGGATGAGCATCTGACTGACTAGAAGACAACATCGTTTGGAAATAATCACGTCTTATGTATTATTTTCTTTTGTTGTCAAAGTCCAAGAAATAGTTGTTATCGTTGTTTATAAATAAATCTTTTATTTACATTGCAATGTATTGCTGTGGTTGCATGTATAAACGACATATCCCTTACAATACCGACAATCAAGAAACCGTATTCCTTGAAGAACAAACTACCCCCAAAATTCTCCCATTCTATAATCTTTTGCGTCTTCCACGAAATTCCTAAGTACCCGTTTATTCTAAGGAAACGAAGTACAAGGCGCATGTTACAACACAAGACGAATACCCAAAGTACCACTATAAATCCTTAATAGGGTACCTAAGGATTTCCCGTAAGTCCTTAATTGTTGTATACCTTAATTCAAAGGTGGTGATTCCTTGTAAACAAAAATCAAATTTTGGGAGAACTTCCTATCTTCTTAGATAGATCCCAGTGGACATTGTAGCCCGTCGACTGGTTTCCATATCCGTATTCAATCAATAACAAGTTAATAACAAATTATAATCAAGTTAAACAATTATGTGACTTTGTGCTTATGTGTTCCCTTATGTGTTGTTGTGTGATCCAAATTATGTTATCCAAATCCTCATAGAATCCTACATCCTTGTACAAGAGATTCATCGTAGGATACCAGAAGGTATTACTTAAAATCCTTAATGGACTTCTACGTTACAGTTAAGTCCCTTGGATTATAAAGTACTACTTCATAATTAGACCCCTTGAGTGGTCTAGTTAAACAAATTGATCCAAAAATCTGGTTAGGGATATCATGTGATGATATAGCTGAAAGAACTCCTTGGTGGCCTAACTAAGAAGATCCCCTGTCGATCTAATTAAAAAGGACCCGATGGAAGTCTAGTCACCCTCATCACAAGTTTGATACCCTTCCCCAAAACATTACAAAACAAACTGTGCGGACTGTGCAAGGGATTACGTAATTATGGATGCATACATAATTATGGAATTTAGTGCACAGAAATCACAGCAAGTTCTGTCATGTGTCTAGAGTTAACCCTATTCATTTCCAACTCTGATGAAGCAACCGTTGAAAATGACTCCGTTAGTTCATTTTCGTTTCTGACGATTTATCCGTTGGGGAAATGAATATCCGTTGTGTAATCCTTCATTTCCAACTCTGATGAAGCAACCGTTGAAAATGACTCCGTTAGTTCATTTTCGTTTCTGACGATTTATCCGTTGGGGAAAATGAATATCCGTTGTGTAATCCTTCATTTCCAACTCTGATGAAGCAACCGTTGAAAATGACTCCGTTAGTTCATTTTCGTTTCTGACGATTTATCCATTGGGGAAAATGAATATCTGTTGTGTAATCCTTCATTTCCATCTCTGATGAAGCAACCGTTGAAAATGACTCCGTTGGTTCATTTTCGTTTCTGACGATTTATCCGTTGGGGAAAATGAATATCCGTTGTGTATTCCTTCATTTCCAACTCTGATGAAGCAACCGTTGAAAATGACTCCGTTAGTTCATTTTCGTTTCTAACGATTTATCCGTTGGGGAAAATGAATATCCGTTGTGTAATCCTTCATTTCCAACTCTGATGAAGCAACCGTTGAAGATGACTCCGTTAGCTCATTTTCGTTTCTGACGATTTATCCGTTGAGGAAATCAATATCCGTTGTGTAATCCTTCATTTCCAACTCTGATGAAGCAACCGTTGAAGATGACTCCGTTAGCTCATTTTCGTTTCTGACGATTTATCCGTTGAGGAAATCAATATCCGTTGTGTAACCCTTCATTTCCAACTCTGATGAAGCAACCGTTGAAGATGACTCCGTTAGCTCATTTTCGTTTCTGACGATTTATCCGTTGAGGAAATCAATATCCGTTGTGTAATCCTTCACTTCCATTTCTGATGAAGCAACCATTGAAAATGACTCCGTCTGTTCATTTTTCGTTTCTGAAGATTTGACCATTGAGGAGATGAACATCCGTTTGCTTATTCCGTCATTTCCATTTCTGAAGAATACTAGTTGAGGAAAATGACTCCGTCTGTTCATTTTCGTTTCTGAGGAATGACCATTAAGGAAATGACAGGATATTGCCTTGCATATCGCTGGTGGGTATTTGGCAAAGTCACAAATAGACTCCTACGAATAAATTTCGGGACGAAATTTCCTAAAGTAGGGGAGACTGTGACACCTGTGTCACCACGACCGTCAAACAAATACCAAGCCGATGAAATATTGTATTTCATACTTGGGATCTTGTATAAATATGTGTATCTTTTGCACATATCAATCTTTGTTCAATTTCAAACTCTACAATGCTTTCTGGAGAATTATACGCAAACTGGTGCGTAAACGTACTCAGTTTAATGCGAAAAATACTCCGGAACACCATCATATACTTAACATATCTTAAATAACCATTACATAACTTAGAAACAAGTTTTGAAGGCTTTGGTATGGCAAAAAACAAGTTAATTCGCTTACAGGGACTAAACTTGACAAACTGCGAAAGTATGTCAATTTGAACTGTAACGAACATTCCGGAACATGTCCATAAGTTAAACATACCATAAATATCCTTTACATAGCTTAGAAATAGGCTTTTAGGGGTTTGGTATGCTAAAATAAACTTTTGGATCATTCAGGGACTAAAAGTGTCAAAAAGTGCACAAGTTTGCACTTTCGCGCATAACTTACGTTCTGAATACATTCGGACATCCAAAAATTTATGTAAGCATCCTTATATTATACCTTAGTGTTTGGCATGAGAAAAATCGATTCGTCGCGCCATTTGGATCGTTTTTCGCGCTTATGCGCATTCCGTCGTAATTAACCGAACATCGCGATCGTACGGCCAAACGAACCAACATCCGACATATTTTTGAGCATGTTTCATGTCCACAATGTTTAGGCATCATTTTAGGGCCTTAAAGTTGGCTTTACGGGCCTTAGAAGTGTCGGAAATGGCTTAAACATGCAACAGGGACCAAAACTGCCATTTCTGAAAGTATGTGCAGATCAGACATGCCCAGGCGGCCCGCCTGACTTTTGTCTAATCCTGATGCGGGCCGCATGGCCCCTACAGTTGCAGAAACTTTGTTTTCTTGCAAAACTTGGCCTTTCAAACACTCCAAAGGGCAATGCCCTTTCACAATCTGTAGAGTTAGGGTCAATTTGAGCCACCACAACTTCGCGACAAGTGTACGCATAAGATCGTGGCACGATATTCAAGAAACGATCCTAACGGCTTTACTTTTCCTATAAATACCCCCCCCTTTGGTTAAAATCTCACAAAATCTGATCTAAAGCTCTAAGTTGAGGCCTTTGCTTCATACCTGAGCTCCTGGATCGAGATTAGCTTTCGGGGACCCTTTGTAAGTGTTCTTTCGTTCTTTATTCGCTTTTCAAGTCCGAAAGTCAATGTTTTGTTTGACTTTCCGCGTTGACCAGCTTATGGTCAACACGAAGTTCATTGGAACTTCATAACGTGAGCGTGATCACGATGGTTATAGTCCATGGTGACTATTCCTACTGATTACCACGTTATCTAGGCTCAGTGACGAGTCGTAGTTTCGGCCAAAATGCGCATTTTTGCGTATTTTGTAACCAAACTACTCGTAAGCATCAAAGCCGTTTGTTTTGATCCCAAACCTGTTTTCTAAACTTAGGTAAGCACGTTCCAACGTGCTTAGCTCGTCACTTTTAGTATAGTGCTTATATAGGGTCGTAAGGTAAGCGATCTAAACCATCGCTTATACTTTCAAACCCGACCCATTTGGTCGATCATTAGGATCCGACCAAACACATTAGGTGACCGTAGCTGTAACCTTCTGAGGTTATACCTTGTGGTCACGATGTTAGGCGTTCCAAACGCGTTATACGCGAACGACGCGTTCGTAATGGGTCGCAAGAACTTAGGTTAGGTTTCATTTTAGTATGTAGGCTTTGTTAGACCATATTACACCAGTCTCCATACTCGTTTGGTTTACGAACCCGCATACTATCCGATCCTTCCGATTTTCGTCCGGTATATTAACATAGCTACCTATTAGGTGCCGTTTGATATTCCGTGATCTCTAGCATTGTTTGGTTATTATACAAGAACTTCAAAGTAATCTCAGGTGAGTACATTGAACCCCATCTTTTACTGTTTTCCAAACTGTTTTGGGGTGAAACACATGTGCCTACTTGTTACTTTCGTGCTTTCCTGTTTCCACATCATATACTTGCTATGTTCATTAGTACATTTATAGTACATGATTTCAATACATTTTATGCTATGTATGCCCATTGTGTGCATACTTAGTACATCCCTTTACAATACATTTTATGCTATGTATGCCCATTGTGTGCATACTTAGTACATCACTTTACAATACATTTCATGCTATGTACGCCCATTGTGTGCATACTTAGTACATCACTTTACAATACATCTCATGCTACGTACGCCCATTGTGTGCATACTTAGTACATTGTTTCACATTACATTTCATGCTATTTATGCCCATTGTGTGCATACTTAGTACATCAGTTTACAATACATTCCATGCTACGTACGCCCATTGGGTGCATACGTAGTACATTATTCTACATTGCATTTCTGTTGCATATGCTCATCCAGCATATGAACACATTATACTACAATTTGAACCGTTGTAACCATTTGACTATGTGAACCGTCTAAACCCTTTTGATTATATGAACTGTTCGTAACAATTGAACCGTGTGAACCAGTTGTATCTGTTGACATGATTTACATTTGACAATAGACATTTGACTATACATGAACATTTCTACAATTGTTAAACACTTCATTTTGATGGTTTGGTTTGAGCAAGTGATCTAAGTAACGAAGCATGTGTAATATGATACAAGCATGGTGGATACGCCGCTGGTACTTCCTATATATAAGTGTTTGTATGGTATTACATATCGTAGCGTTACTTGAATCATTTCAATTTGAGACATATAACATTACAAATAACACACTTTTCACAAGACATTGATTTACAAACAACATATCTTATACAAACTCAGTTTACATGGTTATTCATTTAACCTTACATTATTACCTTATTTATACATATCATTTGATCTTACCATTTTTTCAAATGATCTACAAGACAAAGCAAAATACAAGGTTCATGACTAAACATTTTCTCAAACATAAGTCATGAATTCCGTTTTCACAAAACCAATGTATCTCACAGGCATTTTTATGCTGACGTACCTATTTTCACATGTGTTTTCAGGAGATGATGCATAGGACTTATCAAGACATATCTAGGCGGACCTGTGCCTTAGTGACTTAAAACGAAACAAGAACTAGTTAATTTATGTTATGTATTCTTTGGTTCTAGTTTAAAGCAATGTAAACTTTCATGTTCGATTAATAAAACAAAACTTCATTTACCATGGATTTGAAACAATTGATTCTGTTACAACACTCCCGACGTTTCCGCCACGTTTTGTATGTTCCACGTGGTCGGGGTGTGACACGCATGGCGCAAAACTTTTTATAACTTGGGATAATTATTTGTATATAATACTTGTAAAAGAATTACATGTTTCTTATACGTTCAGTAGCCCGGCCTATATACCGGGTTAAAGATTAATAGACACACCACAGGTATAATGCCCACAAGGTTGATTCCTCTAAGTGGATTACCAGTTTTTACATAGGCACAGTCAAGTGTACGCCTACACCCCGTGCTTAGGTCGTGGCCATTTCATGAATGATGTCAAGGATATCCGGGACATGGTCATTAACCCCCCCCAAAGGTTTTAAGCAAACAAAACAATTTAAACGGGTCATATCAAATAAATTAACCTTCATACGATTAAAAATTTAATGCCCGGCCAAGCGGTATTTTTATATATCGTACCCCAAGCCCGTATAGGGAAAATAAGTTAAAAGTATTTACCTGAGCTAAATATAAATTCAATCCCAGCCGTATATCAATTCAGCAAGTACAGATAGCTTTTATTGGGCTCCTAAATCTGGAACGAAGGTTTTTAATAACCTATTAGATTCCTAACGGTCTTAATTAAGGCTATGCTTAGACTGGTTAGTTTTAAAGGAGGATAAGGTTCAAAACGCATGATTAAGCGAGAACCGGATTAGAATGTGGTTTAGACCCGACAAGCTTGTATACTTGTGTAATTAGGGTAAACTAAACACATTCTGGATTTTGAGATAAAAATGATAAGGTTTGACCCGTTTCGGCTAATTTATGCAAACTAGTTACATAAGCCGATCCGAACGCGAAAAGTGCGTAACGGGTAACCAAAAGAGTCATGAACTGGTTTCCTAAGTTAATATGCCTTAAATATGTTGTGATATATGTGGGATACCTTTCGTTATGCCCAAAATGAATTTAAACTCAAACTATGCCCTGTAGGGGCATTTTGGTCATTTTAAAGTTTATAAAAGAGTTTAATTTTAAATCTGAGTTTCAAGTCTGATATAATCAGTAAAAATACTTACTTTGATAGTTTATATCAGTAGGGTATTGCATATATATGAAATTTATTGATTATACCCGAACTATGCACCGAAGGGCATTTTGGTAATTTCACATAAGCATAAAAGGTCAAATTTAGAAATCTGAGTTTGAAACTTTTACCTACTGTTAAAATATAATAATTTACTTAAAAAATCAGTAGGTATTAAGTTTTATATATTTAAAATGGTTTTAATACATACTATGCGTTTAAAACGCGTAAAAAGGCGATTCTAAGTGATTTTTGGGTTTTATAAGAACAGCTGATATTTTTATTATTCCAAAAAGCTTAAAATACTTTATCTATCATATAAAATCAGTAGCAAAAGGTTTGGTTTCAAAATATTTCGTAAAACTCATTTTATAGGCCAAAAGGGCAAAACCGACAATTACCGATTTAAGCTATAACCCTATGTTATGCTTAGCCTAAAAATAAATAAAAATCTTTAAAAATCTCAAAATATTATTTTATATCAGTAGGTAAAAAGTTTGGTATAAAAATATGGGTTTAAATAGGCTATATGCTAATTATGCTGTTTAATTAATAAAAAGCTTCCTAATTACGCTATTGAGCATAACTCCTAATCTAGACCTCAAACTGATGTGAAAATCTAGGAACATGTTTATATATCAGTAATAAAGGTTTATGTTCTTTCACATTTTTAAAAATATTATTTTAAGGTCAAAAGGGCATAACGGTCACTATTTAGGCATATAACGGAAACATGCAATGAATAGGATAACTAAGGATCCAAGTTGTATAACCTCAGAGGGTTACACTAACCTATAATCTGGTCCTAAAGGAATCCTAAGACATACCTAAACTAAGCTAAATCGGGTCAGAACTGAAAGTCAAAGCAAAAGTCAACTTTTGCGACTTTCGGTTCCGAACCGAGCCTATGCTTAGAATTTTCGGGTTGAATCATGCTTAGGCATGTTCAACTAATATTTACCAAGTTATTAAAGTGAGAAAACTGATTTTATGACTTTTATACTAATAGTTACGAATTTTATTTAAAACTGACCCGTTTGACTTTTATTTGACCCGACAATTTAACTAAGTAAACGTGGTAATTAAGAGGTGCCCTTTTGAGGGTTTAATACCTACCTAATTACGGTCACGTAGCCATGTTTGTTGCGAACAATGGCTCAAACATTTGAAAGTCAAAGCGTTTATCGAAAATGCTTGACTTTTCGGTTAAAACGCTAAATAAAAGAACTAAGCACGAAGGAACACTTACAAAGGGTCCAAAGGACAGAAGGAGGTTCTCCAGAAGCTCAAGATCCTCCAAGAATCAGAGAACAAGATCAGAATGGAAAAGGTGCAAGATGAAATGAAGTGGGGGAAGGGTATTTATAGGTTTTTGAGGACCGTTAGGATCGTTCCTCGATAACCATGCTTAAATCTAGACCGTACACATCATGCCCACTAAACTGGGCAATCTATGGGTGCCCACAAGTGCCCCTAGTTTGATATTTGTGAGTGAGGAAACCAGAAATGAAGAAAACCAGCAACAAAACAGCTTTCTGCAGCTGTATAGACCCACACGGCCCGCGTAGGTGATCCAGGCAGCTTACGTGGCCCGCCTACAAGTCCAAACCAGCAAATAAGTTTCCTGAATTTACAGAATCAGTCCCTGTGAGCGTATAAGGTCATTTCAGGCACGTATAAGGCCCGTTAATCCATCTCCAAGGCTCTACAATGATGCCCAAACTTAGGGAACAAGAAACATGCTCAAAAACATGTCGGATGTCGGTTTGTTTGGTCGTACGGTCACATTGTTCGTCTAATTACGACGAAACACGAACGGACGCGAAAAACAATCCAAATTACGCGACGAATGGAATTTTATCATGCCACAAACTAAAATAAAATATTTTAGTGCTGACATAAATTTTTGGGTGTCTGGATATATCCAGAATGTAAGATATGCGCGAAAATGCAAACTTGTGCACTTTTTGACACTTTTAGTCCCTGCATGAGTTAAAAGTTTATTTTTGCGCACTAAACACCTCCAAGCCTATATCTAAGCTATATAAAGGATAAATAGGGTATGTTTAACTCATGGTCATATTCTGGAAGGTCTGATACCCTACGAATCGACATACTTTTGCAGTTTGACGCAATTAGTCCTTTAATTGCGCAAAGTAGCGCGAAATGTTGTTTAATGATATCCAAGCCTTCCATGGCCCATATTGATCGTTCCCAAGCATATAGTTAAATATTACTACACTCATGTTCGCTTAAATGGTCACCGAAAGGCGTAGATTCAAAAGTTGACGCTTTAGGTCCCTCTATTGCGCAAACTTGCGCATCTCATCATTTAATAGCATTGAAGCCTCATCTAATCCATATTAGGCATTCTTGAAAGTATTATTAAACATCACGATGCTTCGGGTTCGCTAAAAGGTCATTCAGAGGTATAATTAAACATATTGACATTTTTAGTCCCTCTAACTTGCAAAGTTGCGCGTAACTTTACTTATAGGCATAAAAACCTTAGACGGCCAATAGTTGCATTCTCGAGAGTATAATAAAAATCATGAAGCTCCCGGTTTGTTAAAAGGTCACTCAGAGGTAAGAATTAACATGTTGAAGCTTTTAACCCTTCATCATGCAAACTTTTAATTAATTATGCAAACGGCTACACTCGATCGACAAGTGGCTCATTTGTGAACATAATCATCGTGGGAGGTTATTTAGAAACTTATTTTAGGTATGCTAACACTTCCAGTCCTTTCATAATCAAAGTTTTTGATTTTTCGAAAAATTAGTCCCTAAATTTCAATGTTTGACTTCATTAGGGTTCATTACACGTGTCGATACATAATTGGTCGTGATTTTACGAGGTGTTACATCCTCACCCCCTTAAAAGAAATCTCGACCTCGAGATTTGCTAAAATGCTGGAAGTACTTTTTGTTGTATAATGGACTTAACTTCTATAACATATCTGGAGCCTCTTCGAGCTCCCAAGTTGACCATTATAATAGGTACATGTATCCTTTTTGGAGCTTCTTAACCTGTTGATCCTTAATCGATGCAGGTTTCTCATCATATCATAAATCTGCATATCATTACGTGATAATGTTTCTCGACTTATTGGTGACACGCCCTTAAATCATTAATGTGTAATGTATTGCGAGTTCCGCCAAGCTCCGTAATTAGGTTTTAGCTTATAAGCTATTTGATCTTGGTATATTCATTCCTTCGAATGATTCTATATATTCAGAGCTTAACTAGCCTGATAATTAACAAATTGGCACACCCTTCCAGGGTGATATGTTTTGTTGAACCTTATTCCTTAACAAAAACTTAGGAGGGTTGCTACATTCATTAATCCTTGATTTTCTACCGAATACTGGCAACTTATAGATGATTATGGATTTGTTTGATCTTATTCGTTGTTTCCAATGCAACTTTCAGATCCTGATAATTGGACTTACCAATCTTCTGTCTAACAATAGATGCTTAACATTCCATCCATACAAGGTCTCCCAAGGATCAGCCTTAATACTTATATATTAGCTATTATAGAAAAGCTTATCTTAAGGTGAGATGGTTATTCCAACCATTGCTTAAAACTAATCTTTAGGAATAGCTAATCCTTGCCGTTAGTCAAACAAATCGACGATCCTGGGCAGCTGATGGAAATTCTTAATTGTTGCCTAAATAGGGTTGCGGTAATCAATGCATAAGCAAGATGAACGGTCTTTCTTAATTAACAATACCGAATTCTCAGAATATTGAGTTAGGCTATATGAATCCTCTATTTTAAAACTTACTTAATCAGGGTTTCGATTCTTCCAATGATGGTACTAGCCGTCTTGGAGATTTCATAATAATACAACCCTAAATAGGATATAAATCTAAACTCTACTTGCCTCTCAAGAGGTAAACAGGGTAATCTTAGGAGAAGATAATCAAGATACAAGGAGGTTACAGAGATTTTCCAAATCTCAGGCTCCAGTTCATCCATCATTGCTTGTGTCAAATAAGTGACACATTTATGTTACAAGTGTCACACCCCTTTCTAAGGCGGAAGCACGAGGTGTGATCATGAAAGGTTTTCATTGCATACGATTGGTAAACATACTACATGCTCATAAAATAACTTCAAACACCATTACCATTAGATAACGGAAAACATAGTTAATTGTTTACATCACGAAACAACATATTGTCTGAAAGTTTACAACTTATTTAAGACAAACATAAACGACATCCACGAGCATGAGTAAGATCGCGCACACATCCACTTTTAGTTACCTGAAATACATGTGAGTTTTGGAAAAACGTCAACATAATGTTGGTGTGAATTCATGCAGTGATTGTTTTTGAATGTTTAAATACTCGAATGAAAACATGATATGCAACTTGTAGAATGTATAAATGTTTGAATGTAACTTGTAAAACGTATCTGTAACTGAATACTATGAATGTTTGAATGTATCAAGTAGAATGTATCTGTAACTGAATACTATGAATGTTTTAGATCGCTAGTGGTTTGCAAGGCCACTAACATGTGTCACGACATAGGAAGCCACCAAACCTAGGCATTTTTGTCGACTTTGACTGAGACACAGAAGCACTCATTGGTAGAAGTAGGCCAAGAGTGGGGTTGCCTGAAACCCATTAGATCTAACCTTTTGTTCCGCGATCTGAATGTATACGTTGATTAATGGTGCTTATGGTACCCTATTCGGGACATGCTCTAGAATGTTCCACTTGAATGTTTTTGTACTAGATCATACCATTTGTAAATATTGTAACATTTGTAACATGTATTTCACCCCCGAACTTATAAAACCAAAAACAGTTAAAGAAAAGGGGGAGCATGAACTCACAACTTTGCGTTCCTGCGTCGTAAACTTCACCGGATTTGCTTAGTTAACGTCGTGACCTATACGTGTTCCTTTAACGTTAGTCACTAGACTTGTATCGCACAAGTACAAGTCACTATTTCTTGTATAAGTTTTCTTGTGTTAAAAATAGTTTATATTTTTAACTAAGTGTCTTACTTATATTATTCTCTCAAAAATAAATATAAGTTTCTTGTATTTTGCACCCGAATTATGTATCTTGTATGTTGTATGTGTATTTTTGTGTTTTCGCTTCTCAAGAGTTTTTAGTGTATTTTCAAGTCCTAATACACTATCACGTATAATACATACTACGTATACTTAGCACAAAGTTTGGTGACCTATAAATACATATATTTTTCCTCAAAAATATACATACTTAATATCAATTTTATTCTTGAAGAAATCATCATTTCTTAACACAAAAATTAGGGAAAACCTTGGTAAATGCTTTTTGGTACATTTTTAGGGAATAAGTTTCTCAAAACTTATATTTTTTTAAGTGTCAAAATTCTATAGAAATTTTGACAGAGTTTCCCCTAAAAATGGAGGTTTCCCATGTTTTCAAAACATGTGTTTATTTTCTTTTAAAATCATTTCAACAATCAACAACACAATCAAGTCTTACCAAGTGCCAAATCTAGTAAATTTCACTACATCATGAACTTGAAGTTTTTGTAAAAACTTGTAGTAACTTACCGTGTTATTTAGTAGATTTTGTTACCCTTAAAATCATGGTTATTTGCTTGTAACTCGCTTTCTTGAAAGATTTAGTCTTTTACAACTTGTAATATGATTTTTCTAAAAACGTTTCTTTTGTATTTTTCTTGTTTCATAAGTGTTTATACACTTATTTTTTTCTAATAAAAATAGTGTAGTTTTATGTAAAAAAAACCGAGATCTTCTAAAAATCGTATTTTAAACTTGGTTCTTTTAGGAAAACCACTCATGAATCTTAGATTCACAAAATTACTAGCTTGCTTTATTTAGTATTTTTCCAAGAAATTATTCATTCATCAAGTTCATGTCTTAACAAGAGGATGGGGCTGTTTGGCCCAGTCAGATCTGACCAAATAAGCTCTCATTTCTGCTCTGGCCCAGTCAGATATCAACCAATGTCTGACCGAATCAGACCTAACTTGACCTAACTTTAATCATTCAGATGCTTTTTTTTTTGAACCAAACAGTCTCAATGAACAAACATCTGACCGAATCAGACCCTTTCCCTCTTAATGGTTAAGTTCAGATCCAAATAAACAGCCCCGATGATCATCTTATGTTAGCACATAATCAACCCCTAACTTGCTAGATCATGTGTTTAATCACAATCTAGCAAGCTTCATGTAATGCTCAACATCAACATTTCTAGTAACCAACAAACAAACATTATACTTCCACTAAACAACATCAATGTATCATCATATGCAAAGTTTATGTTCAAGTTTCAAGTTCATGTTCTTTAGTGTTCATAAGATTTTCAACATAATACGTCTTTTAACCATTAAAAATAGAAGTAAATAAGAGTGTTCAAGGTGCTTACTACTAGCTTCAAGCTAGGGAAGAACACAAGAACTTGAAGATGACAAAAATGAAGGATAATAGCAAATGAAGGAGGTCCTTCAAGAACTTGATGTTCTTGGTAATGTCCGGTTGTTTGGTTAGATACCGGTTCGTTAAAGTGCTAAATTGCATCGTTTAGTGTCTTTTATGTACCCTTTTGTAACCCTTTCAATTCCCGACACTTACGGAAATATTCTGGATGATAAAACGTAAATGCTGCATAATATTTCAGTGTCATAATGCTGATTACAGCTGAATTTAATAAAATTCTACACTTAAAGTGCATTTCGGGTGCTTTTTATTGCATATTTTTGCTTTCGGAAAGTCTATATGTTAACCCTTGTATGTACTCTAGGGTTTTAATGTATTCTCGTTGTTGGACCTATATCTAGGCTCCGGTTCTATTGTCTAACTGCTTTCTGCAGATTTGTTGACACAATGTGTCTTACCGGTGAGTTTACTAGTATTTCTGACGCAACACAGTTTATTATTGCATAATGTAATTCTTGTAGTATAAAACGTGCATGAATTAACTTGTATAGAATATAATTAAACAAGGTTGATATTTAAGCACATAATTGCAGTCGTTAAATTATAATTAAAGTGTACGGAAATTACCGGTTTGGTGCCAGTTGTCACAGTCTCCCCCCATTAAAAGAATTTCGTCTCGAAATTCAGACTGAACTAACTCTCGCAGGAGTCTTCTTGAACAGGTGGGGGTACTTTTCTTTGAACTGGTCTTCACGTTCCCACGTGTACTCGGGTCCGTGCTTAGAGTTCCAACGTACTTTGACAAGTTTGACAGTGCTCCTCCTGGTCTTGTTGACTTTCCAGTCTGTAACCTCAACGGGTCATTCTGTAAATCGGAGGGTGTCATCAATATGTACTTCATCCGCAGGGATGATCATGTTTTCTTGTGTTGGACTCTTCTTGAGGTTGGATACATGGAACGTATCATGCATTCCATTAAGTTCTTCCGGTAATTACAACTTGTATGCCACGGTACCAATCCTTTCCAAAATCTTGAATGGTCTGATGTATCGGGAATTCAGCTTCCCACATTATCCGAATCTTACTACGCCCTTCCATGGTGAGACCTTTAGCAAAACTTTGTCTCCCACCTCGAACTCTAATGGTTTTCGTCTTTGATCAGCGTAGCTTTTTTGTCGATCTTGAGCTGCCTTAATGCGCTCTCGGATCTGCATAATCTTGTCGGTTGTCTCTTGTACTAATTCATGACCAACCATATGTTTATCTCCAGCGTCTGCCCAACGTATGGGTGCTCGGCACTTGCGGCCATACAGAGCTTCGAACGGTGCGGCTTTTATGCTTGTATGATAACTGTTATTGTAGGAAAACTCAACTAAAGGTAGATGAGTATCCCAGCTGCCGCCTAGGTCCATGAAACATGCGCGAAGCATATCTTCTAATGTTTGTATAGTCCGTTCGCTCTGGCCGTCTGTTTGAGGATGGAATGCTGTGCTTAGATCTAATTGAGATCCAAAGGCTTCCTGAAATAATTTGCCAGATTCTTGAGACAAAGCGTCCATCTCTGTCTGAAATAATTGAGATTGGCACTCCATGTCGTGCCACGATTTCTTTTAAGTATATCTCAGCAAGCTTTCCAGTGCTGTCTTTTTCTCGGATCGGTGGGAAGTGCGCAGACTTCGTTAACAAATCGACTATCACCTATATCATATCGTGCCCTCTAGGGGTCTTGGGTAATTTTGTTATGAAGTCCAATGAGATTTATTCCCACTTCCACATGGGTATCTCTGGTTGTTGTAGTAGGCCAGACGGTTTCTGATATTCGGCCTTAACCTTAGCACAGGTTAAGAACTTTCCAACGTAAACAGCAACATCGCTTTTGAGTCTCGGCCACCAATAGCATTCTTTCAAGTCTTGATACATCTTGTCCGATCCTGGATGGATCGAGTATCTTGATTTATGCACTTCATCAAGGATGACTTCTCGAACACCGCCATAGAGCGGAACCCAAATACGCTTCTTAAAGTATAAGGCTCCCTCTTCATTTGGCACCATATATTTCAACATACCCCGGAGGTATTCAGCTTTACGGTTTTCCATCTTAAGGGCTACTTGTTGTGCGTCATGAATGCGTGCGGAGAGGTTTGTTCGAATCGTCGTTTCCAATGCTCGAACACTTAGGGTCTTAACCCTTTATTTTCGACTTAATGTGTCCGCTACAACGTTTGCCTTTCTAGGATGGTACTTAATCTCACAATCGTAATCATTTAGCAGCTCGACCCATCACCGCTGGCACATGTTCAATTCTTTCTGATCATGTATGTGTTGCAGGCTTTTGTGATCTGTGAAAATTGTACATCGAGTACCATATAGGTAATGTCGCCAGATCTTCAAGGCGAATACCACTGCGCCGAGTTCCAAGTCATGAGTGGTATAATTCCTTTCATGTACCTTCAATTGTCTTGAAGCGTAAGCGATGACTTTTTGACGCTGCATAAGCATGCAACACAAACTTTGTCGTGAAGCGTCGCAGTATACCACGAAGTCTTCAGTGCCCTCGGGTAATGGTAGTATTGGTGCGTCGCATAGCTTATTCTTAAGTAGTTGGAAGGCTTCTTCCTACTTGTCACCCCAGTCGTATTTCTTGTCTTTCTGCGTGAGGGTAGTAAGCGGTTGGGCTATTTTAGAGAAATTCTCAATGAAATGTCGGTAATAGCCCGCTAAGCCCAAGAATTGTCGAACTTCAGTTGGGGTTTTGGGGGCTTCCCAATTCTTTATTGCTTCAATCTTGGACGAGTCTACATGAATGCCCTTTTCATTCACAACGTGACCAAGAAATTGTACTTCGCGAATCCAGAATTCGCATTTCGAGAACTTCGCATAAAGTTTCTCTTTCTTCAGTAGTTCCAAAATGGTTCTGAGGTGTTGCTCATGTTCTTCTTTCGTTCGTGAGTAAATCAGGATATCGTCGATAAATACAATCACGAATTTATCGAGATATGGTTTGCATACGCGGTTCATCAGATCCAGAAATACCGCTGGCGCATTCGTCAGTCTGAATGGCATCACAAGAAACTCGTAATGCCCATAGCGCGTTCTGAATGTAGTCTTTGGTATGCTTTCTTCTTTATCCTTAACTGATGGTATCCAGATCGAAGATCGATCTTGGAATAGTAGCTTGATCCTTGCAACTGATCAAATAAGTCATCAATCCTCGGTAGCGGATACCGATTCTTGATAGTGAGCTTGTTCATTTCTCTGTAATCGATGCACATCCGCAGAGTTCCATCCTTTTTCTTCACGAACAATACTGGAGCTCCCCAAGGTGAGAAGCTTGGCCTTATGAATCCTTTATCCAACAACTCCTGGAGTTGTGTAGATAATTCTTGCATTTCGGATGGTGCCAGCCGATAGGGTGCTTTGGCTATAGGAGCGGCTCCTGGCACCAAGTCTATATGGAATTCGACTTGTCGTTGTGGAGGTAATCCTGGCAGATCTTCGGGAAAAACATCAGGGAATTCCTTTACCACCGGAATGTCTTCGACTTTCGGCTCCACAGCCTTCTTATCTACAACGTGCGCTAGGAAAGCAACACATCCTTTCCTTAAGAACTTCTGTGCCTTCATGCAGCTGATGATTCGTAGAGGCGCGTCTTGTTTTTCTCCATGTACAATGAGAGTTTCATCATTCTCCAGAGGGATGCGAATGATTTTCTTGTGACAAATAACTTCAGCTTTGTTCTTGGACAACCAGTCCATTCCGACCACTACATCGAAGCTACCCAATTGAGTAGGTAAGAGGTCGATGCTAAATCTTCGTTCACCAAGTTCTAGTGTGCAACCTCTAACAACTTCGCCCGATTCAACAAGTTTACCATTGGCTAGCTCTAAAGAATAAGGAATATCTAATCTACTAGATTCTATTCCAAGCATGCGTTTAAATTCCACAGACATGAAGCTATAGTCAGCACTAGTGTCAAATAATATGGATGCAAAGTGATTGTTAATGAGAAACGTACCGGTGACCACATTAGGGTCCTCGCATGCGTTCTTTGCTCCAATTACAAATGCTCGAACCTGAGCATTGTTTCCTTTTGGGCAGTCCTTCATGAAATGATCATTGCTTCCACAACTGAAGCATCCTTGGTTCCGCCCAGCTCTATTACCATTCCGGTTACCATTTTCGTTTCCACCATTGTTTCCATTACCATTACCATTGCGGCCTCTAATACCTTTTCCCCAACAATCCTCGGTACGGTGGCCTGCTTTCCCAAAGTTCTCGCATTTCCCAACGCGACAATTTCCCGCATGGTGAAAGTCGCAACAGTTGCATTTGGGCAGAGTGCCCTGATACTTCTTAGTCCCTGTATTGCTTGCAACCACGGGGGTTTTTGCCCACATAGGGGGGTTAGTGTCACGCTTCTTGTTGTTCGAACCCTTGTTGTTAGGATCCGAGGCTCTCATGATTATGTTTGTTTGTACAAAATGAACATTCAGTGAATATAAAATTATGTAAAGTGCAGCGGAATTGTATACAAACTTTGTAAACACAAACACAAAAGAGAGTAGTATGTTTAAACACTTGTTTCACTTGGAGTCAAATGATTACAATGAAAATCAAAAGATTACAAGCATGCTTACAATACTATGCTCCCCCTCAGCCTGATACCCCAAGGTTGGTTGCACAAGATGAAAGGATTGGACTGAAGAAGAAGAAGAAACCACTCAGTCAATCAAATGTAATAGTACAGGGTACTGTTACATTTATAGGCAAACCAAACCACTGAAGCATCTTAGCTGACGTCACCATGATAGTGACTTCTAACAGCCTAACAACCTATAAACACTGATCTATACAAAACTACTGATGTCTAACAGCTGATTGATAATACAATACAAAACAAGTCTAACACTGTTCACGTTCCACTATTGTTGCCTAAGCACTGATTACTTGATCATCAGTGCTTCATTCAAAGGTGATCAGTCTTTGAGTGGGCAGTGCTTGTGTCTTCAGCAATACTTAAGAAACAGCAGTAGATAGAGCAACAGTGTTTGTCTTCATCAGTCTTTAGAGTATCATCAGTGTTCGGTTCATCAGTTGTTGTAGTGAGCAGTACTTCAGATCCATCAGCTGTTATAATGCCACTGTCAAGGGGAAAGCAAAGAGTAAACTGCTGCTTATGGTAGTCCTCTGATGTGATCCGGTTTTGGCTTTACATTATCTGTTCCTCTAGTAGGGTTCAATCCCAACAATCTCCCCCTGGAACAGATAATGCCAAAACCTTTCATTATTCAGGACCTTTATTTCTCATCAAGAGTTCCTTAGCTTGTTTCTTAAATTCAGCTTCAAATTCCTTGGAACTCAGGTCATCCTCATCCCTACACAATGTAAGTTCAAGGAGATCCTGCAGATCTTCAACACCAAGGCCAAGTGCTTCTTTCCTTGATATGCACTTCATTTCGCCACTGGATCTGACCAAGGTCAATACGTGGGTCTTTTGATCAGACATCCACTTTAGTATTTTAAATCCTAATGGGTTTCTTGGGAGAGATTTATTCTTTGATGAGTTGGGGGATGATGGCCTTGTAAACACTTGCAAGCTCTCAGACATTCTTTTGAAGGCTTCTTCAATGACTTTGTTTGCTGCAGCTATGTCTTCGGCAGTTTCTTGTTCAATAAGCTCTTGCCTTTCAATTTCTGATATGTCTGTTGCAGTGTTTGGTGATGCAGGCTTGTTTAACACCTTCTCAAAAAGGTTCTGAAGCTTTGTTGAGCTATCTTCTTTCAGACCCATTTTCATGATGGCGTCCTTGAAGTACTCTACTTCTCTTTCTTTGACCTCTTCCTCAGTCAGCTGTTTACCTTCTTTTTGGTCTGACACAAATGTAGGATTGTATGCTGATTTGAACATTGTTCTAAGGTTTTCAATCTGCTGTTCAAGTTTCATCATATGTTCTCGTTTCTTTGAAGCACTTGAAGCAGTTATCTTTCTTTTCTTCAGCCTTTTATAGGCTTCATCAGTCTGCTGCCTGGACCATTTTGATATGGCTTCAGCAGTATCCATTTTTGCATCCACCAGCTCCTTTTTCTTTCCTTTGTATTCAGCAGTAAGGTCAGCAATGAGCTTTTTGTATTTGCTCCAGTTTGGAGCATTTTTCTTCTTTGTAGGATCATTTTTGATTCTGTCAATCCTCTCAGCTTCATGCTTTAATGCAACTAATGGCCATTCTTCAAACTGTTGTTCTTCAGCAGGATAGAATTTCTCTTTCATGATGTAGGCTAGATACTGTTTCCTTAACTTTTTCTTTCGATCAGCCTTTTCTTTGAGTAGCTCTTGTGCAAATTCTTCTATCTGCTTTACTTTTGTGAAGTAGAACTCCAGTCTTTTAGCAATGCCTTCGTCGCTTAGACCTTCACTTTCACTCTCAACCTTAGCTTTTTCTTTCGCTTGCCTTGCCTTGATCTTGAGGTAATCATCCATATCCTCTGGTGGCATGTAGCCTATGAGTGAGGAGAATCTTCTTTTTGAAGGATCTTCTTCTGTATAGAATTGCCTCATCTCATTTTTGAGAGCTTCAATTTCCAGTGGATATTTTACAGCATTAGGATCATGTATTTCCTCATTGGCAGGGATTGGCTTTCTTTTTCTACTGAGGAGCTTTGGTTGTGATATAGGAAAGGTGATAGCAGTGGTGGATGATTGACTAACAGCTGCTGAAACAACTGGTGTCTCAACTGCTGTTGTCATTACAACTACTGATGTATCAGCAGATGTCTTCTACTTTTGAGCAGGGGTTATGACGGCAGTTGTTTGAGTGGTGATCAGTGGTAGACTAACAGTAGTTGAAACAACTGGTGTTTCAACCACTGTTGCCATTACAACAGATGTTGTAACATCTGTTGTCTTCTGCTTTTTGGCAGGGGGTGATAATGGTTTGGCTATTTGTGATGGTAGTGGTGGTGGAACAGTGGTTGTGATGGTATGTGATAGAGTGGTGTGTGTTGGAGGTGTGTGTGTTGTTGTCATGGCAGCTGTTTGGCTACTGACAGCAGTTTTTGTAACTACTGATGTATCGGCTGTTTGAATTGTAGTTTTGGATTTTATGGTTTGAGGTGATGACTGTTTTTCTTCTTCTGGTTCAATATACAGCCCATCTTCTATTCCTTTCTTTCTCAACTTGATTTTCTCCCCCTTTTTGGCATTATCTGCAAGGGGTGTATTCATGAAGAGAATGGAGGATGGAACTTTTCCCTTATGGGCAGTCTTTTGTATGCTAGCCTTTATAGCCTTGATATCTACTTGAGTGTCTTTAAACCTTGATTCTACCATGTTGGTCAGCATTTGTACTTGAATAGCATGCTTTTGATAAGCCATATGTTGCTGTTTTTCAAGCATGGGTTGAAAAATATTCCAAAGCTCATTTGCAGCAAATGCATGTTGTGCAGGTGCTTGAGCAGGAACAGCTGTAGCTTGTGCTTTTTGAGCTTTTAAAATCTCTTGCACCATATCTTTAATTTCAGCAACTGAATCTTCAAGTTTTTCAACTCTTTTCGTCAAATCCTGATATTTTGAATCATCACCTACATTAGTAGGATCATCTGAATCCCCACCAGTGGTGGTTGTACCAATGTGTGACTTAGGAACTGAGTCCCAAAAATCATCCATTGATGCCCCTTTTTCTTGGTACTGGGGACTTCTTTCTTCAGCACTCGATAAACCTTTGATGGTACCGGTGGTTAAAAACAACTCACTGGTGGTTACCGATGTTGCCATGGAAGAAATTGCCTTCAAGGGAGTCTTATTAAGGTAACAACTGTCCAACTGAAGACCTGTTGATCCATCAGTTGTAGTTGCTGCTCCACTTTAACTACCACCGAGAGTTTCTTGTAACTCAGGGGGTGTAACCTCCTCAGCTGTTGCTGGGATAGCAGAGGTATAAGCATCAGACCCAGTCACTTGTGGAGGTATACTCTCAGTAATGGGTGATAGAGAGGAACTGGTTTGTGTCTGTGCAATATCAACTGCATGCAACAGGGGTATTATTGATTGTGGCATTATGATTGGTGAGGGTATGGGTGTTGAAAGAGACATGTCCTTGGGATCAGGACTGTGGAAGATAGATCCGAGTGGATCCAGAGCTTCATAATTTGGTGTCCTTGTGGTTACAATCTGATCCTTTTGTGAGGATGCAGGAGGATTTTTAGGCATAGGTTGAGATCTTTCTTCCAACTACTGTGAGGAAGTAGCAGCAGTGGTTTGTGGTGACATTTGTTTTGTCACTGGCAGTTGCTCTGGGATCCAATCTTCCAGAGTTGCCTTTGTTCTGGGTTTGGTGGTTTTTCTGGATGTTTTTCTTTTGATCATTTTGGTAATGTCAGGTGTGGGTTTCAGAGCAGTGGTTGTGCTGCTCTGATCACCTAGAGCAGTGGGCTCAGCAGAAGTTGCCTGAGGATCAGTGGCAGTTTCTAAAGTCTGCTCAGGCACTTTTGCTTTTAATTTTATTGGTGCCATCATTCTTGAAAATGTTTCAATTGTTAAACCTTTTATTTGAAAATGGACACCTTGTTTGGGCAAATTCTCATCCTCTTTTTCAAATTTTTGTTTAAAGTAATAGCTTAGAAATCTTGGAAAAAAAAGAAATGATTTGCTGTCAACATTCTTTACCATGTCATTGAAGATCTCCTGGGAATAGTTGTAATCTTTATTGTTTAGAATAGCATATCCCAGGCATTGAATCTTCAATGGTATTTCATTAAACGCTGTTGTTTTAATAGAAACACAACTTAAAAGTGTGTGGAATAAAAATCTGGGTGCAGATGGAAAATAACCTTTTTGTAAGGTATCTACCTTTGATTGTTCTGCATACCCTCTTTTCAGAAAATCAGCTTTTAACTCGGTTTTATCAAAAGAAGTTTTACCTTTCAGATCATCGAGTTTGAAGACCTCTGAGATTGATTGTGGGGTGATTTGAAATGCTTTACCCTGTATCGAGGAGTTAATGCCTACTACTTTTCTGACTTGTTTTTCAAGATTTGCATTTTTCCAAAACTCTCTCTGGGTTAGCAAGTAGATGGGAGCATCTACTGTCAACAAAGTTTTGTACTTTGAAGCAGATAGTGTATCAATGATGGAGTCGAAGGTGTGATTATCGGTAGGTTTTGTGAGGAGACCCACGTAGTTATGAGGTGATTTGTATGGGATTTCAATGGTTTCTTCGGTCGTTTGAGCAACCTCTTTGAAGATGATGGTGATTTTGGTTTAGATTTTGATTTTGATTTTGACTTCGTCATTTTGGTGAAGAAGAATCAGAGAATGTTTTGAGAAGAAGGGTTGGAAACTGCTTTGAGAAGAGAACTTTGGAATTCAATTCGACAGTGTAAAACCCTGTTTGGGGGTTTAGGGCAGGGTTTTATTTAGGGAAAAAGGGATCGCTAATGTGGCAGCGGTTATTTTGATCTGAAGGCTAAAAACTAACCACATGTCAAACACTGACGAAATGGATGAAGGGTGGAGAACAGTTGTTTTAAGAGCCACTGATGAATCAAGCATCAGTGGTTACAACGGTAATAATGTGAAAACAGTGGAAGATTCTTACTATCAGTGGATAGTATATCAGTGGATAAGACACTGATTTTGAGCATCAGTGCTTGTCTTAGCAAAATGAGGAAACAGTGGATGACTTTCAGCAGTAGATAGTATTTAGTGATCAGATGTTTGAACAAACAGTGATTAGAGTAAATGATACAGATTTGAAGAACAAATACTTCAGTAACTGTTTTGAGAATTTTCATTCAAGGTTTTGCCACATGTCAACTTTGAAGAACAGTGGTTAAGTACCCCAGATGATGAAAACTTTTTACTAAGGCATCTCATTATCGTTTAATATTCAAATTAAAACATAAATCCTCAGTAGTTTAAGCACTGTTTCGCAATCAACCTTTGATGTTTAAAACAACCCTGAAAATGACATAACCTTGACATATGTACCTTTTCCTCTTGACCCATTTATGAGGACAATAATACCAACAAAAATAAGGTATTATATCCTGACAGGTAACAGAAACAATTGCCAACAATAACAAGCAAAAGTTCAAAATACACTGTTCTTTAAAAATTGAACAATATATCCTGGTTATTTGAGAAAATCCTTTGAAGGGAAAAAAAATGATTAAGGAAATTTCTGAAAACAGCATCAAGGAGGATCTGGTAAATTTTTCAATAAGATACGTAATCATATCATTCTTAAGTTTAACAAAATGATCAGTTGGTTGCAAACATGAGGACACATGGATGATAAATTTGTCTAGTCCTCTTTGGAGTTCATTCACCGGAATCAAAACCTTTTCCTGAGCAAATGGATGCACATAGTTGCTTAATGATCACTATTACTCTAAACTATGACTCATAAGTTTTTTATGTTTATACTCTTTTCTTTTGACTTGAAAAGTTTTGAGATAAACACACTTCTGAGTTTTTGTGAATTTTCTTCTTCCCTTTTTACCCTTCCCAATCATAAGTATTGAAATACTTACTGAGGGGTATTTATTGTATGAATACATGTTCCAGAATCATTTTGCAGTAATGTTTTGAGAGATTTGGTCATTTTTGCACATGCTTATGCCAACCTTCTCATTACCTATGATCTAGACATTTTTGACTCCTGATTTTCTTAATGTATTTTAACACAGTTGATTTTGCCCTATTGAGGAGCTCAACCTGTTTTCAACACATAAGATCTGAATGACTAAAGTTTTAATTTCCCTCTATTATGTTATCAAAAACACTAATGTTTTAAGAACATAGGTTTTTGTTAATCTGAGGTTCATACTTTAGCTTTTAGTGAAAACATCACAAATATCAAAACAACAATTGAAATCAATTTTGAAAATATCGAACGATCCCATAATTTATCAGATATCTTACAGATCTGAAAACTATGAGTGACTTGTGCATGATATCACTTGTTGCGTGAAATTTGTGTGTCATATGACATCTTGGTTGATTTACAGAGTTTCTGAATAACCATTTTGATCATGATTCACTCGTTACTCTGTTTTTCAACTGAATACAACCATCCTTAGTATCAATGAATTTTGAGCCGAACTGTTATGTCAAATTGATTGTTAGATCGAATTTGACTGTCCAAGCTCTGATACCAATTGTTAGGATCCGAGACTCTCATGATTATGTTTGTTTGTACAAAATGAGCATTCAGTGAATATAAAATTATGTAAAGTGCAGCGGAATTGTATACAAACTTTGTAAACACAAACATAGAAGAGAGTAGTATGTTTAAACACTTGTTTCACTTGGAGTCAAATGATTACAATGAAAATCAAAAGATTACAAGCATGCTTACAATACTATGCTCCCCCTCAGCCTGATACCCCAAGGTTTGCACAAGATGAAAGGATTGGACTGAAGAAGAAGAAACCACTCAGTCAATCAAATGTAACAGTACAGGGTACTGTTACATTTATAGGCACACCAAACCACTGAAGCATCTTAGCTGACGTCACCATGATAGTGACTTCTAACAGCCTAACAACCTATAAACACTGATCTATACAAAACTACTGATGTCTAACAGCTGATTAATAATACAATACAAAACAAGTCTAACACTGTTCACGTTCCACTGTTGTAGCCTAAGCACTGATTACTTGATCATCAGTGCTTCATTCAAAGGTGATCAGTCTTTGAGTGGGCAGTGCTTGTGTCTTCAGCAGTACTTAAGAAACAGTAGTAGATAGAGCAACAGTGTTTGTCTTCATCAGTCTTTAGAGTATCATCAGTGTTCGGTTCATCAGTTGTTGTAGTGAACAGTACTTCAGATCCATCAGCTGTTATAATACCACTGTCAAGGGGAAAGCAAAGAGTAAACTGCTGCTTTTGGTAGTCCTCTGATGTGATCCGGTTTGGCTTTACATTATCTGTTCCTCTGGTAGGGTTCAATCCCAACACTTGTTGTTGCTGTGGGTTGCTTGATTCAGGTTCACATGCTTCCTTTTCTTGTCACCGGACGACTCAGCACGCGTCTCGGTCTTTTCAGTGGGGTTCAGCGATAACTTCTTCATACGAACACAATCTTTAGTAAGGCTGACAGCCAGAGTTACAGCCTCGGTGATTGTTTGAGGTCTGGCCGAAGTTACCATGCCGTGGAATTCTGAGGCCAGTCCCCAAATGTAGCGTTCAACGCGCTTAAATTCCGGAGTCACCATATAGGGAATCACCCTAGACAAATCATGGAACCTTCGAGTATACCCAGTGATGTCAGCACCTTCCATAGTCAAGTGCCAGAACTCCGTCTCCAACCTTTGGAGTTCGGCACGAGAGCAATACTTCCCTCTCATTTCTCTTTCAGCTAATCCCAAGTCATGCCATACGCGGCATCATCACCCAGCGTTTGGACTTGCAAGTTCCACCAAGTCAGAGCTTCATCGACAAGCAACCCAGTAGCAAAAGTGACTTGCTGATCCGCGGTACACTTGCTCATGCGGATAGTGGCTTCAGTCTTTTCCGTCCAACGTACAAACGCCACTGCACCTCCAGTGCCATCATAGTTCAGTAGTTTGAAGTTGAGAAACTGCTTGAACGTGCAGCCCTGAGCTATGTTTCCTCCAGACGAATCTCCATTCCCATTGCGTCTAGCATTACTTGGTCCTCCACTTTGTTCAGTACGGTTCGCCTCGTACTGGGCGATAGCTGTGGAGATCCTTCCTTTCTAACAGTAGAGCATTAAGCTCTTCAGCAGTTCTTGGCAGTGGGGGAGGAGGAGGTTGATCACGAGCGTTCACAGCTTTCCTGGGTGCCAAGTTCTGACAGAACATAACACAACAGGGTTAGATATTTGTTCGATATCGTCGTACTAGATAGTAGTAGTATTTATATTCACAGGCATATACCACATAAGTGACATCAAACAATTATTACTCCAGCAGAGTACTTAGTAGGCTGGGGGAGAGGTATTCACATTTGACCTTTCCTTGCACTGAGAGAATCTATACATGACAAGACTTGCTATGGTTTCTGTGCACTGAGTTCCATAATTATGTATGCATCCATAATTACGTAACTCCTTGCATAGTTCGTTTCATCCTCGTATCTCTTCCTTCAGGTAGGCCATTGTTTTCATGTAGAGTCATGTATACTAGTGGTATTCTACTTCTAGTGTAGGTATATGCTAATTATCACACATAATTGCAAGTAATTTCTCAGTTAAAGACAAGTGCTACTCATGTGCACCCTAAGTTTCATAGTGTCTTTTCTTGACTCATTTAAACAGTTTCAGATAGTGGATGTCGCGGGACGTTTTATGCAATGAAAACTCTTTGAAAAATCGTTTTCGTGAAAGGATCCTAGAGATTGTAGACTAGACTCGAGAAGGAATCCTGGTTCACTACAATCGCAGCTTTGATACCAATCTGTCACACCCCTTTCTAAGGCGAAAGCACGAGGTGTGATCATGAAAGGTTTTCATTGCATACGATTGGTAAACATACTACATGCTCATAAAATAACTTCAAACATCATTACCATTACATAACGGAAAACATAGTTAAGTGTTTACATCACGAAACAACATATTGTCTGAAAGTTTACAACTTATTTAACACAAACATAAATGACATCCACGAGCATGAGTAAGATCACGCGCACATCCACTTTTAGTTACCTGAAATACATGTGAGTTTTGGAAAAACGTCAACATAATGTTGGTGTGAATTCATGTAGTGATTGTTTTTGAATGTTTAAATACTCGAATGAAAACATGATATGCAACTTGTAGAATGTATAAATGTTTGAATGTAACTTGTAAAACGTATCTGTAACTGAGTACTATGAATGTTTGAATGTATCAAGTAGAATGTATCTGCAACTGAATACTATGAATGTTTGAGATCGCTAGTGGTTTGAAAGGCCACTAACATGTGTCACGACATAGGAAGCCACCAAACCTAGGCATTGTTGTCGACTTTGACTGAGACACAGAAGCACTCACTGGTAGAAGTAGGCCAAGAGTGGGGTTGCCTGAAACCCATTAGATCTAACCTTTTGTTCCGCGGTCTGAATGTATACGTTGATTAATGGTGCTTATGGTACCCTATTCGGGACATGATCTAGAATGTTTCACTTGAATGTTTTTGTACTCCATCATACCATTTGTAAACATTGTAACATTTGTAACATGTATTTCACCCCCGAAGTTATAAAACCAAAAACAGTTAAAGAAAAGGGGGAGCATGAACTCACAACTTTGCGTTCCTGCGTCGTAATCTTCACCGGATTTGCTTAGTTAATGTCGTGACCTATACGTGTTCCCTTACCGTTAGTCACTAGACTTGTATCGCACAAGTACAAGTCACTATCTCTTGTATAAGTTTTCTTGTGTTAAAAATAATTTATATTTTTAACTAAGTGTCTTACTTATATTATTCTCTCAAAAATAAATATAAGTTTCTTGTATTTTGCACCCGAATTATGTATCTTGTATGTTGTATGTGTATTTTTGTGTTTTCACTTCTCAAGAGTTTTTAGTGTATTTTCAAGTCCTAATACACTATCACGTATAATACATACTACGTATACTTAGCACAAAGTTTGGTGACCAATAAATACATATATTTTTCCTCAAAAATATACATACTTAATATCAATTTTATTCTTGAAGAAATCATCATTTCTTAACACAAAAATTAGGGAAAACCTTGGTAAATGCTTTTTGGTATATTTTTAGGGAATAAGTTTCTCAAAACTTATATTTTTCTTAGTGTCAAAATTTTATAGAAATTTTGACAGAGTTTCCCCTAAAAATGGAGGTTTCCCATGTTTTCAAAACATGTGTTCATTTTCTTTTAAAATCATTTCAACAATCAACAACACAATCAAGTCTTACCAAGTGCCAAATCTAGTAAATTTCACTACATCATGAACTTGAAGTTTTTGTAAAAACTTGTAGTAACATACCATGTTATTTAGTATATTTAGCTACCCTTAAAAACATGGTTATTTGCTTGTAACTCACTTTCTTGAAAGATTTAGTCTTTTACAACTTGTAATATGATTTTTCTAAAAACGTTTCTTTTGTATTTTTCTTGAATCATAAGTGTTTATACACTTATTTTTTTCTTATAAAAATAGTGTAGTTTTATGTGAAAAAAAAACCGAGATCTTCTAAAAATCGTATTTTAAACTTGGTTCTTTTAGGAAAACCACTCATGAATCTTAGATTCACAAAATTACTAGCTTGCTTTGTTTACTATTTTTCCAAGAAATTATTCATTCATCATGTTCATGTCTTAACAAGAGGATGATCATCTTATGTTAGCACATAATCAACCCTTAACTTGCTAGATCATGTGTTTAATCACAATCTAGCAAGCTTCATGTAATGATCAACATCAACATTTCTAGTAACCAACAAACAAACATTATACTTCCACTAAACAACATCATTTCATTCATGTATCTTCATATGCAAAGTTTATGTTCAAGTTTCAAGTTCATGTTCTTTAGTGTTCATATGATTTTCAACATAATAAGTCTTTTAACCACTAAAAATAGAAGTAAATAAGAGTGTTCAAGGTGCTTACTACTAGCTTCAAGCTAGGGAAGAACACAAGAACTTGAAGATGACAAAAATGAAGGATAATAGCAAATGAAGGAGGTCCTTCAAGATCCGTGAGCACCGAGCTTCGTTAGGGGCTTTCTTACACCTTCTAGTAACCTTAGAATGCTTAGATGATGAATGAAAATGGTGGTGGTAGTGTGGGTGTAGGTGAGCCGAGAACAAGGGTGAGGGGAGGAGGGTGTGTGTGTGTTGTTGAAGGTGAAGTGATCTAGTAATTCCTTTATAACCATCTAAACCCCTTACCCAATGTGTATTGTGTTTACAAAGTACCTAGCATATCCTTACACAAATCTTTGAGAAGGATCATGGAAGATTTATGAAGATTATGTGATCTTGGAGTGGGGCCACTCACATGGGTCGTCCACTTTGAGAGGGGGGGGTGTAATTTAGATGGTAAGTAGGTTAATTAGTGGGGTGTTAAATGTAAAGCCTAGCGTTTTATGTGTATCTTGCATTATCTAATATGCTAGGATGTTCGGGGACCATAACTAGTCCAGAAACATTAAAACAATGCTTCTAGTAATATTTTGATGTTCTGGGTAATGTCCGGTTGTTTGGTTAGATACCGGTTCGTTAAAGTGCTAAATTGCATCGTTTAGTGTCTTTTATGTACCCTTTTGTAACCCTTTCATTTCCCGACACTTAGGGAAATATTCTGGATGATAAAACGTAAATTTTGCATAATATTTCAGTGTCATAATGCTGATTATAGCTGAATTTAATAAAATTCTGCACTTAAAGTGCGTTTCGGGTGCTTTTTAGTGCATATTTTTGCTTTCGGAAAGTCTATATGTTAACCCATGTATGTACTCTAGGGTTTTAATGTATTCTCGTCGTTGGACCTACATCTAGGCTCCAGTTCTATTGTCTAACTGCTTTCTGCAGATTTGTTGACACAATGTGTCTTACCGGTGAGTTTACTAGTATTTCTGACGCAACGCAGTTTATTATTGCATAATGTAATTCTTGTAGTATAAAACGTGCATGAATTCACTTATATAGAATGTAATTAAACAAGGTTGACATTTAAGCACATAATTGCAGTCGTTAAATAATAATTAATGTGTACGGAAATTACCGGTTTGGTGCCAGTTGTCACAACAAGTCCACAAATTCCTTAATCGGGAACATTTACTTGGACAATTCCATTCTGGATATCTTCTTTGAATACCATTAGTTAACTTTAGTACCATATGACCATCGGGATATCTTTGTGGTCCCATACATTAAACCTCCATACTGATCAGGCATGGAAGCAATCTATGGAACATTTTAAGATACACCAATCCTCATATGGCGCTTTTATCATGCTGTCTAGTATTCGCAATCGATAGAGATCAAAGAGATATCAACTATGTATGCTGACGCACTTCCTCTAGAGAGAGGATACTTTTAAATTCTACGCCTGAAGGCTTCTTCTAGGAACAGAAAAATGGTTCTTATGATTTCGCCTGTAAGTTTTACCTTACACTTAATATCTGAGGTTCTTATGGGAAAAATTTCTAAAAGTTTGCTAAGCTTATGGTCTTATGAGAGACTTAGCAGCACCTGAAACTAAACGTAACTCCTAGCAATAAAATTACAATAATGGATTTATCTGGTGTCATTAATGTGAGCTGCCTCTACTCCTTCATCAGGAGGGTTAAACGCCTCCATTCTTAATCTTTTTAATCTTAGCTGCGAAATCCTTGACAAATTTTTAGAGCAGTCTCAGCTTTGACTGGTTATTTCTTAATCTATAAAACATGAGTAACTGAGGTAGATCTATAATGGATTTATGATAAGCAGGCTTTGAAACCTTTTCATGACTTTTCTCATATCCTTCCTAGCAGCTGCGTTAATCGCAGTTTTGGAGACTAACTTCATTAACATTAAGGTTCACATCTGATGCACCATTAACATTTGTCGCCCTTCTAGCAACGCGACTTTTGTTTATCTCTTCTGAGTTTCCAATACTCATAGCTTTGGTATTAAATACCAAATTTAGCAAGTGCTTAGGCAATCCATACCCAGTGTCTCCTTGAATTGTCAAAGGCTCACCATAGGGAGTCTTGATAACTACTTGCTTCTTATCACACACAATATGGGCTTGATTTTAGGACGACCAATCCTCTCCTATCACTATATTGAATCCCTTTATTTTAACGGAAACAAGGACAGCGGAAAAGAATAATTCCTAATGGATATAAAACATCCGTCTAATATTTGCTGAAGTAGTCTCTGAGGTACTGTCGACCAATTCTACTTTATACTTAACGCTTAGAGTTTTAACAGGAAGATTTAATAATTTACAAAATCCATTGTCTACGAAAGACTTATCTGAACCTGAATTAAATAATACTCTAGCATGAGCGTTATTGATAAAGAAAGTACCTGTTGTGACATTGTCATGCTGAATAGCCTCTTGAGCATCCATTTGAGAGCTTGCAGCTTTGGTCTTCTTAGCCTCCCCAGACTTCCTGGTTTTATTAGGGCAATTAGTTTTGATGTGCCCTATTTCAATGCAACCATAGCAGGTTGCGTCCTTTATATCTTGGCACTCCAAAGTCTTTTGCCCTTCCTTATTACAAATTCCACAAGGCTTAGCTTGTGAATTTAAAGTGCCTTTTCCTTTAGTCGCCTTCTTTGGGCAGCGGGTCTTTATGTGCCCCTTTTCGCCACAACAATGACAGGTCACATCTTCCAGTTTCTTGCAATCCAAGGTCTTATGCTCCTTGTACTTGCAGATTCCACAAGGTGAAGGCTGAGATTCAAATCTGCATTTCCCGAGGTGGTATTTCCTACAGGTTTTGCATCTGGTCTTTTCACCTGACTACTGGTTGTCCTTCAAATCCTTGCATTCACGGGTCTTGTGATCCATATCTTTACAGATGACACATCCCCTGGTCTGTTCATAGAAACATTTCCCGAAGTGCCTCTTCCTGCAGGTTTTACATTCGGGTTTTGCCTCCTTTGGCTTGGACTGGTTATAGTTTGAACCGGTCTTACCCTTTTTATAACCCTTATTTGGAGTATTATCGCACTTTCGCTTATGATCCTTTAACACACGGTCCACGGCTTTGTTTACGGCTGTATCTATCATAGCCTGTAACTCGGTGCTTGTTAAGTTCAGTCTTGCATCATCATTCTGATCAACTGGATGATTGTGAGCTTCAGAGGAGTCAGCCATGGTGAAGCTTTGAAGGCTACAAACCAAGTAGTAATAATTTGTTTAATTATATATTGAATTGTCGAACTTGATAATTAAATAGCCATGGTGCGAATAAACCATATAGGCCAGTAGATAGTATTAATTTATTTGATTATGTTTTGCCTAGGTTTTTAAATAACCCGTCTTTGGCGCTTAAACGGAATATAATCCTTCACATTCATTAGACAGGGGACATAAATCACGACTGTCAATGTCGTACTGACATTTTATATAGCACAAGGATTTATCCCAAAGGACTTTTGATGGCACAGAGACCTTGTCACTAAGGAATTTTAAAACATAATTAATGATTCCTTTGGATCGGAAAATTTCACAGTTCATTGTCTTGACAAGAAGTTATGAAATAAAACTATCTTTTTCATGTATACATCTTTGCCCGTAGGTACACATCCCAAATGGATGTTTTAATGTGTACATTATGTTCGACATTTATTAGTCATGATTCCTATTGATCATTTATGCTAAATAAGAGGTTTGGAAGTTCCTAACATAAAGATGACAAGTGTGATTTTATCGCATCACCTTTATCAGGAGTGTTAACATGTTTTCAGATGTTAACAAGGATTTGAATCTCTTTTAAATAGGTTTAACCATCGTAGCCAGGTCCTTAATGACATTCAAGCTAGGTTATACCCTTTAAGATTCTTTTTAATATTTAACGTAGAACAATCCTAAATTGAGATGTTAATAGGGATCTGAATCTAATTGAGGAACTGCCATCTTGGCCCTGTTCTTAAAATGACACATGGGCTAGGTCTTGTTCTTTTTAGATTTTGCCATTTTATTATAGTGGTAGATCTTATAAAAGGAATGTTATTTTAATTTATTTCATATATTATATTTATCAACAATGATATAAATGAAATGTAGATAAAATATCCCAATGATTTTCAAAAGAGGTACAGAATTGCCCTGAACGGGGCAAAGAAGGAAATAATGTTGTCCTTGAAGGGACTGAAAGATTAATATGTCCTTATAAGGACTACTAAGGAAACGATCTTCAGCAAAAGGAGTTTCTTCTTCATTTTATTTCTAAATGTTTTCTCCTTGATTGCACGTTAATCTTAGTCGCAGCACGAAGCTCGGCCTTCCCTAGGCTTCAAATGGGGAGAATTTCCATTATGGCTTCTTTGCTTGGCGACATATTAAAAATATATAGAATTGAAGTCAATAATTCTCCGAATAGAGATGAGAGTATTCCTATGTTAAGTCTAGACTCAGAAGGTCAAGGAATGTGCTATTGTGTCATTGAGATTAAACAGAAAAGGCTATGATTAATTCACTCAATGTTGGCTCTGATACCAACCTGTCACACCCCGATATTTCCACGTATTACCGGTGGGCCCGGTGGGGAGTATCGTGACGTAGTTGATATAAGCATAGTCAAACAACACAATTTAAATGCACAGCGGAAGCAACAGATAAATATATTACAATCCGATATAAAGTAATGTCAAAGTATTATAAACGGAATGTAAAGGATCCACAGGCGGATCAAATAAAATATAATTGTTCAACAAATTTTAACATCTAAGCTTTCGAGACTCTTTATTGATGCTAGAAGTAGCCAACCTATTCTGATTAGTACCTGCACTTAGCCTTTTTGGAAAATACATCAGTTTTCACTGGTAAATACAATTTGACTTACTCATTTTAAAAATGTTTAAGAAAATTGATTTGAGTGCGCATGGCACAAAACTTTTTATAACTTGGGATAATTATTTGTATATAATACTTGTAAAAGAATTACATGTTTCTTATACGTTCAGTAGCCCGGCCTGTATACCGGGTTAAAGATTAATAGACACACCACAGGTATAATGCCCAGAAGGTTGATTCCTCTAAGTGGATTACCAGTTTTTACATCGGCACTGTCAGGTGTACGCCTACACCCCGTGCTTAGGTCGTGGCCATTCCATGAATGATGCCAAGGATATCCGGGACATGGTCATTAACCCCTTAAAGGTTTTAAGCAAACAAAACAATTTAAACGGGTCATATCAAATAAATTAACCTTCATACGATTAAAAATTTAATGCCCGACCAAGCGGTATTTTTATATACCGTACCCCAAGCCCGTATAGGGAAAATAAGTTAAAAGTATTTACCTTAGCTAAATATAAATTCAATCCCAGCCGTATATCAATTCAGCAAGTACAGATAGCTTTTACTGGGCTCCTAAATCTGGAACAAAGGTTTTTAATAACCTATTAGATTCCTAACGGTTCTTAATTAAGCCTATGATTAGACCGGTTAGTTTTAAAGGAGGATACGGTTCAAAACGCATGATTAAGCAAGAACCGGATTAGAATGTGGTTTAGACCCGACAAGCTTGTATACTTGTGTAATAAGGGTAAACTAAACACATTCTGGATTTTGAGATAAAAATGATAAGGTTTGACCCGTTTCGGCTAATTTATGCAAACTAGTTACATAAGCCGATCCGAACGCGAAAAGTGTGTAACAGGTAACCAAAAGAGTCATGAACAGGTTTCCTAAGTTAGTATGCCTTAAATATGTTGTGATATAAGTAGGATACCTTCTGTTATGCCCAAAAAGAATTTAAACTCAAACTACGCCCTGTAGGGGCATTTTGGTCATTTTAAAGTTTATAAAAGAGTTTAATTTTAAATCTGAGTTTCAGGTCTGATATAATCAGTAAAAATACTTACTTTGATAGTTTATATCAGTAGGGTATTGCATATATGTGAAATTTATTGATTATAACCGAACTATGCACCGAAGGGCATTTTGGTAATTTCACATAAGCATAAAAGGTCAAATTTAGAAATCTGAGTTTAAAACTTTTACCTACTGTTAAAATATAATAATTTACTTAAAACATCAGTAGGTATTAAGTCTTATATATTTAAAATGGTTTTAATACATACTATGCGTTTAAAACGCGTAAAAAGACGATTTTAAGTGATTTCTGGGTTTTATAAGAAAAGCTGATATTTTTATTATTCCAGAAAGCTTAAAATACTTTATTTATCATATCAAATCAGTAGCAAAAGGTTTGGTGTCATAATATTTTGTAAAACTCATTTTATAGGCCAAAAGGGCAAAACCGACAATTACCAATTTAAGCTATAACCCTATGTTATGCTTAGCCTAAAAATAAATAAAAATCCCCAAAAATCTCAAAATATTATTTTATATCAGGTAAAAAGTTTGGTATAAAAAATTGGGTTTAAATAGGCTTTATGCTAATTATGTCGTTTAATTAATAAAAAGCTTCCTAATTACGCTATTGAGCATAACTCCTAATCTAGACCTCAAACTGATGTGAAAATCTAGGAACATGTTTATATATCAGTAATAAAGGTTTCTGTTCTTTTACATTTTTAAAAATATCATTTTATGGTCAAAAGGGCATAACGGTCACTATTTAGGCATATAACGGAAACATGCAATGAATAGGATAACTAAGGATCCAAGTTGTATAACCTCTGAGGGTTACACTAACCTATAACCTGGTCCTAAAGGAATCCTAAGGCATACCTAAACTAAGCTAAATCGGGTCAGAACTGAAAGTCAAAGCAAAAGTCAACTTTTGCGACTTTCGGTTCCGAACCGAGCCTATACTTAGAATTGTCGGGTTGAATCATGCTTAGGCATGTTCAACTAATATTTACCAAGTTATTAAAGTGAGAAAACTGATTTTATGACTTTTATACTAATAGTTACGAATTTTATTTAAAACTAACCCTGTTTCGACTTTTATTTGACCCAACAATTTAACTAAGTAAACGTGGTAATTAGGAGGTGCCCTTTTGAGGGTTTAATACCTACCTAATTACGGTCACGTAGCCATGTTCGTTGCGAACAATGGATCAACCGTTTTAAAGTCAAAGTGTTTATTGAAAACGCTTGACTTTTCGGTTAAAAACGCTAAATAAAAGAACTAAGCACGAAGGAACACTTACAAAGGGTCCAAAGGACAGAAGGAGGTTCTCAAGAAGCTCAAGATCCTCCAAGAATCAGAGAACAAGATCAGAATGGAAGAGGTGCAAGATGAAATGAAGTGGGGGAAGGGTATTTATAGGTTTTTGAGGACCGTTAGGATCGTTCCTCGATAACCATGCTTAAATCTAGAGCGTACACATCATGCCCACTGAATTGGGCAATCTATGGGTGCCCACAACAGCCCCTAGTTTGACATTTGTGAGTGAGGAAACCAGAAATGAAGAAAACCAGCAACAAAACAGCTTTCTGCAGCTGTATAGACCCACGCGGACCGCGTAGGTGATCCAGGCAGCTTACGCGGCCCGCCTACAAGTCCAAACCAGCAAATAAGTTTCCTGAATTTACAAAATCAGTCCCTATGAGCGTATAAGGTCATTTCAGGCACGTATAAGGCCCGTTAAGCCATCTCCAAGGCTCTACAATGATTCCCAAACTTAGGGAACAAGAAACATGCTCAAAAACATGTCGGATGTCGGTTCATTTGGTCGTACGGTCACGTTGTTCGTCTAATTACGACGAAACACGAACGGACGCGAAAAACGATCCAAATTACGCGTCGAATGGAATTTTATCATGCCACACACTAAAATAAAATATTTTAGTGCTTACATAAATTTTTGGGTGTCCGGATATATCCAGAATGTAAGATATGCGCGAAAATGCAAACTTATGCACTTTTTGACACTTTTAGTCCCTCCATGACTTAAAAGTTTATTTTTGCGCACTAAACACATCCAAGCCTATATCTATGTTATATAAAGAATAAATAGGGTATGTTTAACTCATGGTCATATTCCGGAAGGTCTGATACCCTACGAATCGACATACTTTTGCAGTTTGACGCAATTAGTCCTTTAATTGCGCAAAGTAGCGCGAAACGTTGTTTATTGATATCCAAGCCTTCCATAGCCGATATTGATCATTACCAAGCATATAATTAAATATTACTACACTCCTGTTTGCTTAAATGGTCACCGAAAGGCGTAGATTCAAAAGTTGACGCTTTAGGTCCCTCTATTGCGCAAACTTGCGCATCTCGTCATTTAATAGCATTGAAGCCTCATCTAATCCATATTAGGCATTATTGAAAGTATTATTAAACATCACGATGCTTCGGGTTTGCTAAAAGGTCATTCAGAGGTATAATTAAACATATTGACATTTTTAGTACCTCTAACTTGCAAAGTTGCGCGTAACTTTACTTTTAGGCATAAAAACCTTACACGGCCAATAGTTGGCATTCTTGAGAGTATAATAAAATATCATGAAGCTCCCGGTTTGTTAAAAGGTCACTCAGAGGTAAGAATTAACATGTTGACGCTTTTAACCCTTCATCGCGCAAACTTTTAATTAATTATGCAAACGGCTACACTCGATCGACAAGTGGCTTATTTGTGAACATAATCATCGTGAGAGGTTATTTAGAAACTTATTTTAGGTATGCTAACACTTCAGTCCTTTCATAATCAAAGTTTTCGATTTTTCGAAAAATTAGTCTCTAAATTTCAATGTTTGACTTCATTAGGGTTCATTACACGTGTCGATACATCATTGGTCGTGATTTTACGAGGTGTTACAAACGGATATCCCTATCAGAAACAATTAATAAAGGTATTCCATGTAATGAAACAATTTCATTTACATACAATTTGGCTAATTGTTCCATGCTGAAAGTTTCTTTCATTGGTAGGAAATGAGCTGACTTAGTTAGCCTATCTACAATCACCCAGATTGTATCATTACCTTTTCTTGTTTTGGCTAATTTGGTAACAAAATCCATTGTTATCAATTCTCATTTCCACACTGGCATCTCCAATTGTTGCAGCAATCCTGAGGGTTTCTGGTGTTCCGCTTTAACTTGAGAACAAGTTAAACATTTGGAAACATAAGCTGCTATATCTTTCTTCATTCCTATCCACCAGGAATTTTTCCTTAAATCCTGGTACATCTTATCACTTCCTGGATGCATTGTATATTTAGACTTATGAGCTTCTTCTAATATACGATGACGTAGGTTTCCTAATTTAGGTATCCACATTCTCTTTTTATGGAATCTCCAAATTCCATCTGTTCCTTGTTCTAATTCCTTAATCATTCCTTTTAATTTTTTAGTATCTTCTTTGATTACTGATTCTTGTGCTTTTCTAATTTGATCATTTAAATCTACTTGTAGATTTAATTTAATAGAACTACCCTTTTTGGCTTTTCGTGATATTTTCGGATTAAAGCGTCAGCCACTACATTGGCTTTTCCTGCATGATACTGGATATCACAATCATAATCGCTAAGAATTTCCATCCAGCATCTTTGTCTCATATTCAACTCTTTTTGCCTGAAAACATACCTTAAACTCTTATGATTAGTGAATATGGAAAACTTACTACCATAAAGGTAATGTCTCCAAATTTTAAGAGCAAAAATTATGGCCCCTAATTCCAAATCATGGGTTGAATAATTATCTTCATGATTCTTAAGTTTTCTAGATGCGTAAGTATGACAACCCTCAAAAATTACATGTATCTGTACGATTAATTAATGTTAATTAAAGTGCTTAATGTCTGTGCTGAATTACTTAACTGCTTTATGATTTCTGTGTCGTACTTACATGTGCTTTTAACATACTAGTCTTGTGCAGAAAAGTTACTAAATAGTTCTATATACTTTCCTAAATGTTGGGAATTAAACATGTTACAAAAAAGATATATATTGGACACTATATGGAATAACTTAGCACTTTAACAGAACGGTATCCAGCCGAACAATCGGACATTACCCTGAACACAAAAATATTGTTAAAAACATTGTTTCACTTTTTCTGAACTAGTATTGGTCCCCGAACACTTAATCACATTACTTAAAGCTTGACATACACTAAACACTAGATTTACATCTTACCCTCCACTAACTAAGCTAGTTGCCATCAAAATACAACTTACCCCCACCCCCCTCATGTTGTGACCGTCCCCATGGGACCCCATTACAAGATTTTTATAAATCTTGCAAGTCCCCATGTGATTACCTAGGAAATGTGAAGATTATGATTGTACTTGCACTCACCATTAACACTTACACTTAGCACCCTTATCTAATCAGTTAGTTATCATTCAACTTTCATTTAACCCCCCAATTCTTGGCTGATTTCGGCTCACATGGCCCCACACCACAAGAACTCTTAAATCCTTACTTTCCCCATGTAATCTCTTAAGAGGTTATAGTTGATTATGTTGGTACTATCTTGGACATAAGGACCATTGGTTAAAAGGGGTTTAGAGTGTTATAAGTTCACTATCATTCTCATCATCATCACCAACACAAAAACACCTCTCTCCCTCTCCATTACTCTCGGTCGAACTACTCTCCCCACACACCACCCATTTTCGATTCTTGTTCAAGTATTCCAAGCATACCTCAAGGTGCACCAAGGTGAATCACGAAGTGTGGAGCTCACGGATTGTCAAGGACCTCCCTCGTTTGCCTTTATCCACTCATTTTTCAAGCTTGTTTCTTCCCTAGCTTCAAAGCTAGTAGTAAGCTTCTTTGATCTTCTTATATTTTATATTTATGGTGGTTAATAGTTATTTTATGATGAAATTCTATGAACACTAGAAGATCATGAACACAAAACTTGAACATAAGCTAACTTGATGATGGAATCTTGATGATATAAAGTTGTTTTGAATATGTGATGATTTATTGGTAATATGTGAATGATCATCGTAGTAAACTCATTAGATCATGATTAAAAACATGGTCTAACAAGATGAGAGGTGGTTATGTGTTACAAGAAATAATCACCTTTTAGAACTAAACATGGACTTGAAAGAAAGATGTTTTTCTTGTAAAATAACAAACAAAGTGGACTATTAATCTTGTAAATCTAAGGCTCGTGAATGATTTTCCAAGGAAACTAAGTTTAAAAAGATGGTTTTTGAAAGATTATGATTTTTATTGGACATACACTATATTTAGTAACAAGATAAGTGTGGAAACACTTTTGAAAGTAAGAAAATCCAATAAAAACACATTTTTGCAAAACTAGTTTACAAGTTGTAAAAACTTAAAACTTTTAAGAAAAAGGTTTTAATAAAAGTAAACACACTTTGGAGGGTAACTAAACCCACTAAACACCCCACTAAGTTACTACGTGTTTTTACTAAAAACTAAGTTCATGTTATTATGTAAAGTGCATTGTTTTGCACTTGGTTAGTGTAATGTTGTTTAATAACTTGTTGATGATTGTTTGGATGAGTTTTTCGAAAAGAAAATGATATGCTAATAAGCATGGACACCTCCATTTACAAAGGAAACTCTGGCGAAATGTTCATAAATTTCAACACTTAGAAAATATTTTTGTAACAAATGTTTACACATATACGTTTTAACTTTGCTTTTCAAAATAAACTTCGCCATGAGTTTGTTACAAAAATACAAAGTATCGGAGGTTGATTTTTACAAGTAAAATGGATAAATATATATTTTATATTAGAACACTTGTGTGGTATGTGATAGAAGTAATGAGTAAATAAACCGTATGTGGGATACGTGTTATGCATGAGAAACTGATTGTTATCCGTACCTTATTAGGACGTGCTTGATTTTCTGATTATTAGAGTAACTAATCTAACCGAGTAAACCAAGGTTAGTTCACACACTTTCTAAGGCATGGGATTCCCGGTGGTTGGGAATGGGTTAAAGAATTAAAACGGAACCTACATATCCTCCTTGGGTAGGATATGTATGGCCATCCTCCATAGGTAGGATGCCAATATTAATCATGCGTATTCTCCTTAGGTAGAATACGTACGTTCGTCCTCCTTGGGTAGGCCAACAACCTTAAAACTTACTAGATAAAACTCTATCATTAAGTCCCTCATTTTATATCGACTTAATCGCCGAGGCCAATGGCGAGCGGGTCATTAGTTAATAGCGCTATTAGGTTTAACAAACCTCACACTGTGCCGTTCGGACGGGCGTGTACTAATGGACTAAGGCAAACTGTCAATGATGATAGACATTGATGTAGGGCACAACTATTGTTCGTCAGTTGTCGATATCTTAATGGTCTACTAGTTCACATGGGGAAGCCCCCACTAAATATGTTTGGGAAAAGAGAAATTGGTTAAACATATTTTCAACTATGGGATAACCCCCCCCCCCCCCACGGCAAGAAAGCCAACTAAACAAAAACTATGTTTTCGGAAACAACTTAAAACCATACAACCAATCGTGAACTCACTCAACTTTGTTGTTGACTCGTTGTTACATGCCTTACAGGTCGCTAGATGCTTATGGAGCTTGCACGAGGAGGAGGTCGTTGTGGAATATGGGTTATTATGTCCCGTGTTAAACATTTAATCCTTATGAACTTATTAAACCTACGTTTTGGACTTTAAACTTATGAACAATGAACTTATGTTTTGGACTTACGTTTTATGCTTTCGCTGTTTAAGTTGAACTTGGTTACTTTCTTTTGGTCACCAATTGTATTGTGGTTGGTCTTATTTTCTTAATTATGTTGTTCAATATGATTGGTGGCTCGATCCTGGTCATGTCACGCCTCCAAGCGGTGATACTCTACTTGGTGGATTTTTGGGGGTGTGACAGATTGGTATCAGAGCCATTGGTTATAGTGAACTTGGTTTTAAAAAGAGAAAAGCTTTTTGACAAAACCAGACTATAACCTGTACAGTGCTCAACGATCCACAACGACGCTTCGCTCCACGTGCAAGACTCGACACAATAGGTGGTATGATTTATGTTATATTGTAGGTTAGATAGTTCACACTGTGCATTAATTAACGTGATAATTGCTATTTGAACCTTGTGTGTTTACTCTCTACTGACGTCCCACACTTACGCACTTTCGCGACACTTTTCTCACTTACGTTGCTTCGTTGTGAAGATCATGAACGGACGCGGAGAACGTATCAACCTAACTCAAGCCCAGTTGACGGCTTTGATAAATGAACGAGTTGCTGAGGCACTCGCAGCTGTCCCTGCAGGAGGTATAACCTGCCATATCAACCCATCTTAGGACGTTTAGATCCTACCTTCACAAACCAACCCTTGTGCTTAACATTGTCTTTTATTCTCGCGCCACAGGTCAACCTGCACAACCTCCTGTGTGCACGTTCAAAACATTCATGGATTGCCGACCTAGTACTTTCAGCGGCACAGAAGGAGCTGTAGGTCTTCTTCACTGGTTCGAGAAGCTTGAGTCTGTTTTTGAGATGTGTGAATGCCCTGAAGATCGTAAGGTGAAATTTGCTACTGGAACACTCGAAGGTGTTGCGTTAACCTGGTGGAAAGCACAGGTTCAACGGCTTGGGCTGGCGGTTGCTAATGCCACCCCATGGAACGACTTCAAAGAGCTGATCAAAGAAGAGTACTGTAGTCATGATGATATCCACAAGCTAGAGGTAGAATTCTTCAATTTGAAGATGACGGGGTCTGAGATCGAGGCATACACAAAAAGATCGAATGAATTAGCTATCTTGTGTCCGACTATGGTGGATCCTCCCATCAAGCGTATCGAGTTGTACCTTAAGGGTCTGGTGCCAGAAATTCAAAGCCACGTGACCTCAACTAATCTTGGCACCTTTCATCAAATCATCCGGTTGGCACATCGTCTCACTGATCAGGCAGTGGAGCAGAACAGGCTGCCCAAGCGTATTAGCGCTACTACTACTTCTAATGCTCCCAATGATAACAAGCGCAAGTGGGATGGAAATTCGGGCAAGGGTTCTACTTCAGTTCAGTCTCAGCAGCGAAAGACTGATGACCACCAGAGTCCTGGTCAGCAATCTTCGGGTAGTCAAGGACAGGATGGATACCGAGGGAACCACCCCAAGTGCAACCGGTGCAGCAAGCATCATAGCGGGCAGTGCCACAAGGGTCGTTGTCTGAGGTGAAACAAGCTGGGTCATGAAGCCAAGGATTGCAGGCGCCCACGTCCTGCGAATCAGAATCGCCAACAACAACAACAAGCTCTACAGAACCACCAGCAGCTGCAACAGCAGGGCAATAAGGGATGCTTTCTGTCACACCCCCAAAATCCACCACGCGGAGTACCACCGCTTGGAGGCGTGACATGACCAGGATCAAGCCACCAATCATATTGAACATAGCATTTAATATTAAAAGAAATCAAACAACCCATCACAATATAATTGGTGTTTAACAAAACGTAATTTGAGTAGCGGAAGCATAAGTATGTAAACCCAATGTAAATCATAAGTTCAAGGTTTAAATGTTAACATGGCATCCACGATCCATGTCCCACAACGACCTGCTCCTCCCTGTGCAAGCTCCCAAATGTACCTAAGGTCCTGCAAGGCATGCAGCAGAGAGTCAACAACTAGTTGAGCGAGTTCACATTGTATAGTTCAGTAATGGTAATAGTATGAGTAGCATTATGTTCGTTCGTTAAGTCATGTATCGTATTAGTTTCCATCACGGGCCTCTTGGCATGTATGCGAAGATTTGGGGTAATACTCCCAAATATCCTAGACTATGTATATTTGTATCGCGGCCACCCTGGCATTACTTGCGAAATTTTAGTATCTATAGTTCGCGGACTTCCCAAGGCATGTGTGCGAATGATTAGTCATAATATCGCGGCCAACCCCTGGCGTGTGTGCGAAGATCAGTTCAAATGGGTATACTAGTCTAGCCGTATCTTATCTTTACTCTTCCTCTCCCGAGGACCATATCATTAGGTTCGATTAACTAAGTATGTACGAATAAATCATTCAATCCCATTCCCACCCTGGGAACCCCATGCCTTGGCTGTGTGAACTCACCTTGGTTTGCTCGGCAGATACACAGAAAGTAATTCAAGCTATATGGTGATCAACCACGTCCAAGCATGGTTATCATACAAGTCAGGTTCGTAATCGAATATAGCATGTATGTTCTTCACGTAATGTACACAAGTAAAATCATGGCATGCACAAGTATTTCATAGCAGTCCAATAGCAGACACGTAAACAAGTCCAAGTATCTGGCCCAATCAATTGGGCTCGTAACAGTGAGAGTCCAATAGTGTGCAAGTGTTCACGGTCTCGAGTCGAGACTAGTCGGTCTCGGGTTGCACTGGTTTCGAGGTCTCGAGTCGCAACAAGGGCGGTCTCGAGTTGTCTTGGTCTGGTCGAGACTACACGGTCTCGAGTCGCAACCGGACCCGCAACCGTGGTCTCGAGTTGTGCTGTTCTGTGCCGGTAATGTGGTCTCGAGTTGAGACTAAGGGTTCTCGACTCGCAATCCGTGTCGAGACAAAGTGTAACAGATTTCCTTACTTAATCAGTAACAATCATTCCGTAATTTCAGCTAACAACTTAGCAGTTTCGAAAATCAGATCAAATCGATAATCATTCCATATTCAAACACATTCATAACATCTTCATCACCCACAAGAACAGTAACCATCGAAATCATCATTCACACATAAACCGAATTATTTAACTATCATGCAACCTAAATCTTAATTGCAAAACACAATCATCACAGCCGGTTAACAAGCATATATTTGGACCACTTTACAACAAGAACAATAACAATAACAGTAGCCTCCGCTCCGGTTATCATGCATTCATAATATCATACAATATATGATCCGAGTCACCAGTATAAACCCTAACCGATCATGTAATCCGATTAACAATAATATCATCACATAACCACACATATTAAACATGAAATCAGTAAACATACACTAACCGGATTCGAAGATCAAAAACCCGTAAGGTCTCGAGTTGCAAGAGAGTTGTCGCCGACTTCAAGAGAGAGAGAAGGAGGGTGTGTAGGGTTTGTGAACTTGTGTATGTTTTGTAAAAATGTGAGATCTTTACAACACCTCATGTGTTATGCGATTAGGGGGATGGGCCGAACCCATCTTTGGGTTGCCTCTTGGTCTCGAGTCGGCCAAACATACATGGGCCAAGTGGGTTGTGTAATTGGATAAATGTTCGGTTAATGTAAAAATATACACAATCACATATCACATAATCACGCATTCATTCAATTAGTAAAGTTCACATAAACACGTAATGTCACACAAGATAAGTTCGAAATACGAGTTGTCACATTATCCCCAACTTAAAAGAAATTTTGTCCCGAAATTTGGTACGCACTCACTGAGGAAGCTAGGTAGGTTATATCGTTCACTGGTTTTCCTGGGGTGTCACATCCTCCCCCTGTTGATCTGGAATTTCGTCCCGAAATTCCGCAGTAGTAGCTTCTGCCTCAGTAGTGGTTGCATTGGTTCCGAATAACTGGGGATACTTTTCTGTTATCTGGTCTTCGCGTTCCCAGGTGTACTCTGGGCCACGTTTGGAGTTCCAACGAACTCGGACAAGAGGGATTCTCTTATGTTTGAGGACCTTAACATCTCGGTCCGTGATTTCAACTGGTTCCTCGACGAAATGCAACTGTTCCTCGATAGTGAGCTCTTTCACAGGAATTATGAGGGTCTCATCTGACAGGCACTTCTTCAGATTCGACACGTGGAATACGTTGTGAACTGCACCGAGTTCAGCTGGTAGGTTTAGTCTGTAGGCTACTTTGCCTATTCTTTCTATGATTTCGAACGGTCCGACATACCGTGGATTGAGTTTGCCCCGTTTGCCAAAACGAACCACACCCTTCCACGGTGAGACTTTGAGTAAAACCCGGTCCCCGACCTAAAATTCCAATGGCTTCCTACGCTTATCCGCGTAGCTTTTCTGACGGTCGCGTGCTGCCGCCATGCGTTGTCTTATCTGTGCAATCTTTTCCGTGGTATCCACTATAAGTTCTGGACCCGTGATCTGACTACCCCCCACCTCTGCCCAACAGAGAGGTGACCGGCATTTACGTCCGTACAATGCCTCGAATGGAGCGGCTTGTATACTGGTGTGATAGCTGTTATTGTACGAAAACTCTACTAAAGGGAGATGCTTTTCCCAGCTGTTGCCGAAATCGATAACACACGCCTGAAGCATGTCTTCTAGAGTTTGTATCGTGCGTTCAGACTGTCCATCCGTCTGAGGGTGATATGTTGTGCTCATGTCTAGCTGTGAGCCAAAAGCTTTGTGCATTGCTTGCCATAATTCTGATGTGAATCGTGCATCGCGATCCGAAATAATAGAGGTGGGCACCCCGTGCCTGGAGACTACTTCCTTCAAGTATATGTCTGCTAGTGTGGAAAACTTGTCTGTTTCTTTGATTGCCAGGAAATGAGCAGACTTGGTGAGTCGATCCACGATCACCCAAATAGTATCGTTCCCACGCTGAGATCTAGGCAGACCAGTAACGAAATCCATGGAAATTTCCTCCCATTTCCACTGTGGTATCTTTGGTTGCTAAAGTAAGCCTGCTGGTTTCTGATATTCTGCCTTGACTCTTGCACAGGTTAAGCATTTGCCGACATAAGTGGCAATGTGGGCCTTCATGCTAGGCCACCAATACGTCATCCTGATGTCGTGGTACATCTTATCCGAACCTGGATGTATCGAGTAGCGAGACTTGTGTGCTTCATCCATCACAAGTTCTCGTAAACCGCCATGTAGTGGGACCCAAATACGCCCCGTTACGTAGTAGGCGCCGTCTTCCTTCTGTTCTAATCGTTGCCTCGAGCCGCGTAGGGCCTCAGCCCTTACGTTTTCTGGTTTCAATGCTTCTACCTGAGCATCTCGTATTTATGCAGGAATACTAGACTGAATGGTGAGCTGTAAGGCTCGTACACGCCTAGGTGCAGTATCTTTTCGACTGAGAGCGTCAGCCACAACATTGGCTTTGCCTGGATGGTACTTGATGGCACATTCGTAATCGTTCAGCAGTTCAACCCATCGTCGTTGACGCATGTTCAAATCCTTTTGCTTAAGGATATGCTCGAGACTCCTGTGATCGGTGTAAATAGTGCACTTGGTACCGTACAGGTAGTGTCTCCATATCTTAAGCGCAAAAACAACAGCTCCCAGCTCTAAATCGTGCGTCGTGTAGTTCCGTTCATGAACCTTGAGTTGGCGCGAAGCGTATGCAATGACCTTGTCACGCTGCATTAACACACATCCAAGACCCTGAATGGATGCATCACAATAGACCACGAAATCATCCGTGCCCTCTGGCAATGAGAGAATAGGTGCACTGCAGAGTCTATCCTTTAAGTGCTGAAAAGCAGTTTCCTGAGTGTTGCCCCAACGGTAGGTGACACCCTTCTGTGTCAGTAGTGTAAGCGGCTGAGCAATCTTTGAAAAGTCCTTGATAAACCGTCTGTAGTATCCTGCCAAACCCAAGAATTGGCGTATTTCCGTTGGTGTTCGCGGTGCAGGCCAGTTCCTGATCGAATCTACCTTGGATGGATCAACATGGATCCCATCCTTATTTACTACGTGGCCTAGAAAGTGGACTTCACGAAGCCAGAAGTCACATTTCGAGAACTTGGCGTACAGCTGTTCCTTTCGAAGGAGTTCCAAAATAAGTCGTAAGTGTTGCTCGTGTTCCTCCTGACTCTTGGAGTAGATCAGGATGTCATCAATAAACACTATCACGAATTTGTCTAAGTAGGGTTTGCACACCCTGTTCGTGAGGTCCATAAATACGGCAGGCGCGTTCGTTAACCCGAACGGCATGACAAGAAACTCGTAGTGGCCGTATCGAGTTCTGAATGCTGTCTTGGAGACGTCCTCATCCCGGACTCTCAGCTGATGGTAACCTGACCTCAAGTCTATCTTGGAGTAGTAGCACGACCCTTGCCACTGGTCGAATAAGTCATCTATGCGTGGAAGAGGGTAACGGTTCTTCACCGTCACGTTGTTGAGTTCTCGGTAATCTATGCACATCCTGAAGGTACCGTCCTTCTTTTTCACGAATAACAATGGAGCTCCCCAAGGCGAAGAGCTAGGACGAATAAAGCCCTTTTCCAAGAGCTCTTGTAGCTGCTTTGACAGTTCTTCTAGTTCAGTTGGAGCTAAACGATACGGTGCTCGAGCTATAGGTGCTGCTCCTGGAGCTAACTCAATCTGGAATTTAACCTGGCGATGAGGCGGTAGACCAGGTAATTCCTCTGGAAACACTTGAGGAAAATCGTGAACTATTGGAATGTCTCCCAATTTCTTTTCCTTCGCAGGTGCATCAGTAACGAGTGCCAAAATAGCGGTGTGACCCTTCCGTAAACACTTCTGAGCCTTTAGAAAAGAGATGATGCCAACCACAGCACCACTCTTGTCGCCTTGAACTTCGAGAGGTTCCTTGCCCGAACGAGGAATGCGAACTATCTTCTCGCTACATAAGATTTCTGCCTGATGTTGGGATAACCAATCCATCCCTATAACGATATCGAAGCTTCCCAAGACTATGGGAATAAGGTCGATGGAGAAAGCTTGACCGGCTAAGACAATATTACAACCCCTGACTACATGCGTGGCTTCTAGACTCTTACCATTAGCTAACTCTACTACATGTTTGGTGGTTAAGAGTGTTGGTGCACGTTTTAACATTTTGCTAACTTTTAGTGACATATAACTTGTATCCGCGCCCGAATCAAACAAAACAGTAACATAAATATCGTCGAGGAGAAACTTACCCATAACTACATTGGGATCGTTCCTTGCGTCGCCCTGACCCAGCACGAATGCTCGACCCCTAGCTTCATTGCCGTTGTTGTTGTTTCCCCCGTTGTTCTTGTTCCCATTGCCCTGGTGATTGTTGTTGTTGCGATTCTGGTTCTGGTTTAACTGGGGACAATCACGTTTGAAATGACCTTCTGCCCCACACTGGAAACACCCCCGGTTTCCACGCTGTGGCTGCTGCTGTTGGTTCTGTGGAGCTGGTAATTGTAGTTGCTGGTTCTGATTCGCAGGTCGCGCACTCCTGCAGTCTTTAGCTTCATGCCCTAACTTGAGGCATCTCTGACAACGTTCCTTGCGACACCGTCCACTGTGGTGTCTGTTGCACTTATTACACAGTGGGTGAAACCCCCGATATCCACCCTACCCCTGACTGCCTGATAATTGTTGACCCAGGCTCTGGTAGTCGTTTAACTTGCGTTGCTGTGCTTGAGACTGAACGGAAACTGATCCCCTGCTGGAATCCCCATCCCATTTTCGTTTGTTGTCACTAGTTGTAGCAGGAGTAACAGCTGGAGTGGTAGTACTGACGCGTTTGGGCAGCTTGTTTTGTTCCACTGCCTGATCTGTAAGGCGATGAGCAAGACGCTGGATGTCTTGGATGTTGTCGAGGTTTGCCGATGTAACATGGCTCTGAATCTCTGAGGCTAGACCCTTGAGGTACAATTCGATACGCTTGATTGGAGGGTCCACCATGGTTGGACACAAGATGGCCAGTTCATTCGACCGTTACGTGTAGGCTTCAATTTCTGACCCCGTCATTTTCAGGTGGTAAAACTCTTCTTCCAACTTGTGGATGTCATCACGCGTGCAGTATTCTCGTTTGATGAGTTCCTTAAAATCGTTCCAAGGGGTGGCGTTAGCAGCTGCCAACCCTAGAATCTGAACTTGCGCGTTCCACCAGGTTAGCGCGATTCCTTCTAACGTACCAGTGGCGTACTTGACCCTGCGAGCCTCAGGGCATTCACACATCTTGAACACTGACTCGAGCTTTTCGAACCAATGGAGTAGTCCCACTGCTCCTTCCGTGCCACTGAACGTACTTGGACGACAGTCCATGAAGTTCTTGAAAGTGCAAACTGGTTGCGGTGCGTGCTGACCTATTGTGTACGAATAGGGCAAAGTTAAATACAAGAGTTGGTCTAGGAGTGTAGGATCTAAGGATCCTAGTGTGAGTTATGACTACAGGATATACCTCCTGCTTGTGCGGCTGCAAATGCCGCAGCAACTTGTTCGTTAATGAGAGCCGTCAACTGGGCTTGAGTCATGTTAATTCGTCCAGACATGATCTTCATTGTAAAAGTAGCATAAGTGAGAATAGTTCGCTAGTAGTGCGATGACAGAAGAGTGTAAGCACATAGGCATCCTCATGTAATAAAACGTTTTTTTTCCCTTATTAAAACCAAGTTCTCTATAACCAATGGCTCTGATACCAATCTGTCACACCCCCAAAATCCACCACGCGGAGTACCACCGCTTGGAGGCGTGACATGACCAGGATCAAGCCACCAATCATATTGAACATAGCCTTTAATATTAAAAGAGTTCAAACAACCCATCACTATATAATTGGTGTTTAACAAAACGTAATTTGAGTAGCGGAAGCATAAGTATGTAAACCCAATGTAAATCATAAGTTCAAGGTTTAAATGTTAACATGGCATCCACGATCCATGTCCCACAACGACCTGCTCCTCCCTGTGCAAGCTCCCAAATGTACCTAAGGTCCTGCAAGGCATGCAGCAGAGAGTCAACAACTAGTTGAGCGAGTTCACAGTGTATAGTTCAGTAATGGTAATAGTATGAGTAGCATTATGTTCGTTCGTTAAGTAATGTATCGTATTAGTTTCCATCGCGGGCCTCTCGGCATGTATGCGAAGATTTGGGGTAATACTCCCAAATATCCTAGACTATGTATATTTGTATCGCGGCCACCCTGGCATTACTTGCGAAGTTTTAGTATCTATAGTTCGCGGCCTTCCCAAGGCATGTGTGCGAATGATTAGTCATAATATCGCGGCCAACCCCTGGCGTGTGTGCGAAGATCAGTTCAAATGGGTATACTAGTCTAGCCGTATCTTATCTTTACTCTTCCTCTCCCGAGGACCATATCATTAGGTTCGATTAACTAAGTATGTACGAATAAATCATTCAATCCCATTCCCACCCTGGGAACCCCATGCCTTGGCTGTGTGAACTCACCTTGGTTTGCTCGGCAGATACACAGAAAGTAATTCAAGCCATATGGTGATCAACCACGTCCTAGCATGGTTATCATACAAGTCAGGTTCGTAATCGAATATAGCACGTATGTTCTTCATGTAATGTACAAAAGTAAAATCATGGCATGCACAAGTATTTCATAGCAGTCCAATAGCAGACACGTAAACAAGTCCAAGTATCTGGCCCAATCAATTGGGCTCGTAACAGTGAGAGTCCAATAGTGTGCAAGTGTTCACGGTCTCGAGTCGAGACTAGTCGGTCTCGGGTTGCACTGGTTTCGAGGTCTCGAGTCGCAACAAGGGCGGTCTCGAGTTGTCTTGGTCTGGTCGAGACTACACGGTCTCGAGTCGCAACCGGACCCGCAACCGTGGTCTCGAGTTGTGCTGTTCTGTGCCGGTAATGTGGTCTCGAGTCGAGACTAAGGGTTCTCGACTCGCAATCCGTGTCGAGACAAAGTGTAACAGATTTCCTTACTTAATCAGTAACAATCATTCCGTAATTTCAGCTAACAACTTAGCAGTTTCGAAAATCAGATCAAATCGATAATCATTCCATATTCAAACACATTCATAACATCTTCATCACCCACAAGAACAGTAACCATCGAAATCATCATTCACACATAAACCGAATTATTTAACTATCATGCAACCTAAATCTTAATTGCAAAACACAATCATCACAGCCGGTTAACAAGCATATATTTGGACCACTTTACAACAAGAACAACAACAATAACAGTAGCCTCCCATCCGGTTATCATGCATTTATAATATCATACAATATATGATCCGAGTCACCAGTATAAACCCTAACCGATCATGTAATCCGATTAACAATAATATCATCACATAACCACACATATTAAACATGAAATCAGTAAACATACACTAACCGGATTCGAAGATCAAAAACCCGTAAGGTCTCGAGTTGCAAGAGAGTTGTCGCCGGCTTCAAGAGAGAGAGAAGGAGGGTGTGTAGGGTTTGTGAACTTGTGTATGTTTTGTAAAAATGTGAGATGTTTACAACACCTCATGTGTTATGCGATTAGGGGGATGGGCCGAACCCATCTTTGGGTTGCCTCTTGGTCTCGAGTCGGCCAAACATACATGGGCCAAGTGGGTTGTGTAATTGGATAAATGTTAGGTTCATGTAAAAATATACACAATCACATATCACATAATCACGCATTCATTCAATTAGTAAAGTTCACATAAACACGTAATGTCACACAAGATAAGTTCGAAATACGAGTTGTCACACTTTCAGTGTGGCGCTGAAGGCCACTTTAAAAGGAACTGTCCTCAATTGAACCAGAATCAGAACAACAACAACAACCAAGGAAATGGGAACAACAATGGAGGCAACAACGGGGGTAGCAATAATGGCAATGGCGCCCGAGGTTGTGCCTTCGTGATTGGTCAGGGTGATGCAAGGAATGATCCCAACGTGGTGATGGGTAAGTTTCTTCTGGACAACTTCTTTGTTACTGTTTTATTTGATTCGGGTGTCGATACTAGTTATGTGTCCTTAAAAGTTAGCCAAATGCTTAAGCGCACTCTAACGCTTCTGAACACCAAACACACGGTAGAAATAGCAAACGGTAAAAGTCTTGAAGCCACACACATAGTTAAGGGCTGTAACCTCGTCCTGGCTGGTCTGACCTTCTCTATCGATCTTATTCCTATCGTTCTGGGTAGTTTCGACGTTGTTATTGGGATGGATTGGTTATCTCATCAGCAAGCGGAAATTCTTTGCAACGAGAAGATTGTCCACATCCCTCGTTCTCATCATAGCGGGCAGTGCCACAAGGGTCATTGTCTGAGGTGTAACAAGCTGGGTCATGAAGCCAAGGATTGCAGGAGCCCACGTCCTGCGAATCAGAATCGCCAACAACAACAACAAGCTCTACAGAACCACCAGCAGCTGCAACAGCAGGGCAATAAGGGATGCCTTCAGTGTGGCGCTGAAGGCCACTTTAAAAGGAACTGTCCTCAACTGAACCAGAATCAGAACAACACCAACCAAGGAAATGGGAACAACAATGGAGGCAACAACGTGGGTAACAATAATGGCAATGGCGCCCGAGGTTGTGCCCTCGTGATTGGTCAGGGTGATGCAAGGAACGATCCCAACGTGGTGATCGGTAAGTTTCTTCTCGACAACTTCTTTGTTACTGTTTTATTTGATTCGGGTGCCGATACTAGTTATGTGTCCTTAAAAGTTAGCCAAATGCTTAAGCACACTCTAACGCTTCTGAACACCAAACACACGGTAGAAATAACAAACGGTAAAAGTCTTGAAGCCACACACATAGTTAAGGGTTGTAACCTCGTCCTGGCTGGTCTGACCTTCTCTATCGATCTTATTCCTATCGTTCTGGGTAGTTTCGACGTTGTTATTGGGATGGATTGGTTATCTCATCAGCAAGCGGAAATTCTTTGCAACGAGAAGATTGTCCGCATCCCTCGTTCTGGTAAAGAACCCTTCATGATTCGTGGCGACAAGAGTGGTGCTGTTGTGGGCATCATCTATTTCCTTAAGGCTCAGAAGTGTTTGCGAAAGGGCCACACTGCTATTCTAGCCCTCGTTTCTGATACATCCTCGGAAGAAAGGAAGATAGAAGACATTCCTATTGTGCGCGACTTTCCAGAGGTATTTCCTGTGGAATTACCTGGTCTTCCGCCTCATCGACAAGTCGAGTTTCAAATCGAGCTCGCTCCTGGAGCAGCGCCCATAGCTCGAGCACCTTATCTTCTAGCTCCATCAGAACTTGAAGAACTGTCCAAGCAACTACAAGAACTCTTGGAAAAGGGTTTCATACGTCCTAGCTCTTCGCCTTGGGGAGCTCCAGTGTTATTTGTGAAGAAGAAAGGCGGTACCTTCAGAATGTGTATTGACTACCGCGAACTCAACAAGGTGACCGTGAAGAATCGTTATCCTCTTCCACGCATTGATGACTTGTTCGACCAGTTGCAAGGGTCGAGTTATTACTATAAGATTGATTTGAGATCGGGATACCATCAACTGAGAGTCCGAGAGGAGGACGTCTCCAAAACAACATTCAGAACTCGTTATGGGCATTACGAGTTTCTGGTTATGCCTTTCGGATTGAAGAATGCACCGGTGGTCTTCATGGATCTCATGAACCGAGTGTGCAAACCTTACCTGGATAAGTTTGTCATAGTTTTCATCGACGATATCTTGATCTATTCGAAGAGCCAGGAGGAACACGAGCAACACCTGAGACTTATTCTTGAACTTCTTCGAAAAGAACAGTTGTATGCCAAGTTTTCGAAATGTGACTTCTGGCTTCGCGAAGTCCACTTTCTAGGCCATGTGGTGAACAAGGATGGAATTCATGTTGATCCGTCCAAGGTCGACTCGATCAAGAACTGGCCTGCACCCCGTACACCAACAGAAATCCACCAATTCTTGGGTTTGGCAGGATATTACAGAAGATTTATCAAGGACTTCTCAAAGATTGCACAACCTCTCACTTCACTGACTCAGAAGGGTGTCACCTATCATTGGGGTGATGCACAGGAGTCCGCATTTCAGCACTTGAAAGATAGACTTTGTAGCGCGCCTATCCTCTCATTACCTGAAGGCACAGATGATTTTGTGGTTTATTGCGACGCTTCCATACAAGGACTTGGTTGCGTGTTGATGCAACGTGACAAGGTCATTACCTACGCATCACGCCAACTTAAGGTTCACGAAAGGAACTACACTACACCCAACTTGGAATTGGGAGCAGTTGTTTTCGCGCTTAAGATATGGAGACATTACCTGTACGCTACCAATTGCACCATTTACACCGATCACAGGAGTCTCGAGCATATCTTCAAGCAAAAGGAATTAAACATGCGACAACGCCGATGGGTCGAGCTCTTGAATGATTACGAATGTGCGATCAAGTACCATTCGGGCAAAGCCAATGTTGTCGCCGACGCCCTCAGTCGAAAGGATACTATACCTAAGCGTGTACGTGCGTTACAGCTTACCATTCACTCTAGCCTTCCCGCTCAAATACGAGATGCTCAGGTTGAAGCGCTGAAAGCAGAGAACATCAGGGCTGAGTCCTTGCGAGAGTCGAGGCAGCGGGTAGAACAAAAGGAAGACGACGCCTACTATGTAACAGGGCGCATCTGGGTCCCACTTTGCGGAAACTTACGCGAGCTTGTGATGGATGAAGCGCACAAGTCTCGTTACTCAGTACATCCTGGTTCAGATAAGATGTACCACGATCTAAAGACTACATACTGGTGGTCTGGCATGAAAGCCCACATAGCAACCTACGTTAGCAAATGTTTGACTTGTGCGAGAGTCAAGACCGAATATCAGAAACCATCAGGCCTACTCCAACAACCAGAGATACCTAAATGGAAATGGGAGCAAATTTCCATGGATTTCGTTACTGGCCTGCCTAGATCTCAACGCGGAAATGATACCATTTGGGTGATCGTGGATCAACTGACCAAGTCTGTCACACCCTGGCTTTGCGGAAGCGTGGTTATTTTGTGTGACTTCTTAATACCATAGCTTAATCATAACAAAGCTATATGAAATAAAACCATGCAAGATCATCCATTTAATTAAGTTGTAAAAACCAAATACAATAACATTGTCTTAACGGTAACACAACCTAACGACATAAACATTGTTCACAAACACAACCATATCATAACATAAACACAGTTTAAGGACTGTGACTTGTCCAGGAAAGAGTCACATTCCCTAAACCCGGATGACCTTGTAACTAGTGCAGCGGGAAAACGTGTCATACCGCGCCAGATCCTTTAATTCCCTGAAATACATGTAAGTTGAAAAATCAACAATAATGTTGAGCGAGTTCATGCGTAAGTGAGTAAATAAACCTTTGTATGTATAAAAATCCTGGTATGTAGCAAATAAGGAAAAAAGGAGATCACCAATGGTTTGCAAGGCCATTGATATGTGTGAAATGCAAGTAGGAAGGCTCAAACCTAGCAGATTTATGCGTTGGGTACAAAGTCACCACGAGGTCCGTTATGCTGGGCCTGGGGCTGGGCTCGCTACACCCAGTAGATCTACCGCTCCTGCCCCTCGGTCCTACCCTGAGGATTAATGACCTCAAGTTTCCGCCTACCCATTCACATGATCTAAATAATAACCCTCCTTACGCTAACCATACCATGTAATAAGTATTCGTAATCAAAGTAACATGTATTTCACCCCCGCAGTTTAGAAAACTGAAAACAGTTAAGAGAAAAGGGGGAGATGAACTCACAGCGGTGCGTCTCTACCAAGTATGTCTCCAAGTCAAGCAGCTGTGCAACGACCTACATGTACTAGCTCTATTAGACGGACGGCCGTGCCTTAGCTTTATGGTTTAAGTTTTGGGAAATAGTTAGACAACTATTTCGTGTTTACATTATGTGCATACTTGGTAATTATTTTCCTTCCCAAGGATGGGGATTTAATACATGTGCGTTCGAAATATATTATTAAGTCCCACTTAAAATATATTTTATTTCTAATTTCAAAATATAAATATTTTTCTCAAAAATATTATATTTTCTATTATATAAGATTTTCCCAAAATAATACTTTAACAAAAATACGTGTTCATAAATATTTCCGTAAAATGCGTAAGTTACGTTTTAACGGTCGAGTGGTAATAATAATTATCGGTGTAACATATATATTTATCGTGAAAGCGTTTGTATTATTTTGGATTTGTTATCATTCGATAATATTATTTTTACCCTAAAAATAATATTTATACACTTCACAAAATAATTGACAAGTGACGTTACGAAAAATATATTTACAAAATTTATATTTATCACGTTTAATTTTGTGAAAATCCCACCTCCGATATTTTGTAAATAAAGTTGTGGCGAAACTTACATTTTGAAAACATGTCGAAAAGTATTTCTAACACTTATAGTGAAAATAATTCTAAGTGTTAGGTTTTTGGAAAAATTTCGCCAGAGTTTCCTCTGTAACTGGAGGGGGCCACGCTTTCAAGCGTATCATTTTCTTTTACAAATCAATCCAACAATTTCCTTATTCAACCAAAACAATGTTCTAGACGACAAACTAGTCAATAAATATATAAATCGCAAAAATCTCATGAACTTGTAGTTTTCTAAAATTATGAAGTAAATCCCATTACTTTTAGCGGATCTTTATATAAAGCAATCCGATCTCGTAAAAACCTTGCTTTTAAAGAAATCCTGTCTTTACATCTTCTTGTAAATTTTACAAAAATTGTTATTTTGTCGAAACTTTGTGCTACACAAGTGTTTACACACTTGTGTGTTCTAAAAATCATTCTTGTTAACGTAAGATCCGTCTTTAGGAAAACATGATTTCTTTTATACTTGGTTCTTTGAAAATACCACTTGTAGATCCGTAGGTCCACTAGTTTTAAACACTATTTCACAAGCAAAATCACTTTTACACAAGTTCATGATTCGTGTGTGGTAGAGTTTCATCCTTTAACCCTTGTTACTTCCAAAACAACCTTATGTCATGATCCATGATCATGACCATCCCGGGTTAAATGATGATCCGAGCTACCACAACATAGATCGGGTCCAAATAACCACACAAATCAATTACTACAAGATTTACACAACATATAAGCTTTTATCCATCATTACAAGCATTTTTAGTAAACTTTAGTGCATCAACTTGTAAGTATACGAGTTTTAACCGTTACATATCCTTTTAACCACTTCAAAATAGTTCGAGAAGGTGATTTAAGCAACTTACCACTAGCTCGAGGCTAGGGAAGAATCTAGACGCAAAAAGGGTGGATAAAAGCAAGAGAGTGAGGTCCTTTAAGCTCCGAGTGCACCAAGACTCCTTATACGTGATCCTTGACACTTGTGTATTCTTGAAATGGGGTGATCAAAACCGAAAATATGAAGGGTGTTGAAGGGGGTGTTCGGCCGAAGCTTTTGAGGGAGAGAGAGGGAGTTGTCTTGGGGTGTTAAGGGTGAATGATCATAATGTGCAAGACCTTGAACTTATAGACAACAATTAGGTTATGAACCAATGGTCCTTATGTCATTCAGATACTAAACAAGTAGATTAAAATAATAATTTAGAGGACAAGGTATGTCCCCCTTCTTGGGGATGGTTTGTAAAGGGGGGGGGGTTCTTGGTTGGATTTCAAGTGTTAGTTAGTTTATAGTTAGGTTAGTTAGGTTAGTTAAGTGCTTAACCCGGTTAGTAGTGCGTTGTGCTTTATGGCGGGTGTTAGGGTGTTCAGGGACCCTAACTGGCTCAGAAAAAGATAAATAGTGTTAGTGGCAATATTTTCATGTTCCGGGTATAGTCCGGTTGTTCGGTTGGATAGTAATCCGTTAAAGCGCTTAACAAAGCTCTAGAGTGTCGTTAATACCATTTTTAGTGACACAACTTATTCCCGACACTTTGGAAAGTGTCTAGTAATATTTTTCTCATGTTTTGGCACTTTATAAGCTAGCTAAAAGCTGAATTGTTTATTAAAGTGCTGAGTTTTGTGCTTAGAGTACGTTTTAGGCACATCCAGTCATTGTAACTTATTCCTAGAGACGCAGTTCTACAACCCTTGTATCCCTACACTCACAACTAGTGTAGTAACTATCTCTGGCTCATACAGGCCTTAGAGGCAGTGTCTGCCTGATGCTGGCTTTATCAGCATGTTCAATAGGTTATCCGTTTGTAGTGCTACTGTGCTTTTGTGCATCATGATTGTCACTAGAGTTCAGTATGTAAATAATGTAGTGACGGTAATTAAAGTATGATGCAGGTATGTACAAGTATCAGAAATCAAGTAGCAATTCATCAGTAATTTCAAGCAAGCACAGTAATTAAGCAGTAATTAATTATTAATTAAACCGTACGGATACCTGATTTAGTGAGGGTTGTCACATTCTCCCCCCGTTAGAAAAATTTTGTCTCGAAATTTTAAGTTCTGCTTCTAGATGCAGGGTTCTTGGGAAATAAGTGGGGGTATTTCTCTTTCATCCGGTCCTCACGCTCCCAGGTGTATTCAGGACCATGTCTGGCATTCCAACGAACTTTGACGAGCTTGACACTGCTCCGGCGGGTCTTGTTCACTTTCCAATCCGTAACCTCAACAGGTTCTTCAACGAAGTGGAGCGTGTCGTCAACATGAATTTCGTCGGTAGGAATGACAACGGTGTCTTGCGTTGGACTCTTCCTTAAATTTGATACGTGAAATGTATCGTGAACACCATTCAGTTTGGCAGGTAGATCCAACTTGTATGCTACGGACCCAATTCTTTCCAAGATTCTGAACGGACCAATATACCGCGGATTCAACTTCCCACGCTTCCCAAAGCGTGCCACACCCTTCCAGGGTGATACCTTTAACAAAACCATATCTCCTACCTCAAATTCCAGAGGCTTCCTTTTTTGATCCGCGTAGGCTTTCTGACGGTCACGAGCCGCACTGATGCGATCTCGGATCTGTGCAATCTTATCCGTTGTTTCCTGGACCATATCAGGACCAACCAACTGTCTATCACCTGCGTCAGACCAACAAAGCGGTGACCTGCACTTGCGTCCATATAAAGCCTCAAATGGCGCGGCACCAATACTGGCGTGGTAGCTGTTGTTGTATGAAAATTCGACCAAAGGCAAATGCTTATCCCAGCTACCGCCCAAATCCATAACACATGCCCTTAGCATGTCTTCCAAAGTCTGTATCGTCCGTTCGCTTTGACCGTCGGTCTGTGGGTGAAATGCGGTGCTCATATTCAATTGTGAGCCAAAAGCTTCTTGGAAGGATTGCCAAATCCTTGATACGAATCTTCCGTCTCTATCAGAGATGATTGAGAGAGGTACTCCATGGCGTGTAACAATTTCTCTCATGTAAATTCCGGCCAACTTGCTCGTATTATCCTTCTCTCTGATAGGTAAGAAGTGCGCTGACTTCGTTAATCGATCCACTATTACCCAAATAGTGTCATGGCCTCTTGGCGTTCTTGGCAACTTTGTAACAAAATCCATTGAGATTTGTTCCCATTTCCACTTGGGAATTTCTGGTTGTTGCAGAAGTCCTGAAGGCTTCTGGTATTCCGCTTTCACTTTAGCGCATGCTAAACATTTGCTCACATAAACAGCAACATCGCCTTTCATCCTAGGCCACCAATAGTAATCCTTAAGATCTTGGTACATCTTATCCGCTCCAGGGTGGATAAAGTACCGCGATTTGTGAGCTTCATCGAAAATACCCTTCCTTAAACCTCCAAACAAAGGAACCCAAATCCTTTTCTCAAAACATAACGTTCCTTCCTTGGATGGTACCAAGAGCTTCTCCATCCCACGGAGATATTCTTCTTCAAGGTTTCCTTCCTTGAGAGCCTCTTTCTGCGCTGCACGAATGCGCAAGGAAAGATCGGTCTGAATAATCATTTCTAAAGCCCTAACCCTTATGGGCTTGATTCTCTCTTTTCGACTTAGGGCATCGGCGACCACATTCGCCTTCCCTGGATGATACTTTATCTCGCAGTCGTAGTCATTCAACAACTCTACCCATCGTCTTTGCCTCATATTCAACTCCTTCTGGTTGAATATGTGCTGTAGGCTCTTGTGATTTGTGAAGATTGTACACTTTGTACCATAAAGGTAGTGTCTCCAGATCTTTAATGCAAAAACCACTGCGCCGAGTTCCAAATCATGTGTGGTATAATTCTTTTCGTGTACCTTCAATTGACGCGATGCGTAAGCGATGACCTTCTGGCGTTGCATCAACACGCAACCCAATCCTTGACGTGAGGCGTCACAGTATACCACGAAATCATCCGTACCTTCTGGTAGCGATAAGATCGGCGCATTGCAGAGCTTATCCTTCAATATCTGGAACGCTTCTTCCTGTTTGATTCCCCAATCAAACTTCTTATCTTTCTGCGTGAGGAGCGGCAATGGTTGAGAGATCTTTGGAAAATTCTCAATGAATCTTCGGTAGTAACCAGCCAAACCTAAGAATTGTCGAATCTCGGTTGGCGTGTTTGGCGTTTCCCAATTCTTAATCGCTTCGATCTTGGTGGGATCCCCGTGGATTCCATCTCTATTCACCACGTGCCCAAGGAATTGTACTTCTCGTAGCCAAAACTCGCACTTAGAGAACTTGGCGTACAACTATTCTTTCTTCAGCAGCTCCAAAATAGCTCTTAGGTGCTGTTCGTGCTCAGCTTTCGTCTTTGAATAAATCAAAATGTCGTCGATGAACACAATCACGAACTTATCCAAGTACGGCTTGCAAACTCTATTCATCAAATCCATAAAGACTGCAGGTGCGTTTGTTAACCCAAACGGCATAACTAGGAACTCGTAGCGTCCATAGCGAGTTCTGAAGGCTGTCTTCGGGATACTCTCCTCTTGTATTCTTAACTGATGGTATCCAGATCGAAGATCGATCTTTGAATAAAAGCTGGAACCTTGCAGTTGGTCGAATAGATCATCGATCCTTGGCAGAGGGTATCTATTCCTGATCGTCAGCTTGTTCAACTCCCGGTAGTCAATGCACATTCAAAGACTACCGTCCTTCTTCTTGACAAACAAAACTGGAGCTCCCCAAGGCGAGAAGCTTGGTCGGATAAATCCAATGTCTAACAACTCTTGAAGTTGTGTTGACAGTTCTTGCATCTCAGACGGGGCAAGTCTATAAGGTGCCTTAGCCACATGCGCGGCGCCTGGAACTAAATCGATGCGAAACTCTACTTGCCTCTGAGGCGGCAATCCAGGCAAGTCCTCTGGGAAGACTTCTGGATATTCCTTCACGACAGGGATGTCTTCGATCGTCGGTTCTTCAGCTTTCTTATCTACAATTTGTGCCAGAAAGGCAGCACATCCCTTCTGTAAACATTTTCGCGCTTTCAGGCAGCTGATTATTCTTAACGGCGTATCACGCTTCTCTCCGTGAACCACAATCATCTCACCATCATCAGTTGGGATACGAACTACCTTTTCGTGACAAACTATCTCTGCCTTGTTGCTTGACAACCAATCCATTCCTATTACCACGTCGAAGCTTCCCAACTGGACTAGTAGTAGATCCAGAGCAAACTCACGCTTTTCCAATTCGATCACACAACCTGTGATAACTTCGTTGGCTTCTACTAACTTTCCATTAGCTAATTCAATTGAGTACGGAACATCTAATTTACTAGCGGCTAAACCAAGCATATTCTTAAATTCTAACGACACGAAGCTATAATCGGCGCCAGTATCAAATAATACGGATGCATAGCTGTAGGATCATTCTCGGACCTGTTTGAGTTGTTCAGAGAAGTTCGTATCCGAATTAAGAGGCGGAAACTAATAATTCGGTGCTATTGAAGCTGTATTCACTTTAAACTTGCTGTATTATTGATATTGAATGCGATTACAAGATTTGACAGCACTTCGGCAGCATACCGGAACAAACACCTTCAACTATGTGTTTCTGATCGCTCATAAGGACCTATTTATAGACATCCTGGTTCGCTTATACGTACATGTACGTATAAGCGATCCTACATCGTGACACAAGAGCGGACCACATACATAACCTAATAAGCGAACCTAAACATGACTGACACATAAGCGGACCTAGGAGTGTACACATAAGCGGACCTAGACAAAACCACTATTTCTAGATATCCGTGCCATGTCTGAACGCTTTATCTCAAAGACTCGATGTAAGACGTAGTCAGCAGACGTAAGTGCACCAACAGACTCCCCCTCGGATGTTGACGGAGTCTTCATAGAGTCTTTGCACATGTCAATCTACAATCTTCATCAGTCGACAATCTGCCTCTGAAATATCTGTCGCTTCAAGAATCCTCGTTCTCTATCCTCATCATCAACAAACTCTTCTCTCTTGAATGTTGACACGGTGTCTTCAGACTCCCCCTCTCACACAGCTGGGATTGTAGTCTGGAATTCAAACTTTCACTGGTTCTAAGATCGTTAACAGCTCCCATCAGGTTCCAAATCGATACCTGGCTTCATTCTCTCTCAGGATCAATATCTGGCTCAAGTCCTGCACAATCTTTACCGAACTATAAGTTTCTACAAAGATTAAAATTTTCGACAATTTAGAAACTATGTTGAACCAAAACAATAATGATTTTGCATTCAAGAATTTATTACTGGTTCTTATCAAAACAACCTTACCATCTACATACAAACACTCCCCAAACCAGTTCTTTAAGTTTAGCACTTTGAATTTCGAAAATCAGCATCTTAACACCAGTTGTCGAAAATCTTTTTGATTTTACAAAATTTATGCTAAGACACACCAAAAATCTTTTTGGATTTACTGAAAGTAAGTAATTGCAGAAATGAAATATTTACAGACAATATTTTTGTGAGTTTGTGCAAGAAGATCATATCAGTTATGAAATATATCACAAACACCGTTAAGCTTGATTACATATTCAGTTCTAAACAATTTACCTAGATTGTCAGTATGTTTGTCCACTTAAATTTTCACACAAATTTTAACTGATTCGAGATACGATATTAATATTTTAAAGACTTAAACTTAATTGTGTATCAATCCACTTGAATATACTCCCGTGTCCAGATCACAAATATTCAGTCTTACAGGTGAATATACCACAGCTGATATCTGTAAAGGGGTAGATGCGAAAACCGTGAGAGCTCAGGTCAGAACTTCCGTTCAGCAGAGAGATGACGGCTCGACTTTTGGTGGGTCCCCTTTAGAGGATCTTTTTTACAACAGCAAAGATTATCAATTTTATTGTTTAATCAGATTGCTGAGGGCGAGCTTGTGTTTCAAAGCTTTTAGCAGAAAGTATTATTCGGGGACTAGGTCAGTATTTCCATACAGCAGAAGTCCCGGAATAATACCCCAGATATCACTGAGCATAAAGACCTAGTATCTCAGAATACGGGACCTTTCAAATAATATTTCGGGGGTTTCCCATATATCCAAGAATAGTTACCCACGAATTAAGTAAGTTTGATTTAGGTTTATATCTCGTTTCAATTTACTAAATGTGCGAAAATCTACTGACACATCCGCAGTAAGATTGTTTATCACATTTTGACTTTACAATTCTTTAGCGTGCTGTGATAGTTCACTGATGTACTATCATTTCCTCTTTTATGCAACAAAAACTCATTTTTCTGTTTTATCATGTTTTTGGCTTTTTCAGATTTTCTGATGTTTTTGGATTTTCTAAAAATTCTTACTCCCCCTAAAATGCAAATACATCTAATGAAAATTGAAAACAAAATGTACAGAACATGACAACTGATATCGAAACACTTCAATTCTCCATCCGGTTGGCTTAAACAATCAGAACTCACCCTCACAACAAACTATTTTCCCATAATGATTTCAAAACACTTAAGTTTGTTTTAATCAGAATGGTTTTTCCGGAAAATAAGTTTAGTTGCTTTTACCTTTTGTAAAAATGGGGCAAAATCATCACATTGTTTACTAATTTCATGAATGATAATTAAATCAAGTTCAATTTAATGACCTTGATTCAACCACTTGTACGATCAACTAGTTCTCATTCTGAACCACTTATAATATTCACAAACATACAACCATTTGAAGATTTAGCAATTAATCTATTCAAACCTGTTTTTCAACCAATTACCATTTTTGGTTGAATTCTCAAGGTGCCGATTCCTACTCCTCGCTTACAAACCTTGGAGTTCCGGCAAGTCCTGCAAAAAACCTCACAAACAGATTTAGAAAGATGTCGATTCATGATCCACGATACCATCTTGGGATCTCCGACAAGTCAGGATTTTATTCTTGAAAAAATATATCCACCCAAGCCTGACCTTCCTTGGGTGTAACCTCATTGTTTTCATTGTTTCTTTCAACCGACTTGTAAACCCATCCTTTGGAAGCATAAAAATCCTTAATGCTTTGGGCCTTACCACTGACCATTTTTCCAAAGATGCGTTTTACATTTCCGTTAAAAGTTTTTTCAACATCAATTTTCTTCTTGTCAGAATAATAATGATTTAAAATTTCAACTTTTCCGATTTTAGATTTGTAATTTTTAGCATTCAATGGCGGAAAATTCACATCGTCCACTTTTGGAATTTTTCTTACAATCTCTTTCTCAACATGTGGCTCCTCTGATTTTATGGAACCAGAATCATTACCAGATTTTTTACCTGAACCTTTTACAACCCATTTCTGATTTGTGGCATTGTCTATTCTTTTGGAAGCACTCTTTGAAGATTCTCCTTTTTCATAAGTCGAATTCTCAAAGCCTGTGAACTTCCTGGTTGACAGTTCAGTTTTCTCAACAATTTTTTCTTTCATTTTTCTTGAGACTTCTTGTTTTGGTCGAAATGTTTTTGGACAATCTTTCGCAACATGACCCATAGCTTTAAACTGAAAACAAGATCTCTTTTCAACCTTCTTCGAATCTTCCTTCTTCTTCATGTCCTCTTGCTTCTTAGCAAGGAATTTTTGATTCGTCTGATTTCTGAATGATTTTTCTTTTTCAGCTTCTGTAGTTTTTCCTGCAACAAACATTGTTTTTGGTTTATAAACTTTTTCATTTTTATAGTTTTTCTGTGGAACAAAACCAAGACCTTTCTTTTTGAAATTACGATTATGGTTTGGTTTCTGTTGGAAACTGTAACCACAATTGTAACCCATTTTCTTGTTGATTCTCTGTTGATCTCTTGAAGTGTATTGTTTAGGTTTTCCATTAAGATTAAAATCTTTTATTTCAAAAATATTAATTTCTGTTATTTTGAAAACCTTTTGAATCATTTCAAGTCTGACACTTCTTATTGGAAAACACTCGTCAGAATATAATTTGTCAGAACCTTTCAAAGTATATGCCACTTTGACCGATTCATCATTCAAATCAGATTTCGAAAGTAAAAATTCTTTATCATAAACCCGTTTGTCCTTTTTGACTGTTGGCTTTGACACACTGGACCCAGACTTTGACTCGGGTTTTGACTTCGGTTTTGATTCCTCATTGTCATCTGTGTCTAACACCTGATCGACCATACTTTTTATCAACTTTGACTCATGATCAGTGTCTGATGACGTATATGTGACATCAATACTTTCCGGTAAGTTATCCGACGATCCAGACTCCCATTTCAAATTGATTGCTTTATTGACTCTTTCAGAATTCGGATTTCGAGGCATAAATCCATATTCGACCGGGGGCGGACATCTATTGTAGGATACACTCGGTTTCTTACCAGAAGTTTTCACTTTTTCTTCTTCTTTAGTCACAATTTTCTCTTCTTCAGACATCTTCACTTCTTCAAACGTTTTCAAGTTCTCCACCACTGGATAAATCCTGTCAACAACAAAAGACGAACATGAGTAACTGTCTAACAACTTTTTAACTTTCTCAGTCTCTATCTTCTGTGTTGCCAACTCCAACTCTAAATCAGCACACTTTTTGATATGAAAGTTAGCATCATCAAGCTGTCTAAGATATGCTACTTTCAATGTGTTCATCACCACCGCTTGTTCACCACTCGAATCAGTATATTTGTTAATCTCTCTGTTCATTGTATCATACGATTCTTTCAACTTGTGAATGTTGTGCAACAACTCATTGTTTTGTTTGATTAACGAGTCACAGTTTAAGCACTTTTCAGAAACTTCAACTTGTTCTGCATCAATCTTTACTTCATATTCTGGAACTTCTTTGACATTTCTGCTCGGTTGTAAAAACTCAGCTCTTCTTCTTTTTTCAGCTTTTGCTTCTTCCTTCAATCTCTCTTCCTCTTCTGCCTCTTCTCTGTTCCTTCTTCGTTTTTCTTCAGCAGCTTCCATGACTTTTCTGCACCTTTCTGCACATTTCAAATCATAAGCATTAGCAAAGAAAGCATGAGAAGTGTTTTTGGACATCTCTTTGGCCATAAGATTTTGATCTGGACAAAAATCATCCCAGGTAAAACCTTCAGCCAACTTCTCATCATCTTGTTCAGCCAAACACACTTTGCTGTCTTTCGGAAGATACTTTTCCCAGGTAAAATTATCATATTTTCCCTGACTAACAACACATGCTCTTTTCGAATTATCCATCACATCTCTCCCATGAGCTGTTTGTGCCTGCTGCTGTGCTGGTGGTGTGATTTGATGATAGATGGCCTTCTTGTGATAGTCGTTGTTTCCGAAAGGATTCTGGGCTCCGGTAGCTTCACGGTTTTTGCACTCCCTCTTGAAATGCCCCTTTTCCCTACAACGAAAACACGTAACTTTAGATTTATCAAAACCTAAAGCTCAAACGTTTGCATCACGAAAATCATCACGGCCGGTAATTTGTTTAAACTTTTCAGCACGTCTCATCACACTCGCCATACACCATTTTATATCCATCAATTCGATTTCCTCAGCATCAATTTGATCGTAATCCTCTTTCGTGAGCATTGGATTACCGATCTTTCCTGCAACAAAACAACTATAAGACTCTAAAATCATCCCTAACAAAGACATTTGTTTTTAGCAATCTCTTCAGTGTAGTCTTGATCATTTTCAAGGCTTAATACAATGTTACACTGAAGTTTTCTACCATTCTTTGTTATAGAGATGTTAGGATCGAAAGATGAAAATCTTGTGCTATTGCTTGATCCTTGAGATGCCTTCTTTTCAGAAGAATCTTTAACACTGTAAGCAGTTTCGATCTTAGGAGAAAACTTTGTTGAATCAGTAACACCATGCTTGTAGTACAGACTGATATCCTGTTCTCCATCGTAGTTCTTCATTCTAGCGATCTTCCTCTGCTCCATCTCTTGAGCTTCCAGATGCTTTATGAAGTCTCCTAGTGTCATCTTTTTATATTCTGCTTTGTTGGACTTCAGCATCATCAAAAATGTTCCCCATGTTTCATATGGAAGCGCATCTGAAAGTTTTTCAATTAATTCACCAGTATCTTTCTTAACACCTAACTTTGTCATATTTCTCACCAAGTTACAATATCTATCAATAATTTGTTTGGTGTTTTCATTTTTCAATCCCCGAAACAAATCAAATTCTTTCTTCATGAGAGACATTTTGTTCTTTAACATATCATCACTTCCCGTAAACTTTGCTTCCAACTCTGTCCAGATCGAATATGCAGTTCCATCATGTTGAAGCAATATCAAAATATCTTCTTTTATCGCTTGCTGAAGTAGACTCACCATCAATTTCTCATCTCGATATTTCTTTTCATCTGCAGTACTCATCTCTCTAAGTGTTAGCGGAGTACCATTCACAACATCGTTCTTTGTGGGTTTAACATATGGTTCCTCGGTGTGTTCCCATGCATCAAGATGATACGCCTCGACCCAATTTCCAAAACGTTCAGACCACACGTTGTAATCGTCAATATCCATGAGTTTTGGTGGTTTCTGAGACGTTCCGGTTTCGTTCTCAATCAAAGCACTCTGAGTAATCGAGGCCGGGGTTGCAAAAGCGTTATAAAATTCAGTATCCATCGTTCACAATTTTCAAAATTAACACCCTGTTCACAAAAGCGAGACTGATACAAAAGCGATACTATAACTGTTTCCAAAAGCGAACCAAGTAGATTGACAAATGAGCGGATCAGACTTTTTACCGGATAAGCGGACCAGTTGATTTGATCAGATAAGCGGACCAAACAACTAAACCCTTCGAGCGAACCGTCAAACAAGCAGACCTGATGAGCTGATAAATGAGCGGACCAATGAATTTACCGAATAAGCGGACCAATCAATGTCCGTTCGAGCGGACCAGAAGCTGTTCGTTCGAGCGAACCCACTGAAATTTTGGAGCGGACCAGGCAGAATAACCGAATAAGCGATCCCAATTCAATGTCCGTTCGAGCGGACTAGGATGCTGATGTCACTTTCGAGCGGAACCGTATAAGCGAACCCCCTAAAAATCAACTTTCTAGATCGTTTTTAGTTCTGAAAACTTCAAGGGTTTGTTAGTTCATGATTCCGAGTGTACTGTGCAATTTTGAGCTGGTTTTGCCGTGAAAATTTTTGAAAAACGTGAAGAAAGAGTAGAAAATCAGAAGAAATGCAGCTAAAATGGCAAGAACTCCTCCTCCTGAGCTCTGATACCAATTGTAGGATCGTTCTCGGACCTGTTTGAGTCGTTCAGAGAAGTTCGTATCCGAATTAAGAGGCGGAAACTAATAATTCGGTGCTATTGAAGCTGTATTCACTTTAAACTTGCTGTATTATTGATATTGAATGCGATTACAAGATTTGACAGCACTTCGGCAGCATACCGGAACAAACACCTTCAACTATGTGTTTCTGATCGCTCATAAGGACCTATTTATAGACATCCTGGTTCGCTTATACGTACATGTACGTATAAGCGATCCTACATCGTGACACAAAAGCGGACCACATACATAACCTAATAAGCGAACCTAAACATGACTGACACATAAGCGGACCTAGGAGTGTACACATAAGCGGACCTAGACAAAACCACTATTTCTAGATATCTGTGCCATGTCTGAACGCTTTATCTCAAAGACTCGATGTAAGACGTAATCAGCAGACGTAAGTGCACCAACAATAGCGTTGGTTTACAGGGAACGTACCAGTGACAACATTGGGATCCTAGCGCGCTTCCCTCGCTTCTATGTTGAAAACCCTTTTGTCACACCCCAAAAATCCCACCTGCGGAGTACTACCGCTTGGAGGCGTGACTGACCAGGATCCAGCCACCAATCATACTGAACAAGCATATAAGTAGTTATAGAAGTCTAACCAATACGATTGGTGTTTCAAAATAAACAAGTTAAGTTGCAAGCGGAAGCATAAGTTTAAAGTTATAACATAAGTTCAAAAGTTCCAAGTTTAACATAGCACGTAGCAATCCGTGTCCCACAACGACCCTCCTCCATGCAAGCTCCAGCTGAGTACCTATGGTCCTACAAAGCATGTAGTAACGAGTCAACAACTAGTTGAGTGAGTTCACGGTTGGGTGTTAGTTTTAGTTATTCCGAAAACAGTTTCCTTTAACTGGCATCCTGCCGTGGGGGTTACCCCATAGTTTAAAAACGTGACATGTTCATTCCCAGTTACTCCGGCACTCCGGCCGTGGGGGCTACCCCATGTTAGTTATCAGGCATTTCGGTCGTGGGGGCTACCCCATGCGTACACTAGACTTGTTACCATATCGACTGCTGACTGTAGTCATGTTTATGTGCCCTGAAAACATCAATGTCTATCATCATTGACGTGCCCCAGATCCATTAGTTCACGCCCGTCCTCTGCGGCACGGTGTGAGGCTTGTCAGACCTAAATAGCGCTATCTAACTAATGACCCGCTCGCCATTGGCCCGACGATTAGTCGATACAAAAAGGAGGGACTTCGTGATAGAGTTTTAGTCTAGTACGTTTATCCGTCCATCCGGACGAGGAATCACATTCCTGAACCACTGACGTCCTACCCAAGGAGGACGAGGAATCCACGTTCCTTAACCCCGTTCCCAACCCAGGGAATCCCATGCTTTGTAGAGGGTGTGAACTCACCTTGGTTTGCTCGGCAGTTAATCACAGAAAGATCAATCAAGTCGCAAGTAGTCAATAACGTCCTAACACGGATATCACTTATAATCAGATTCGAACCAAGTAGTGCACGTACAAGTAGCAGTTACGGCATACAGTTTCTATCATGGCAGTTTAACAACAGTGCACAGTATCACATTTGGCCCACAAGTTCTACCTAAGCCCAATATACGTATTAACAGTTAACACAGAAGTCCACAAGGCCGGCCCATTAACTAAGGCCCAAAAGTGTGGTCTCGAGTCGCAACCGGACTCGCAAGCATGGTCTCGAGTCATGCTGTTTGTGCTGATCATAAATGGTTGCGAGTCGCAACCGGTGTCGCAACCGTGGTCTCGGTTAATCATGCTGAGGTCTCGAGTCGCAACGGGACTCGTAACCTGTGGTCTCGGCTTGTCCTGTTATGGTTGCGAGTCGCAACCGCGTGGTCTCGAGTCATCACGCTGTGGTTGCGAGTCGCAACTGGGTGATTGCGAGTCGTAAGCTGTCGTTTTCATGTTCACGTGTTGATGCAGATATGGTCAGTCCCATTAGTACAATGTAATCAGGCCAAATCAGGAAACAACCAATAGGATTTCACTAACAAGTTTTCCTAATCAGGCTATTAGTAAAAATGGATCAAAATCACAAGGGTTTTCACATCTTTAACCATCATTCAAATTGTTCTTCATATATTCAAACACATATTCATCAAGTTCATAACATATTTAACACTTATTCAACCAAAACTATGAACAAGCATCAAAACACTTAGCATAACACACAACTCGGTTTTCATATAAGTCCGATTTCATGACAAGTGCAACCCGATTTCATGTATCATCAAAATCTAGTAGTTTAAACTCTATTTAACACAAGATATCATGAGTTCTTAAGCAACACATTCAACATTAAAACTTTTTAACACACATAAAACATCATTCATGTGATATCATTCTTTTTGACAACAATTAATAAGAAACATTCATGCATAAATCATATTGTCATAATCATCAATCCAAGCACCAAAACACAACATGAACTACTACATATCAAGAAATACTAACCGGTTGGTGAAGTGTGTGTGTGTGCCGATCCAAAGTTCCAAACCCGAGAGTTCTTGTGCCAACCGATTGGATCCGAGAGCTTGGAGGTGTGTTTGTGTTCTAGAGTTCTAGTGAGAGAGAAGATAGGAGAGTGTGTGTGTGTTCTAGTTCAACAAATGGTAAAAATGACTAAGGGTGGTTTATATATATGCTAGTTCCAAGTGTTGCACCCTTAATGGGTTTGTAATTTCGGTTAAGGGATTTACGGCCCAAATGGCCCAACCGGCCAAAGGTTCTCGGCCCAAGGTCCATTCGGTCACTATTCACTCGAGACCTCATGGTCTCGAGTCGGGTTCTTTGTTTTCGGGTTGGGTTCTCGGCTCGCATATAACACATACATATATATATACAAATGCACACATAACAAAGCACATAAAAGTTCACGTTTATCATTAAGTTTAACCGGTTAACTAGTCACATAACGTACAAGCAAGCTACATCAAGACACGACGAAAGGTTCTAGATTTCGAGTTGTCACATCATCCCCAAGTTGAAAGAAATTTCGTCCCGAAATTTGATGGCACTCACTGAGGAAGCTAGTCAAGTTGTAAGGTTTTCCCGGTTATCCTGGGGTGTCACATCCACCCCCCGTTGATCTGGAATTTCGTCCCGAAATTCCGTAGCTTCAGCCTCAGTAGCGTTTGTACTGTTCTCAAACAGTTGGGGATACTTTTGTTTCATCCGATCTTCGCGCTCCCAGGTAAACTCTGGGCCGCGACGTGAGTTCCAACGAACTCGAACAAGAGGTATTCTAGTGCTCTTGAGGACCTTAACATCCCGGTCCGTGATTTCGACAGGTTCTTCGACGAATTTCAACTGTTCGTCGATCGTGAGTTCCTTCAGAGGAACTACGTGCGTCTCATCTGACAGACACTTCTTCAGATTCGACACATGGAAAACGTTGTGAACTGCACCGAGTTCTGCTGGTAAGTTTAGTCTGTAGGCCACCTTGCCTATTTTCTCAATGATTTCGAAAGGTCCAACGTACCGTGGGTTAAGTTTGCCTCGTTTACCAAAACGAACCACACCCTTCCAGGGTGAAACTTTGAGTAATATCCGCTCCCCAACCTGGAGCTCAAGTGGTTTCCTGCCCTTATCGGCGTATGCCTTCTGACGGTCACGAGCGGCCGCTATGCGTTGTCGTATTTGAGCAATCCGCTCAGTAGTGTCTACCACATGTTCTGGACCAGTGATTTGACTATCTCCCACTTCTGCCCAACAGAGGGGTGACCGGCATTTACGTCCGTACAATGCCTCGAACAGAGCAGCTTTAATGCTGGTGTGGTAGCTGTTATTGTATGAAAATTCCACAAGTGGCAGATGCCTTTCCCAGCTGTTGCCAAAGTCGATTACACAAGCGCGAAGCATGTCTTCTAATGTCTGAATAGTTCGCTCGGACTGCCCGTCCGTCTGTGGGTGATACGCTGTGCTCATATCAAGACGTGAGCCAAAAGACTTGTGCATTGCCTGCCACAGTTCCGAAGTAAAACGTGCATCTCGATCAGAGATGATAGAGGTGGGCACCCCGTGCCTCGAAACAACTTCCTTGAGGTATATCTCCGCTAGAGTGGAGAACTTATCCGTCTCCTTAATTGCCAATAAGTGTGCGGATTTTGTGAGTCGATCCACGATCACCCAGATAGTATCGTTCCCGCGCTGCGATCTAGGTAGGCCAGTAACGAAATCCATGGAAATTTGCTCCCATTTCCATTGTGGTATCTCTGGTTGCTGAAGTAGGCCTGAGGGTTTCTGATATTCCGTCTTGACTCGCGCACAAGTCAAACACTTGCTGACGTAAGTTGCTATGTGGGCCTTCATGCTAGGCCACCAATACGTAGTTTTAATATCGTGGTACATCTTGTCCGAACCAGGGTGTACCGAGTAGCGAGATTTGTGCGCTTCATCCATCACAAGTTCTCGTAAGTCGCCATAGAGTGGGACCCAAATGCGTCCTGTTACATAGTAAGCACCGTCTTCCTTCTGTTCTAAGCGTTGCCTTGACCCGCGTAGGGCTTCAGCTCTAACGTTCTCTGGTTTCAGTGCTTCTATTTGAGCAGCTCGTATCTGCGAAGGTAGACTAGAATGGATCGTGAGTTGTAAAGCTCTTACGCGCTTAGGCGTAGTGTCCTTCCGACTCAGGGCGTCGGCCACAACATTGGCCTTGCCCGGATGATACCTGATAGAGCACTCGTAGTCATTCAGTAATTCGACCCATCGTCGTTGCCGCATATTCAGTTCCTTCTGCTTGAATATGTGCTCTAGACTCCTGTGGTCGGTGTAGATGGCGCACTTGGTTCCGTACAGGTAATGCCGCCATAGTTTAAGTGCGAAAACAACAGCTCCCAGCTCTAAATCATGCGTAGTGTAGTTCTTCTCGTGAACTTTGAGTTGTCGTGAGGCGTAGGCTATAACTTTATCTCGTTGCATCAATACACAACCAAGACCTTGAATTGATGCATCACAGTAAACCACAAAATCGTCTGTGCCCTCTGGCAGTGAAAGGATAGGTGCACTACAAAGTCTATGCTTTAGATGCTGAAAAGCTAACTCTTGTGCATTTCCCCAATGATAAACAACGCCTTTCTGTGTTAGCAAGGTCAGAGGCTGCGCAATCTTAGAAAAATCCTTAATGAATCTCCTGTAGTAACCTGCCAATCCCAAAAATTGGCGAATTTCCTTTGGTGTGCGGGGCGCAGGCCAGTTCTTAATAGAGTCCACTTTGGATGGATCAACGTGAATCCCATCCTTGTTCACCACATGCCCTAGGAAATGGACCTCTCGAAGCCAGAAGTCACATTTCGAGAACTTTGCGTAAAGCTGTTCCTTCCGAAGGAGTTCCAGAATAAGTCGTAGATGTTGTTCGTGCTCCTCTTTACTCTTAGAATAGATCAGGATGTCGTCGATGAAGACTATAACAAACTTGTCCAGGTACGGCTTGCAAACTCGGTTCATCAAATCCATAAAAACTGCCGGTGCGTTTGTCAGCCCAAACGGCATGACCAAAAACTCATAGTGCCCATATCGAGTCCTAAAGGCTGTCTTAGAGACATCCTCCTCCCGAACTCTCAGCTGGTGATATCCCGATCTCAGATCGATCTTTGAATAGTAGCTCGACCCCTGCAACTGGTCGAATAAGTCGTCAATACGCGGTAGAGGATAACGGTTCTTCACAGTCACTTTGTTGAGTTCACGATAGTCGATACACATCCTGAAGGTACCATCCTTCTTTTTCACAAATAGCACCGGAGCTCCCCAAGGCGATGAGCTAGGACGAATAAAACCCTTATCCAGGAGTTCTTGTAGTTGCGTGGAGAGTTCTTCCAACTCTGATGGAGCTAAACGATAAGGTGCACGGGCTACCGGCGCAGCTCCAGGAGCTAGTTCAATTTGAAACTCGACTTGGCGATGGGGCGGAAGACCAGGTAATTCCTCAGGGAATACCTCAGGATAGTCGCGTACAACGGGAAAATCTTCTAGCTTCTTCTCTTTTTCTGTGGTATCAGTAACTAGAGCCAAAATCGCAGTGTGGCCCTTTCGTAAGCACTTCTGAGCCTTAAGAAGAGAGATGATGTTCTCAACAGCACTTCTCTTGTCGCCACGAATCATGAGAGGTTCACTACCTAAACCAGTAATACGAACGATCTTCTCGTTGCAAAGAATCTCTGCTCGGTGTTGGGATAACCAATCCATCCCAATGACAACGTCGAAACTACCCAAGACAATAGGAATAAGATCGATAGAGAAGGTCTGGTTAGCGAGGATAAGCTGGCAACCCTTGACTACGTGTGAGGCTTCCAAGCTCTTACCATTAGCTAGCTCTACAGTGTGCTTGTCGCTCAGGGGTGTTGGAATACGCTTAAGCATCTTACTAACTTCTAGTGACACATAGCTAGTATCGGCACCCGAATCAAATAAGACTGTAACATAAAAGTCGTCGAGAAGGAACTTACCCGTCACCACGTTGGGATCATTCCTTGCTTCACCTTGACCAATCACGAACACTCGTCCCCTAGCACCATTGTTGTTGTTGTTCCCATTGTTACCATTCCCCTGATTGTTGTTGTTGTTCTGGTTCAGTTGGGGACAATCCTTCTTGAAGTGGCCTTCAGCTCCACACTAAAAGCACCCTTTGTTGTTACCCTGCTGCTGTCGCTGGTTCTGCTGAGGTTGCTGACGATTCTGATTGGCGGGGTATGCGCTCCTGCAATCCTTTGCAACATGACCAGGCTTGTTGCACCGATGACAGTTGCCCCTGGTGCATGGCCCATTGTGGTGTAGGTTGCAACGATTACATTTGGGGTGATTCCCCTTGTACCCACCATGACTTTGACCACCAGACGACTGCTGACTGGGGCTCTTGTGATCGTCCGTCTTTCTCTGTTGAGACTGAGTTTGCACCGAAGTTGAACCCCTGCTTGAAGTTCCATCCCATTTCCGTTTATCCCCACTAGAAGCACCCGAAGTAGTTGCAGCACCTATGCGCTTGGGTAACTTGTTCTGCTCCACCGCCTGATCAGTAAGACGGTGAGCCAACTGAACAACCTGCTGGATAGTAGTCAAGTTCGCTGAAGTCACATGACTTTGGATCTCTGGCACCAAGCCCTTGAGATAGAGTTCAATTCGCTTATACGGAGGATCCACCATAGTAGGACACAACAAGGCTAGCTCATGCGATCTCTTAGTGTATGCCTCAATCTCTGACCCCGACATCTTGAGATTGTAGAACTCATCTTCCAGTTTGTGAATGTCGTCACGACTGCAGTATTCCTCCCTGATCATTTCCTTGAAGTTTTCCCATGGGGTGGCGTTGGCAGCAACCAACCCTAACATCTGCACTTGAGCATTCCACCACGTGAGAGCCAAACCCTCGAGAGTACCAGTAGCATACTTCACCCTGCGCGCTTCAGGGCATTCACACATTTCGAACACAGATTCCAGTTTCTCAAACCAGTGTAGGAGACCTACTGCTCCTTCAGTTCCGCTAAAAGTTGTGGGTCGACAGTCCATAAAGGTCTTAAAAGTGCACACCGGTGCCTGAGCATATTGACCTAAGGTAGGTGAAAGAAAAGACAGAGTTTAACACAAGGGTTGGTTCACGAGGGTAGGATCCAAGTGATCCTAGAACAATTTCGGACTGCAGGATATACCTCCTGCGTTTACAGCTGCAAGCGCTGCGGCAACTCGTTCGTTGATCAAAGCCGTCAACTGGGCTTGTGTCATGTTAACGCGTCCAGACATGGTTCTTCATAATAAGAGTAACACGAGTAAGAGAGGTTCGCGAAAGTACGATAGTAGGGCAGAGTGAGCACACACGTGTTCAAACAACGGTAGTTATACTAATCAAGCATACCATGAGCAATGTACTACGTAACTAACAAGTAGGCAATATACATACATCATATTACCTAGAACGTCGAGCCTTGCATGAGGAGCGAAGTGTCGTTGTGGACCGTTGAGCACTAAACCGGTTATAGTCTGGTTTTAACAAAAACGTTTCTCCTTTATTAAAACCAAGTTCACTATAACCAATGGCTCTGATACCAATCTGTCACACCCCAAAAATCCCACCTGCGGAGTACTACCGCTTGGAGGCGTGACTGACCAGGATCCAGCCACCAATCATACTGAACAAGCATATAAGTAGTTATAGAAGTCTAACCAATAGCTCTTACGCGCTTAGGCGTAGTGTCCTTCCGACTCAGGGCGTCGGCCACAACATTGGCCTTGCCCGGATGATACCTGATAGAGCACTCGTAGTCATTCAGTAATTCGACCCATCGTCGTTGCCGCATATTCAGTTCCTTCTGCTTGAATATGTGCTCTAGACTCCTGTGGTCGGTGTAGATGGCGCACTTGGTTCCGTACAGGTAATGCCGCCATAGTTTAAGTGCGAAAACAACAGCTCCCAGCTCTAAATCATGCGTAGTGTAGTTCTTCTCGTGAACTTTGAGTTGTCGTGAGGCGTAGGCTATAACTTTATCTCGTTGCATCAATACACAACCAAGACCTTGAATTGATGCATCACAGTAAACCACAAAATCGTCTGTGCCCTCTGGCAGTGAAAGGATAGGTGCACTACAAAGTCTATCCTTTAGATGCTGAAAAGCTAACTCTTGTGCATTTCCCCAATGATAAACAACGCCTTTCTGTGTTAGCAAGGTCAGAGGCTGCGCAATCTTAGAAAAATCCTTAATGAATCTCCTGTAGTAACCTGCCAATCCCAAAAATTGGCGAATTTCCTTTGGTGTGCGGGGCGCAGGCCAGTTCTTAATAGAGTCCACTTTGGATGGATCAACGTGAATCCCATCCTTGTTCACCACATGCCCTAGGAAATGGACCTCTCGAAGCCAGAAGTCACATTTCGAGAACTTTGCGTAAAGCTGTTCCTTCCGAAGGAGTTCCAGAATAAGTCGTAGATGTTGTTCGTGCTCCTCTTTACTCTTAGAATAGATCAGGATGTCGTCGATGAAGACTATAACAAACTTGTCCAGGTACGGCTTGCAAACTCGGTTCATCAAATCCATAAAAACTGCCGGTGCGTTTGTCAGCCCAAACGGCATGACCAAAAACTCATAGTGCCCATATCGAGTCCTAAAGGCTGTCTTAGAGACATCCTCCTCCCGAACTCTCAGCTGGTGATATCTCGATCTCAGATCGATCTTTGAATAGTAGCTCGACCCCTGCAACTGGTCGAATAAGTCGTCAATACGCGGTAGAGGATAACGGTTCTTCACAGTCACTTTGTTGAGTTCACGATAGTCGATACACATCCTGAAGGTACCATCCTTCTTTTTCACAAATAGCACCGGAGCTCCCCAAGGCGATGAGCTAGGATGAATAAAACCCTTATCCAGGAGTTCTTGTAGTTGCGTGGAGAGTTCTTCCAACTCTGATGGAGCTAAACGATAAGGTGCACGGGCTACCGGCGCAGCTCCAGGAGCTAGTTCAATCTGAAACTCGACTTGGCGATGGGGCGGAAGACCAGGTAATTCCTCAGGGAATACCTCAGGATAGTCGCGTACAACGGGAAAATCTTCTAGCTTCTTCTCTTTTTCTGTGGTATCAGTAACTAGAGCCAAAATCGCAGTGTGGCCCTTTCGTAAGCACTTCTGAGCCTTAAGAAGAGAGATGATGTTCTCAACAGCACTTCTCTTGTCGCCACGAATCATGAGAGGTTCACTACCTAAACCAGTAATACGAACGATCTTCTCGTTGCAAAGAATCTCTGCTCGGTGTTGGGATAACCAATCCATCCCAATGACAACGTCGAAACTACCCAAGACAATAGGAATAAGATCGATAGAGAAGGTCTGGTTAGCGAGGATAAGCTGGCAACCCTTGACTACGTGTGAGGCTTCCAAGCTTACCATTAGCTAGCTCTATAGTGTGCTTGTCGCTCAGGGGTGTTGGAATACGCTTAAGCATCTTACTAACTTCTAGTGACACATAGCTAGTATCGGCACCCGAATCAAATAAGACTGTAACATAAAAGTCGTCGAGAAGGAACTTACCCGTCACCACGTTGGGATCATTCCTTGCTTCACCTTGACCAATCACGAACACTCGTCCCCTAGCACCATTGTTGTTGTTGTTCCCATTGTTACCATTCCCCTGATTGTTGTTGTTGTTCTGGTTCAGTTGGGGACAATCCTTCTTGAAGTGGCCTTCAGCTCCACACTGAAAGCACCCTTTGTTGTTACCCTGCTGCTGTCGCTGGTTCTGCTGAGGTTGCTGACGATTCTGATTGGCGGGGTATGCGCTCCTGCAATCCTTTGCAACATGACCAGGCTTGTTGCACCGATGACAGTTGCCCCTGGTGCATGGCCCATTGTGGTGTAGGTTGCAACGATTACCTTTGGGGTGATTCCCCTTGTACCCACCATGACTTTGACCACCAGACGACTGCTGACTGGGGCTCTTGTGATCGTCCGTCTTTCTCTGCTGAGACTGAGTTTGCACCGAAGTTGAACCCCTGCTTGAAGTTCCATCCCATTTCCGTTTATCCCCACTAGAAGCACCCGAAGTAGTTGCAGTACCTATGCGCTTGAGTAACTTGTTCTGCTCCACCGCCTGATCAGTAAGACGGTGAGCCAACTGAACAACCTGCTGGATAGTAGTCAAGTTCGCTGAAGTCACATGACTTTGGATCTCTGGCACCAAGCCCTTGAGATAGAGTTCAATTCGCTTATACGGAGGATCCACCATAGTAGGACACAACAAGGCTAGCTCATGCGATCTCTTAGTGTATGCCTCAATCTCTGACCCCGACATCTTGAGATTGTAGAACTCATCTTCCAGTTTGTGAATGTCGTCACGACTGCAGTATTCCTCCCTGATCATTTCCTTGAAGTTTTCCCATGGGGTGGCGTTGGCAGCAACCAACCCTAACATCTGCACTTGAGCATTCCACCACGTGAGAGCCAAACCCTCGAGAGTACCAGTAGCATACTTCACCCTGCGCGCTTCAGGGCATTCACACATTTCGAACACAGATTCCAGTTTCTCAAACCAGTGTAGGAGACCTACTGCTCCTTCAGTTCCGCTAAAAGTTGTGGGTCGACAGTCCATAAAGGTCTTAAAAGTGCACACCGGTGCCTGAGCATATTGACCTAAGGTAGGTGAAAGAAAAGACAGAGTTTAACACAAGGGTTGGTTCACGAGGGTAGGATCCAAATGATCCTAGAACAATTTCGGACTGCAGGATATACCTCCTGCGTTTGCAGCTGCAAGCGCTGCGGCAACTCGTTCGTTGATCAAAGCCGTCAACTGGGCTTGTGTCATGTTAACGCGTCCAGACATGGTTCTTCATAATAAGAGTAACACGAGTAAGAGAGGTTCGCGAAAGTACGATAGTAGGGCAGAGTGAGCACACACGTGTTCAAACAACAGTAGTTATACTAATCAAGCATACCATGAGCAATGTACTACGTAACTAACAAGTAGGCAATATACATACATCATATTACCTAGAACGTCGAGCCTTGCATGAGGAGCGAAGTGTCGTTGTGGACCGTTGAGCACTAAACCGGTTATAGTCTGGTTTTAACAAAAACGTTTCTCCTTTATTAAAACCAAGTTCACTATAACCAATGGCTCTGATACCAATCTGTCACACCCCAAAAATCCCACCTGCGGAGTACTACCGCTTGGAGGCGTGACTGACCAGGATCCAGCCACCAATCATACTGAACAAGCATATAAGTAGTTATAGAAGTCTAACCAATACGATTGGTGTTTCAAAATAAACAAGTTAAGTTGCAAGCGGAAGCATAAGTTTAAAGTTATAACATAAGTTCAAAAGTTCCAAGTTTAACATAGCACGTAGCAATCCGTGTCCCACAACGACCCTCCTCCATGCAAGCTCCAGCTGAGTACCTATGGTCCTGCAAAGCATGTAGTAACGAGTCAACAACTAGTTGAGTGAGTTCACGGTTGGGTGTTTGTTTTAGTTATTCCGAAAACAGTTTCCTTTAACTGGCATCCTGCCGTGGGGGTTACCCCATAGTTTAAAAACGTGACATGTTCATTCCCAGTTACTCCGGCACTCCGGCCGTGGGGGCTACCCCATGTTAGTTATCAGGCATTTCGGTCGTGGGGGCTACCCCATGCGTACACTAGACTCGTTACCATATCGACTGCTGACTGTAGTCATGTTTATGTGCCCTGAAAACATCAATGTCTATCATCATTGACGTGCCCCAGATCCATTAGTTCACTCCCGTCCTCTGCGGCACGGTGTGAGGCTTGTCAGACCTAAATAGCGCTATCTAACTAATGACCCGCTCGCCATTGGCCCGGCGATTAGTCGATACAAAAAGGAGGGACTTCGTGATAGAGTTTTAGTCTAGTACGTTTATCCGTCCATCTGGACGAGGAATCACATTCCTGAACCACTGACGTCCTACCCAAGGAGGACGAGGAATCCACGTTCCTTAACCCCGTTCCCAACCCAGGGAATCCCATGCTTTGTAGAGGGTGTGAACTCACCTTGGTTTTCTCGGCAGTTAATCACAGAAAGATCAATCAAGTCGCAAGTAGTCAATAACGTCCTAACACGGATATCACTTATAATCAGATTCGAACCAAGTAGTGCACGTACAAGTAGCAGTTACGACATACAGTTTCTATCATGGCAGTTTAACAACAGTGCACAGTATCACATTTGGCCCACAAGTTCTACCTAAGCCCAATATACGTATTAACAGTTAACACAGAAGTCCACAAGGCCGGCCCATTAACTAAGGCCCAAAAGTGTGGTCTCGAGTCGCAACCGGACTCGCAAGCATGGTCTCGAGTCATGCTGTTTGTGCTGATCATAAATGGTTGCGAGTCGCAACCGGTGTCGCAACCGTGGTCTCGGTTAATCATGCTGAGGTCTCGAGTCGCAACGGGACTCGTAACCTGTGGTCTCGGCTTGTCCTGTTATGGTTGCGAGTCGCAACCGCGTGGTCTTGAGTCATCACGCTGTGGTTGCGAGTCGCAACTGGGTGATTGCGAGTCGTAAGCTGTCGTTTTCATGTTCACGTGTTGATGCAGATATGGTCAGTCCCATTAGTACAATGTAATCAGGCCCAAATCAGGAAACAACCAATAGGATTTCACTAACAAGTTTTCCTAATCAGGCTATTAGTAAAAATGGATCAAAATCACAAGGGTTTTCACATCTTTAACCATCATTCAAATTGTTCTTCATATATTCAAACACATATTCATCAAGTTCATAACATATTTAACACTTATTCAACCAAAACTATGAACAAGCATCAAAACACTTAGCATAACACACAACTCGGTTTTCATATAAGTCCGATTTCATGACAAGTGCAACCCGATTTCATGTATCATCAAAATCTAGTAGTTTAAACTCTATTTAACACAAGATATCATGAGTTCTTAAGCAACACATTCAACATTAAAACTTTTTAACACACATAAAACATCATTCATGTGATATCATTCTTTTTGACAACAATTAATAAGAAACATTCATGCATAAATCATATTGTCATAATCATCAATCCAAGCACCAAAACACAACATGAACTACTACATATCAAGAAATACTAACCGGTTGGTGAAGTGTGTGTGTGTGCCGATCCAAAGTTCCAAACCCGAGAGTTCTTGTGCCAACCGATTGGATCCGAGAGCTTGGAGGTGTGTTTGTGTTCTAGAGTTCTAGTGAGAGAGAAGATAGGAGAGTGTGTGTGTGTTCTAGTTCAACAAATGGTAAAAATGACTAAGGGTGGTTTATATATATGCTAGTTCCAAGTGTTGCACCCTTAATGGGTTTGTAATTTCGGTTAAGGGATTTACGGCCCAAATGGCCCAACCGGCCAAAGGTTCTCGGCCCAAGGTCCATTCGGTCACTATTCACTCGAGACCTCATGGTCTCGAGTCGGGTTCTTTGTTTTCGGGTTGGGTTCTCGGCTCGCATATAACACATACATATATATATACAAATGCACACATAACAAAGCACATAAAAGTTCACGTTTATCATTAAGTTTAACCGGTTAACTAGTCACATAACGTACAAGCAAGCTACATCAAGACACGACGAAAGGTTCTAGATTTCGAGTTGTCACACCTTTCACGGGCTTGGTTCAACTCTGGGCAGTTCCTCTTGTAGTGCCCAAGATCACCACAGTTGAAGCATCCGGATCTCTGCCCGTTTCCACCAGCTTGATTATTCATCTCATTACGATTCACAGCGCCCGCTTGATTAGCATTGTTGCCTCGATTCCCATTTCCTCCAATGTTTCCTTGTGGGCGCTCTCCATTACCACCCCGGTTATTGTTTCTGTTTCCAAATCCTCCTTGGCCTCCCTGGCCAACAGTGGCCCAACAAGAATCCTTCAAGTGGCCAGGTTTTCCACACGCTTCACACACTTTCAAACTACACCGGTCAGAATGGTGACGCTGGCAGGTGTTGCACTTGGCTGAGTGCCCATATATCCCTTTCCTTTCTTTCTACTACCAGCTGTAACCTGAGCTGGCGCGCTTGACTCTCCTTTCTTAACAACCCCACTAGTGCCTTGCTTGAAGTTCGAGAACTTCCGTTTGTTACCTCCGGATGACTCCACGTGAGTCTCCTTGCCAGGGTTTGCAAGTTTTTCTAGTCTAATGACTTCCGTAACGAGTGCCAAGCCCATCTTACTTGCAGCCATAGATGTTGGTGGCGTGGATGCTGTCATTAAGCTCAGGACTTGAGGTGCCAGTTCCCAAATGAAATGTCCTAATTTCCTCAATTCTGGTTCTACCAAGTACGGAACGACTCGTGCCAAATCATGAAGTCTTTGCATGAATTCCAACATTTCCGGACCTTCCATTATCAGGCTCTGGAATTCACCTTCCAACCTCTGTGTTTCTGTTTGGGTGCAATACTTCTTACGCATTATTCCTTTCAACTCATCCCAAGTTAACGCGTATGCTGTAGTTAGGCCCATTATTCGAACCTGAAGATTCCACCATAATCGAGCTCCATCTTGAAACAACTCAGTAACGTATGGGACTTGTTGTTCTGGCGTACAACCACTCATTCGAAAGATGGATTCCATACTTTCAATCCATTTCACAAAAGCTATGGCACCCCCAGTGCCGTCGAACTTCGGAGGCTTGTAATTGAGGAAGTGCCAGTAGGAACAACCGTTATTTTCTGAGGTGCCTCTGCTAGGTTCGGAGCGTAGGGCCTCGTGCTGTGCTATAGCTGCAGCAATTATCTTTTGAAGTTCCGCCTCTGAGGTGGGCATGTGCATTTCGCGTCTTGGTGGCATCTTCTAAAAGATGTTTCACGTAGGTTAGGTCATAGCAGGTGAAACGTACGTATGTATTCAACAATATCAGCACATAACACCTCATGTTATAAATAAATCAGCCACATAACATCCCATGTCATAGAACATAAACAATAGATCACTGCGATTGCATTGCCACAAATCGAGACCAGAATGTAAGGTTTACAGGTACCCAACTGTATCATACAACATCAATGACTTAGTAGGGGACGACCCTAGGCAAGTCGTGCGATCGCTGGACATGTTCAGGAATCTCTGGTTCGTCCATTTTCAAATTCCAGGACTCCATCTCAAGCTTCTATTATTCCAGTCTTAGAACCACATTTTTCCTCAATCATTTCCTTAAGCTCGTCCCAGCTCAGTGCATAAGCAGCATCTGTACCAAGGGTCTGAATCCGAAGATCCTATCATGAGAGTGTGCCATCTAGAAATGACCCCGAGGTAAAGGTAACACTCTGTTGGGGCGAACAGTTAGTCATTCTTAGAATAGAGTCAATCTTTTTGGACCAACGAACAAATGCAATGGCGCTTCTTGTTTCATCGAAGTTCAATGGCTTGCAGTTCAGGAACTACTTATAGGTGCGGTCAGTTGAGGGGGGGTTATTTCCAGTAGTGCCATCGCTGTGCTTAAAGCGGAGAGCTTCATGTCGTGTAATTGCCTGTGAGTTGCGTTTTCGCAGCTCGGCTTCTATCCTTGGCAACGTACTGGTGTTTGTGTCACGCCTCGGTGGCATTCTCTTCTGCCGAAATGGCATGAAGCGGGTTAGACAACATTCCAATTGTCTATGAGATACATAGCACCATAAGCCATCATGTAATCACCCAATTTTACACGTAAATATACTCAATGTATGGGTGGGGAAATAAATTTCTGAGCCTTCACATAGGCTTGACAAATTGGCTTGATGCTTGTAATAGAATGAACTTGAGGCTACATCGCCTTGGTCATTAGTTATTTCCTGCTACATTGGTTTTCATTAGCTTGACTCGCAGAGTCCACCGGGATTTCTGTGCACTACAAGTCGTTATTACGTGGGCCCCCGTAATAATAAATTATCTTGCACAGTTACCCCAAATTTTCTCTCGTCCAAGCAGATGATCAACCAAGGAGCAACAGCAGGTGCATCGGCATGAACAGGGTCATACTCCAATGCGGGGTCAAGAGCAACGCCTGGCTCAGGGCCACGGCTGGCTCCGGATCAACAAACTCCACCTCAAAATCAGCTGGATCAACCATCACAGGGGGTTACAGGATCCTCCAAGGGCTGGTCTAAATGTATGAACTCAAGGTCATGGTCTGGATCAAAACCAGGTGGAAGAACAGGATCACCCTCAATACTGTGATCAAACTCAAAGCTGTGTGCGGAAACCGGTGCAGCTGGTGATGCCGTATCAGGGTCGGCGTCGTGTGAATGGTGTTGCACTCCCTGTATATGCGAAAATGCGGATGTCAGAAACTCAAATGAGTCTGGGATAGGGCAATGGGCATGAGTTTCCCCCGCAGGAGCGTCCGCAAGCAGTAGGCTAATACCAGCAGCAATAGGGCCTCGCCCTCGAATGGGTCCTTCTCTAGTAGATCGTTATCGTCGTCAGAGGCCATGTCAGGGGGGGGGGGCATATCATCAGGATAAGCGGCAAGGGGCACAGGAGTAGGGATCACTGCGAGTGGCAAATTCCCAACAAGATGGCCATCAGTAGGCTCTGCTACGACTTCAGGCAGCGCAAAAGGGCTGAAAGTCGTCATTGTCTGTGCCGGTAGTATCGGAAATGTACACCTCGTGCTTCGATGAAACTATGTCGTCTGATACTATGGCCATGGGATTCGTAGTGTCCATCTTTCTAGTACATGATGAAAGCATGACGTTTGTAACATAAACACATATACGTATGATAATCAATCATATAATCATATAAACATGTTAGTCAATAAGCAATCAAATAATTTTCCTAGTCCCACTAGCCTTCCAGTCTCCTAGACTGATACTCCTAGTCCCACTAGCCAAATTCTCCCAGCCTCTAAGACTGCTCTATCATCTACCTCGATCTCTTAGATCGAGCCTCGGCCTCCAAGACCGAGCCTCAGCCTCCAAGACTGAGCCTACTCTTCCTAGTCTTACTAGCCATCTACCTCGATCTCTTAGATCGAGCCTCGGTCTCCAAGACCGAGCCTCAGCCTCCAAGACTGAGCCTACTCTTCCTAGTCTCACTAGCCATCTACCTCGATCTCTTAGATCGAGCCTCAGTCTCCAAGACCGAGCCTCAGCCTCCAAGACTGAGCCTAAAAAATATAAATAAAATGTGCTCAACATTTGTTTGTAAAATCGTTTTGGATCTGGACTTAAGTGGTATGCAGTAAAAATGTTTTCGTGAGAGCCCTAGTGATCATAGTCTAGACTCGAGAAGGAATCCTAGTTCGCTATGATCAGAGCTCTGATACCAAGCTGTCACACCCTGGCTTTGCGGAAGCGTGGTTATTTTGGTGTGACTTCTTAATACCATAGCTTAATCATAACAAAGCTATATGAAATAAAACCATGCAAGATCATCCATTTAATTAAGTTGTAAAAACCAAATACAATAACATTGTCTTAACGGTAACACAACCTAACGACATAAACGTTGTTCACAAACACAACCATATCATAACATAAACACAGTTTAAGGACTGTGACTTGTCCAGGAAAGAGTCACATTCCCTAAACCCGGATGACCTCGTAACTAGTGCAGCGGGAAAACGTGTCATACCGCGCCAGATCCTTTAATACCCTGAAATACATGTAAGTTGAAAAATCAACAATAATGTTGAGCGAGTTCATGCGTAAGTGAGTAAATATACCTTTGTATGTATAAAAATCCTGGTATGTAGCAAATAAGGAAAAAAGGAGATCACCAATGGTTTGCGAGGCCATTGATATGTGTGAAATGCAAGTAGGAAGGCTCAAACCTAGCAGATTTATGCGTTGGGTACAAAGTCACCCCGAGGTCCATTATGCTGGGCCTGGGCTCGCTACACCCAGATAGATCTACCGCTCCTGCCCCTCGGTCCTACCCTGAGGCTTAATGACCTCAAGTTTCCGCCTACCCATTCACATGATCTAAATAATAACCCTCCTTACGCTAAACATACCATGTAATAAGTATTCGTAATCAAAGTAACATGTATTTCACCCCCGCAGTTTAGAAAACTGAAAACAGTTAAGAGAAAAGGGGGACATGAACTCACAGCGGTGCGTCTCTACCAAGTATGTCTCCAAGTCAAGCAGCTGTGCAACGACCTACATGTACTAACTCTATTAGACGGACGGTCGTGCCTTAGCTTTATGGTTTAAGTTTTGGGAAATAGTTAGACAACTATTTCGTGTTTACATTCTGTGCATACTTGGTAATTATTTTCCTTCCCAAGGATGGGGATTTAATACATGTGCGTTCGAAATATATTATTAAGTCCCACTTAAAATATATTTTATTTCTAATTTCAAAATATAAATATTTTTCTCAAAAAATATTATATTTTCTATTATATAAGATTTTCCCAAAATAATACTTTAACAAAAATACGTGTTCATAAATATTTCCGTAAAATGCGTAAGTTACGTTTTAACGATCGAGTGGTAATAATAATTACCGGTGTAACATATATATTTATCGTGAAAGCGTTTGTATTATTTTGGAATTGTTATCATTCGATAATATTATTTTTACCCTAAAAATAATATTTATACACTTCACAAAATAATTGACAAGTGACGTTGTGAAAAATATATTTACAAAATTTATATTTATCACGTTTAATTTTGTGAAAATCCCACCTCCGATATTTTGTAAATAAAGTTGTGGCGAAACTTATATTTTGAAAACATGTCGAAAAGTATTTCTAACACTTATAGTGAAAATAATTCTAAGTGTTAGGTTTTTGGAAAAATTTCGCCAGAGTTTCCTCTGTAACTGGAGGGGGCCACGCTTTCAAGCGTATCATTTTCTTTTACAAATCAATCCAACAATTTCCTTATTCAACCAAAACAATGTTCAAGACGACAAACTAGTCAATAAATATATAAATTGCAAAAATCTCATGAACTTGTTGTTTTCTAAAATTATGAAGTAAATCCCATTACTTTTAGCGGATCTTTATATAAAGCAATCCGATCTCATAAAACCTTGCTTTTAAAGAAATCCCGTCTTTACATCTTCTTGTAAATTTTACAAAAATTGTTATTTTGTCGAAACTTTGTGCTACACAAGTGTTTACACACTTGTGTGTTCTAAAAATCATTCTTGTTAACGTAAGATCTGTCTTTAGGAAAACATGATTTCTTATATACTTGGTTCTTTGAAAATACCACTTGTAGATCCGTAGATCTACTAGTTTTAAACACTATTTCACAAGCAAAATCACTTTTACACAAGTTCATGATTCGTGTGTGGTAGAGTTTCATCCTTTAACCCTTGTTACTTCCAAAACAACCTTATGTCATGATCCATGATCATGACCATCCCGGGTTAAATGATGATCCGAGCTACCACAACATAGATCGGGTCCAAATAACCACACAAATCAATTACTACAAGATTTACACACCCATATAAGCTTTTATCCATCATTGCAAGCATTTTTAGTAAACTTTAGTGCATCAACTTGTAAGTTTACGAGTTTTAACCGTTACATATCCTTTTAACCACTTCAAAATAGTTCGAGAAGGTGATTTAAGCAACTTACCACTAGCTCGAGGCTAGGGAAGAATCTAGACGCAAAAAGGGTGGATAAAAGCAAGAGATTGAGGTCCTTTAAGCTCCGAGTGCACCAAGACTCCTTATACGTGATCCTTGACACTTGTGTGTGTGTTCTTGAAATGGGGTGATCAAAACCGAAAATATGAAGGGTGTTGAAGGGGGTGTTCGGCCGAAGCCTTTGAGGGAGAGAGAGGGAGTTGTCTTGGGGTGTTAAGGGTGAATGATCATAATGTGCAAGACCTTGAACTTATAGACAACAATTAGGTTATGAACCAATGGTCCTTATGTCATTTAGATACTAAACAAGTAGATTAAAATAATAATTTAGAGGACAAGGTATGTCCCCCTTCTTGGGGACGGTTTGTAAAGGGGGGGGGGGGGGTTCTTGGTTGGATTTCAAGTGTTAGTTAGTTTATAGTTAGGTTAGTTAGGTTAGTTAAGTGCTTAACCCGGTTAGTAGTGCGTTGTGCTTTATGGCGGGTGTTAGGGTGTTCAGGGACCCTAACTGGCTCAGAAAAAGATAAATAGTGTTAGTGGCAATATTTTCATGTTCCGGGTATAGTCCGGTTGTTCGGTTGGATAGTAATCCGTTAAAGCGCTTAACAAAGCTCTAGAGTGTCGTTAATACCATTTTTAGTGACACAACTCATTCCCGACACTTTGGAAAGTGTCTAGTAATATTTTTCTCATGTTTTGGCACTTTATAAGCTAGCTAAAAACTGAATTGTTTATTAAAGTGCTGAGTTTTGTGCTTAGAGTACGTTTTAGGCACATCCAGTCATTGTAACTTATTCCTAGAGACGCAGTTCTACAACCCTTGTATCCCTACACTCACAACTAGTGTAGTAAGTATCTCTGTCTCATACAGGCCTTAGAGGCAATGTCTGCCTGATGCTGGCTTTATCAGCATGTTCAATAGGTTATCCGTTTGTAGTGCTACTGTGCTTTTGTGCATCATGTTTGTCACTAGAGTTCAGTATGTAAATAATGTAGTGATGGTAATTAAAGTATGATGCAGGTATGTACAAGTATCAGAAATCAAGTAGCAATTCATCAGTAATTTCAAGCAAGCACAATAATTAAGCAGTAATTAATTATTAATTAAACCGTACGGATACCTGATTTGGTGAGGGTTGTCACAAAGTCTGCACACTTTCTGGCCATCAAAGAAATGGATAAGTTTTCTACCCTAGCAGACATCTATCTAAAGGAAGTAGTGTCAAGGCACGGAGTGCCAACCTCCATCATTTCTGATCGCGACTCACGTTTTACATCTAAGTTGTGGCAAGCCATGCACAAGTCCTTTGGCTCTCGATTAGATATGAGCACGGCATATCATCCGCAGACGGATGGGCAATCTGAACACACCATCCTAACCCTTGAAGACATGCTTAGGGCATGTGTAATAGATTTTGGTAATGACTGGGAAAAACACCTCCCGCTAGTGGAGTTTTCGTATAACAACAGTTACCACACTAGTATCCAGGCCGCTCCATTCGAGGCATTGTACGAATGGAAGTGCCGATCGGCTCTTTGTTGGGCAGAGGTTGGTGACAGTCAAATCACTGGCCCAGAACTTGTAGTGGATACAACCGAAAGGATTGCTCAGATACAACAACGAATGGCGGCAGCTCGTGACCGTCAGAAAAGCTATGCGGATAAGCGAAGGAAACCACTCGAGTTCCAGGTTGGGGATCGAGTGCTACTTAAAGTCTCACCTTAGAAAGGCGTAGTTCATTTTGGCAAACGAGGCAAGCTCAATCCGCATTATGTCGGACCGTTCGAAATCATTGAGAAAATTGGCAAGGTCGCTTACAAGCTGAACCTACCAGCAGAACTCAACGGAGTTCACAACGTCTTCCATGTGTTGAATCTGAAGAAGTGTCTGTCAGATGAGACCCTCATAGTTCCTCTCAAGGAGCTCACTATCGACGACCAGTTGCGATTCGTCGAGGAACTAGTAGAGATTACTGATCGGGATGTTCAGGTTCTCAAGCCTACCAGAATACCTCTTGTCCGAGTTCATTGGGATTCCCGTCGTGGCCCAGAGCATACCTAGGAACGAGAAGACCAAATGAAACTCAAGTACCCCCAGCTGTTTAAGAAAGGTGCAACCACTACTGAGACTGAAGCTACTGCAGAATTTCGGGACGAAATTCCAAACCAACGGGGGGATGATGTGACATCCCAGGAAAACCAGAAAACCACGCAACTTACCTAGCTTCCTTAGTAACCACGTGCTAAATTTTGGGACGAAATTCTCTTAACAGGGGGAGAATGTGACAACCCTCAAAAATTACATGTATCTGTACGATTAATTAATGTTAATTAAATTGCTTGATGTCTGTGCTGAATTACTTAACTGCTTTCTGATTTCTGTGTCATACTTATATGTGTTTTTAACATACTAGTCTTGTGCAGAAAAGTTACTAAATAGTTCTATATACTTTCCTAAATGTTGGGAATTAAACGTGTTACAAAAAGATATATATAGGACACTATATGGAATAACTTAACACTTTAACAAAACGGTATCCAACCGAACAACCGGACATTACCCGGAACACAAAAATATTGTTAAAAACATTGTTTCACTTTTTCTGAACTAGTATTGGTCCCCGAACACTTAATCACATTACATAAAGCGTGACGCACACTAAACACTAGATTTACATCTTACCCTCCACTAACTAAGCTAGTTGCCATCAAAATACAACTTACCCCCCCCCCCTCATGATGTGACCGTCCCCATGGGACCCTATTACAAGATTTTTATAAATCTTGCAAGTCCCCATGTGATTACCTAGGAAATGTGAAGATTATGATTGTACTTGCACTCGCCATTAACACTTACACTTAGCACCCCTATCTAATCACTTAGTTATCATTCAACTTTCATTTAACCCCCCAATTCTTGGCTGATTTCGGCTCACATGGCCCCACACCACAAGAACTCTTAAATCCTTACTTTCCCCATGGAATCTCTTTAGAGATTATAGTTGATTATGTTGGTACTATCTTGGACATAAGGAACATTGGTTAAAAGGGGTTTAGAGTGTTATAAGTTCACTATCATTACTCTCGGCCGAACTACTCTCCCCACACACCACCCATTTTCGATTCTTGTTCAAGTATTCCAAGCTTACCTCAAGGTGCACCAAGGTGAATCACGAAGTGTGGAGCTCACGGATTGTCAAGGACCTCCCTCGTTTGCATTTATCCACTCATTTTTCAAGCTTGTTTCTTCCCTAGCTTCAAAGCTAGTAGTAAGCTTCTTTGATCTTCTTATATTTTATATTTATGGGGGTTAATAGTTATTTTATGATGAAATTCTATGAACACTAAAAGATCATGAACACAAAACTTGAACATAAACTAACTTGATGATGGAATCGTGATGATATAAAGTTGTTTTGAATATGTGATGAGTATTTGATGATTTCTTGGTAATATGTGAATGATCATCATAGTAAACTTATTAGATCATGATTAAAAACATGGTCTAACAAGATGAGAGGTGGTTATGTGTTACAAGAAATAATCACCTTTTAGAACTAAACATGGACTTGAAAGAAAGATGTTTTTCTTGTAAAATAACAAAAAAGTGGACTATTAATCTTGTAAATCTAAGGCTCGTGAATGATTTTCCAAGGAAACTAAGTTTAAAAAGATGGTTTTTGAAGGATTATGATTTTTATTGGACATACACTATCTTTAGTAACAAAATAAGTGTGGAAACACTTTTAAAAGTAAGAAAATCCAATAAAAACACATTTTTGCAAAACTAGTTTACAAGTTATAAAAACTTAAAACATTTAAGAAAAAGGTTTTAATAAAAGTAAACACACTTTGGAGGGTAACTAAACCCACTAAACACCCCACTAAGTTACTACGCGTTTTTACTAAAAACCAAGTTCATGTTATTATGTAAAGTGCATTGTTTTGCACTTGGTTAGTGTAATGTTGTTTAATAACTTGTTGATGATTGTTCGGATGAGTTTTTCGAAAAGAAAATGATATGCTAATAAGCATGGATACCTCCATTTACAAAGGAAACTCTAGCGAAATTTTCTAAAATTTCAACACTTAGAAAATATTTTTCTTACAAGTGTTTACACATATACCTTTTAACTTTTCTTTTCAAAATAAACTTCGCCATGAGTTTGTTACAAAAATACAAAGTATCGGAGGTTGATTTTTACAAGTAAAATGGATAAATATATATTTTATATTAGAACACTTGTGTGGTATATGATAGAAGTAATGAGTAAATAAACCGTATGTGGGATACGTGTTATGTATGAGAAACTGATTGTTATCCGTACTTTATTAGGACGTGCTTGATTTTCTGATTATTAGAGTAACTAATCTAACCGAGCAAACCAAGGTTATTTCACACACTTTCTAAGGCATGGGATTCCCGGTGGTTGGGAATGGGTTAAATAATTAAAATGGAACCTACATATCCTCCTTGGGTAGGATATGTACGGCCATCCTCCATAGGTAGGATGCCAATATTAATCCTGCGTATTCTCCTTGGGTAGAATACGTACGTTCGTCCTCCTTGGGTAGGACAACAACCTTAAAACTTACTAGACAAAACTCTATCATTAAGTCCCTCATTTTATATCGACTTAATCGCCGAGGCCAATGGTGAGCGGGTCATTAGTTAATAGCGCTATTAGGTTTAACAAACCTCACACTGTGCCGTTTGGACGGGCGTGTACTAATGGACTATGGCAAACTGTCAATGATGATAGACATTGACGTAGGGCACAACTATTGTTCGTCAGTTGTCGATATCTTATCGGTCTAGTAGTTCACATGGGGAAGCCCCCACTAAATATGGTTTGGGAAAAGAGAAATTGGTTAAACATATTTTCAACTATGGGGTAACCCCCCCCCCCCCACGGCAAGAAAGCCAACTAAACAAAAACTATGTTTTCGGAAACAACTTAAAACCATACAACCAATCATGAACTCACTCAACTTTGTTGTTGACTCGTTGTTACATGCCTTACACGTTGCTAGATGCTTATGGAGCTTGCACGAGGAGGAGGTCGTTGTGGAATATGGGTTGTTATGTCCCGTGCTAAACATTTAATCCTTATGAACTTATTAAACCTACGTTTTGGACTTTAAACTTATGAACTATGAACTTATGTTTTGGACTTACGTTTTATGCTTCCGCTGTTTAAGTTGAACTTGGTTACTTTCTTTTGATCACTAATTGTATTGTGGTTGGTCTTATTTACTTAATTACGTTGTTCAATATGATTGGTGGCTCGATCCTAGTCATGTCACGCCTCCAAGCGGTGCTACTCCGCATGGTGGATTTTTGGGGGTGTGACAGATTGGGAATTGCATTTGGTAATTGCCTCGATCTTCGTTGGATCCACATGAATTCCTTCATGATCAACTAAGTGTCCAAGAAAATGTACCTGTTCTAACAAAAATTCGCACTTTGAAAATTTAGTGTAAAGCTTTTCCTTTCTTAATAGACTTAGAAGTGTGTGCAAATGCCTTGCATGATCCTCTTTACTCTTAGAGTAAATTAGAATATCATCAATAAAAACAATTATGAATTTATCCAAATATGGTTTACATATTCGGTTCATCATGTCCATAAATGCAGCTGGGGCATTAGTTAAACCAAATGGCATGACAGTAAATTCATAATGGCCAAACCTTATTCTGAATGTGGTTTTAGGAATGTCCTCTTCCTGTACCTTTAGTTGATGATATCCTGATCTTAAATCGATTTTAGAGAAAAATCGAGCTCCTTGAAGTTGATCGAACCGATCATCGATCCTTGGTAATGGGTACCGATTCTTAATCGTGACCTTGTTCAATTCACGGTAGTCAATGCACAAACGCATTGATCCGTCCTTCTTTTTGACGAACAGTATCGGTGCTCCCCATGGCGATGAGCTTGGCTATATGAATCCTTTATCCAACAATTCGTCTAAATGTTTCTTCAGTTCCTTCATTTCGGCAGGTGCCAAACGATAGGGTGCTTTAGCAATCGGTGCCGTTCCTGGTAGCAGATGGATTCTGAATTCAACTTCCCTGTCTGGCGGTAATCGTGGCAATTCTTCTGGAAATACATCTGAAAACTAAGACACTACTGGAATGTCTTTTAGTTCTTTTCATTTAGTGTTAGTGATTATAGAAATCAAATACACTATAGATACTTTTCTTATATAACTTGCAGTCTCTGTCCTGATTGTTTGAGTGTTATGTGTCTTAGGTCCAAGGCTTGATACAAAACTACAATCGAGCCGGGGGTCTCACTGGAAGCAGCCTCTCTATTCCTACGGGGTAGAGGTAAGGCTGTCTACATCTACCCTCCTCAGACCCTACCTTAGCTTTGCTATTGGTGGGATTTACTGAGTATGATGATGATGATGATTTCCCTTAATTGTGATCTTTTCACCCCTTGGTGAATTTACTTGATTTGACTTTTGATCACATAAAATACTGGCTTTATTGGCTATTAACCAATCCATTCCTAATACAATATCGAATCCTGCCAGATTCATTGGGTAAAGGTTTGCAATAAATTTTTGATTTAAAATTTCTATTCTTGCTCCCTGCAAGATTTCCTAAATCCTAACGGTTTCTCCATTTGTTGTTTCTACTAGACATTCTTGTGGTAGTTTAGTTAATGATTGATTTAGAAGTTTGCAAAACGAAGTATTGATAAAACTTTGGTTTGCACCAGAGTCAAATAATACTTTAGCAAAAATATCCTTAACTAAAAACGTACCAGCTATTACGTCCGGAATCATCTTGGCTTCATCTGCAGTTAGGACAAATGCTCTAGCATTTTTAGTATTCTTGTTGTTCGGAGCTGGAGCCAATTTCGGACAATTCGGCTTGATGTGACCTTTTTCTCCACAGTTGAAGCACAGTTCATTACTAGATTTCCTATTGCAATCTTCTTCCTTGTGTCCTGGTGCCTTGCAGAAATTGCAGTTAGTGGAACATCTTCCTGAATGCTTCTTTTTGAATGCCTTGCAGTATGGTGCAGAGGTAGAACTTATATTCCTACGGTTGGAATTCCCAAAACGGAATTCTTGAGTAAGCCTTTGGGTTAGGTTTCTCCTCTGGTCTTCTTCTCTAGTACGGACTAATTCATCAGTCAAGGTATTTGCTAGTTCTACAGCTTCTTCTATGGTTTGGGGCCTAGGTACCTTGACTACATGTCTAATAATCTCCAATTAATCCCCAGATGTATCGGGAGATTAATACTGGTTCAGGTGATGCAAGGGTTGGTACTATCCTAGCTTATTCAAAGAATGTAGTAGTATACCCTTTACTATCTACCCCGGTCATTCTAAGGTTCAGAAATTTATTCGCTATCTGTTCCTTTTCATTGGGAGGTCATAATTTCCTTTCTACCATATTTTTAAATTCCTCCCTTTCCATGTTGTATACTCTATCACTTCCCCTTGACTGGAGGATAGTGTTCCACCATTCTAAGGCTGAGTTCTTAAACAGATTAGAAGCAAACATTATCTTGTCTTCTTCAGCACATTTGCTTATTTTTAAAACAGCCTCAGTCTTTTCTATCCATCGTAGAGCTGCAATGGGTCCTTCATTGCCCGAGAATTCTATTGGTTTGCGGGACCAGAATTATTTATAAGAACAACCATAAGGCATGGTTCTTCTTCTTTTAGGAATGGGCACTTGAAGTACAGGTCCATTGTTCACGCTGTGTTCAGGTTCAGTTTGTCGCTTACTGCTATGCTTACTTTTATTTTCCGCTTCCTTAATATTTTTTGTAATACAAGGCATCGCATCTATGATTCCTTGTGCCACTATATGTTGGAGGGCACTATTATCCACTTGGTTTCCATTATTATTGTTTTTTGGATTCTCATTATTCAGATTATCGTTATTTGGGTGGTTATCACTCTGGTTTTCCTGGTTCACTTCGTTGTCCATCTGAATTTTAAACATTTACCACATATTAATATCACAAAATAATATCACATGTCACACACTTTTTGGTCAAAAGCGTCGATCATTGCGACTTTTCTCTATTCATACAATATGCATCTATTACACACAAGTACTGAAATTAAAATTACCATACTGACTGAAATTTAAAGTTACACTACTAGTAGTAGGCATCCGTACTTTTTTTTTTCAAACACACATATTATATATATTATTACTACCATTTTCACCATCCCATTCATGGATATGGATTCATCCAGAAATCCATATTGCGTTCATTGTATTTCCATACGAGACGCTCTCCCACCTGTCTCATCCGTTCACTACTTTCTAAAATTTCCTCACCGAATGTCCTAAGTTCTTTTACGTTTTCTGCACTCATTGGGGGTGTAGGTTCTAGGACTGGGTGCGGAATCGGGGGTACAGGTTCCTTGTATGGGTAAGGATTTTCTAGAATCTCCCTAATGAACACATCATTATCGTAAAAGGGATCTAGAGGATCTAACCCTGGGTAGGCTCCTAGGTTTTGCATGGGCATGTCTTCGTGTATCGGGTAACGTTGCACATAGTCCCTGTTGTCGTCTCACCATGGGTCGTAATTTGGGTCTAGGGGATTTGGTGCGGGTACCCTAGGTATTTCTTCCGGATTGAAGTCATGCATCTCTACTTCGTTTTCAGGGTTTTCTATCTCCATTGGTTGGTCAGGTATTGGTGGTTGTGGTTGGGGTGCTAACATTTGTTCCAGGTTTGGTCAGCTGCAGTGGTTGCTAAGATATGGATATTAGCTATACCCCTATTAAGTATATCCTGGGCATAAGCATCGGTTTTTCTTTTAGCTGCGGCTAGTGCTCTCTGGTCTTGTAACTTTTTCATACGCTTTCTACGCTCGTGTGCTCCCCTACTGAACCATCCCCTCTTTTTCTGAGGAAATGGCTCTTCAGATTGAGCCTTAAATACGAATATTCCTTCTTCCGTATCAGCAGAGTACCCCGAGAGGGCAGGTTGAGAAGAGGCACCTTCGCTTCTAGGCGAACAAGACAATTGACGGTACGCGTCAGATGGTCCTTGGTCGCTCATACTGTAACCTAACAAATAATCAGATAACACATAACAAGAAAGTACAGCTATGCACGTATTCCCAAAATTTATTTCTTAACACTTTGAAATTTGGTGTCAGCAGAACACTTCTGTGGCTGAATCAGTGGCTTAGCTCTGATACCACCTTCTGTCGCAACCCCCGTCCCCCTGTTACAAACCTGGGAACAGGCGGCCGCGGCCAGTTTCAGTGGTATCTTGTTTTATCTAATTTGGCAGCGGAATTTTCATCAGGGCCGTATTTAGAAAATATTTTATCAGAGTAAAATACCACATTTCCATAACATTATACACATGGGTAAAAACCAAGTTTTAAGTACACACACTTTTATAGGGATACACCCTATTTTATTTAATAAAAACATCCATTTATTTTTAGGTAACTTTATTTGCCACTTTTCCAAGCCTTCAGTGCTGTCCAGCTGGCTTCTATTTGGCTTTCACATTTTGTTACCTGAAACGCGTTTTTAAAAACATTTTGTCAGTGGGAAATACTGGTGAGTGAATCCCAGTTTAATCAAGTTTTAATAAAAACCATTGTACAGTATTGAGGGCCATCTCGCAATTACATTTGTTTCCAAGTTATGTCAATTAACATCCATGGTACTGTCAGACCCGACTTGTGGAAATGTTACTCCTTGACCAGGTGGTAACAAATTTTGTATACAAAACCTCAACATACTCATGATAATTGTATTCTTACAAATACTCAATAACTGTTTAATATATAATTAATTAAGCGAGGTTTTGTAAAAACATTTAACACAAAAAGAGGATTACTCACATTGCTGTCTTAGATTATCTGTAAAGGTTTCCTGGTGACAATTTATAAATTACACAAATGCACGCGTGTTAGTATAATAACCCATTTTAACATTAGTAATACCCTCCCCAAGACGACATTCCAACGACTACGTCGGGCAGAACCACGACAGCCGTTTCGGAACCCTAGATCAATCGGGCAGAGTATCTAATACATCTCCAGGGGTTATGATACTTACATCGGAGCAGAACCTCGCTATTTAGGGGGTATAATACCCGCATATAATGCCTATTGTGAGAGAATTACGTTTAGGGTGTCGGTTTTCTTTAGGATTGTTATAAGCTCAACGTAAACATGATCCGCGTAACAATGTTCTTTTAAATTTTGAACTAATTTCTCAACATTTATAAACATGGAGATTCAGAAACAGTTCGTGACGATAAAAACCAATACAAGCTCATAACTACACATTTTGAACATGTTGATATACATTGAAAAGTATGTAAAATTGAAAGGTTTGTTTGTTGTGTTGGTGGATTAAAAAACACATAAAGAAAGCGGAAATTGACAACCAATAACACAATGAAAGTATACAGAGTAGTGGATGTTTATTTAAGAGTAAATTGCTATTTTAGTCCAAAGGTTTGATTAAAATTATCACTTTAGTCCAAATAGTTTATTTTGTCATTTTAGTCCAAATAGTTTTATTTTCTACTATTTTAGTCCTGACTTTTGTTATTTTTTGTCATTTTCATCGACCACCACCACCACCTCCCACCACCCATCCCATCACAACCTTCTATCATCGCCACCACCTGCCTGCACCTTCACCACCCACCCACCCACCCCACCCCTTTCACCACCCACCATTTCCACCATCACCGACCACTTTTCCGCCACCCACGTCATCAACCAACACCGCCGCCATCATCCTAAAACCAACAACCACCGCCATCATCTTCACTGTAAATAAGCACAACACCATCCCCATCGTACCTTCAAAAAAAGAAAGAAAAATGTGGTTTAGCCAAAATTCACCTATGTTAACTAAATTTTTTGAATGGAGTTAGTGAGTTTGATGAAAATGGCAAAAAAATGACAAAAGTTAGGGACGAAAATGACAGAAAACAAAATTATTTAGACTAAAATGGCAAGAAAAAAAAACTATCTGGACTAGAGTGGCAATTTTGGTTAAACCTCAAGTACTAAAATGGCAACTTACTCTTTATTTAATGTATGTGAACTAGAGTTATGCGCCGCCCGCGTTGCGGGGCGCTAAACCAAATATTTCTTTGTTTAATAACATGGACGCATTTATTTCGGTTAGTTATACATACTACCTATACCACGATATAAAAAAAGATGCATCGAGTTAACCAAATAAAGGAAAACACTATCATAGTTATGATAAAAAAATAACTAAAACGATGCCAAGCGTGTAATTTAAAGTTGGGGGCAAAACAATAATTTATCAGGACCAATTATCGAGTGCTGGACAGCTTTTTTGGCACGAATAAAAACTAAATTGAGTAAATCAAGTAAAATAAAAGACTACCATAGTTTTGCCCAAAAAACTATGGCAACGTTGCAATTTTTAGTTTGGGTAAAATCGTAATTTTAAAATGGAGGTAAAATTTTGAACTTATGGCAAAACCGTTTTTTATTTTGAATTGGGGGCAAAATCATAATATTTTTACTGAGGGCAAAATCATATTTTTTAGCTGGGGCAAAAGAAATATTTTATTTTGTAATTTGGCAGGATTGTAGCTGTGGGCAAAACTATAATTTTTTTTTTAATCAAGGCAAAATCGTAAATTTAAGCTGGGTGCAAAGCATAAATTTAATTTCTAACTGGGGGCAAGATCGTAATTTTAAATAGGGGATAAAATCGTAATTTGGCATGACCTATAAATAACTATTTTATGCAAAAAAAAAAAAAAAAAAGAAGAAGAAGAAGAAAGAAAAAAAAGTTGGCCGCTACTTTTGGCCAACCACCTATCACAACTATTTCCGCCGACATTTACAAGTTATGTTTGTATGTATTGTAAATTCTTAGTAGGAGGAACTAGGTAAAAAAAACCTTTCTGAAGGGACTAAATAGTACTCCCTCCGTTCAATTAAAAGTGTCATATTTTGAATTTTCAAAGTATTTATTTGTAAACTTTGACCTTAAATAATTTTATTTGTGTTAGATAATACTTGATGAAAGTTATATGATTTGAGTGTGTTTTACAAGTATTTTATCGGGTTAATTTTCATCAAGTTTTATATAAAACAAAAAATATATAATTAAAGTCAAAGTTTACAAATAATAACTTTGAAAATTCAAAATAGGACACTTTTAGTGGGACGGAGGTACTAACTCTTTTAATAGTATAGTGACCATTTTGCAATTCACTCAAATAGACAAATCAAATAGAAAAGAACCATATGAGAAAGATGGTTTTAGAACTTATAACAACCGGTCAAAGGGGGTGTTTGGAGTTATTAAATATAAAGTAATAAACCGAAGCAATAAAAGTAAAGTTCGTTTCTCAAATAATATAAAAAAAATTAGGAAAACTGTGTGTTAGGCCTTATTTGAACTTAATTATCCACTGTTTTTGACTTCTACTTAAAGGGAAAGCGTTGTTATTTAACATACCGTCGAGTCTTTTTTTTAACGGCAATTTTTTTTAATATATGTTATCCTCCCTTTCAAAGCCATAGGTGTTTAAAAGTTTTGTCTTTATAATGTCGAGTCTTTTAATATGAGAAAGCGATGTGTTAATTTAAAAAAAAAAAAGAAAGATATAGGTGTAACTTTAATGGGACAATCATTCTAAAATAAAAAATAACTAATTAACTAGTCTTTTTAACGGTAAACTCATCTGCATCCAATTTTTAGCGTTTGTTTTTTATTACGACATTTGAACCCAAAAAGAATTATCTTAAATACAACTAGTACCGCTACACCAAAATTATTGTTGTTTACTTGTGATTTCGTATTTTTAAAAAATGGATAATTACGAAAAGTGTGTATAAAATGACTCAAATTTACTCAGATCACACAAACTAACCCAAGATCTCGTAAACTCGACGAGACCTTGGGTTGTTTGTTTTAAATGAAAAGCGTGTACAAAATGGCCATGTTGGTTGTTATTCCTTTGGAAAAAGATAATATTAAGACGTATATATAAGTTATATTCTGAGGTCAACGGTAAACACATGCAAGATTGTGTGTGTGTGTATATATATGTATATATACGTGATAGGAGATGACTGTAAGGAACGAAGCTAACTAGTGGCACCAAAAAAATATGGCCCAAAAAGAGATGAGGGTTGGTAAATCAGAGAAGGGGATACGAGGGAGGCTAGTTCTATATGCAACTCAAATACTTTGTGCTTTTTTTCTTTTCCATTTGCTTTACACGGAGCTCACCTTTAAGGGTACTCCATCTCAACAAATAAAATGTAAGTTTTCTTCTTAATTATTGTTCATAACTGTTATAATTAATTCATGCTAATTACCTAGCTTATATTAATGGAGGTTGAATTCCAGTGGATATTGTAGTTACAGGAAGGCAAATCTTGTTAGACTCAAAGCCTGTTGTGAGTTCTGAAGTTAAGAAGTATGTGAGTTCTGAAATTAAGAAGGATGTGGGTTCTGAAGTTAAGATTAAGGATGATCATAATCAGTCTTTGCAATATCTTTTAACAAGACTAGTAGGAGGTCTCTCTCTCTCTCTCTCTCTCTACACACACACATGCATAATCATCCAATTCTAGGGAACTTACTTGTATTTCAAGCTAGGTTTTACTTTGCATGTTTAGTTCTATTCTTGTTTAAAACATCAAATTCTCATGTTCTAAATTTGGCGTTTGCATATATCATATATGTACTACTAATACCCTGAATCTAGGGCCAACCCAATTATTTTGAGAGAAAATAAAATCATTTCATGCATACTGATTATTGGTGTCAAAACCTAAAATTCAACAATTTCTGTTAAAAAAATTAGTAGACTTAATTAAGTATGGGGGTATAATTAAGCTTCAACTTATATTTTTATATAGTCTAGCCACCGTGTCTAAAGTACTATCAAGACATGGATATTTTTCCAGGATAGCTTCTTGGCATATGATAGTTTTGCGTTTTTATTAGAATTCCAAACGAACAGATGAATTAATGTCACCCACCATATTTACGGTATTATAATATATTCAAAATATTTTATTTTCATCTAATTGTTCTCAACAGTCCAAATCTACTCAAGAATACTTTTCAACTATTAAGATCATGGTTGAAACAAGTCCAAATCTACTCAAGAATACTTTTCAACTATTAAGATCATAGGTGAAACAAGTTCCCTTGTACCATTGTGTTGAGTAGATTTTAACTGAATTACACTGTAGACATGTAAAAGGTGTTTATAAACCGTTGAAACCGAGATAAATCGGTTGGTTTGAGATTTATACGGTTTGGTTTCAACGATTTATTAGTTTAAAGGGACACCCCACGGTTTAGAATTTAGAAGTAGGAGTTTTAAATGTTTCCGTTAGTTTTTTTTTTTTTTTTTTTTTTTTTTTCAGAATAACCAGTTATATATGCAAATGTATTATATTTATAAATCATATTTATCATTTTAAATTCTAATACAAACTAACGATTTAAAACAAAAACAAAACGACTCAAATCGTCAACACCGCTAAAATTTGGTTGGTCTAACCGGCTCACCCATACTGGTGGTTTATTTTGTCCGTTTTCGATCGTAACACTAGCTAGCTAGCTGCTGGCCATCTACGTACAGCATACGCATTTTAGATTTTCATAGGTTGGACCATCAATTGGTTGTCCTTATCTATGAACTGGACCAAAGAAGAAAAAATGGCCGTCCCTTAATTGGAGTCTTAAGTCTAAATCAAATTAATTTCTAATGATAAATGACATAATGTCTCTCTTTATGACCATGTGCACAATTGCAATTCAATTCATTTACAACACTTTAATTGGTTTACGGTATAGCGATTAACAAACTATTACATGAGATGAATAAGATCTTGTATTAGAATTTGTTATACACCCGATACGTATTCATAGAGTGTTTTTGCGGAAAAGGTTCCAGTCGTACGAAACACAAAAAGCCCACTGTTAAGACAAGTTAGAATGTCAACTCTTTATGTTATTGCAATATTATATGTACACATGGGCCATGTTCTTGATTGAACCATATCAACCTTATTATAATTACTTTGGAATGTTCGGTAGATCAATAACAATATTTTAGATTTGCAGGCCATCATTCTAACATTGTAAATAATGTCATGATAATTTAATTCAAATTGTCGTTTTAAGAACTAATATAAAATTCAGTAAAACGGGTTTGGGTATATTAAAGTACATATACTTGTAAAAGTTTCAAAAAAGTCACTCAATTAGATTATGTATAGTTACTTGTCTAAAATGCATGTTGTTATGATTTTATTTTCTATATATATAGACTTGTAAAACTTTTAAAATTGATCGATATGTAACAAAGTTGCATTCAAAAGTTTAAAAAAACAATTTATGCCATATTATATTAATCAATTTAAACGTTAGCAATATAAAGTCTTTAACATACAAGAGTTAGTGACTTTAACTTTGTATTTTTCTAATATATTGAGAGACTTTAATATACAAAGATATGAATTTTCTTAAGTATATATACTTGTTTTTATTATGATATTAACCCATAACACGAATTTATGTATGAAAATTCGGCCATTTAGTACTTAATTTTAAACATCTTATTTATGTTTGAAACAGGTGAAGATCGAACCAAACTTGACTCAACAGGCTTTGCATGTGATAACACTTCATGGTCAATAGTTTGTGTCACAAACAAACCGGTCAAAATAGATATGAGCACAATGCATGTACACCTTCAACCATCAAATGCTGCTAATAACAGCACCACAATTATCCGCCCATATTCCATGCAAGAAAGCCCCTACGTTATGAACTACATTACTCCGGTGACCATCACAACTGCTGCGCCACCACGGCCTACTTGTGACCACAACCACGAACATCCCGCTGTGATCTTTTCTACTGGCGGATACACCGGAAACCTATTCCATGAGTTTAACGAAAACATTATTCCTTTGTTCATCACCACTCGCCTTTTAAGATCGCGTGTACACTTTGTTGTTGTCGATTACAAGCCTTCGTTTATTCAAAAATATAGGCGTGTGTTCCCGCGCTTATCGGGCCATGAGATCATAAACACGGCAGAGGATTCGAGCGTGCATTGCTTTCCTGGAGCTATAACCGGTTTGAAATTTCATAAATTTCTAGGGTTGAACTCATCTGAAAATCCACAGGTATGACCACTAAAAAACACCCTTAGTAAGATTTTTATTTATTCAAAATTAATAAAGTAAATATCTCTGACGCATTTCCAACTATATTTTAAATAATTTTATTTACTATAATTTTTGTTGGATTTTTGTCGGAATTTTGTTATGTTTTTCCTACGCATATTTCTTCTTTTGCAAATTTAGAGTTCCTTTTCGTCGAAAATGTGTGAAAATATCTATTCTTCAGAGATGTGTCGGAAGTTTTTGTAGGAAATGACCTTTTTCCTAGTAATGTATAAAACTACACAAATAACTTAATCAAATCATATGTTTCGATAAACATGATTACAATAAACCTATCTAATTCGTATATTCTATCTAATAACAGGGTTACTATTCAATGGCGGATTTCAGACACTTCATCAGACAAACATATAAACTGAAAAACAAAAGCGTTTTCAATATGCAAAACCCGCCCATATTACTTCTAATTTCCCGCCAAAGAACAAGAAAGTTCTTAAATCAAGACAAGATGGTAAAGATGATGGAAGAATTAGGGTTTCGAGTGATCATTGCTAGCTCGGATAAAATAATGTCTAACATTGAGAAATTTTCACATGTGATAAACTCATGTAGTGTTATGATGGGGGCTCATGGAGCCGGTCTAGCCAACGAGCTATTTTTGCCTGATGGAGCCGTTATGATACAAGTTAGACCACTAGGGTTTCAGTATGGAGTTGATGCATTTTATAGTGAACCAGGTCCGGGCATGGGTTTAAAGTATTTGGAGTATAGGATCGAACCGGAGGAGAGTTCGTTAGCTGACGTGTATGGTCTTGATCACCCAGTGGTTGCGGATACAGCGTCAGTAGCGGCTAAGGGTGGCTACGCGGCGGCGCGTGAGATGTATTTAAATAAACAAGATTTGAGATTGAATTTAAACAGATTTAGAGCGACATTAGTTGAAACGTTAGGGTTTATTGGACATCATAAAGATGTTGCGAATGCTTGATAAGTTAAGTTTTCATAGGGTTTAAAGTTATGTTTAGAATATTAGCAAACATTAAAAGGTTGAATATTGCTACTAAATAGAATATTTGATTGTTGTAAATTAAAGATTGCTTTGAACTTTGAAGCATACCAATTAATGTGAAGTATATATACTTCCAGTTATTCAAATAACTTATTTCTTAATAATATTGATTATATTATATGTGTCGATAAAAAAACATAAATTAAATGTTGAGCCCATGCTTGACAACCGATGGCCCACAATTGCAAGACTAGCACTAGGATCATTCAGGTTGTCTCTTTATTATTGGAAGCAAAGTGGTTAAGCCAAAAGAATAGTCATGTGTTCGGTGTTGAGATCACTCAACATCCATGACATGATTTCTTTCCCCAACAAGTACAACACCGGATCCTTTATGGAGATATGTTTCTTACATAAGCATTGGTCATATGCATAAAATTTTAATTTTTATAGGTGCTTACCTTAAAAAACATGTGCGGCACGAGGAGTAATATACATAGGAGGAGGAGCTATAGGCGAAGCTAGAAATTGAACGACGTGACAAATCTCCTAGCGCAACATGCCAAGTTTCAGGGGGCAACCACCATGTATAATCAAGTCCTAACAAGGCAAGTCAGTTGAGAAGTAGGTTGAGAAGCAGGTTGAGCATGCGTGAATGTTTGAGAAGTTTAGCACCTTAATTCACTAAAGCCAGTTAGGACAACCACCCTCGCCTTTCCTTCTTCTAGCTAGATAGGTTGATATTGTATATAAACATTTGATATATAATATGAGGGTAGTTGACTCGGTTTTAACATGTTTAATATTTTGGTTATAAGTGTTTAATTGTATAACACCAGTTTACTTTGAAGATGGTCTAATATGCGGGTACCTGGAGCTTAAAGGATTTTTTTGGGAGCTAAACTAGAATTTGGAAGCATGTGGAAGGAATGAAGATCGAAGATATGAAGAAACAAAAGAAAGTCTGGATATGATGTTCGGGTTAATATAGGTTTCGGAAGTGTTCTTGAGTAGTTTGATTGAAAACCCGAAACCTGAAGCAAAAACTAAGCAGGATTGGTCGATAGAAAAAAGTCAAAACTTCAAATGGGTACATCGTGGACTAGAATATGAGTTACGAGAGCCATAATATATGAATCTTAATTGTTTCAGCGAGCTGAATACAATGAAATGGGAAACATATCCAAGGGCGTAAATTTCGCCAATGTCGGCGTAATTTAGGCTCAAGGATGAAGCAAGGCGCAAGCACGAGCGTAAATCAGAGGCTAACTGGGATTTTTTTGAAGTGAGGGCGCAATTTATACCCTCTAGGACGTAAGGTGCGACATAATGGTGGTTGGTTACGAAAATTAGGGTTTTGACACACTATATAAACCATAAGCCTCTCAAACAAAAATCATTCATTCCCCATCAATTTTTAGGCATCTAAAGGGTAAACCTGAGGCGTTTTAACATCTTCCAAGCATACCAATTAATGATTTCAAGATTTCTGTTAGGGGAGGATTTCTCAATGACCTGTGATCCTCAATTACTGTTGGGTTTGGTGATCCTCACTTCTGTTTCTGTTAGTGATCCTCAGAAGTGCTTCAGGATCAGGATCATGGATCATCTTAAGGATCCTTAGACCAACGATTGTCTACTTTGAATATGGTATTGTTTTGCAGGAGTACCAGCTTGGACCTGGTCTTGGCGACATTCCTGGAGCATCTTCCATGTTTATTCCGCACGTGCTTAGCTAAAAGTGGACGTTATGGAGTCGTGGGGGACTTGCACCATTTGTGGAATGTTAGTTAGCGTAGATATTTTCCATTTTTAAAGGGGTAGCGAGCTAATTAGAAAACACTTGGCTATTTTTGGCTACACACACACTCGTACAACTGCTCTCACCAGCTCTCTGCAATTCACTTGGCGATTATACACTTTTTTACACAATACACTATAGTGATCCTTGTACTTAGCTCGCTATCATCCAAAGTTGTAACACATTCATTGTTTAATTTGAGTTGGTGATCAGTAGTTTGCATCACCCGAGGTTTTTTATGCCGGAGATCATTCATTGATTAAGGGCTTTTTCCTCGTATAAATCTTTGCGTCACTTGTTCATTTCATTTCTGAGTGATCCATATTGTTGCTCATCAATTCAAGCATCATACCTCACAACAGAAAGTTTGGTTGCATTGTCATTGTTTGATTTTTGACCAAAACAGTTTGGCGCCCACCGTGGGGCAATTGGTGCTTCATTCTTGAGAAACTCTTGTTTTTGTGATCATTTTGATTCATTGCATCCGAGCAGATGGCTTCATCATCAGAGAACACTTCCAGTGCAATGTCTGCGGTCAATTCATCCCAGGGCCTTCCACCCTTGCCTCCACCACCTTCTGGATCTCAAAAAAATGCCGAGAAGAAACCGACTCCCATTTTCTCAAAATCGCCAACTTCTTCTGCTTCTTATACTCCTACTACTAGTGATTTATTTACTTTAATTTTGTAGACGAAGGAGCATATACAGCAGCAGGATAAGACCAATGAAACGATCCCAGAGAAAGCTCCAGCCCCTCCAGCAGACGCACAAGTTATAAACTTTATATCTGGAGGATCAGACATTTGTGGAACATCCTTTTCTGCAGCTAAAAGACATGCAAAGGAAACCAAGATGAATAATGGAGATAGACCCATTCGAACATCCAGTGTCTCCAAAGGAAAAATAATAACTTTTGATGAGGATGGTCGTGTTGACATTCAGGATCCTCGTCACGATGGTTTGGTTATTACTCTTTTTATTTCTAACCATTTTGTTCGCAGGATCCTTATAGACAGAGGGAGCTCTGTGAATATCATCCAGCTTGATGTTCTTAAGAAGATGAATATTCCCGAATCCGATATCATACCAAGATCCTCCGTGCTCGTGGGATTCGGTGGCGAGACTAAGAATACTCTGGGGGACATTAAACTCCCAATCTATATTGAAGGGCTACATTCTTACCAAAAATTTTGTGTTATTGATTGTTTATCTTGTTGTAACATTATCCTTGGCAGGACTTGGATATACGACATGAAGGCAGTCCCATCCACTTATCATCAATGTGTGAAGCTTCCTAGCCCATGGGGGATAGTGAAAATTGATAGTGATCGGCAGGAGGCTAAGAACTGCTACACTTCATCAATGAAACCAGCCTCAAAGTCAAGGGAGCAATAGCAATCAAAGCAACCTCCGAGAGATATCTTGGAGGCAAGAGAGCAGGATGTAGTAGAAATCCTTATGGATCCTGATGATCCTGAATCTAAAGTTTACATAGGATCAGGGATCCTTGGAGAAATGAAAGAAGGCCTGATATCCTTCCTCAAAAGGAGAAAAACTACCTTTGCATCGAAACACGAAGACATGACAGGTATATCTAAAGATGTAATCACTCACAAACTTGGCATTGACAGGTCGTTCAAACCAATCCATCAAAAGAGGAGAAAGTTTACACCAGAAAGAAATGCCATTATCCGGGAAGAGGTAGAAAAGTTACTCCGAGCAGGTATGATTAGGGAAGTCAAGTATCCAAGATGGTTAGCCAATGTGGTCGTAGTTCAAAAGAAAAACGGAAAGTGGAGGGTATGTGTCGATTTTACAGATTTAAAAAAGGCATGTCCCAAGGATCCTTTCTCATTACCCCACATTGACTCCATGGTGGATGCAACCGCGGGCCATGAACTGTTAACTTTTATGGATGCTTCATCTGGATTTCAGCAAATTCTGATGGAACCATCTGATCAAGAGGATAGAGCTTTCATGACTCCAACTGGTATATACTGTTATATTGCTATGACGTTTGGACTAAGAAATGCAGGTGCAACTTATCAAAGGCTAGTGAATATGATGTTCAAGGATCAGATTGGACACACTATGGAAGTTTTTATAGACGACATGGTGGTTAAATCTAAAAAGGCTGAGGATCACCTAAGAGACTCGGAGGGAGCATTCAATATCCTTGACAAATATAACATGAAACTTAATCCTTCCAAGTGTCACTTTGGTGTTAAAGCAGGTAAATTCTTAGGGTATATGGTGACAAAGAGGGGCATTGAAGCCAGTCCAGAGCAAATCAAAGCTATAATAAACATCAAGTCCCCTGCCAACGCTAAGGATGTTCAGAGGCTAACAGGCAGGATTGCAGCCTTAAACAGATTCATATCCAAATCCTCAGAGCAATGTAAAGAGTTCTATGATATCTTGAGGAAGAACAAAAAGTTTGATTGGACTGAGAAGCATGAAAATGCTCTCAAAGCTCTCAAGGATTACCTATCCTCGGCTCCTGCCTTGATGAAACCAGAAAAAGGAGATGTGTTATCCTTATATCTAGCAGTATCCTCAAAAGCAGTAAGTGCGGTCCTTGTCAAGGATCACCAAGGTACACAACATCCTGTCTATTATGTAAGTAAGAGTTTACTTGATGCTGAATCCAGATATTCACACTTAGAAAAACTTATCCTTGCTTTAATCATGGCATCTACTAAATTGAGACATTATTTTGAAACTCATGCCATTATTGTTAAAACTAATTTTCTAATTAAGAATGTTCTTAGGAAACCTGAAATGTCAGGAAGGATGGCTAAGTGGGCAGTGAGGCTTAGTGCTTATGATATAAGATATGAGCCTAGGACAGCCACTAAATCCCAAGCCTTAGCTGACTTTGTGGCAGATTTCAGTAGTGACTTGCAAAAGGAAGCCGAATTATAAGTCCAACAGCTAGAGGAGACTAAGGATCCTTGGATACTATATACAGATGGATCCTCTAATGTCAAAGGAACAGGTCTTGGAATACTACTAAAATCGCCACAGGGGGGACATAATACCCCACTCTATAGCTTGTGAGTTCCAAACTACTAATAATGAGGCCGAGTATGAAGCCTTGATAGCTGGTTTGTAAATCGCTAAGCATATGAGGATCAGGTATCTTGAGGTACACGTAGATTCATTATTAATCACTAATCACTTAAATGGATCCTATGCTGTTAAAGGTGAAAAGCTAACCAAATATTTGGAGATAGTCAAAGAATTGGCACTCTCTTTTGTTTCCTTTAGTTTGACACAGGTACCAAGGGAGGAAAATAAAGAAGCTGACGCATTAGCTAATCTAGGATCATCTTTGAAGATCCCGGAGGATATAAGTATCCCCATTATCCATATCCTGACCCCTGCCATCGAGGATCATGTGGCCATGGAGATAGGAGAGGGTTCTACAATCATCCCTAGTGATGATACTCAATCTCATTCAGGATCATGGATTCTCCCAATCATGAGATACATACAACATGGAGAGATTCCTACAGGAGAAAACCCTAGGGCTTTCAAAATTAAGGTATCCCAATTCACAATACTAAATAATAATTTGTATAAACGATCTCTTGCAGGACCATATTTAAGATGCATTGAGGATCCTGAAATCCAAGAAGTCCTAAAGGATTTCCATGAAGGAGATTGTGGAAACCACACTGGCGGCAGGGCATTATTTTCAAGGATCCCGAGGACAGGATACTATTGGCCAACTATGAAGAGAGATGCTGTGGAGTATGCTAAGAAATGTGATCCTTGTCAGAGACACAGTACTATCCTTAATCAACCGGCTGAATTCTTGCATCCTATATCCTCCTCTTGGCCATTTATGAGATGGGGTAGGATATAGTTGGTAAGCTTCCTAAGGCACCTGGTGGAAAAGTGTTCATGCTTGCTATGACTGATTACTTCTCCAAGTGGATAGAGGCTGAAGCCTTTGCCCAAGTCAGAGAAAAGGAAGTTATATCCTTCATTAAAAGAAATATTATAACTAGATTTGGTATTCCTTCTGAAATTATATGTGATAATGGTTCCCAATTGTGACAGCTGGGGGATTAAGATGATAACATCAACACCAGTCCACCCACAAGCTAATGGTCAGGCAGAATCATCCAATAAGATCATCATCAACAATTTGAAGAAGAAGCTTGGGTCCAAGAAAGGAAAATGGGCAGAAGAATTACCTTATGTGCTTTGGGCTGATAGGACAACCCCCAAGAATGCTACTGGTCAAACTCCATTTTCTTTGGTATTTGGCGCAGAATCAGTGATCCCTACAGAAATGGTGGTTCCAACTGCAAGAACAAGTATTCGTGATCCTGAAGAAAATGATGAGAACTTGGTTCAAGACCTGGATACTATAGAAGAAATCAGGGATTTGGCAAGGATAAGGATGGCCAGTTATCAGCAAAGGATGGCTGGAGCCTACAACAAAAATGTCAGGATCAGGAAGTTCCAAGTTGGTGATATGGTACTAAGGAAAGCATTTCAGAATACCACCAATCATGCTGATGGGAAGTTGCCTCCAAAGTGAGAAGGCCCTTATTTGATTGAAGCTGAGGCAGGAAAGGGGGCATATCGATTGCTAACAATGGAAGGTCATTTGTTACCTAGAGCCTGGAATGTTGTCCATTTGAAGAAATACTTCATGTGACAAGGATCCGTTATCCTCACATGATAAGTGTTAGGGGAGGATTTTCTAACAATTAGTGATCCTTACTTATTATCCTGACAAGTGATCCTTACTTCTGTCACAGATAGTGATCCTCAGAAGAGCTTCAGGATCAGGATCATGGATCACCTTAAGGATCCTCATACTAACGATTGGCTGTTTGTATTTCGTATTATTTTGCAGGAGTATTGAGCTTGACTTGGTCTTGGCAACGTTACTATGGAATATTCCCCGGGTATTTCGCACTCATTTGAACGAAAATGGACGTTGTGGAGAACGTGGGAGAATGGCATGAAAGTCAGGCAGTTAGTTAGCTTAGTTTAGCTTTCATATTTAAAGGGGTGACGAGCTAAAATTAGAACACTTAGCCATTTTTGCTTACACACACTTTCGTACAGTTGCAGTCACAAAGCTCTCAGCAAACACTTAGCATTTCTCACACTTTTACACGTTTAAGCATAGTGATCCTTGTACTTAGCTCGTCACTATCCGAAGTTGTAAACTTTAATTAATTTATTTGAGCTTGGTGATCGGTAGTTTCCATCACCCGAGGTTTTTTATGCCGGAGATCATTCATTGATCAAGGGCTTTTTCCTCGTATAAATCCTTGTGTTGTTCGTGCAATATATATCATAATGATCCTTATCATAGTTCTTCATTTCAAGCATCATTCCCCGTAACTTGGAGTTTGGTTGCATTATCCTAGTGTGACTTTTGACCAAAACAGTTTGGCGCCCACCGTGGGGAAATTGGTGCTTCATTTATAAGAAAGTTTTCTGTTGGTGATCGTTCCGGTTCATTGCATACGAATACATGGCTTCATCAGTGAAGAATACCTCTACGGCAATGTCTGCGGTCAATTCGTCTCAGGGCATTCCACCTTTGCCTCCACCACCTGCTGGATCTTAGAAAATTGAGAAGAAACCGACTCCTATTTTCTCTAAACCTCCAACTTCTTCTGCTTCTTCTACTCCCACTACTAGTGACATGTTTACCTTGATTTTGCAGATGAGAGATCACATACAGCAACAGGACAAGACCAATGACAGGATCCTCAAAGAAATCGGAGATCTCAAGAAACAAAAGAAAGTGGCAGAGGATCATTCCCCACTGCTGCCCAGATCTTTGAGTTTTGATACTCCGGTGATTACCTCTCAGCCTTCGGTGATTCCAGACGTTCAGTATGTGGGTGGACCAAAAGGAGTGCACTACGGATCAACAGTAATGATCCAGCCAGCAGGATCCTATCCTCAGCATATGGGATCCTTCATGAGTTCAGGAGCCTACTCAGGAGCGCAGCAGGTTCAAGGATCCTCCTTTGTTCCAGGATCGTCCCAGGTTCAAGGATCCTCCTTTGTTCCAGGATCATCCCAGGTTGAAGGATCCTCCTTTGTTCCAGGATCATCCCAGGTTCAAGGATCCTCCTTTGTTCCAGGATCATCCCAGGTTCAAGGATCCTCCTTTGTTCTAGGATCCGTCCCAGGTTCAAGGATCCTCCTTTGTTCCAGGATCATCCCAGGTTCAAGGATCCTCCTTTGTTCCAGGATCATCCCAGTTTCAGGGATCCTTCCAGATGCCAGGATCCTTGAGGAGTTTGCAAACATGAAGTTCATATGTCCATCAGGGAGATTTTATTCCAATGCAGACCATTGCTTCTACTGGTCCCTCCATCATCCCAGAGTCCCAGCAAAATGGATTCACATCCAGTGTTCCTAACTTGAACCCAATGGGAGGTAACACTTTTAACAATTCTCATACCACTAACCATGGATTCATGCAGGATGCAGGTATCTACCATGCTATGGCCAGAGAGTTGCAAAAACTGAAGGATATGATATCAAGTGTTCCAGGAGTGGTCAAACCTATCCCGGAGATTGCAGATGGAAGCCATAAGATATCTCATTTTGCACCACCAATCTGTGATGCTGAGATACCCAAAAGGTTCCATGTTCCAACTATGAAGCTGTATGATGGTTCGACGGATCCTGAGGAACACATAGCACAATACAGGGAGAGGATGGAGATCACTCCAATTCCAGAAAGGTTAAAGGAAGCATGCCTATGCAAGGGATTTGGATCCACTCTTACTGGATCAGCTCTCAAGTGGCTGCTAAGTCTTCCCCCTTACTCTATTACCTCATTTGCTAATCTAGTTAACTTATTCAATAATCAGTTTTCTTGTAGTAGAAAATTTGAACGATTAACTAGTGATTTATATAGGATAACTCAGGGTCATAATGAATCATTAAGGGATTACATAACCAAATTTAGTAAAGAATCCTTAGACATTCCCAACTTGGATATAGCCACGGCTGTTGAGGCCTTCAAAATGGGATTGCTTAGGGATTCATTGTTCTATGATGATCTTGTTATGACACCATGCAGGAACCTAGATGAGGTAAGAACCCGGGCACTCAAGTTCATCCGGCTAGAGGATGACAAGAGGATCCAGGAGAGATTAGCAGGATCCTCAGAACAAGAAAAGCAAGGATCCTCGTTCAAGAACAATAAATTCAAATCCTATAACAGATCTGACAACCAGAACGTGCATGCTGTTGATCAAGAAGATGATGATGAGGATTATCCTCCAATTTCTGAATATTGTTTTTCCGTTGATAACAATGAACTAATCCTTGCAATGCAGAATCTAGGAGATAAAGCCAGATGGCCTAGAAAAAATGACAGACCGGCCGCAACCAAAGACAAATCAAAGTGGTGTGCATACCATGAGGATTTTGGGCATTTAACGGAGGAATGCATCGCATTGAGAAAGGAAATTGGATATCTCTTGAGCAAGGGGCATTTAAAAGAATTGCTGGGTAGAAAAAAGTCAAGGACTCAGGATCCTGAAAGGATCCTTGAGAAAGCTCCAGCCCCTCCGGCAGATGCACAAGTGATAAACTTTATTTCTGGAGGATCAGACATCTGTGGTACATCCTTCTCAGCAGCTAAAAGGCATGCAAAGGAAGCTAAAATGGATAATGGAGAAAGACCTGTTCGAACATCAAGTGTCTCTGAGGGAAAAGTCATAACCGTTGATGAGGATGATCGTGTTGACATCCAGGATCCTCATCACGATGGTTTAGTTATTACTCTTTTTATTTCTAACCATTTTGTCCGCAGGATCCTTATTGACGGAGGAAGCTCAGTGAACATTATCCAGCTAGATGTTCTGAAGAAAATGGGTATCCTTGAATCAGATATCATACCAAGATCCTCCGTGCTTGTGGGATTTAGTGGCGAAACTAAGAACACCATGGGGGACATCAAACTCCCAATTTATGTCGAAGGATTACATAATTATCAAAATTTTTGTGTTATTGACTGTTTATCTTGTTGTAATGTTATCCTTGGCAGGCCCTGGATACACGATATGAAGGCAGTCCCATCTACCTACCATCAATGTGTGAAGCTCCCTAGCCCTTGGGGAATAGTCAAGATCGATAGTGATCAGCAGGAGGCTAAGGAATGTTATACTTCATCAATGAAACCAGCCTCAAAATCAAGGGATCAATAGCAATCAAAGTATCCTCCAAGGGATGTCTTGGAGGCAAGAGAGCAGGATGTGGTAGAAATCCTCATGGATCCTGATGATCCTGAATCCAAAATCTATATCGGGTCAGGGATCCTTGGCAAGATGAAAGAAGACCTTGTATCCTTCCTCAAAAGAAGGAAGACTACCTTTGCATGGAAACATGAGGATAGGACAGGTATATCTAAGGATATTATTAATCATAAACTTGGCATTGACAGGTCATTCAAAACAATCCATCAAAAAAGGAGGAAGTTTGCACTAGAAAGAAATGCCATTATCCAGGAAGAGGTAGAAAAATTGCTCCGAGCAGGTATGATTAGAGAGGTGAAGTATCCAAGATGGCTGGCCAATGTGGTTGTTGTTCAAAAGAAAAATGGAAAGTGGAGGGTATGTGTCGATTTCACTGATTTAAATAAGGCATGTCCCAAGGATCCTTTCCCATTACCCCACATTGACTCCATGGTGGATGCAACGGCGGGTCATGAACTGTTGACTTTTATGGATGCTTCATTTGGATTCCAACAAATTCAGATGGAACCATCTGACCAAGAGGATACGGCTTTTATGACCCCAACCGGTATATATTGTTATATTGCTATGCCGTTTGGATTAAGGAATGCAGGTGCAACATATCAAAGGCTGGTGAATATGATGTTCAAGGATCAGATTGGACAAACTATGGAGGTTTACATAAATGATATGGTGGTAAAGTCCATAAAAGCTGAGGATCACCTAAGAGACTTGGAGGAAGCATTTGATATCCTTGACAGATATAATATGAAACTTAATCCTTCAAAATGTCACTTTGGTGTTAAAACAGGTAAATTCATAGGATATCTGGTGACCAAGAGAGGCATTGAAGCTAGCCCGGAACAAATCAAAGCCTTAGTGAACATCAAATCTCCTGCCAATGCTAAGGATGTGCAAAGGCTAACAGGCAGGATAGCAGCTTTGAACAGATTTATATCCAAATCCTCAGAGATGTGCAAAGAATTCTATGATATCCTAAGGAAGAACAAGAAATTTGAGTGGACTGAGAAGCAAGAGAGTGCTTTACAAGCTCTCAAAGAATACCTATCCTCAGCTCCAGCCTTGATGACACCAGAAAAAGGAGATGTGTTATCCTTATATCTTGCGGTATCCTCAAAAGCAGTAAGTGCAGTCCTTGTTAAGGATCATGAAGGTAAACAACATCCTGTCTATTATGTAAGTAAGAGTTTACTTGATGCCGAATCCAGGTATTCACACCTTGAAAAGCTTATTCTTGCATTAATCATGGCATCTACTAAGTTGAAACATTATTTTGAAACTCATGTTATTGTCGTTAAGACTAATTTTCCAATTAAGAATGTCCTCAGGAAACCAGAGATGTCTGGAAGGATGGCTAAGTGGGCAGTGAAGCTTAGTGCTTATGATATAAGATATGAGCCTAGAACAGCCATCAAATCTCAAGCATTGGCCGACTTTGTGGCTGATTTTAGTAGTGATTTACAAAAGGAAGCCGAGTTAGAAGTCCAGCAGCTGGAAGAGACGAAGGATCCTTGGATACTCCATACTGATGGATCCTCAAATGTCAAAGGCACAGGGCTTGGTATACTACTAAAATCGCCACAGGGGGACATAATACCCCACTCCATAGCTTGTGAGTTCCAAACCACTAACAATGAGGCTGAATATGAAGCCTTGATTGCTGGTTTGCAAATTGCTAAGCATATGGGAATCAGGTATCTTGAGGTACATGTAGATTCATTATTAATCACTAATCACTTTAATGGATCCTATGCTGTTAAAGGTGAAAAGCTAACCAAATATTTGGAGATAGTCAAAGAATTGGCACTCTCTTTCGTTTCCTTTAGTTTGACACAGGTACCAAGGGAGGAAAATAAAGAAGCTGATGCATTAGCTAATCTAGGATCATCTTTGAAGATAAAGAAGCTGATACTTACAACACGGAGAGATTCCTATGGGAGAAAACCCTAGAGCTTTCAAAATTAAGGTATCTCAATTCACAATCTTAAATAATATGTTGTATAAGCAATCTCTTGCAGGACCATATTTAAGATGCATCGAGGATCCTGAAGTCCAAGAAGTTTTAAAAGACTTTCATGAAGGAGATTGTGGAAACCACACTGGGGGCAGGGCATTGTTCTCAAGGATCTTAAGGACAGGATACTATTGGCCAACTATAAAAAGGGATGCTATGGAGTATGCTAGGAAGTGTGATCCTTGTCAGAGACACAGCAATATCCTTCATCAGCCGGCTGAATTTCTACATCCTCTATCCTCCTCTTGGCCATTTATGAGATGGGGGATGGATATAGTTGGTAAGCTCCCTAAGGCACCTGGTGGAAAAGTGTTCATGCTTGCTATGACTGATTACTTCTCCAAGTGGATAGAGGCTGAAGCTTTTGCCCAAGTCAGAGAGAAGGAAGTTGTATCCTTTATTAAGAGAAATATTATAACTAGATTTGGTATTCTTTCTGAAATTATATGTGATAATGGTTCCCAATTTATTGGGGGCAGAACCACTAACTTTTGTGACAGCTGGGGGATTAAGATGATAACATCAACACCAGTCCACCCACAAGCTAATGGTCAAGCAGAATCATCCAACAAGATCATCATCAACAATTTGAAGAAGAAACTTGGATCCAAGAAAAGGAAATGGGCAGAAGAATTACCCTATGTGCTTTGGCCTGATAGGACAACCCCCAAGAATGCTACTGGTAAAACACCATTCTCTTTGGTATTTGGGGCAGAATCTGTGATCCCAACAGAAATGGTGGTTCCAACTGCTAGAACAAGTACCCGTGATCCTGAGGAAAATGATGAGAACCTGGCTCAAGACTTGGATACTATTAAGGAAATCAGGGATTTGGCTAGGATAAGGATGGCTAGTTATCAACAAAAAATGGCTGGTGCTTACAACAAAAATGTCAGGATAAGGAAGTTTCAAATTGGAGATATGGTATTGAGGAAAGTATTCCAGAATACCACCAATCCTGCTGATGGAAAGTTGGCACCAAAATGGGAAGGCCCTTATTTGATTGAAGCTGAAGCAGGAAAGGGGGCATATAGATTGCTGACCATGGAAGGTGATTTGTTACCAAGGGCTTGGAATGCTGTCCATTTGAAGAAGTATTTTATGTGAGCAGGATCCTCCGGAAGCATATGATCCTTACATTAGGTGTATCCTTGAAGGATCCTTAAAGCTTCAATGATCCTTACTCTGGTAATGTCCTAATCTTGAACTATTTCCTTTATTTATTTTCTCATACAAGGATAAGGATCATGTGTCCTTTATCCTTCTCTCACAAGACTTTGAGTGTTGAAAGTTCAGGTATCCTTAGCATAATGTTGATTATCTACAGAAGCAATTCAGATCTTTGGGTTTAACCCCAGTTATTTGGGCTTGACTCCAGTTTCGCCTGTAGGGCATGATGATCCTGGTATAGTTCAAGGCATTGGGACCAATACTCGCTTTAGGGGCTGATAATTCCATTGTACTGGCTATACCTAGGATCCTACGTATAATGGTAGACGTACCATACATCCGTTCCTATGGTTTCTAACGTTTTCACGTTAGCTAAGGTTTTGGCATTATCATGTCACTAAGTTTGGATAGTCGCCAGTTAGGGCCATACTCCAGTTTACATACGATCCTTGGGCTTGTCCCCAGTTATCCTTGGGCTTTTCCCCAGATATCCTTGGGCTTGTCCCCAGTTATCCTTGGGCTTGTCCCCAGTTATCCTTGGGCTTGTCCCCAGTTGCTAACTCTTATCCTATATTGGCTTAGTCCCAAGTTATAATGTATTTCAGGTCCTTGAAGTTTAACAACTAAGGATCCTTTATCCTTATCTCTCCCTAAGGTTTATCTTATAGTCCTAACTTGGATCCTCAGGTATGATCCTTAACTATTTCAATTCTATTCGTTGATTATTTGAATCCCCCTTATACTTTGACAACTAAACTTATGATCCTTAGAACATATATTACTTTTTGGGATTTTTCAACCATAGGATATTTGATCATGGATCATATCCTAAATGTTTTCAATCTGACTTATTCAAAATTGCTTATTTAATGAGTGTACATCAAGACAATTAATAAATAAAGGAACTTAAAGGATAACAACACAGGATAAGCGACAAAGAGTTAAAGTTTTATTTATTAACAAAAAGACTAACCCTTCAAAGGTTGTCAAAATTACCTACCCCAAGCATCTACCAGCAATACGTGGCCCGTCCGCTGGGGTAGGTAAAGGGTGTCCATCATAATAGGTTTAAAGTTGTGCAGTAAAGTAAAAACGGCAGGATCACAATGGTTTCATCCCCCAAACAGAGGATCCCTCCACCATATGCAATCCTACCTATTGTCTGAAGGATCCTAGATCCTTAATCCTAAAAACTATTGTTCAGTACAAACCATCAAATTGTTCAAAACAAACAACCACTAAACAAAAAAAATTGGGCTCCGGCTAAGTCTTGAAATTTCCATCATTACCCAATCCTGCAGCCTAGACCTTCGCTGCATCCTCACCACCAGCTCCACTTGCTTCACCACCCTGATCCTTGCCACTGCCTCCAGCCTCAAGCGTCAAGATCTCCTCAGCCTCTTCATCGTCCTCCAGTTCAGCTAGCCTTGCTTTCCAGCCCTCCACATCCCAGGTGCTCTTGTCAAAAGCAGGATCCTGAGCTTCCATGGCCATTTGCAGCTGGATCTTGTACATTGCTATGGCGGCGGAGACCTTAGCATCCTGGGTGATCTCGTGCTTCTCATAGTCAAAGTTGATCAGCATCTTGGCAGCTTCATTCTTGGTGGCCTGGAGATCCTTCTGAAAGATCGGCTATCTTGAGGTCTTTCAGCACAGCAACTTGTTGAAGATCAGCGATCTTGCTATCCTGATCCTCAACGTGGCCAACATAGGTCTCTATTTCAACAAATTTCTGCAAGGAAGACAAGGAATAATGTCAGAGCGAAATGATCCTCAAACAAGCAGGATATGTAAGCAGGGACAGTGATCCTTACCTCATTAAAATAGTCCAGGAACTGTTGGCGGATCAAGGGAAGGCCTTGCAAATCCTCAGCTTCGGAGGCCTTTCTCTTCTTGCCTCCCTTCCCCCTGAGGGGTGCCTTGGGGATTGAAGCAGTTGGGCTGGCAGGAGTCTTCTTTCTCGAGGATTTGACATTGGTGAGATCGGTGATGCTGAACTTCGAAGCTGACTTGGTGGAATTTCCGGCACCTACACAACCAAAACAAGATAAGTATCTAAATTTTACTTGAATTTCATTATCTAATTAAATCTTTAAACAAGGATACTTACTTGACATCGTGACAGAACTAGAGGATACTTCCTGAGAATCTTGGGTGGTAGACTTGAAAGTTCTTGTTTCAGGGTCCAGTCTCTTGAAAGCCAAGAGTCTCTCTTTAGCAGCCGGAGTCAGTCTGAGATGTGCAATGGAGATAGCTGTACAACAAAAGAACAATAAAAAGTCAGTGATCCTTATATCAAAAGAAAGGTTCTCTGGTGATCCTCCCCAGGATCCTTCATCCTACCATGGGTAGCCCACGTCTTAGGTAGATCCTTCCCATCTGGGATAGAATCTCTCCTCACAAAGAAGAAGCGCCGCTTCCAGTTGGTGTCATTCTTGGTGGCCTTGAAGATTGGATGCTCCTCCCCAGGTTTTCGTTTGAATAGATAGTGATGGGAACCAAAGGTGGTCAGGTCATACAGTTCTCCTAACTCAGCCATGCCTAAATCTATCCCCTCCTGCTCGATGATCCTTTCAAGGGTATATAAGACCCTCCAGATCATTGGCATAACTTGGATGTAGGATATGCCGGTCAGGGAAAAGAAGGATTGGGTGAAAACTGGGAAAGGATACGTGTAACCTATGGTGAATGGGGTAACAGGGAATGCAACCCAGTTATCAGAGATGTGATCGCTAAGAGCGTTGGGGTTAAAGGATTTGAAAACCGTGTTCGCCGGGAAACAGTAGCGTATCCTGTCAATATGTGGATCGGTGAAGCAGCATCGTTCCTTTATGGAATCTTCAATGATTCCTTGGCTTTTTAGCGGGCTGTTCTTCTGATGATCCTTAGCAGGGGAGCTCCGAAGCAGCATTTTGAACGGAATAGTAAAAAGAAAGAAAAACAGAGCAAGCAAAGAGAGAAGATGAAGGGGAGAATACCTGGTTGATCTTCTGAATACGGTTATAAAGGGAGTAGCTTTGAATTTAAATGCATTCGATCATATCTCTATCTCTATTTATAATCATGATTTTGCAGGAATGTCACTTCTGTGATGTCACGATGCAACGGCTAGTTAGAAATTAATGGCTATAAATTCGTTGAGTGTGTTGCAGATAAGATCAAGAAAACATAATTCGTTACTTTTACATTACACTCCTTATATTTTGGGGGCAATTGTTAGGGGAGGATTTTCTAACAATTAGTGATACTTACTTATTATCCTGACAAGTGATCCTTACTTCTGTGACAGATAGTGATCCTCAGAAGAGCTTCAGGATCAGGATCATGGATCACCTTAAGGATCCTCATACTAACGATTGGCTGTTTGTATTTCGTATTATTTTGCAGGAGTATTGAGCTTGACTTGGTCTTGGCAACGTTACTATGGAATATTCCCCGGGTATTTCGCACTCATTTGAACGAAAATGGACGTTGTGGAGAACATGGGAGAATGGCATGAAAGTCGGGCAGTTAGTTAGCTTAGTTTAGCTTTCATATTTAAAGGGGTGACGAGCTAAAATTAGAACACTTAGCCATTTTTGCTTACGCACACTTTCGTACAGTTGCAGTCACAAAGCTCTCAGCAAACACTTAGCATTTCTCACACTTTTACACGTTTAAGCATAGTGATCCTTGTACTTAGCTCGTCACTATCCGAAGTTGTAAACTTTAATTGATTTATTTGAGCTTGGTGATCGGTAGTTTCCATCACCTAAGGTTTTTTATGCCGGAGATCATTCATTGATCAAGGGCTTTTTCCTCGTATAAATCCTTGTGTTGTTCGTGCAATTTATATCATAGTGATCCTTATCATAGTTCTTCATTTCAAGCATCATTCCCCGTAACTTGGAGTTTGGTTGCATTATCCTATTGTGATTTTGATCAAAACAATAAGTATCCTTGAAGGATCCTTAGAGCATAGATGATCCTTATTTTGGTAACATTCTAATCTCAAACTATTTCATTCTTTTATTTTCTCATTTTAGGATAGGGATCCTGCATCCTTTATCCACCTTTCACTTGATTCTGAGTTTTGAAGGTTCAGGTATCCTTAGCAAAGGGTTGGTTATCCACAGAAGCAACCAATTATTAGGGCTTGACCCCAGTTATTTGGGCTTGACCCCAGTTTCGCCAGTAGCGCACGATGATCCTGGTATAGTTCATGGCAATGGGACCAGTACTCGCTTTAGGGCTGACAATTCCATTGTACTGGCTATACCTAGGATCCTACGTATAATGGTAGACGTAAGATACATCCGTTCCTAAGGTTTCTAACGTTTTCACGTTAGCTAAGGTTTTGGCATTTTCATGTCACTAAGTTTGGGTCGCCAGTAAGGGCCATACTCCAGTTTACACACGATCCTTTGGGCTTGTCCCCAGTTATCCTTTGGGCTTGTCCCCAGTTGCTAACTTTTATCTTATATTGGCTTAGTCCCAAGTTATATCCTATTTCAGGTTTTTGGAGCTAAATGTCCAAGGATCCTTGATCCTTACCTTCTACTGAGGTTTATCTTTTGGGTTATCCGGATTATAAGTGTTAAAGGATAGGATCCTAACTTGGATTCTCAGGTATGATCCTTAACTATTTTGATTTTATTCATTATTTATTTGAATAACACTTATCCTTTGACAACTGAACTTATGATTCTTAAACTATATTACTTTTCAGAATTTATCAATTATGGGATATGTGATCCTTGATCATATCCTAAACTTTTTGGGGATATTTTTCAAATTTTTTCAAAGCTTGATAAGTTTAAACAAAATGAACATTACAACAGTTGGAAAATAAAATATCAACACAGGATAAGCCAAAAAGTTAAAGTTATTTTATTCACAAAAGTTTAAACCGTTTAAAGTTGTCAAAATTGCTAACCCACGTTTCTACCAGCAAAACGTGGCCCGTCCATATGGGTTGGCAAAGGGTGTCCATTGTTCATGCGGTCATAGCAGTGCAGGAAATAAAAGTTGGCAGGATAACAAGTGGCTTCATCCCCCAAACAGAGGATCCCTCCACCACCTATTATCCTACCTATTGTTTGAAGGATCCATGATCCTTAGCCCTAATTACTATTGTTCAGAGTACAGACCATCATTGTTTAAAACATCACAACCACAAAAAAAAAAAAAAAAAAACCACTACCAAACTTAAAAAAATGGGCTCCGGCTGTTAGGGCATGAATTTTATGCTAAGGATCATCTATCCTGAGATTGGGCATGGATCACGGATTCTTAATGGATGATGCAGATAGTCTGAGGATCACGAGTCTGAGGATCACGAGTCTAAGGATCACGAGTCTGAGGATCACGCGTCTGAGGATCCAAGATCCTTAATAGAACTTACAATTGTCACGTTTTTAATGTGTAAATGCAGATAATGGACGAAGTGGACCACTTCTTTGTGGGAATCTCGTGGAATATGCTTCCTAGGCACGTGCATAATGAGGAAATAACCGTTAGTGGTGGTCAAGGGTGACTTCCACTTTTTTCGGGAAGTTAGTTACTTGTTTTTTTCTTATCTTTTAAGGGGAAAATGAGCTCAATTAAGGCACAATTCGTACACACCCCACAAACAACACACAAAACACGAATTCTCTGCAAACTCTTAGCAAAAAACACACACTTACACTAGCAATTCAATGTATTGAGCTTGCTTTCTTCCGAAGTTGTACAAGGATCACTATTGTTTCAGCAATATATTTGGTGATCGGTAGTTTCCATCACCCGAGGTTTTTTATGCCGGAGATCTTCTAAAGATCAAGGGTTTTTTCCTCGTATAAATCTTGGTGTTCATCGTTGATTTCATATACTTGTTGTTCATAAAATTAATTCAAGCATCGTACCCCGTAACAGAGAGTTTGGTTACATTATCCTTATGTGATTTTTGACCAAAACAGTTACGCGCCCACCGTGGGGCAATTGGTGCTTCAATTCTGAGAAATTTTGTTCATTTCGTTCATTTCGATTCATTACCTTCAACCACATGGCTTCTTAGGGAAAACTTCTCCAAGTTCTATGTCGATGGTCACTTTTTCACAGGGCATTCCGCCTTTGCATCATCTCCCCCTTTGCATCCCAGAAGAATGCTGAGAATTCTCCGAAAAAGACAACTCCCGTTTTCACAAAACCAACTGTTGTTTCTCCCTCTACACTTACTAACAGTGATTTTTATGCTTTGGTTGTGCAGATGAAGGATCACATGCAGCAGCAGGTCAAAACTAATGGCAGAATCCTTCGCGAAATTGATAAAATCAGCAGAGGATCACTCCCCTTTGATGTCGAGGTCGCTGAATTTCGACACTCCGGCCATAACTTCCCAGCACTTTGCAGCTCCAGATGTCCAATACCAGGGTGCATCGATAGGAATGCGTTCTGGATCATCGGTAATGTCTCAGGCTCGAGGATCCTCTTTCCAGCCTTCAGGATCCTCATTTCAACATCAGGGATTCTTCACCAGTTTAGGAGAATGCATGGGGACGCAGCCAATTCAAGGATCCTCTCAGGTTCAAGGACCCTCGCAGGTTCAAGGATCCTCGCAGGTTCAAGGATCCTCTCAGATTCAAGGATCCTCTCAGGTTCAAGGATCCTCGCAGGTTGAAGGATCCTCGCAGGTTCAAGGATCCTCTCAGGTTCAAGGATCCTCGCAGGTTCAAGGATCCTCTCAGGTTCAAGGATCCTCTCAGGTTCAAGGATCCTCTCAGGTTCAAAGATCCACTCAGGTTCAAGGATCCTCTCAGGTTCAAGGATCCTCACAGGTTCAAGGATCCTCTCAGGTTCAAGGATCCTCTCAGGTTCAGGGATCCTCCTCGGAGGTTCGAGGATCCTCTCAGGTTCAAGGATCCTCTCAAGTTCAAGGTTCCTCCTTCCAGGTTCAAGGATCTTCATCTCAGGTTTCCGGATCCATGGATTATCCTCCAAGACCTACATTCACAGCACTTCAAGGATCCAACATCTTCCAGGATCAAGGATACTTAAGGAGTGTGGAACCCGGAAGTTCAGATGTTTATCTAGGAGACTTTATACCAATGCAGACCATTGCTTCCTCTGGTCCCTCGGTTTTGCCAGAATCCCGCCAACATGGATTCACATCTGGAATTCTAAACTTGAATCATTCAGGAGAGATACCGAAGAGGTTTCAGACACCAAATCTGGTTGCTTGTGCAAGGGCTTTGGATCCACACTTACCGGATCAACGTTAAAATGGCTGCTAAGTCTTCCTCCTTACTCTATTACTTCATTTGCTAATCTAGTTAATTTGTTTAATAGCCAATTCTCATGCAGTAGGAGATTTGAACGATTAACTAGTGATTTATATAGGGTAACTCAAGGTCATAATGAATCACTTAGAGATTACATAATTAAATTCAGTAAAGAATCCTTAGAAATCCCTAACTTAGATATTGCTATAGCTCTAGAAGCCTTTAAAATGGGTTTGCATAGGGATTCAATGTTCTATGATGATCTTGTCATGACCCCTTGCAGGAACTTAGATGAAGAAAGGAACAGGGCCCTTAGGTTCATCCGTTTAGAGGATGACAAAAGGATCCACGAGAGATTGTCAGGATCCCCAAAGCAAGACAAATAAGGATCCTATCTCAAGGATAACTGATCCAAGCAATACTCCAAGCATGACAACCAAAGTGTGCATGCTGTGGAACAAGAGGAAGATGATTAGGATTATCCTCCTATTTCTGAATATTATTTTTCTGCTGATAATAATGAACTAATCCTTTCTATGCAGAGTTTAGGTGACAAGGTTAGGTGGCCAAGGAAGAATGACAAACCGCCTACCACCAAAGACGAATCGAAATGGTGTGCTTACCATGGGGATTCTGGTCATCTCACAGATGAGTGCATAGCATTAAGGAAGGGGATAGGTTATCTTTTGAGCAAAGGATACTTGAAGGAATTGATTGGAAGGAAAAAGTCAAGGATCAAATATCCTGAGAAAGTTCCTGAAAAAGCTCCTGCTCCACTATCCGATGCTTGAATCATCCATTTCATCTCCGGAGGTTCTCAGCAGCTAAGAGACGTGCAAAGGAAACAAAGATGGAGAATGGGGGCAGACCTGTTCGGACCTTCGTCCTTACCCAGCAGAAAGTGATATCATATGATGAGGATAACTGTGCGGATATTCAGGATCCTCATCACGACGGTGTAGTTATTACATTATTTATATCTAACCATTTTGTTCGCAGGATTCTCATTGATGGGAAAAGCTCAGTGAACATAATCCAGTTGGATGTCCTCAATAGAATGGACATCCTTGAATCCGTTATTGTCCAAAGATCATCTGTCCTTGTGGGATTCAGTGGAGAGACAAAGATTACATTGGGGGACACCAAACTTCCTATCTACATAGAGGGAGTGAATTATGTTAAAAAAATTCTATGTTATTGATTGCTTATCTTGATGTAATGTTATCTTTGGCTGGCCATGGATACACGATATGAAGGCAGTCCCCCTTAACATATCATCAATGTGTCAAGGTCCCAACTCTATGAGATATGGTGAAGATAGAAAGTGATCAGCAGGAGGCAAAGAACTGTTACACTTCTTCAATGAAGCCAGCCTCCAAGGAGCAAGACATCATGGAGGCAAGAGAGAAAGACGTCAAGGATATTATGTTGAACCCAGAGGATCCTGAATCCAAAATTTTTATAGGATCCGGGATCCTAGACAGTATTGAGCAGGATTTAGTATCCTTCTTGGAAAGAAGAAAATCTACCTTCGCTTGGAAACATGAAGATATGACAGGAGAAAGTTTGCACTTGAAAGGAATGCCATTATCCAAGAAGAGGTAGACAAATTGCTCAAGGCAAGTTTGAGTGGACTGATAAGCATGAAGCTGCACTTAAGGTTCTTAAGGATTATCTACCCTCAACACCAGCCCTGATGAAACTAGAAAATGGAGAATCGTTATCCTTATACTTAGCTATTTCAGCTAAAGCAGTAAGTGTGATCCTAGTTAAGGATCATGAAGGCTCTCAACATCCGGTATACTATGTAAGTAAAATTCTACTTGATGCTGAGGCCAGGTATTCTCATTTAGAGAAATTAATTCTTGATTTAATTATGGCTTCTGTTAAACATAGACATTATTTAGAAACTCACACCATTATTGTGAAAACTAACCTTTCTATCAAGAATGTTCTCGGGAAACTTCAAATGTCAGGTAGAATAGCAAAGTGGGCAATCAAGCTTATTGCATATGACATTAAGTATGAACCTAGGACTGCCATAGTTTAGCTGACTTTGTGGCTGATTTCAGTAGTGATCTACAAAGGGAAGCTGAATTAGAAGTTCAACAACTTGAGAAGACCAAGGATCCTTAGACACTCCTCACGGATGGAGCTTCAGATGTTAAAGGAACTAGACAAAGCACACTACTAAAATCGCCATAGGGGGACATTATACCCCAATCCATTGCATGTGAATTCCAAACCACTTATCATGAGTCAGGAAACTGGCAGATTCTTTTGCTTTTTTCAGTCTACCATAGGTACCCAGGGAAGAAAATGCAGAAGCTGACGCTTTAACTAACCTTGGATCATTCCTAAAGATGTCAGAAGATGTGAAAAATACTCATCACCCATGTTTTAACTCCTGCAATTGAGGATCACGTAGCCATGGAGATAGTGGAGGATTCTGCAATCATACCTGGTGATCCTGCACAGTCGAATTCAGGATCCTGGATCCTTCCAATCCTATGATATATACAACATGGAGAGATCCATACAAGACAAAATCCTAAAGCTTTCAAAGTCAAGGAGACTGTGGAAACCACACTGGGGGCAGAGCACTATTCTCAAGGATCCTTAGAACAGGATACTATTGGCCTACCATGAAGATGTATGCTGTGGAATACACAAAGAAATGTGATGCTTGTCAAAGACACAGTAATATTCTACACCAACCAACATAACATCTGCATCCTCAGAAGAAGCTTTTGCTCAAAGTCAGAAAAAAGGAAATGGCCAATTATCAACAAAGAATGACTGGAGCATACAACAAGAATGTCAGGATTACAAGATTTCAAGTTGGTGATTTTGTGCTAAGAAAAGCATTCCAGAACACTACAAATCCTTCTGATGACAAGCTAGCACCAAAGTGGGAAGACCCCTATCTAATTGAAGCTGAATCAGGAAAGGGGGCATATCATTTGTTAACAATGGATGGTGATCTCCTACCAAGAGCTTGGAATGCTATTCATCTCAAAAAATACTTTAAGTAAGAAGGATCAGGGATCCTCAGCGATACCGGTATTCTGATTAAGGATCCAGGATCCTCAAAGGATATATGATTCTACATTTGGTAACACATTACTTTCATTTTCATTTTCATTTTCATTCATTTTATACTTATTACTTATCATAAGTTAAAGATGTTAATCAGTTAACACCTATTTTCACAAAGTTTAAGCTTTTGCAGAGTTGTTATTGTTGATGCATAATGTCTAAAGCCTGCGTCTTTGTAATACTAGATTAATGTATAGGGTCCAGATAGGTCATTTTGTATAAGTCCAGGGGGTTAATATATAAATTTATGAATTTCATGTTGTAGGTCCGCTTTTGTGGCATGTGTCCACAAAAGCGAGCCAGCCAAGTTAGCAGGACCGCTCTTGTGGACATGTCACATGAGCGGACCACCGAGTCTATAAATACCCCTGTGTAGTCTTCATTTGTAACGTCTTCTAGAACTCCACGTCGAACTGTTGTCCGTACGGCAAGCGTTATCAAGTGAAGAAAAAGTATTTTAAGTGTGAAATCTCTGTTTCTACTCCATTCTTTTACGGTTTTTCTTTGTATCATGCTGAAAATGTGTTTCCGCCACATTTTCAGTAAGCACTAGCTCTGATTGACTCACTCGAGAGGTCAAAACTGATCCTACAATTGGTATCAGAGCCAGTTGCGAGTTAGTTTGCTAGATACGAAGCGTTTTACACGGACTTTTGTAGATTTGGACTGTTTGAACGGTGGAAATGGACTAAAATTTGGACAACAGGTGTGAAATACACTAATAACAAACCCTTGAAAGATTCGGATCAAAATACGGCCTAAAAGTGACCTAAAAACCCTCGTGAAATGGGTTCGCGCTTACGTCATGTTCTTGGTTCGCTTTTCTGAACCGCTCCAACGTACAGTTTAAGCTGGTTCGCTCCTGATTTTAGTTCTGGTCCGCTCGAAATGATTGTTTTTCTTGGTGGTTCGCTCATCTGGTTCGCTTGAAGAGCAGTTTTTCTGGATCGCTCCAAAGAACATTTGTTGGTTCGCTCGAAGTGCCAAGTCTGGTCCGCTCCAGTGTACATTTCCTGGTTCGCTCGAAAGTCAGTTGCCTGGTCCGCTCCAAGTGCAACATTCTGGTTCGCTCATTGTTACCTGATTCGGTTCGCTCATAAGACCAGTGTGGTTCGCTTATTCAGACTGTTTGAAAATTTCTTCGTTACGACTAAAAATGGAAAGCCAAGATTTTTACAACATGTTTGCGGGTAGTGGTGGAGTTACTCAGAGTCCTGCTAGCATCATTCAGAATGTAAATCTGGAAAACAAACTTGGAACGATGCAGAAACCTCCTAAATTGATGAGTTTGGATGAATATTCAGGATGGTCCGGGAGATTCAAAAACTGGGTGCAGGCCAATCATCTAGAGTGCTGGATAAAAATCGAAAGGAAGTATGTTCCTCCGGTAGACGGGTTGAATATGTTGAAGACCATCGCAAGTCTTACAGAGGCGGAACAGGTCGAGTTCAAAGCAGAAAAGAAGATGGTTAGTGTTTCGGTTAAAAATCACACAAGGATAATGCAACCAAACTTTATGTAAACGGGGTATGATGCTTGGTTTATAGAAAAAGTAAAGGATCACTTCAGTGTGAAATATGCAAAGACACAATGATTTATACGAGGAAAAAGCCCTTGATCAATGTATGATCTCCGGCATAAAAAACCTCGGGTGATGGCAACTACCGATCACCAAACTTCAATATATCAAAATATGGTTACAACTTCATATGATAATGAGCTGAGTACAAGGATCACTATCGTAATGTGTGTCTAAGCGTGTGAGAATTGTGTTGTGTGTTCTTCCGAATGGGGAAGAGTGTTATATATACAAGTGTAGGTGACCTATTTTAGGTAAAAAGACTAATAATCAGCTCATTACCCCTTTAGAAATAAAAGCAAATCTAGCCTAAATTATCGCCCTTAAATCATGCCAAGTTTCCATATCCTTCATAACGTCCATCTCCGATTAAGCACATGCTATAGTTGTAAAGACGCGTCCTTTGATTGTGATGCTTAAGAGCGGATCCTGCTAGATGTCCTGCAAAACAACATTAATTTCAACGAAAGCAACTGTTAGCATGAGGATCCTATGATGGTCCGTGATCCTGATCCTGGAACTCTGCTGAGGATCACTATCTGCCAAAAAAAACAAGGATCACTGGTTAGGATCACACGTGAGGATCATGTATTGTAAAAATCCAGCCCTAACAATTGCCCCCAAAATATATGGAGTGATTTTGTAAATAAATGAGTTATATTTTGCTTTGATCTTATCTGCAACGAACAACTCGGATAACTAGCCGTTAATCTCGAACTAGCCGTTGCAACCTTTACGTCATTGAGGTGACATCCCTGCAAATCATGATTATAAATAGGAGATAGGGTTAGGATCAATCTGCATTTAAATTCAAGATATTCTCCCTTTATAATCTCTACCGAAGATCAATCAGGTATTCTCTTATTTTCTTTCATCCTTCTCTTGCTCTGTTTTTCTGCTCCTCTGTTTTCATTTTGCTGTAAGTATGTTGCTCCGAAATTCTCCTCACAAGGATCACAAGAAGAGCAGTCCCCTAAAAAGCCAAGGGATCGTCAAAGACTCTCCTACGGAGAGGTGCTGCTTTACTGATGCTCATGTTGATAGGATCCGTCATTGTTTTCCGGCAGATGCTATCTTCAAGTCATTCACTTCCACCGCTCTAAGTGATTTTGTTTCCGACACCTGGGTGGCCTTTCCTGCAACTCCGTTTACCATAGGATATTCGCATCCTTTTCCAGCCTTCACCCAATCCTTCTTTTCCCTGACCGGCATGTCTTATGTCCAAGCTATGCCGATGATCTGGAGGGTTCTGTATACCTTCGAGAGGATCATCGAGCAGGAGGGTATTGACTTAGGGATGGCAGAGCTGGCTGATCTTTATGATCTTACCACGTTTGGTTCCTGTCGGTACTTGTTGAAACGGAAAGCCGGGGAGGATCACCCTGTTTTTAAGGTTACCAAGAATGACACAAACTGGAAGCGACGTTTCTTCTTTGTTAGGAGGGATACCATCCCTAACGGGAAGGATCTGCCCAAGGAGTGGGCCACTCATGGTAGGATAGAGGATCCTGGAAGGATCACTATCAGACTTGTCTCTCATGATGAGGATCACTAATGTTTCCTTTGTCTTTTGTGTTTTTTCAGCTATATCCGTTGCTCATCTCAAGTTAACCCCTGCTGCAAAAGAGAGAGAGTTTTAGCTTTCAAAAAGCTTGATCCTGAGACCAGAAGTTTTCAAGTCACCGTCCAAGATTCACAAGAAGTATCCTCCGCATCTGCCACTATGTCAAGTAAGTATCCTTATTAAAAAGTAAGTTATATGTAAGACTGTTTAGTTAATAAGGGAACTTATCTTGTTTTGATTGTGTAGGCGCTGGGAAACCTGCTAAGTCTGCCTCCAAGTTTGGGATTGATGAACTTGCCAATGTCAAGTCTTCAAGAAAGAAGACTTCTGTTGCCAGTCCCTCTGCTTCGGCCCCTAAAGCGCCTGTTAGGGGTAAGGGGAAGAAGAGAAAGACTTCTGAGGATCTCCAAGGATTTCCCCTGCTCCGCCAGCAGTTCCTTGACTATGTCAATGAGGTAAGGATCATTGCCCCTGTTGGTTATCCTTCGTGAATATCCTGCTTGTGTATTTTGCCTGTATATCCTGCTTCTTTGAGGATCACCTGATCCTGAACTTACCTTTTTTCTCTTTTGCAGAAACTTGCTGAGATTGAGACCTACCTTGGCCACGTCGAGGATCAGGAAAGCCAAATCGCCGACCTCCAACAAATGGGCGTGTTGAAGGATCTCAAGATAGCCGACCTTGAGAAGGAACTCCGGGCTACAAAGGATGAGGCTGCTCAAAGGCTGATTGTCATGGATGGCGAGAAGCAGGAGATCACCCAGGATGCCAAGGTCTCTGCCGCAATTGCCAAGTACAAGATACAACTACAGATGGCTGCGGAGGCTCAGGATCTTGCCTTTGACAAAGGCTCATGGGACGTGGAGGGTTGGAAGGCGAGATTGGCAGAGCTGGAGGATGAGGACGAAGCTGAGGAGATCCCAATGCTGGAGGGCGGTGATGCTGACAAGGATCAGGGTGGAGAAGCTGGTGGTGATGGAGCAGCAAAGGTGTGAGCTGCTGGATTGGGCGATGATGGATATTTCGAGACTAGGCCGGAGCCCAATTTTTTAAGTTTGGTAGTGGTTTGGTAGTGATGTTTTGAAACAATGATGGTCTGTACTTAAACAATAGTTTTTTTAGGGTTAAGGATCATGGATCCTTTGGACAATAGGTAGGATTACAAAAGGTGGAGGGATCCTCTGTTTGGGGGATGAAGCCTTTGTGATCCTGCCGCCTTTAATTTCCTGCACCTGCTAAGACCGCACAGACAATGGACACCCTTTGCCAACCCATGTGGACGGGCCACGTTTTGCTGGTAGAAATGTGGGTTGGCAATTTTGACAACTTTTTGAAAGGGTTTAAGATCCTTTTGTTAATAATATAACTTTAATCTTTCTGGCTTATCTCGTGTTGTTATCTTCTTATTTTCCAGTTTATTTTAGAAACATATTCGTTAGAGTAACAAGAGTTGAGCAAACCATGTTTAATAAATTTAGGATATGATCCTAGATCAAATATCCTGACACTGAAAATTTTTTAAGCAATCGATTTCAAGGATCATAGGTTTAGTTGTCAAAGTGTAAGGGTTGTTTAGTATAATTAAAATAGTCAAGGATCATACCTGAGGATCCAAGTTGGGATCCTAACCTTTAATCAAGATAACCATAAGTGAAATTTTAACGGATAATAAGGATTTTGGATCCTTATTTGTTTAACTTCGAGAACCTGAAAAATGGAACATAACTTGGGACTAAGCCAATGTAAAAGATAAATTAGTAGCTGGGGACATGCCCAAAGGATAACTGGGGATGATCCCAAAGGATCACTGGGGACAAGCCCAAAGGATAACTGGGACAAGCCCAAAGGATAACCGGGGACAAGCCCAAAGGATAACTGGGGACAAGCCCAAAGGATCGTATGTAAACTGGAGTATGGCCCTTACTGGCGACTATCCAAACTTAGTGACATGAAAATGTCATAACCTTAGCTAAAGTGAAAACGTTGGAAACCTTATGAACGGATGTATGGTACGTCTACCATTATACGTAGGATCCTGGGTATAGCCAGTACGATGAGGTTGTCAGCCCCGGAAGTGGGTACTGGTCCCAAAGACGTGAACTATATCAGGATCATCGTGCGCTGCTGGCGGAAACTGGGGATAATCCCAAGGATAACTGGGGTTGAACCCAAGGATCTGCGTTGCTTTTGAAGATCTTTGACGATATGCTGTAGATACCTGAACTATCATAACTCAAATGGTTCGTGAGAAGAGGATGAAGGATACATGATCCTTATCCTTAGGTAAAAAGTAAGGAAATGTAATAGTTTTAGGATAAGGACATTACCAGAGTAAGGATCACTGACATCACCGGGATCCTTCGAGGATACTTCAATGTAAGGATCACATGCTTGAAGGATCATGTTCACATAAAGTATCTCTTTAAGTGAACAGCATTCCAGGATCTTGGTAACGGGTTTCCTTCCATGGTTAGCAATCTGTATGCCCCCTTTCCTGCTTCAGCTTCAATCAAGTAAGGGCCTTCCCACTTTGGTGCTAACTTCCCGTCAGCAGGATTAATAGTGTTTTGGAATGCTTTTCTCAACACCATATCTCCGACTTGAAACTTCCTTATCCTAACATTTTTGTTGTAAGCACCAGCCATTCTTTGTTGGTAGCTTGCCATCCTTATCCTAGCCAGATCCCTGATTTCCTCAATAGTATCCAAATCCTGAGCCAGGATTGTAGCATTCTCTTCAGGATCACGAGCACTTGTTCTAGCAGTTGGGATCACCATCTCTGTTGGGATCACTGCTTCTGCCCCAAATACTAAAGAGAAAGGTGTTTGACCAGTGGCATTCTTGGGAGTTGTCCTATCAGCCCATAGCACATAAGGTAACTCCTCTGCCCATTTTCCCTTCTTGGATCCTAGCTTCTTCTTCAGATTGTTGATGATGATCTTGTTGGATGATTCTGCTTGGCCATTGGCTTGTGGATGAACTGGTGTTGATGTTATCATCTTAATTCCCCAACTATCACAAAAGTTAGTGGTTCTGCTTCCAATGAATTGGGAACCATTATCACATACAATTTCAGAGGGAATGCCAAATCTAGTTATAATGTTTCTTTTGATAAAGGATATAACTTCTTTTTCTCTGACTTGAGCAAAGGCTTCAGCTTCTATCCACTTAGAGAAGTAGTCAGTCATGGCAAGCATAAATACTTTTCCACCAGGTGCTTTAGGGAGCTTGCCAACTATATCCATCCCCCATCTCATGAATGGCCAAGAGGATGGTATAGGGTGTAGCAATTCAGCTGTTTGATGAAGGATATTGCTGTGTCTTTGACAAGGATCACATTTCCTAGCATATTCTACAGCATCCCTTTTCATGGTTGGCTAGTAGTATCCTGTTCTAAGGATCCTTGAGAACAATGCCCTGCCCCCAGTGTGGTTTCCACAATCTCCTTCATGGAAGTCTCTCAACACTTCTTCAATTTCAGGATCCTCGATACATCTTAAATATGGTCCTGCAAGAGATCGTTTATATAGCACATTATTTAAGATTGTGAATTGAGATACCTTAATCCTGAAAGCTCTAGGATTTTCTCCCGTCGGAATCTCCCTGTATTGCAAGTATCTCATAATTGGTGAGATCCATGATCCTGAATAGGATTGAGTTTCTTCACTAGGGACCACTGCAGTATCCTCTTCTATTTCCATGGCCACCTGATTTTCAATGGCAGGAGCCAGGATATGGATGATAGGGATACTTATATCTTCTGGAATCTTTAAGGATGATCCTAGGTTGGCCAATGCATCAGCTTCCGTGTTATCCTCCCTTGGTACCTGTGTTAAGCTGAAAGAGACAAAAGAGAGTGCCAATTCCTTGACTATCTCTAAATATTTGGTTAGTTTTTCTCCTTTAACAGCATAGGATCCATTAAAGTGATTGGTGATCAATAATGAGTCTACATATACTTTAAGATACTTTACCCCCATATCCTTAGCAATTTGTAAGCCAACAATTAAGGCTTCATATTCAGCCTCATTGTTAGTTGCTTGGAACTCACAGGCTATGGAGTGGGGTATTATGTCCCCCTGTGGCGATTTTAGTAGTATCCCGAGCCCTGTGCCCTTGACATTTGAGGATCCATCAGTGTGTAGTATCCAAGGATCCTTGGTCTCATCCAGCTGCTGGACCTCCAATTATGCTTCTTTTTGTAGATCACTACTGAAATCAGCCACAAAGTCAGCTAGTGCTTGGGATTTGATGGCTGCTCTAGGCTCATATCTTATATCATGGGCACTAAGCTTTACTGCCCATTTAGCCATTCTTCCGGACATCTCTGGCTTCCTGAGGACATTCTTGATTGGAAAATTAGTTCTAACAACAATAGTATGGGTTTCAAAATAATGCCTTAACTTAGTTGATGCCATGATTAATGCAAGAATAAGTTTTTCGAGGTGTGAGTACCTGGATTCGGCATCAAGTAAACTCTTACTTACATAGTAGATAGGATATTGTGTACCTTCGTGATCCTTAACAAGGACAGCACTTACAGCGGTTGAGGATACCGCCAGGTATAAGGATAACACATCTCCTTTTTCGGGTTTTGACAATGCTGGTGCTGAGGACATATATTCTTTAAGGGCTTGTAAAGCATTCTCATGTTTCTCAGTCCATTCAAACTTCTTGTTCTTCCTTAGGATATCGTAAAATTCTTTACATTTCTCCGAGGATTTTGATATGAACCTGTTCAGAGCTGCTATCCTGCCTGTTAGCCTTTGCACATCCTTAGCATTGGCAGGGGACTTGATATTCACTAGTGCTTTAATTTGCTCCGGACTTGCTTCAATGCCCCTCTGAGTTACCATATATCCTAGGAATTTTCCTGCCTTAACACCAAAGTGGCATTTTGAAGGATTAAGCTTCATGTTATAATTATCAAGGATATCAAATGCTTCTTCCAAATCCCTTAGGTGATCCTCAGCTTTCTTTGATTTGACTACCATATCATCTATGTATACTTCCATAGTTTGTCCAATTTGATCTTTGAACATCATATTCACCAGCCTTTGATATGTTGCACCTGCATTTCTTAATCCAAAAGGCATGGCAATATAACAATACAAACGTGTTGGGGTCATAAAGGTTGTATCCTCTTGGTCAGATGGTTCCATCTGAATTTGTTGGAATCCAGATGATGCATCCATAAAGGTCAACAGTTCATACCCCGCCGTTGCATCCACCATAGAGTCAATGTGGGGTAATGGGAAAGGATCCTTGGGACATGCCTTATTCAGATCAGTATCGACACATACCCTCCACTTTCCGTTTTTCTTTTGGACAACAACCACATTGGCTAACCATTTTGGATATTTTACCTCTCTGATCATACCTGCTCGAAGTAGTCTCTCTACTTCTTCTTGGATAATGGCATTCCTTTCTGGTGCAAACTTCCTCCTTTTTTGATGGATTGTTTGATAGACCTGTCAATACCAAGTTTGTGAGTAATAATATCCTTAGATATACCTGTCATATCTTCATGTTTCCAAGCAAAGGTAGATTTTCTTCTTTTGAGAAAGGATATTAAGTCTTCTTTCATCTTGCCAAGGATCCCTGATCCGATATAGATTTTTGATTCAGGATCACTAGGATCCAAGAGGATTTCGTCCACATCTTGTTCCCTTGCCTCCAAGACATTCCTCGGAGGATACTGTAATTGCTATTGCTCCCTTGGCTTCGAGGTTGGCTTCATGGATGAGGTATAACAATCCTTAGCCTCCTGCTGATCACTGTCGATCTTGATTATTCCCCATGGGCTAGGGAGCTTCACACATTGATGGTAGGTGGATGGGACTGCTTTCATATCATGTATCCAAGGCCTGCCAAGGATAACATTGCAACAAGATAAACAGTCAATAACACAAAATTTCTGATAATTATGTAATCCTTCCACGTAGATTGGGAGTTTGATGTCCCCCAGAGTTTTCTTCGTTTCTCCACTGAATCCTACAAGTACGGAGGATCTTGGTGTGATGTCTGATTCTGGAATACCCATTTTCTTCAGAACATCAAGCTGGATAATGTTCACTGAGCTTCCTCCATCGATAAGGATCCTGCGGACAAAATGGTTAGAGATAAAGAGAGTAATAACTAAACTATCATGATGAGGATCCTGAATGTTAATGCGATCATCCTCATCAAACGTTATCATCTTCCCTTCTGAGACACTTGATGTTCTAATAGGCCTTTCTCCATTATCCATTTTTGACTCCTTAGCATGCCTTTTGGCCGCCGAGAAGGATGTACCACAAATGTCTGATCCTCCGGAAATAAAGTTGATCACTTGTGCATTTGCCGGAGGTGCTGGAGCCTTTTCAGGGATCCTTTCAGGATCCTGAGTCCTTTGCTTTTTTCTTCCCAACAATTCTTTTAGATGCCCCTTGCTTAACAGATATCCAATCTCTTTTCTTAAAGCTATGCATTCTTCAGTTAGATGCCCGAAATCCTCATGGTATGCACACCATTTTGACTTGTCTTTAGTCCCGGATGGTTTATCATTCTTCCTGGGCCACCTAGCTTTTTCTCCTAGATTCTGCATTGCAAGGATTAGTTCATGATTATCAACGGAAAAACAATATTCTGAGATTGGAGGATAATCTTCATCATCCTCTTCTTGGTCAACAGCATGCACATTCTGGTTGTCATTTCTATGGTAGGATTTGAATTTGTTGTTCTTGAAGGAGGATCCTTGCTTCTCCTGTTTCGAGGATCCTACTTGTCTCTCCTGGATCCTCTTGTCATCCTCTAGCCGGATGAACCTGAGTGCCCGAGTTCTTACTTCATCTAGATTCCTGCATGGTGTCATAACAAGATCATCATAGAATAATGAATCCTTAAGCAGTCCCATTTTGAAGGCTTCAACAGCCGTAGCCATATCCAAGTTGGGAATGTCCAAGGATTCTTTACTAAATTTAGTTATGTAATCCCTTAATGATTCATTATGACTTTGAGTTACCCTATATAAATCACTAGTCAATCTTTCAAATTTTCTACTACAAGAGAATGGGTTATTGAATAAATTAACTAAATTAGCAAATGAAGTAATAGAGTAAGGGGGAAGACTTAGCAGCCATTTAAGAGTTGATCCAGTAAGAGTGGATCCAAATCCTTTACATAGGCATGCTTCCTTCAACTTTTCTGGGATAGGATTGATCTCCATCCTCTCCCTGTATTGTGCTATATGCTCCTCTGGATCCGTTGTACCATCATACAGCTTCATAGTAGGGATATGGAACCTTTTGGGTACCTCTGCATCACAAATCGGTGGTGCAAAACGAGACACCTTATGGCTTCCATCTGCAATCTCCGGGATAGGCTTGACTACCCCTGGAACACTTGAGATCATATCTTTTAGCTTCTGCAACTCCCTGGCCATATCATGATTGATACCTGTATCCTGCATGAATCCATGGTTAGCGGTAAGATAATTATTTAAAGTGTTACCTCCCATTGGGTTCAAGTTAGTGAATCCATATTGCTGGGATTCTGGAATAACGGAGGGACCAGTGGAAGCAATGGTCTGCATTGGAATGAAGTCCCCTTGATGGACATCTAGACTTCATGTTTGAAAACTTTTTAGGGATCCTGGCATCTGGAAGGATCCTGGTATCTGGAAGGATCCTGGAACGAAGGAGGATCCTTGACCCTGGGATGATCCTGGAACAAAGTAGGATCCTTGAAACTGCTGTGCTCCCGGATAGGCTCCCGAATTCATGAAGGATCCCATATGCTGGGGATAGGAACCTGCCGGCTGAAAGTGTGAGCCTGATGCCTGAGTCATTGCTGTTGATCCGAGGTGCAATCCTATTGATTCTCCCATAATTTGCACGTCTGGAATTTCCGATGGCTGAGAAGTGATCATTGGAGTATCAAAGTTCAAGGATTTGGGCATCAGTGGGGAATGATCCTCTGCCGTTTTCTTTTGTCTTTTGAGGTCTCCAATTTCCCTGAGGATCCTTTCACTAGTTTCATCTTGCCGCTGTATACGATCCTTCATCTGCAAAATCAAAGTAAATACGTCACTAGTACTGGGAGTATAAGAATTCATAGCAGAAGAAGATGGAGGTTTAGAGTTAGTAGGAGTTGGTCTCTTCTCAGCATTCTTCTGGGATCCTGCCGGTGGAGGAGGCAGAGTGTTCTGAGACGAGGTGACTGCAGACATCGTCGTGGACATGTTTTTCAATGATGAAGCCATGTAATTCTTTGAAATCATTTCGAACAAAAGGTTTTCTTATGAATGAAGCACCAATTGCCCCACGGTGGGCGCCAAACTGTTTTGGTTAAAAATCACACAAGGATAATGCAACCAAACTTTATATAAACGGGGTATGATGCTTGGTTTATAGAAAAAGTAAAGGATCACTTCAGTGTGAAATATGCAAAGACACAATGATTTATACGAGGAAAAAGCCCTTGATCAATGTATGATCTCCGGCATAAAAAACCTCGGGTGATGGCAACTACCGATCACCAAACTTCAATATATCAAAATATGGTTACAACTTCGGATGATAATGAGCTGAGTACAAGGATCACTATCGTAATGTGTGTCTAAGCGTGTGAGAATTGTGTTGTGTGTTCTTCCGAATGGGGAAGAGTGTTATATATACAAGTATAGGTGACCTATTTTGGGTAAAAAGACTAATAATCAGCTCATTACCCCTTTAGAAATAAAAGCAAATCTAGCCTAAATTATCGCCCTTAAATCATGCCAAGTTTCCATATCCTTCATAACGTCCATCTCCGATTAAGCACATGCTATAGTTGTAAAGACGCGTCCTTTGATTGTGATGCTTAAGAGCGGATCCTGCTAGATGTCCTGCAAAACAACATTAATTTCAATGAAAGCAACTGTTAGCATGAGGATCCTATGATGGTCCGTGATCCTGATCCTGGAACTCTGCTGAGGATCACTATCTGCCAAAAAAAACAAGGATCACTGGTTAGGATCACACGTGAGGATCATGTGTTGTAAAAATCCGGCCCTAACAGTTAGCATCCTGCAGCAAGCGATAAAAGAAGATATTCTTGTTCTGCTACAACACGATGATAGTGCACAGTCGATATGGCAAGCTTTAGAACAGAAATTCAAAGGCAGTGCGTCGATGATCAAGAGTAAGAAAGCACTGATAAAGAAAGAATTTGATATATTCACGGGAATTAAAGGTGAATCGACAAAGCAGCTTATCGAGAGGTATTGTCACTTGGTGGTAGAGATGAGAAGGTTAAATATCGAGAAGACGAATGAGGAGTGGATAGACAAGTTATGTGATGCACTTCCCTATGAGGAATGGGGAACGTACTTGATGATGTTGAAAAATAGTTCAGATTTCGTGAACTATAGTTTGAGCGTGTTCATAGAGAAAATTGAAGCTCATGAGTTGGAGTTGGTAAAAATAATGAAGATGAATTCAGCGAATATGCCACAGGATGTGTCTTTGTATTACAAGAATAGTCCGGCAGCTACTAATGTTCAAAGTCCGAAGATTCAAACCGGGTTCAGTGCAGACAACACTTCATCTGCTGCTCCAAATGCCTATCAGTCGAGTCAGTCGACTCCATTTGCCAACTACGAGCCAAATGTCAAAGTTTCAGAGCAGAATTCTCCTCAAAGTTCTGCAGGGTCAAATCAATAGACGTTTGTGTCCGGTGTGCAGTGTAACATTGCGGTTAACATCAAGAATGGGAATGAAATCACCGAGAATGCAGCCAAGCAGCACATCGCGTTACTGGCATCAGTTCTGGAAGCTTATGAAGTTTTGGTCGCTGGTAGGATCGGTAATCCTGATATGACTAAAGAGGATTACGACCAGATCGATCCGGAAGAACTGGAACTGATAGATATAAAGTGGTGCATGGCGAGTCTGGTTAGAAGAGCTCAACGCTTTATGGAGATCACGGGTAGAAGCAGTCTGTCAGGTCCTGATAAGAAATTAGGGTTCGATAAGACCAAAGTTACCTATTTTAAGTGCAAAGAACGAGGTCATTTCAAACGTGAGTGTCCGAATCGTGAAGTGCAGAATCATCAGATTCTGTTTACAAACGATTATTACAGACAAGCTATATATCATCGACCAAATCAACAATCTGCTGTTCAGAGACCTCAGATTGAGAACAAACCAGAGAAGGCACTTATCGTAAACCAAGATGATGAAAAAGTTGCGTCTGGGTTTAGTTGGGACAAGTATGTTCCAGGAAAGGATGATCGAGCAATGATGGCTGAGGTAGTTGAGATTACTGAGACAGTTGTAGAGTCGAAGGTTAGCGATGAGGTGGTTACTGAGAATGTCGGTGAAGTAGTTTCTGAGAGTGTTGTTGAGTCTGATTCTGAGGTAGTTGAGGAAGTAGTTACTAAGATGGTTGATTCTGTTACTGAAATTGTGATCGAAGAGGTTATGGAAGGTGCTGATCAGGTGGTTCCAGAGGTTGTTAAAGAGGTTTCTACAGATAGTTCTGCAAAAGCTGAGGAATCAGTGACTGAAGTTCTCAACTTTCAATCACGGCAGGAGGAATTTGTTTATACAATGAAATCTATTCTACCTCCTAACGTCTTTGAATCTTTTGCAGATTATTTTGAAGAGCCAAGAACTGGAACATGTCCGAGATTTGAAGCAGAGAAAGAAGCAGTCGAGGAGGTGATCGACGTTTCCAAAGAGATGACTGAAAAAGCTCTAAAGGAGATTGCAGATAAAGCACTGATGAGCAAGTTAAAAGAGGTAGATTCAGACATCCAGGAGTCAGTTGATAAAGTGTCAGGTCTAGGAGAGGAAACTGGAGTCGTAGAGGTCAACGTGGTCAAGTCGTCTGAGTCGGAGTCAAATCTTGTTGGTAAAATTGTTTGTGAGGATGAGATTATAGTTGAAAAAGTTTCAATCCCCGATACACCGTGTCTAAGTTGTTCACAACCATGCACGGGGTGTCTTGAAAAAGACACCAAGTATTAGGAATTGAAACAACATGCAGATTTGGTGAAGTTTGACTTAGATCAAGTAAAAGAGGCATACGACACATTGTCTAGGTCAATAAAAATGATCCAAAAAGAGAGTCTTGAAAACGATAAAGCAACCAAGCTGACACAATCAACTTTATTTGATAAACAGAGAGAAGTCAATTTTCATTTAGATACGATTGCATCTTTGAGAAAAGAGCTTGAGTTGACTAAAATTGAAAATGATAGAATTGATCAGAAATTGATGAGTTATGTGGCGTCATCGTATGTGTTAGAGCAAATAGTGCCGCAACAGCCACATGCTTCACCTGCCTTCAACAGTGTTCCACCCCCAATGTGGAATCATTATACACAGAAATATCCAGATGGGGTGGAAGCTGCATTAAAGCTTAAATTGAAAACTATTGAAAGTGATTTGCCTGATAATATTGATATCACTTTCACTGCGTCTGACACTGATAACGAATCCCAGGTTATCAAAAATGTTATTGATCAGGTGTTGGACGATGAGAGTGAGAAATCTGAGAAGGCAAAATCAGTGGAGTTCGGTAGTGATTCTGAGGAGGACGGAAACTTTTTAGATCGTTATTTGTCAAAAACGGATAAAAGTGCGGATGATGATTTGATTATGGTGGCTTACACTATGGTTGGGTCTGACAAACTTTATTCCAACACTGAGTTTCCGCTTCAGAACGTCAAATTCGAGAATGTTGAGAAAGTTTTTAAGTTGGTTGAACTGAGTGTTAACGAAATCAAGAAAAATGATTTCTTTTCGAAACTGAAAAAAATCAGTTGGTTCTTCACGTCCCACTAGTTCAGAAAAGATAGATGGGGTGGGTAAAAGCCAAAACAAGAAAAATCAGTTAAAGAATAAAGGTATTGGTTTTGAGAAGAAAATGACTAAGCAGGTAGTCAAACCGAAAGATAGAATTGATGATGTGTTTGTCGCTGGCCCTAGCACTGATGCTGAAAAGGATTATATCTTTAGTCAAAAGGTTGTGGACGACTTCAATGCAGCGCAAAAGCTAAAAGTGGAAACTGTCACAACCACTTTTGTAGAATATGATAAGCGTGTGTGTTATCGCTGCAATGAAGTCGGCCACATGGCGAAGCAGTGTAAGAAAGTGATTGAAAACCGGTTGTGGTAAAAGCTGGTAACAAACAAATGGTTGAGAAACCGAAGGTTGAAAAACCTAAGGTTGAAAACAAAAATGTTTCAAAACAAATCATTCAAAAACCTCGATCAAAATCACCGGTCGTTGCAAAAGATAAACAAGTGTTGGTTTCGCCGATCCGAATTCTTAAACGGGGTGAAAAATTGAAGTCGGAGGATAAGCCAAAATCGACTTTCGAGATTGGCGAGTCTTCTAAGTCTCCCAAGACTTCGAAATTTTACCCTAAAGCAAAAACTTTTGAAAATCAGTCATGGGTGGCGAAATCTAAATCATCCGGTGAGATCAAAAAGATGGAAAGTGTGTTGAAAAATGAGTCACAGTTTGTGAAAGATGATGTTGTGGTGGTTGAGTCAGAAATCGATCAGTTTTTGTCGGAATTTCCCAAACTTCATAACAAAGTGAAACAAGATAAAAAGGAAATTGAGTCAAATGTCACATTTAACTTTCCGAAAACAACCGAGAAATGAAATGTAGTTTTTGGTTCAATGACGGAAGTTAAAAAGTCGTGGGCATCATTGTTTAACTGATATGTTTGTGTGATGATTGTAGGAGCTGCCCAAGTCTGTGCTATCCAGGTGGATAATGGACAGCGGAGCGTCGAGACATATGACGGGATCCTTAGCTCTATTATATGATGTCAAAGCAATTAATGGAAGCTACGTTGGATTTGCTGGTAACCAAGGTGGCAGGATTGTTGGTCAGGGAATGCTCACAAACGGCATCATATCTTTTGACAAAGTGAATTATATTGTTGAATTGACGAACAATTTGTTAAGTATTTCGCAAATTTGCGACAAAGACTTTAGCGTACATTTTACAAAAACAGAGTGTTTGGTTTTAAAGCCAGGGTTTAAAGTCCCTGATGAGTTGGTGCTGTTGCGCGCACCTAGGGTTAATGATCTTTACATTTTAGACATGAGCGCTGCAACACCAACAACTCCTCAAAAATAATGTTTTGTGACAAAGTCTAAAGCAACTGAGAAAGAGTCAATTATGTGGCACAGAAAAATGGGTCATATACACGTTCGTAAAATGAATTTTCTTGTGCACAACGATTTGGTAGAAGGTGTGAATGTTAAGAATTTTCATTTACCTGATGATTGTGTTTCATGTAAGAAAGGTAAACAGGTACGGAAGTCTCATCCGCCAAAGATGCTCAACACCATCCGGTTACCTCTTGAGAGATTGCATATGGATCTCTTCGAGCCGGTCAACGTCAAAAGCATCAGTGGAGATTCTTACTGTCTGGTGGTTACGGATGATTATACAAGGTTTTCATGGGTTGTTTGTTTGGAGAAGAAGGACGAAACATTCGATGCTTTAATGGTTTTATTCAAAAAGATGGAAACGGTGTACAAGCTGCCGATCAGAAGAATTCGGAGTGATAACGGAACGGAGTTCAAGAATAACAAAATGTACGAGTTCTGCAACGAGAAGGGGATACTACATGAATTCAGTGCGCCGTACACACCACAGCAGAACAGCGTGGCTGAACGAAAGAATAGAACCCTGATCGAGACCGCACATACTATGTTGGCCGATTCAAAGCTTCCGATTTTCTTCTGGAGTGAAGCAGTGTCAGCGGCTTGCTATACATTGAATAGAGTTCTGACAGTGAAGAAATATAAAAAGACTTGTTTTGAGCTGTTACATCGCTATAAGCCAAATCTTGAGTTCTTAGAACCTTTTGGCTCTCCGTGTACTTTCATAGATGCTGATGGTAAATTCGGAGCGAAAGCGAATGAAGGATTTTTCGTAGGTTACGCCAGCCCGTTAAAAAGGGTGTTTGTACCGTGTCTGGGGAAGGTGATTCAGGTCCATCATGTGGATTGTCAGAAGCACACGCCGTCACAACAACTTCCCGGACAAAGATTCCTTTTCGACTACGACAAACTCTTGGAATCGTTTCATCTGCCGTCCGAGCCGAGTGAGGAGGAACTTGCTCTCATGTACTTGTATCAGCAAAGTCAGTTGCAAGAGCCGGAATCTAGACCGCTAGATGTTCCTACGCCCACCGTGGGTACTCACGATGATGAAGCTAGACCAAGTGGAACCGTTCATATACCGCCAGAGGAACCAGAGGAACCAGCTCCATCGTTTGACGTTTCTGACAACTCAGAGGAGGAACACGCTCCTACCTTTGACGAGGAACCAAATGAGACATCAGAGGAGGCTGTTGATCAAATCGTTGATCTCGACATTTCAAATCTGGAATCGAAAGTTGTGGTGCCTGATACTGTGATGCAACGGACCCTGTCTTACCATCCTTCAGAACAAATTATCGGCGATTTACAGAGCGGTGTCAAAACGAGACATCAGATTGACCAAGCTTTTACATGTTTTTATTCAGATATTGCTGATATGCAGAAAGAAGTCTCATTCAAATGTTTTATTTCGTAGAAAGAGCCCAGGACTTACAAAGAAGCATTGACCGAGGATAGTTGGGTGAATGCTATGTAGGAGGAACTGCAACAGTTTGAGAAATTGGGCGTCTAGAGACTTGTTGATCTGCCGAAAAACCAGAAGTTGATAAAGACGAAATGGGTATTTAAATGTAAACGTGATGATAGAGGAGTCGTGGTGAGGAACAAAGCACGTCTGGTGGTCCAAGGCTTCAGCCAGCAGGAAGGAGTAGACTATGAAGAGGTTTACGCGCCGATCGCAAGGCTTGAAGCTATTCGTATCTTTCTAGCCTTTGCATCCTGGAAAGATTTCAAAGTTTATCAACTCGATGTTAAATCAGCTTTTCTGTATGGCAAGATTCGAGAAGAAGTTTATGTGGGGCAACCACCGGGGTTTGCAGATCCACTGAACAAAGACAAGGTGTACTTACTGGATAAAGCATTATACGGTCTACACCAGGCCCCGAGAGCCTGGTACGAGACTCTCTCGACCTACTTGCTGGACAACGGGTTCACAAGAGGAACAGTAGACAGCACCTTGTTCACAAAAGAAGAAGCAGGCCACTTGCTGATCGTGCAGATCTACGTTGATGATATAATTTTTGGTTCCACCAACGACGATTTGTGTAAAGAGTTTGAGAGAGTAATGAAGAAGAAGTTCGAAATGAGTTCAATGGGGGAGATGAAGTTCTTCCTCGGGCTGCAGGTAGAACAAATGCCCGACGGAATCTTCATTCACCGGTCAAAGTATGTAAAGGACGTGCTAGACAAGTTTGATATGACAGATTGCAGTCCTGCATCAACCCCCCTCGCACAGAACCATGGTATTTGTCCGGATGAACAGGGAGTGAAGATGGATGAAACGTTATACCGATCGATCATTGGATCTTTAATGTATCTCACAGCTTCCCGTCCCGACTTCATGTACCTGACATGTCTGTGTGCACGATATCAGTCGAATCCGAAGCAGTCACACCTGACGATCATCAAACGCATCTTACGGTATTTGAAGGGTTGCCCAAGCATCAGCTTGTGGTACCCTCGTTCGGATGATTTTACCTTTTCCGGTTTTGCTGATTCAGATTTTGGTAGCTGTAAGCAGAACGCAAAGTCCACCACTGCTGGGTGCCAGTTCTTCGGAACTCGGCTCGTTACCTGGCAGTGCAAGAAGCAAACTGCAGTCGCGCTCTCCACGTGTGAGGCTGAGTACGTCTCAGCCTCTAGCTGTTGCTCGCAGATCCTCTGGATCCAACAGCAGATGCGCGACTTCAGTCTGCAATTCTTGGATACTCCGATATTTGTGGACAATGAAGCGGCCATAAATGTTACTAAAAATCCGGTTCCTCATTCGAAAACAAAACACATTGAAATCCGTCACCATTTTATTCGAGATTGTCACGAAAAGAAATTAATACGGATTGAACATGTGGGCACCGATGATCAGAAAGCTGATTTTTACACAAAACCGTTTGATAAAAAGAGATTTTATTATCTTTTAAGGTTAAATGGGATGAAAAATCTGCAATCTGGGAGGGTTATCGAGTGTGAAGCCGAGTTGGGCGGCGATCTGACTTGAACCGTATCGTGTTGTCAATTTTTCGTTTGTACAGTTGTATTTTTTTCTGCTTTTCGTTAAAAACAAAAACACAAAAATTTGTTTTAGTTTTAGGGGGAGATATTCGCAGAAAATACAAAAACATGATTGTTTTGGTCAAAAATCACATAAGGATAATGCAACCAAACTCTTTGTAAACGGGGAATGATGCTTGGTACGATGAACAAAGATAAGGATCACTTCAATGAAAATTGCACAAGTGACACAAGGATTTATACGAGGAAAAAGCCCTTAATCAATGAATGATCTCCGGCATAAAAAACCTCGGGTGATGGAAACTACCGATCACCAAACTTCAATATAACAAACAATGTTTACAACTTCGGATGGTAACGAGCTAGGTACAAGGATCACTATAGTATCGTATGCTAAAGCGTGTGAGAAATGTGTTGTCCCTTCCAAATGCTGATGAGTGCCCTTTATATAAGTGTGTGTGGTCGTATTTTAGGCAAATCACCTAACTACTAGCTCGTTACCCCTTTAGAAATAGAAGTAAATTTAGCCTAACTAAATGCCCGTAATTTGTGCTAAGTTTCCATATTCTCCACAACGTCTATTTTTGGTTATGCATGTGCGAAATTAGCGTGACAGATTCCTTGATAACGTTGCTAAGACCAGGTCCAACTCGTAATTCCTGCAAAACAACATTAAATTCAAAGAGAACAATCGTTAGTATGAGGATCCTTAGGATGATCCATGATCCTGATCCTGAAGCTCTTCTGAGGATCACTATCTGCCAAAGAAACAAGGATCACTTGTTAGGATATCACGTAAGGATCATAGGTCATTAAAATCCTGCCCTAACAATTGCCCCCAAAATATAAGGAGTAATTATGTAATATTAATGAGTTATATTTTGCCGGATCTTATCTATAACTAACTCAACGGGTATATAGCCGTTAAGAACGAACTATCCGTTGCGATCTGACGTCATGGAGGTGACAGCCTTGCACAAATCATCATTATAAATAGAAATAGGGATAGGATCGTTTGCATTTAAATTCAAGAATTCTTCCCTTTATAATCGCGACCAGAGGATTGAACAGGTATTCCCCTTCACCTTCTCTCTTGCTTGCTCTGTTTTTCTTATTTCTTTCAATATGTTGCTCCGGAACTCTCCCAGCAAGGATCCTAAGAATAACAGCCCCTTGAAGGGTCAAGGGATCATCAAGGACTCCCCCACCGAGAGGTGTTGTTTTACTGATTCTCAAATTGACAAGATCCGTCATTGTTTTCCGGCGAACACCCTCTTTAAATCTTTTAGCCCTACCGCTCTGAGCGATTACATCTCTGAGACTTGGGCTGCCTTCTCGGTCACTCCTTTCATGATAGGATACTCGTATCCTTTCCCTCAGTTCACCGAGTCCTTTTTCTCTCTTACCGGCATCTGCTATATCCAGGCTATGCCGATGATTTGGAGGGTTTTATACACCCTTGAAAGGATCATCGAACAAGAAGGAATTGATCTGGGTATGGCGGAGCTGGCTGAGATGTATGATCTCACAACTTTTGGATCCCACCGATACTTGTTCAAACGAAAGGCTGGAAAAGAACACCCTGTTCTCAAAGTTACCAAAAATGACATGAACTGGAAGCGGCGGTTCTTTTTTGTGAGGAGAGATACCATCCCTGATGGGAGGGATCTGCCCAAGAAGTGGGCTACCCATGGTAGGACAGAGGATCCTGGAAGGATCACCGTAGAACTTATCCTTTAGCATAAGGGTCACTGACATTCTTTTGTTTCCTTATTGTGCAGCTATATCCGTTTCTCATCTTAAGTTGACTCCTGCTGCAAAAGAGAGACTCTTGGACTTTAGGATGCTTGATCCTGAAACAAGAACTTTCCAGGTCACCACCCAGGATTCTCAGGAAGTATCCTCTGCTTCTGTCACAATCTCAAGTAAGTATCCTCTTTTAAGGAGTATTTATATAATGAGAGTCAAATAAAATTAAGATACTTATCTTGTTTTGGTTGTGCAGGCGCTGGAAAATCCTCTAAGTCTGCTTCGAAGTTCGGCATCGATGATCTTACTAATGTCAAATCCACATGGAAGAAGACTCCTGCTGCTAGCCCAACTGCTTCAGCCCCTAAAGCACCTATCAGGGGAAAAGGAAGCAAGAAGAGAAAGGCCTCTGAGGATTTGCAAGGTCTGCCCCTGCTCCGCCAACAGTGTCTGGATTACATCAATGTGGTAAGGATCACTATCCTGCTTGTGTATCCTGCTAGTCTAAGGATCACTTGATTTCTGAGGTCATTCCTTGTCTTCCTTGCAGAAATTCACTGAGGTAGAGACATATGTTGGCCATGTTGAGGATCAGGATCGCCAGATTGCTGACCTTCAACAGGTTGGGGTGTTGAAGGATCTCAAGATAGCCGATCTTCAGAAGGAGCTCCAGGCCACCAAGGGGGAAGCCGCCAAGATGCTGATCAACTTCGACTATGAGAGGCACGAGATCACCCAGGATGCCAAGGTCTCTACTGCAATAGCTATGTACAAGATCCAGCTGCAGATGGCTACGGAGGCTCAGGATCCTTCTTTTGACAAGAGCACCTGGGATGTCGAAGGCTGGAAGGCTAGGCTGGCTGAACTGGAGGATGATGAAGAGGCTGAGGAGATCCCGCTGCTTGAGGGTAGAGGCGCTGGCAAGGATCATGGTGGAGAGGCGAGTGGAGCCGGTGGTGATGGTGCAGCGAAGGATTGAGCTGCAGGATTGGGCAATGATGGAAATTTCGAGACTTAGCCGGAGCCCAATTTTTTTTGTTTGGTGGTTGTGATGTTTTGAAACAATTATGGTCTGTATTTGAACAATAGGTTTAGGGTTGAGAATCTAGGATCCTGTGAACAATAGGTAGGATTACAAATGGTGGAGGGATCCTCTGTTTGGGGATGAAGCCATTGTGATCCTGCCGCCTTTAATTTCCTGCACTTGCTATAACCGCATAAACAATGGACACCCTTTGCCAACCCATGTGGACGGGCCACGTTTTGCTGGTAGAAACGTGGGTTGGCAATTTTGACAACTTTTGATGGTTTAAACTTTCGTTAATAAAATAACTCTTAATCTTTTTGGCTTACCTTGTGTTGTTATCCTTGTTTATCCTTTTAACTTCCAATTATTTTGATATGTATATGTCTGAGTAAGAAAAGTTAAGCAAATTATGTTTAAGAAATTTAGGATATGAACCTGGATCAAATATCCTATAATCGAAAATTTTCAAAGTAGTTTATTTTAAGGATCATAGGTTTAGTTGTCAAAGTGTAAGGGTTATTCAAAATAATGAATGTAATTAAAATAGTTAAGGATCATACCTGAGAATCCAAGTTAGGATCCTAACCTTTAACACTGTAATCAGGATAACCATAAGAAAAACTTTTAATGGGTAATAATGATTGAGGATCCTTAATTGGTTAACTTCGAAAACCTGAAAACAGAGTATAACTTGGGACTAAGCCAATATAAGAGATATGTTAGTAACTGGGGACAAGCCCAAAGGATAACTGGGGACAAGCCCAAGGATAACAGGGGACAAGCCCAAGGATAACTAGGGACAAGCCCAAGGATCGTATGTAAACTGGAGTATGGCCCTCACTGGCGACTATCCAAACTTAGTGACATGAAAATGCCAAAACCTTAGCTAACGTGAAAACGTTAGAAACCTTAGGAACGGATGTATGGTACGTCTACCATTATACGTAGGATCCTAGGTATAGCCAGTACGATGGGGTTATCAGCCCCTAAAGCGAGTACTGGTCCCAAAGACGTGAACTGTACCAGGATCATCGTGCGCTACAGGCGAAAACTGGGGACAAGCCCAAGGATAACTGGGGACAAGCCCAAACAACTGGGGTTGAACCCGAGGATCTGAGTTGCTTCTGAAGATTGTTGACAATATGCTATGGATACCTGGACTATCAGAACTCAAAATCTCGTGAGAGAAGGATGAAGGATACATGATCCTTATCCTTAAATAAGAAAATATGTAAATAAGACTTCAAGCTTAGGACATTACTAGAGTAAGGATCATTGATACTTCAGGGATCCTCGAAGGATACTTCTAATGTAAGGATCATATGTGCCAGAAGGATCCTGCTCACATGAAATATTTCTTTAAGTGGACAGCATTCCAGGCTCTTGGTAATAAATTTCCTTCCATGGTTAGCAGTCTATATGCCCCCTTTCCTGCTTCGGCTTCAATCAAATACGGGCCTTCCCATTTTGGTGCCAATTTCCCATCAGCAGGATTGGTGGTATTCTGGAATGCTTTTCTCAATACCATATCCCCGACTTGGAATTTCCTTATCCTGACATTTTTGTTGTAGGCACCAGTCATTCTTTGTTGGTAGCTAGCCATCCTTATCCTAGCCAAGTCCCTGGTTTCCTCAATAGTATCCAAGTCTTGAACCAAGTTCTGATCATTTTCCTCAGGATCACAGGTATTGTTCTAGCAGTTGGAACCACCATTTCTGTTGGGATCGCTGATTCTGCCCCAAATACCAAAGAGAAGGGTGTTTGACCAGTAGCATTCTTGGGAGTTGTCATGTCGGCCCAAAGCACATAAGGCAATTCCTCTACCCATTTCCCCTTCTTGGATCCAAGTTTCTTCTTCAGATTGTTGATGATGATCTTGTTGGATGATTCTGCTTGACCATTACCTTGTGGGTGGACTGGTGTTGATGTTATCATCTTAATCCCCCAGCTGTCACAAAAGTTAGTAGTTCTGCTCCCAATGAATTTGGAACCATTATCACATACAATTTCAGAAGGAATGCCAAATCAAGTTATAATATTTCTCTTAATAAAGGATATAACTTCCTTTTCTCTGACTTGGGCAAAGGCTTCAGCCTCTATCCACTTGGAGAAGTAATCAGTCATAGCAAGCATGAACACTTTTCCACCAGGTGCCTTAGGGAGCTTGCCAACTATATCCATCCCCCATCTCATAAATGGCCAAGAGGATGGTATAGGATGTAGAAATTCAGCCGGTTGATGAAGGATATTGTTGTGTGTTAGGGCTGGATTTTTATGACCTATGATCCTTACATGTGATCCTAACAAGTGATCCTTGCTTCTTTGGCAGATAGTGATCCTCAGAAGAGCTCCAGGATCAGGATCACGGATCATCCTAAGGATCCTCGTACTAACGACTGTTCTCTTTGGACTTAATATTATCTTGCAGGAATTACGAGTTGGATCTGGTCTTAGCAACGTAAACAAGGAATCTGTCACGCTAATCTCGCACATGCATAATCAAAGATGGACGTTATGAAGAATATGGAAACTCAGCACAATTCAAGGGCGATTATTTAGGCTAAATTTACTTCTATTCCTAAAAGGGGTAACGAGCTAGTAGTTAGGTGATTTGCCTAAAATACGACCACACACACTTATATAAAGAGCATTCTCAAGCATTCGGAGGACAGAACACATTTCTCACACGCTTTAGCATACGATACTATAGTGATCCTTGTACCTAGCTCGTTACCATCCGAAGTTGTAAACATTGTTTGATATATTGAAGTTTGGTGAAGGTAGTTTCCATCACCCGAGGTTTTTTATGCCGGAGATCATTCATTGATCAAGGGCTTTTTCCTCGTATAAATCCTTGTGTCACTTGTGCAATTTTCATTATAGTGATCCTTTACATTGCTCATCATACCAAGCATCATTCCCCGTTTACAAAGAGTTTGGTTGCATTATCCTTGTGTGATTTTTGACCAAAACAGTTTGGCGCCCACCGTGGGGCAATTGGTGCTTCATTCATTAGGAAATTTTTTTGTTGGTGATCATTCCGGAAGTGTTGCATGGCTTCATCGTTGAAGAATACTTCCACAGCGATGTCTGCAGTCAATTCATCTAATGGCATTCCACCTTTGCCTCCACCACCAGCTGGATCTCAGAAAAATGCTGAGAAGAGACCAACTCCTATCTTCTCTAAACCATCATCTTCTGCTCTAACTTCTTCTGTTCCCAGTACTAGTGATATATTTACTTTGATTTTGCAGATGAGGGATCGCATGCAGCAGCAGGATGAAACTAATGACAGGATCCTCAAGGAAATCGGAGATCTCAAAAGGCAAAAGAAAACGGCAGAGGATCATTCCCCACTAATGCCAAAATCTTTGAATTTTGATACTCCGATGATTACTTCTCAGCCATCAGAGGTCCCAGACATTCAACATATGGGTGGATTAAGAGGAGTGCATTACGGACCAGCAATAGTGACTCAGGCATCAGGATCATATTTCCAACCGGCAGGATCCTACACTCAGCATATGGGATCCTTCATGAACTCAGGATCCTCCTTCGTTCCAGGATCATCCCAGGTTCAAGGACCCTCCTTTGTTCCGAGATCATCCCATGTTCAGGGATCCCTTCAGATACCAGGATCCTTGAAGAATTTGCAAACCGGAAGTCCAGATGTCCATCAAGGAGATTTTATTCCGATGCAGACCATTGCTTCCACTGGTCCCTCCATCATCCCAGAATCCCAGCAATATGGATTCATATCCAATGTTCCGAACTTGAACCCGATGGGAGGTAACACTTTTAATAATTCTCATACCACTAACCATGGATTCATGCAGGATACAGGTATCAACCATGCTATGGCCAGAGAACTGCAGAAACTGAAGGATATGATATCAAGTGTTCCAGGGGTAGTCAAACCTATCCCAGAAATTGCAGATGGAAGCCATAAGGTATCTCGTTTTGCACCACCAATTTGTGATGCTGAGATACCCAAAAGATTCCATATCCCTACTATGAAGCTGTATGATGGTACGACGGATCCTGAGGAACACATAGCACAATACAGGGAGAAGATGGAGATCAATCCAATTCCAGAAAGGTTAAAGGAAGCATGTCTGTGCAAGGGATTTGGATCCACTCTTACTGGATCAGCTCTTAAATGGCTGCTAAGTCTTCCCCCTTACTCTATTACTTCATTTGCTAATTTAGTTAATTTATTCAATAATCAATTTTCATGTAGTAGAAAATTTGAACGATTGACTAGCGATTTATATAGGATAACTCAAGGTCATAATGAATCATTAAGGGATTATATAACCAAATTTAGTAAAGAATCCTTGGACATTCCTAACTTGGATGTGGCCACAGCTGTTGAGGCCTTCAAGATGGAATTGCTTAAGGATTCATTTTTCTATGATGATCTTGTTATGACACCATGCGGGAACCTAGACGAAATAAGGACCCGGGCACTCAGGTTCATCCGGCTAGAGGATGACAAGAGGATCCAGGAGAGACAAGTAGGATCCTCAAAACAAGAAAAGCAAGGATCCTCTTTCAAAAGCAACAAATTCAAATCCTATAACAGAACTGACAACTAGAATGTGCATGCTGTTGACCAAGAAGAGGATGATGAAGATTATCCTCCGATTTCTGAATACTGTTTTTCCGTTGATAACCATGAACTAATCCTTGCAATGCAGAATCTAGGAGAAAAGGCCAGATGGCCCAGAAAAAATGACAAACCAGCCGCAGCTAAAGATAAATCAAAGTGGTGTGCATACCATGAGGATTTTGGGCATTTGACAGAGGAATGCATCGCATTACGAAAGGAAATTGGATATCTGCTAAGCAAGGGGCATCTAAAAGAGTTGTTGGGAAGGAAAAAGCAAAGGACACAGGATCCTGAAAGGATCCCTGAAAAAGCTCCAGCCCCTCCGGCAAATACACAAGTGATCAACTTTATTTCAGGAGGATCAGGCATCTGTGGTACATCCTTCTCAGCAGGTAAAAGGCATGCAAAGGAAGCTAAAATGGATAACAGAGAAAGCCCTATTCGAACATCGAGTGTCTCGGAAGGAAAAATCATAACCTTTGATGAGGATGACAGAATTAACATCCAGGATCCTCATCATGATAGTTTAGTTATTACTCTTTTTATTTCTAACCATTTTGTCCGCAGGATCCTTATTGACGGAGGAAGTTCGGTAAACATTATCCAGCTTGATGTTCTGAAGAAAATGGGTATTCCTGAATCAGACATCACACCAAGATCCTCCGTGCTCGTGGGATTTAGTGGCGAAACTAAGAAAACCCCGGGGGACATCAAACTCCCAATTTATGTGGAAGGATTACATAATTATCAAAAATTTTGTGTTATTGACTGTTTGTCTTGCTGCAATGTTATCCTTGGCAGGCCCTGGATACACGATATGAAGGCAGTCCCATCCACTTACCATCAGTGTGTGAAGCTCCCTAGCCCATGGGGAATAATCAAGATCGATAGTGATCAACAGGAGGCTAAGGATTGTTACACTTAATCAATGAAACCAGCCTCGAAACCAAGGGAGCAATAGCAATTAAAGTATCCTCCAAGGGGTGTCTTGGAGGCAAGAGAGCAGGATGTGGATCCTTGATAAAATGAAAGAAGACATAGTATCCTTCCTCAAAAGAAGAAAATCTACCTTTGCATGGAAACATGAGGATATGACAGGTATATCTAAGGATATTATCACTCATAAACTTGGCATTGACAGGTCAGTTAAACCAATCCATCAAAAAAGGAGGAAGTTTGCACCAGAAAGAAATGCCATTATCCAGGAAGAGGTAGAAAGATTACTACGAGCAGGTATGATCAGAGAAGTGAAGTATCCAAAATGGCTAGCCAATGTGGTTGTTGTTCAAAAGAAAAATGGAAAGTGGAGGGTATGTGTCGATTTCACTGATTTGAATAAGGCATGTCCCAAGGATCCTTTCCCATACCCCACATTGACTCCATGGTGGATGCAACGGCGGGTCATGAGCTGTTAACCTTTATGGATGCATCATCTGGATTCCAACAAATTCAGATGGAACCATCTGACCAAGAGGATACGGCTTTTATGACCCCAACCGGTTTATATTGTTATATTGCTATGCCTTTTGGATTAAGAAATGAAGGTGCAACATATCAAAGGCTGGTGAATATGATGTTCAAAGATCAAATTGGACAAACTATGGAAGTGTACGTAGACGATATGGTGGTGAAATCCAAAAAAGCTGGAGATCACCTAAGAGACTTGGAGGAAGCATTTGATATCCTTGATAATTATAACATGAAGCTTAATCCTTCAAAATGTCACTTTGGTGTTAAAGCAGGTAAATTCTTAGGATATATGGTAACCCAGAGGGGCATTGAAGCAAGCCCAGAACAAATCAAAGCATTGGTGAATATCAAATCCCCTGCCAACGCTAAGGATGTGCAAAGGCTAACAGGCAGGATAGCAGCTCTAAACAGATTCATATCCAAATCCTCAGAAAAGTGTAAAGAATTCTATGATATCCTAAGAAAGAACAAGAAATTTGAATGGACTGAAAAGCATGAGAATGCTTTACAAGCCCTAAAAGAATACATGTCCTCAGCCCCAGCATTGATGAAACCAAAAAAGGAGATGTGTTATCCTTATACCTTGCGGTATCCTCAAAAGCAGTAACTGCAGTCCTTGTTAAGGATCATGAAGGTACACAATATCCTGTCTATTATGTAAGTAAGAGTTTACTTGATGCTGAATCCAGGTATTCACACCTTGAAAAACTTATTCTTGCACTAATTATGGCATCTACTAAACTAAGACATGATTTTGAAACCCATGTTATTGTTGTTAGAACTAATTTCCCAATTAAGAATGTCCTCAGGAAACCAGAGATGTCCGGAAGAATGGCTAAGTGGGCAGTAAAGCTTTGTGCCCATGATATAAGATATGAGCCCAGAACAGCCATCAAATCCCAAGCATTAGCAGACTTTGTGGCTGATTTCAGTAGTGATTTACAAAAGGAAGCCGAATTGGAAGTCCAGCAGCTGGATGAAACTAAGGATCCTTGGATACTACATACTGACGGATCCTCAAATATTAAAGGCACGGGGCTTGGTATACTACTAAAATCGCCACAGGGGGACATAATACCCCATTCCATAGCTTGTGAGTTCCAAGCCACTAATAATGAGGCTGAATATGAAGCCTTAATTGCTGGTTTGCAAATTGCTAAGCATATGGGGATCAGGTATCTTGAGGTATACTTGGACTCATTGTTGATCACTAATCACTTTAATAGATCCTATGCTGTTAAAGGTGAAAAACTAACCAAATATTTAGAGATAGTCAAAGAATTGGCACTCTCCTTTGTTTCTTTCAGTTTGACACAGGTACCAAGGGAGGAAAATACAGGATCTGATGCATTGGCCAATCTAGGATCATCTTTGAAGATCCCAGAGGATATAAGTATCCCCATCATCCATATCCTGGCTCCTGCTATTGAAAATCAGGTGGCCATGGAAATAGAAGAGGATTCTGCAATGATCCCTAGTGAGGATACTCAATCTTGTTCAGGATCATGGATCTCACCAATCATGAGATACTTACAACACGGGGAGATTCCTATGGGAGAAAATCCTAGGGCTTTCAGAATTAAGGTATCTCAATTCACAATCTTAAATAATATGCTGTATAAGCGATCTCTTGGAGGACCATATTTAAGATGTATCGAGGATCCTGAAGTTCAAGAAGTTTTAAAAGACTTCCATGAAGGAGATTGTGGAAACCACACTAGGGGCAGGGCATTGTTCTCAAGGATCTTAAGGACAGGATACTACTGGCCAACTATGAAAAGAGATGCTGTGGAGTATGCTAAGAAGTGTGATCCTTGTCAAAGACACAGCAATATCCTTCATCAGCCGGCTGAATTTCTACATCCTATACCATCCTCTTGGCCATTTATGAGATGGGGGATGGATATAGTTGGCAAGCTCCCTAAGGCACCTGGTGGAAAAGTATTCATGCTTGCTATGACGGACTACTTCTCCAAGTGGATAGAGGCTGAAGCTTTTGCCCAAGTCAGAGAGAAGGAAGTTATATCCTTTATTAAGAGAAATATTATAACTAGATTTGGCATTCCTTCCGAAATTGTATGTGATAATGGTTCCCAATTTATTGGGAGCAGGACTACTAACTTTTGTGACAGTTGGGGGATTAAGATGATAACATCAACACCAGTCCACCCACAAGCCAATGGTCAAGCAGAATCATCCAACAAGATCATCATCAACAATCTAAAGAAGAAACTTGGATCCAAGAAGGGGAAATGGGCAGAAGAATTGCCTTACGTGCTTTGGGCTGATAGGACAACTCCCAAGAATGCTACTGGTCAAACACCCTTCTCTTTGGTGTTTGGGGCAGAATCAGTGATCCCAACAGAAATGGTGGTTCCAACTGCTAGAACAAGTACCCGTGATCCTGAGGAAAATGATGCAAACCTGGCTCAAGACTTGGATACTATTGAAGAAATCAGGGATCTGGCTAGGATAAGGATGGCTAGCTACCAACAAAGAATGGCTGGTGCTTACAACAAAAATGTCAGGATAAGGAAATTCCAAGTTGGAGATATGGTATTGAGAAAAGCATTCCAAAATACCACCAATCCTGCTGATGGGAAATTAGCACCAAAATGGGAAGGCCCTTATTTGATCGAAGCCGAAGCAGGAAAGGGGGCATATAGATTGCTTACCATGGAAGGTAATCTGTTACCAAGAGCCTGGAATGCTGTCCACTTGAAAAATATTTCATGTAAGCAGGATCCTTCTGGCATGAGTGATCCTTACATTGGAAGTATCCTTCAAGGATCCCTGAAGCATCAATGATCCTTGCTCCGGTAATGTCCTAAGCTTGAACTCTTATTTACATATCTTCTTATTTAAGGATAAGGATCATGTATCGTTCATCCTTCTCTCACGAGATTTTGAGTTCTGATAAGTCCAGGTATCCTTAGCATAATGTTGACAATCTTTAGAAGCAACTCAAATCCTTGGGTTCAACCCCAGTTATTTGGGCTTGTCCCCAGTTATCCTTGGGCTTGTCCCCAGTTTTCGCCTGTAGCGCACGATGATCCTGGTATAGTTCACGTCTTTGGGACCAGTACTCGCTTTAGGGGCTGATAACCTCATCGTACTGGCTATACCTAGGATCCTACGTATAATGGTAGACGTACCATACATCCGTTCCTAAGATTTCTAACGTTTTCACGTTAGCTAAGGTTTTGGCATTTTCATGTCACTAAGTTTGGATAGTCGCCAGTGAGGGCCATACTCCAGCTTACATACTATATTGGTCAAAAATCACACAAGGATAATGCAACCAAACTTTATGTAAATGGGGTATGATGCTTGGTTTATAGAAAAAGTAAAGGATCACTTCAGTAAGAAATATACAAAGACACAATGATTTATACGAGGAAAAAGCCCTTGATCAATGTATGATCTCCGGCATAAAAAACCTCGGGTGATGGCAACTACCGATCACCAACTTCAATATATCAAAATACGGTTACAACTTTGGATGATAATGAGCTGAGTACAAGGATCACTATCGTAATGTGTGTCTAAGCGTGTGAGAATTGTGTTGTGTGTTCTTCCGAATGAGGAAGAGTGTTATATATACAAGTGTAGGTGACCTATTTTAGGTAAAAAGACTAATAATCAGCTCATTACCCCTTTAGAAATAAAAGTAAATCTAGCCTAAATTATCGCCCTTAAATCATGCCGAGTTTCCATATCCTTCACAACGTCCATCTCCGATTAAGCACATGCTATAGTTGTAAAGACGTGTCCTTTAATTGTGATACTAAGAGCGGATCCTGCTAGATGTCCTCCAAAACAACATTAAATTCAACGAAAGCAACTGTTAGCATGAGGATCCGATGATGGTCCGTGATCCTGATCCTGGAACTCTGCTGAGGATCACTATCTGTTAAAGAAACAAGGATCACTGGTTAGGATCACATGTGAGGATCATGTATTGTAAAAATCCAGCCCTAACAATTGCCCCCAAAATATAAGGAGTTCATTGTAAATTAACGAGTTATATTTTGCTTTGATCTTATCTGCAACGAACAATTCGGATAACTAGCCGTTAATTTCGAACTAGCCGTTGCAACCTTTACGTCATTGAGGTGACATCCCTGCAAATCATGATTATAAATAGGAGATAGGGTTAGGATCAATCTTCATTTAAATTCAAGATATTCTCCCTTTATAATCTCTACCGAAGATCAATCAGGTATTCTCTTCTCTTTCTTCCCTCTCTTGCTCTGTTTTTCTGCTTTTATCCTGCCAAGAGTATGTTGCTCCGAAATTCTCCTCACAAGGATCACAAGAAGATCAGTCCCTTGAAAAGCCAAGGGATCGTCAAAGACTCTCCTACAGAGATGTGCTGCTTTACTGATGCTCATGTTGATAGGATCCGTCACTGTTTTCCAGCGGATACCGTCTTCAAGTCTTTTACTCCCACCGCTCTGAGTGATTTCGTTTCCGACGCCTGGGTAGCCTTTCCTGTAACTCCGTTTACCATAGGATACTCATATCCTTTTCCAGCCTTCACCCAGTCCTTCTTTTCTCTGACCGGTATGTCCTATATCCAGGCCATGCCGATGATCTGGAGGGTTCTGTGTACCCTTGAGAGGATCATCGAGCAGGAGAGGATTGACTTAGGGATGCCGGAGCTGGCCGAGTTATATGATCTTACCACATTTGGTTCCTGTCGATACTTGTTGAAACGGAAGGCCGGGGAGGATCACCCTGTTTTAAAGGTTACCAAAAATGATCGAAACTGGAAGCGTCGTTTCTTCTTTGTGAGAAGGGATACCCTCCCTGATGGGAAGGATCTGCCCAAGGAGTGGGCCACCCATGGTAGGATAGAGGATCCTGGAAGGATCACCATCAGACTTGTCTCTTATGATGAGGATCACTAATGTCTTTCTTTGTTTTTTGTTTATTGTGCAGCTATCTCCATTGCTCATCTCAAATTAACCCCTGCTGCCAGAGAGAGGGTTCTAGCTTTTAAGAAGCTTGATCCTGAAATCAGAAGTTTTCAAGTCACCGTCCAAGATTCACAAGAAGTATCCTCCGCATCTGCCACTATGTCAAGTAAGTATCCTTATTAAAAAGTAAGTTATATGTGAGACTGTTTAATTAGTATGGGAACTTATCTTGTTTTGACTGTGTAGGCGCTGGGAAACCTGCTAAGTCTGCCAAGTCTGCCTCCAAGTTCGGGATTGATGAACTTGCCAACGTCAAGTCTTCAAGAAAGAAGGCTTCTGTTGCCAGTCCCTCTGCTTCGGCTCCTAAAGCACCTGTTAGAGGTAAGGGGAAGAAGAGGAAGACTTCTGAGGATCTCCAAGGATTTCCCCTGATCCGCCAACAGTTCCTCGACTATGTCAATGAGGTAAGGATCATTGCCCCTGTTGGTTATCCTTCTCGAATATCCTGCTTGTATATTCTGCCTGTATATCCTGCTTCTTTGAGGATCACCTGATCCTGAACTTACCTTTTTTCTCTTTTGCAGAAACTTGCTGAGATTGAGACCTACCTTGGCCATGTCGAGGATCAGGAGAGCCAAATCGCCGACCTCCAACAAATGGGCGTGTTAAAGGATCTCAAGATAGCCGATCTTGAGAAGGAACTCCGGGCTACAAAGGATGAGGCTGCTTAAAGGCTGATTGACATGGATGGCGAGAAACAGGAGATCATCCAGGATGCCAAGGTCTCTGCCGCAACTGCTATGTACAAGATACAACTACAAATGGCTGCGGAGGCTCAGGATCCTGCCTTTGACAAAAGCTCATGGGACGTGGAGGGTTGGAAGGCAAGATTGGCAGAGCTGGAGGACGAGGACGAGGCTGAGGAGATCCCAATGCTGGAGGGCGGTGATGCTGACAAGGATCAGGGTGGAGAAGCTGGTGGTGATGGAGCAGCAAAGGTGTGAGCTGCTGGATTGGGCGATGATGGATATTTCGAGACTAGGCCGGAGCCCAATTTTTTGAGTTTGGTAGTGGTTTGTTGATGTTTGAAACAATTATGGTTTGTAATCTTTGAACAATAGTTTTTAGGGTTAAGGATCATGGATCCTTTGGACAATAGGTAGGATTACAAAAGGTGGAGGGATCCTCTGTTTGGGGGATGAAGCCTTTGTGATCCTGCCACCTTTAATTTCCTGCACCTGCTAAGACCGCATAGACAATGGACACCCTTTGCCAACCCATGTGGACGGGCCACGTTTTGCTGGTAGAAATGTGGGTTGGCAATTTTGACAACTTTTTGAAAGGGTTTAAGATCCTTTTGTTAATAATATAACTTTAATCTTTCTGGCTTATCTCGTGTTGTTATCCTTTATTCATCTTCTTATTTTCCAGTTTTTAGAAACATATTTGTTAGAGTAACAAGAGTTGAGCAAACCATGTTTAATAAATTCAGGATATGATCCTAGATCAAATATCCCATCATTGAAAATTTTCAAGGATCATAGGCTTAGTTGTCAAAGTGTAAGGGCTGTTTAGTATAATCAGAATAGTCAAGGATCATACCTGAGGATCCAAGTTAGGATCCTAACCTTTAATCAAGATAACCTTAAGTGAAATTTTAATGGATAATAAGGATTAAGGATCCTTATTTGTTTAACTTCGAGAACCTGAAAAATGGAACATATCTTGGGACTAAGCCAATGTAAAAGATAAATCAGTAGCTGGGGACATGCCCAAAGGATAACTGGGGATGATCCCAAAGGATCACTGGGGACAAGCCCAAAGGATAACTGGGGACAAGCCCGAAGGATAACTGGTGACAAGCCCAAAGGATCGTATGTAAACTGGAGTATGGCCCTTACTGGCGACTATCCAAACTTAGTGACATGAAAATGTCAAAACCTTAGCTAACGTGAAAACGTTAGAAACCTTATGAACGGATGTATGGTACGTCTACCATTATACGTAGGATCCTGGGTATAGCCAGTACGATGAGGTTGTCAGCCCCGGAAGTGGGTACTGGTCCCAAAGACGTGAACTATATCAGGATCATCGTGCGCTGCTGGCGGAAACTGGGGATAATCCCAAGGATAACTGGGGTTGGACCCAAGGATCTGCGTTGCTTTAGAAGATCTTTGACGATATGCTGTAGATACCTGAACTATCATAACTCAAATGGTTCGTGAGAAGAGGATGAAGGATACAGGATCCTTATCCTTTGGTAAAAAGTAAGGAAATGTAATAGTTTTAAGATAAGGACATTACCAGAGTAAGGATCACTGACATCATCGGGATCCTTTGAGGATACTTCAATGTAAGGATCACATGCTTGAAGGATCTCGTTCACATAAAGTATCTCTTTAAGTGAACAGCATTCTAGGCTCTTGGTAATAAGTTTCCTTCCATGGTTAGCAATCTGTATGCCCCCTTTCCTGCTTCAGCCTCAATCAAGTAAGGGCCTTCCCACTTTGGTGCTAACTTTCCGTCAGCAGGATTAATAGTGTTTTGGAATGTTTTTCTCAACACCATATCTCCGACTTGGAACTTCCTTATCCTAACATTTTTGTTGTAAGCACCAGCCATTCTTTGTTGGTAGCTTTCCATCCTTATCCTAGCCAGGTCCCTGATTTCGTCAATAGTATCCAGATCCTGAGCCAGGATTGTAGCATTCTCTTCAGGATCACGAGCACTTGTTCTAGCGGTTGGGATCACCATCTCTGTTGGGATCACTGCTTCTGCCCGAAATACTAAGGAAAAAGGTGTTTGACCAGTGGCATTCTTGGGAGTTGTCCTGTCAGCCCATAGCACATAAGGTAACTCCTCTGCCCATCTTCCCTTCTTGGATCCTAGCTTCTTCTTCAGATTGTTGATGATGATCTTGTTGGATGATTCTGCTTGGCCATTGGCTTGTGGATGAACCGGTGTTGATGTTATCATCTTGATTCCCCAACTGTCACAAAAGTTAGTAGTTCTGCTTCCAATGAATTGGGAACCATTATCACATACAATTTCAGAGGGAATGCCAAATCTAGTTATAATGTTTCTTTTGATAAAGGATATAACTTCTTTTTCTCTGACTTGAGCAAAAGCTTCAGCTTCTATCCACTTAGAGAAGTAGTCAGTCATGGCAAGCATAAATACTTTTCCACCAGGTGCTTTAGGGAGCTTGCCAACTATATCCATCCCCCATCTCATGAATGGCCAAGAGGATGGTATGGGGTGTAGCAATTCAGCTGGTTGATGAAGGATATTGTTGTGTCTTTGACAAGGATCACATTTCCTAGCATATTCTACAGCATCCCTTTTCATGGTTGGCCAGTAGTATCCTGTTCTAAGGATCCTTGAGAACAATGCCCTGCCCAAGTGTGGTTTCCACAATCTCCTTCATGGAAGTCTCTCAATACTTCTTCAATTTCAGGATCCTCGATACATCTCAAATATGGTCCTGCAAGAGATCGTTTATATAGCACATTATTTAAGATTGTGAATTGAGATACCTTAATCCTGAAGGCTCTAGGATTTTCTCCCATCGGAATCTCCCCGTATTGCAAGTATCTTATGATTGGCGAGATCCATGATCCTGCATAAGATTGAGCTTCCTCACTAGGGATTACTGCAGTATCCTCTTCTATTTCCATGGCTACCTGATTTTCAATAGCAGGAGCCAGGATATGGATGATAGGGATATTTATATCTTCTGGAATCTTTAAGGATGATCCTAAGTTGGCCAATGCATCAGCTTCCGTGTTATCCTCCCTTGGTACCTGTGTTAAGCTGAAAGAGACAAAAGAGAGTGCCAATTCCTTGACTATTTCTAAATATTTGGTTAGTTTTTCACCTTTAACAGCATAGGATCCATTAAAGTGATTGGTGATCAATAATGAGTCTACATATACTTTAAGATACTTTACCCCCATATCCTTAGCAATTTGTAAGCCAGCAATTAAGGGTTCATATTCAGCCTCATTGTTAGTTGCTTGGAACTCACAGGCTATGGAGTGGGGTATTATGTCCCCCTGTGGCGATTTTAGTAGTATCCCGAGCCGTGTGCCCTTGACATTTGAGGATCCATCGGTGTGTAGTATCCAAGGATCCTTGGTCTCATCCAGCTGCTGGACTTCCAATTCTGCTTCTTTTTGTAGATCACTACTGAAATCAGCCACAAAGTCAGCTAATGCTTGGGATTTAATGGCTGTTCTTGGCTCATATCTTATATCATGGGCACTAAGCTTTACTGCCCACTTAGCCATTCTTCCTGACATCTCTGGTTTCCTGAGGACATTCTTAATTGGAAAGTTAGTTCTAACAACAATAGTGTTAGGGCTGGATTTTTATAGGGGATCCTTACACATGATCCTAACCAGTGATCCTTGTTTCTTTGACAGACAGTGATCCTCAGCAGGACTTCAGGATCAGGATCATGAGACATTATGGTGATCCTCACACTAACGGCCACTTCGACTTAATACAATATTGTTTTGCAGGAACATCTAGCAGGATACGCTCTAGGCGTCATGATCCAGGGACGCGTCTTCACAATTATGGCAAGAGCTAAATCAGAGATAGACGTTGCACAGGATATGGAAACATGGCTTGATTTATGGGCGGCTATTTAGGCTAGATTGTATCTCATTTCTAAAGGGGTAATGAGCTGATAATTAGTCATTTTACCTAAAATAAGTCACCTACACTTGTATAAATACCCCTCTTGCTCATTCGGAAGAACAGACACGACACACACGACATACAACGCAACTCTCACACACTTAGACACCAAAAGCAATAGTGATCCTTGTACTCAGCTCATTATCATCCAAAGTTGTAATCATATTTTTGTTATATTGAAGTTGGTGATCGGTAGTTGCCATCACCCGAGGTTTTTTATGCCGGAGATCATTCATTGATCAAGGGCTTTTTCCTCGTATAAATCATTGTGTCTTTGCATCTTTTATCACGGAAGTGATCCTTAATTTTCATAATTAACCAAGCATCATACCCCGTTTACATAAAGTTTGGTTACATTATCCTTGTGTGATTTTTGACCAAAACAGTTTGGCGCCCACCGTGGGGCAATTGGTGCTTCATTCATAAGAAAATCTTTTGTTCGAAATCATTTCAAAGAGTTACATGGCTTCATCATTGAAGAACACGTCCACGGCGATGTCTGCAGTCACCTCATCACAGATCACCTTGCCTCCTCCACCGGCAGGATCTCAGAAAAATACTGAGAAGAGATCAACTCCCACTTTCTCTAAACCTTTATCTTCTTCTGCTATGAATTCTTCTATTCCCAGTACTAGTGATGTATTTGCTTTAATTTTGCAGATGAAGGATCGTATGCAGCGGCAAGATGAAACTTGTTAGGGCTGGATTTTTTACTATGAATGATCCTTATACGAGATCCTAACCAGTGATCCTTATTTCTTTGGCAGGCAGTGATCCTCAGCCGGACCTCAGGATCAGGATCATGGGACATTGAGGTGATCCTTATACTAACGGTCACTTTCGATTGCTACAATATTATTTTGCAGGAACATCTAGCAGGATATGCCCTACATATCATGATCCAGGGACGCGCTTTCACAAATATGGCAAGAGCTGAATTGAAGAAGAACGTTGTGCCGGATATGGAAACATGGCTTGATCTAAGGGCAACAATTTAGGCTAGATTATCTTTATTTCTAAAGGGGTAATGAGCTGATTAGTGGTCTATCTACCTAAAATAAGTTACCTACACATGTATAAATACCCATCTTCCTCATTCGGAAGAACACACACAACATACGACACAACTCTCAACACCTAGACACTCAGTGATCCTTGTACTCAGCTCATTATCATCCGAAGTTGTAACTACATTTTTATTATATTGAAGTTGGTGATCGGTAGTTGCCATCACCCGAGGTTTTTTATGCCGGAGATCATACATTGATCAAGGGCTTTTTCCTCGTATAAATCATTGTGTCTTTGCATATTCATCACAGAAGTGATCCTTTACTCTTATAGCTAACCAAGCATCATACCCCGTTTACATAAAGTTTGGTTACATTATCCTTGTGTGATTTTTGACCAAAACAGTTTGGCGCCCACCGTGGGGCAATTGGTGCTTCATTCATAAAGAAAATCTTTTGTTCAAAATCATTTCAAAGAGTTACATGGCTTCATCATTGAAGAACACTTCCACGGCGATGTCTGCAGTCACCTCAGCACAAACCACTCTACCTCCTCCACCGGCAGGATCCCAGAGAAATGCTGAGAAGAGACCAACCCCTTCTTTCTCTAAACCTCCATCTTCTTCTGCTATGAATTCTTCTATTCCCAGTACTAGTGATGTGTTTGCTTTAATTTTGCAGATGAAGGATCGTATGCAGCGGCAGGATGAAACTAATGACAGGATCCTCAGGGAGATTGGAGATCTCAAAAGACAAAAGAAAGCGGCAGAGGATCATTCCCCACTGATGCCAAAATCCTTGAGTTTTGAGACTCCAATGGTCACCTCTCAGCCATCAGGGATCCCAGACGTACAGATCGCAGGGGAGACGAGAGGATTACATCTCAAGTCAGCAGCAATGACTCAGACATCGGGCTCGTATTTTCAGCCAGCAGGATCCTATCCTCAGTATATGGGATCCTTCATGAATCCGGGAGCCTATCCGGGGGCACAGCAGTTTCAAGGATCCTACTTTATTCCAGGATCGTTCCAGGTTCAAGGATCCTCCTTCGTTCCAGGATCATCCCAGATACCAGGATCCTTACAGATGCCAGGATCCCTAAAAAGTTTGCAAGCAGGGAATCTAGATGTCCATCAAGGGGACTTCATTCCAATGCAGACCATTGCTTCCACTGGTCCCTCCGTTATTCCAGAATCCCAGCAATACGGATTCCCTAACTTGAACCCAATGGGAGGTAACACTTTAAATAATTATCCTACCACTAACCATGGATTCATGCAGGATACAGGTACCAATCACGCTATGGCCAGGGAATTACAGAAACTAAAGGACATGATCTCAAGTGTTCCAGGGGTAGTCAAGCCTATCCCAGAGATTGCAGATGGAAGCCACAAGGTATCACGCTTTGCACCACCAATTTGTGATGCAGAGGTGCCCAAAAGGTTCCATATCCCTACCATGAAGCTGTATGATGGCACGACGGATCCAGAGGAGCATATAGCACAATACAGGGAAAGGATGGAAATCAATCCTATCCCAGAAAAGTTAAAGGAAGCATGCCTATGTAAAGGATTTGGATCCACTCTAACTGGATCAGCTCTTAAGTGGCTGCTAAGTCTTCCCCCTTACTCTATTACTTCATTTGCTAAATTAGTTAATTTATTCAATAACCAATTCTCTTGTAGTAGAAAATTTGAAAAATTAACTAGTGATTTGTACAGGATAACTCAAAATAATAACGAATCATTAAGGGATTATATAACTAAATTTAGTAAAGAATCCTTGGATATTCCCAACTTGGATATGGCTACGGCTGTTGAAGCCTTCAAAATGGGACTTCTTAAGGATTCATTATTCTATGATGATCTTGTTATGACACCTTGCAGGAATTTAGATGAAGTAAGAACTCGAGCACTCAGGTTTATCCGGCTAGAGGATGACAAGAGGATCCAGGAGAGACAAGAAGGATCCTCAAAACAAGATAAGCAAGGATCCTCCTTCAAAAACAACAAGTTCAAATCCTACCATAGAAACGAGAACAAGAATGTGCATGCTGTCGACCAAGAAGAGGATGATGAAGAATATCCTCCAATCTCAGAATATTGTTTTTCCGTTGACAATCACGAACTAATCCTTGCAATGCAGAATCTAGGTGAAAAGGCTAGGTGGCCCAGGAAGAATGATAAACCATCCGGGACTAAAGACAAGTCCAAATGGTGTGCATACCATGAGGATTTCGGCCATCTAACTGAAGATTGCATAGCCTTAAGAAAAGAAATTGGATACCTGCTAAGCAAGGGGCATCTAAAGGAATTGTTGGGAAGAAAAAAGCAAAGGACCCAGGATCCTGAAAGGATCCCTGAAAAGGCTCCAGCACCTCCGGCAAATGCACAAGTGATTAACTTCATATCCGGAGGATCAGACATTTGTGGAACATCCTTCTCAGCGGCCAAAAGACATGCAAAAGAATCAAAAATGGATAATGGAGAAAGGCCTATTAGAACCTCAAGCGTCTCAGAAGGAAAGATGATAACATTTGATGAGGATGATCGCATCAACATCCAGGATCCTCATCATGATAGTTTAGTTATCACTCTCTTTATCTCTAACCATTTTGTCCGCAGGATCCTTATCGATGGAGGGAGCTCAGTGAACATAATCCAGCTTGATGTCTTGAAGAAGATGGGAATCCCAGAATCAGACATCACACCAAGATCCTCCGTGTTTGTAGGATTCAGTGGAGAAACGAAGAAAACTCTGGGGGACATCAAACTCCCAATCTACGTGGAAGGATTACATAATTACCAAAAATTTTGTGTTATTGACTGTTTATCTTGTTGCAACGTTATCCTTGGCAGGCCTTGGATACATGACATGAAAGCAGTTCCATCTACCTACCATCAATGTGTGAAGCTCCCTAGCCCATGGGGGATAATCAAGATCGACAGTGACCAGCAGGAAGCTAAGGATTGCTATACCTCATCCATGAAGCCAACCTCGAAGCCAAGGGAGCAATAGCAATTACAGTATCCTCCGAGGAACGTCTTGGAGGCAAGGGAACAAGATGTAGATGAAATCCTCTTGGACCCTAGTGATCCTGAATTAAATCTCAAGCACTAGCTGACTTTGTGGCTGATTTCAGTAGTGATCTACAAAAGGGAGCAGAATTGGAGGTCCAGCAGCTGGATGAGACCAAGGATCCTTGGATACTACACACCGACGGATCCTCAAATATCAAAGGCACAGGGCTAGGGATCCTACTAAAATCGCCACAGGGGGACATAATACCCCACTCTATAGCTTGTGAGTTCCAGGCAACTAACAATGAGGCTGAGTATGAAGCCTTAATTGCTGGCTTACAAATTGCTAAGGATATGGGGGTAAAATATCTCGAAGTATATGTAGATTCATTATTGATCACCAATCACTTTAATGGATCCTATGCTGTTAAAGGTGAAAAACTAACCAAATATTTAGAGATAGTCAAAGAATTGGCACTCTCTTTTGTTTCTTTTAGCTTAACACAGGTACCAAGGGAGGATAACACGGAAGATGACGCATTGGCCAACCTAGGATCATCTTTGAAGATTCCAGAAGATATAAGTATCCCTATCATCCATATCCTGGCTCCTGCTATTGAAAAACAGGTGGCCATGGAAATAGAAGAGGATACTGCAATGATCCCTAGTGAAGAAGCCCAACCTAATTCAGGATCATGGATCTCACCGATCATGGGATATTTGCAACACGGGGAGATCCCGATGGGAGAAAATCCTAGAGCTTTCAGGATTAAGGTATCTCAATTCACAATTCTGAATAATGTGTTATATAAGCGATCTCTTGCAGGACCATATTTGAGATGTATCGAGGATCCTGAAATTGAAGAGGTGTTGAAGGATTTCCATGAAGGAGATTGTGGAAACCACACTGGGGGCAGGGCATTATTCTCAAGGATCCTTAGAACAGGATACTACTGGCCAACCATGAAAAGGGATGCTGTAGAGTATGCTAAGAAATGTGATCCTTGCCAAAGACATAGCAATATCCTTCACCAACCAGCTGAATTACTACACCCCATACCATCCTCTTGGCCATTCATGAGATGGGGAATGGATATAGTTGGCAAGCTCCCTAAAGCACCTGGTGGAAAAGTATTTATGCTTGCCATGACTGACTATTTTTCCAAGTGGATAGAAGCTGAAGCCTTCGCTCAAGTCAGAGAAAAGGAAGTCATATCCTTCATTAAAAGAAACATTATAACCAGATTTGGCATCCCCTCTGAAATTATATGTGATAATGGTTCTCAATTCATTGGAAGGAGAACCACTAACTTTTGTGACAGTTGGGGAATCAAGATGATAACATCAACACCAGTTCATCCACAAGCCAATGGTCAAGCAGAATCATCCAACAAGATCATCATCAACAATCTGAAGAAGAAGCTAGGATCCAAGAAAGGAAAATGGGCAGAGGAGTTACCTTATGTGCTATGGGCTGATAGGACAACTCCCAAGAATGCCACTGGCCAAACACCTTTCTCTTTAGTATTTGGGGCAGAAGCAGTGATCCCAACAGAGATGGTGATCCCAACTGCTAGAACAAGTGCTCGTGATCCTGAAGAAAATGCTACAATCCTAGCTCAGGATTTGGATACTATTGAGGAAAACAGGGATCTAGCTAGGATAAGGATGGCAAGCTACCAACAAAGGATGGCTGGTGCCTACAACAAGAATGTCAGGATAAGGAAGTTCCAAGTCGGAGATATGGTGTTGAGAAAAGCATTTCAAAACACCATCAATCCTGCTGACGGGAAGCTAGCACCAAAATGGGAAGGTCCCTACTTGATTGAAGCTGAAGCAGGAAAGGGGGCATACAGGTTGCTAACCATGGAAGGAAACTTGTTACCAAGAGCCTGGAATGCTGTTCACTTAAAGAAATATTTCATGTGAACATGATCCCTCCTGCATGTGATCCTTACATTGAAATATCCTTGAAGGATCCTGGAGATATCGTTGATCCTTACTCAGGTAATATGCTTATCCTAAAAACTATTGCATTTTCTTACCTTTTGCCTAAGGATAAGGATCATGTATCCTTCATCCTCTACTCACAAACCATTTGAGTTATGATAGTTCAGGTATCTCCAGCATATCATCAAAGATCTTCAAAAGCATCACAGATCCTCGGGTCCAACCCCAGTTATCCTTGGGATTATCCCCAGTTTCCGCCAGCAGCGCACGATGATCCTGATATAGTTCATGTCTTTGGGATCAGTACCCATTTTCGGGGCTGGCGACCTCATCGTACTGGCTATACTTGGGATCCTACGTATAATGGTGGACGCACCATACATCCGTTCCTAAGGTTTCTAACGTTTTCACGTTAGCTAAGGTTTTGACATTTTCATGTCACTAAGTTTGGATAGTTGCCAGAAAGGGCCATACTCCAGTTTACATACGATCCTTTGGGCTTGTCCCCAGTTATCCTTTGGGCTTGTCCCCAGTGATCCTCCGGGATCATCACCAGTTATCCTTTGGGCTTGTCCCCAGTGATCCTCCGGGATCATCACCAGTTATCCTTTGGGCTTGTCCCCAGTGATCCTCCGGGATCGTCCCCAGTTATCCTTTGGGCTTGTCCCCAGTTACTAACTTATCTTTTATATTGGCTTAGTCCCAAGTTATATTCCATTTTTTCAGGTTTTCGAAGTTAAACGATTAAGGATCCTTAATCCTTATTATCCATTAAAGTTTTACCTATGGTAATTTCGATTAAAGGTTAGGATCCTAACTTGGATCCTCAGGTATGATCCTTAACTACTTTTAATTTCATTATTCATTTGAATAACCTTTAGACCTTGACAACTGAACCTATGATCCTTAAAATAAACTATCTTGGAAACTTTCGATTATAGGATATTTGATCCAGGATCATATCCTAAATTTCTTAAACATAATTTGCTCAACTTTTCAAACAAACATGTGTCAAAACAATTGAAAATCAAAAAGGATAACAACACAAGATAAGCCAGAAAGATTAAAGTTATATTATTAAACCAAAGGATCATTAACCCTTTCAAAAAAGTTGTCAAAATTGCCAACCCACATTTCTACCAGCAAAACGTGGCCCGTCCACATGGGTTGGCAAAGGGTGTCCATTGTCTATGCGGTCTTAGCATTTTTGCAGGAAAGTAAAAGCAGCAGGATCACAAAGGCTTCATCCCCCAAACAGAGGATCCCTCCACCTTTTGTAATCCTACCTGTTGTTCAAAGGATCCAGGATCCTCAACCCTAAACTATTGTTCAAATACAGACCAACATTGTTTTAAAACATCACAACCACTAAAAAAAAAAAAAAAAAAAAAAATTGGGCTCCGGCTATGTCTAGAAGTTTCCATCATTGCCCAATCTTGCAGCTCAAACCTTCGCTGCACCATCACCACCAGCTCCACTCGCTTCACCATGATCCTTGCCAGCATCACCTCCCTCCAGCCTTGGGATATCCTCAGCATCCTCCTCATCATCCAAGTCTACCAGCCTTGCCTTCCAACCTTCAACATCCCATGAGCTCTTGTCAAAGGCAGGATCCTGAGCCTCCGCAGCCATTTGTAGTTGTATCTTGTACATAGCAGTTGCGGCAGAGACCTTGGCATCCTGGATGATCTCCTGCTTCTCATTATCCATGTCAATCAGCCTCTGAGCAGCTTCATCCTTGGTGGCCTGGAGTTCCTTCTCAAGATCCGCTATCTTGAGATCCTTCAACACACCCATTTGCTGAAGATCGGCAATCTGGCTCTCCTGGTCCTCAACATTGCCAATATAAGTTTCAATCTCAGCAAGTTTCTGCAAACAAAAGAAATAAAACAAGCTCGGAATCAGGTGATCCTCGAAAGATACTAGATAACCAACAGGGGCAGTGATCCTCACCTCGTTCACATAGTCAAGAAATTGCTGACGAAGGAGAGAGAATCCTTGGAGTTCATCAGAGGCTTTCCTCTTTTTTCCCTTACCCCGAATGGACGCTTTAGGAGCTGAGACTGAAGGGCTGGCAGCAGGAGCCTTCTTCTTCTTAGAAGACGTGACATTGGCAAGGTCACTTATCCCAAACATGGAGGCAGACTTAACGGACCTGGCAGACTTTCCGGCACCTACACAATTCAAAAACAAGATAAGTTCCCTTATTAAATTGAATACTTTCACATAAGACTTATTTTTTTTATGAAGATACTTACTTGACATTGTGGCAGATGCAGAGGATATCTCTTGAGAATCTTGGATAATAATCTGAAAGCTTCGAACTTCAGGATCAAGCTTCTTGAAAGCTAACACTCTTTCTTTGGCAGCAGGGGTCAACCTTAAGTGAGCAACGGAGATAGCTGCATAAAAAGACAAAAAAGAAAAGATATCAGTGATCCTCATCATACGAGACAGGACTGATAGTGATCCTTCAAGGATCCTCTACCCTACCATGAGTGACCCATTCCTCGGGCAGATCCTTCCCATCCGGGATGGAATCCCTCTTAACAAAGAAAAATCTACGTTTCCAGTTGGCATCATTCTTGGTAACTTTGAAGATAGGGTGATCCTCCCCAGATTTCCGTTTCAACAAGTACCGGTGAGAACCAAAGGTGGTGAGATCATAGAGCTCAGCTAACTCTGACATCCCCAAATCAATCCCTTCTTGCTCGATGATCCTCTCAAAGGTATATAGAACCCTCCAGATCATCGGCATAGCTTGGATAAATGAGATGCCGGTAAGAGAAAGAAAGATTGGGTAAATGTCGGAAAAGGATATGAATACCCGATGAGGAAAGGAGTAGCAGGAAAGGCCACCCAAGTGTCCGAAACAAAATCACTCAGAGCAGTAGGATCAAAGGGTTTGAAAACAACATTCGCTGGGAAACAATGGCGAATCTTGTCTATTTGGATATCGGTAAAACAGCATCTCTCCATAGGAGAATCTTTGATAATCCCCTGGCTTTTCAAGGGACTATCCTTCTTAGAGCCTTTGTGCGGTGAATTCCGAAGAAGCATATTCGAGATGAAAACAGGGTAAAAGCAAGAAAGAACAGAGCAAAGAAGAAAAAGAAGAAGATGATACCTGATCAAGCCTTCGGTGACGATTATAAAGGAAGATACTTCGAATTTAAATGCAAAATGATCCTAACCCTATCTCCTATTTATAATGATGATCCGCAGGGATTGTCACATCAGTGACGTAAATATCCTAACGGCTAGTCCATGTACAACGGCTAGTAAACCGGAATCGTCCGTTAGAGATAAGCTCAAAACAAATATAACTCATCTATTTACAATTAACTCCTTATATTTTGGGGGCAATTGTTAGGGCTGGATTTTTACTATGAATGATCCTTATACGAGATCCTAACCAGTGATCCTTATTTCTTTGGCAGGCAGTGATCCTCAGCCGGACCTCAGGATCAGGATCATGGGACATTGAGGTGATCCTATACTAACGGTCACTTTCGATTGCTACAATATTATTTTGCAGGAACATCTAGCAGGATATGCCCTACATATCATGATCCAGGGACGCGCTTTCACAAATATGGCAAGAGCTGAATTGAAGAAGAACGTTGTGCCGGATATGGAAACATGGCTTGATCTAGGGCAACAATTTAGGCTAGATTATCTTTATTTCTAAAGGGGTAATGAGCTGATTAGTGGTCTATCTACCTAAAATAAGTTACCTACACATGTATAAATACCCATCTTCCTCATTCGGAAGAACACACACAACATACGACACAACTCGCAACACTTAGACACTCAGTGATCCTTGTACTCAGCTCATTATCATCCGAAGTTGTAACTACATTTTTATTATATTGAAGTTGGTGATCGGTAGTTGCCATCACCCGAGGTTTTTTATGCCGGAGATCATACATTGATCAAGGGCTTTTTCCTCGTATAAATCATTGTGTCTTTGCATATTCATCACAGAAGTGATCCTTTACTTTATAGCTAACCAAGCATCATACCCCGTTTACATAAAGTTTGGTTACATTATCCTTGTGTGATTTTTGACCAAAACAGATACTTTACCTCTCTGATCATACCTGCTCGAAGTAGTCTCTCTACTTCTTCTTGGATAATGGCATTCCTTTCTGGTGCAAACTTCCTCCTTTTTTGATGGATTGGTTTGATAGACCTGTCAATGCCCAAGTTTGTGAGTAATAATATCCTGAGATATACCTGTCATATCTTCATGTTTCCAAGCAAAGGTAGATTTTCTTCTTTTGAGGAAGGATATCATGTCTTCTTTCATCTTGCCAAGGATCCCTGATCCGATATAGATTTTTGATTCAGGATCACTAGGATCCAAGAGGATTTCATCTACATCTTGTTCCCTTGCCTCCAAGACATTCCTGGAGGATACTGTAATTGCTATTGCTCCCTTGGCTTCGAGGTTGGCTTCATAGATGAGGTATAACAATCCTTAGCCTCCTGCTGGTCACTATCGATCTTGATTATTCCCCATGGGCTAGGGAGCTTCACACATTGATGGTAGGTAGATGGGACTGCTTTCATATCATGTATCCAAGGCCTGCCAAGGATAACGTTGCAACAAGATAACAGTCAATAACACAAAATTTTTGGTAATTATGTAATCCTTCCACGTAGATTGGAGTTTGATGTCCCCCAGAGTTTTCTTCGTTTCCCCACTGAATCCTACAAGCACGGAGGATCTTGGTGTGATGTCTGATTCTGGGATTCCCATCTTCTTCAGGACATCAAGCTGGATAATGTTCACTGAGCTCCCTCCATCAATAAGGATCCTGCGGACAAAATGGTTAGAGATAAAGAGAGTGATAACTAAACTATCATGGTGAGGATCCTGAATTGTAATGCGATCATCCTCATCAAATGTTATCATCTTCCCTTCTGAGACACTTGAGGTTCTAATAGGCCTTTCTCCATTATCCATTTTTGATTCTTTTGCATGTCTTTTGGCCGCTGAAAAGGATGTACCACAGATGTCTGATCCTCCGGATATAAAGTTGATCACTTGTGCGTTTGCCGGAGGTGCTGGAGCCTTTTCAGGGATCCTTTCAGGATCCTGGGTCCTTTGCTTTTTTCTCCCCAATAATTCTTTTAGAATGCCCCTTGCTTAGCAGGTATCCAATTTCTTTTCTTAAGGCTATGCAATCTTCAGTTAGATGCCCGAAATCCTCATGGTATGCACACCATTTGGACTTGTCTTTAGTCCCGGATGGTTTTATCATTCTTCCTGGGCCACCTAGCTTTTTCACCTAGATTCTGCATTGCAAGGATTAGTTCATGATTATCAACGGAAAAACAATATTCTGAGATTGGAGGATATCTTCATCATCCTCTTCTTGGTCAACAGCATGCACATTTCTTGTTCTCATTTCTATGGTAGGATTTGAACTTGTTGCTCTTGAAGGAGGATCCTTGCTTATCTTGTTTTGAGGATCCTACTTGTCTCTCCTGGATCCTTTGTCATCCTCTAGCCGGATAAACCTGAGTGCTCGAGTTCTTACTTCATCTAAATTCCTGCATGGTGTCATAACAAGATCATCATAGAATAATGAATCCTTAAGCAGTCCCATTTTGAAGGCTTCAACAGCCGTAGCCATATCCAAGTTGGGAATGTCCAAGGATTCTTTACTAAATTTAGTTATATAATCCCTTAATGATTCATTATGATTTTGAGTTATCCTGTACAAATCACTAGTTAATTTTTCAAATTTTCTACTACAAGAGAATTGGTTATTGAATAAATTAACTAAATTGGCAAATGAAGTAATAGAGTAAGGGGGAAGACTTAGCAGCCACTTAAGAGCTGATCCAGTAAGAGTGGATCCAAATCCTTTACATAGGCATGCTTCCTTCAATTTTTCTGGGATAGGATTGATTTCCATCCTCTCCCTGTATTGTGCTATATGCTCCTCTGGATCCGTTGTGCCATCATACAGCTTCATGGTAGGGATATGGAACCTTTTGGGTACCTCTGCATCACAAATTGGTGGTGCAAAGCGGGATACCTTGTGGCTTCCATCTGCAATCTCTGGGATAGGCTTGACTACCCCTGGAACACTTGAGATCATGTCTTTTAGCTTCTGTAACTTCCCTGGCCATAGCATGATTGGTACCTGTATCCTGCATGAATCCATGGTTAGTGTAGGATAATTATTAAAGTGTTACCTCCCATTGGGTTCAAGTTAGGGAATCCATATTGCTGGGTTTCTGGAACAACGGAGGGACCAGTGGAAGCAATGGTCTGCATTGGAATGAAGTCCCCTTGATGGACATCTAGACTTCCTGTTTGCAAACTTTTTAGGGATCCTGGCATCTGTAAGGATCCTGGTATCTGGATGATCCTGGAACGAAGGAGGATCCTTGAACCTGGGATGATCCTGGAACAAAGGAGGATCCTTGCCCTGGAATGATCCTGGAACAAAGTAGGATCCTTGAAACTGCTGTGCCCCCGGATAGGCTCCCGGATTCATGAAGGATCCCATGTACTGAGGATAGGATCCTACAGGCTGAAAATGTGAGTCTGATGTCTGAGTCATTGCTGCCGAGTTGAGATGTGATCCTCTTGACTCCCCTATGATTTGCACGTCCGGGATCCCTGATGGCTGGGAAGTGATCATTGGAGTATCAAAAGCTCAAGGATTTGGGCATCAGTGGAGAATGATCCTCTGCCGCTTTCTTTTGTCTTTTGAGATCTCCAATTTCCCTGAGGATCCTTTCGTTAGTTTCATCTTGCCGCTGCATACGATCCTTCATCTGCAAAATTAAAGCAAATACATCACTAGTACTGGGAATAGAAGAATTCATAGCAGAAGAAGATAGAGGTTTAGAGAAAGTGGGAGTTGATCTCTTCTCAGTATTTTTCTGAGATCCTGCCGGTGGAGGAGGCAAGGTGATCTGTGATGAGGTGACCGCAGACATCGCCGTGGACGTGTTCTTCAATGATGAAGCCATGTAACTCTTTGAAATGATTTCGAACAAAAGATTTTCTTATGAATGAAGCACCAATTGCCCCACGGTGGGCGCCAAACTGTTTTGGTCAAAAATCACACAAGGATAATGTAACCAAACTTTATGAAAACGGGGTATGATGCTTGGTTAATTATGAAAGTAAAGGATCACTTCTGTGATAAAGATGCAAAGACACGATGATTTATACGAGGAAAAAGCCCTTGATCAATGAATGATCTCCGGCATAAAAAACCTCGGGTGATGGCAACTACCGATCACCAACTTCAATATAACAAAAATATGATTACAACTTTGGATGATAATGAGCTGAGTACAAGGATCACTATTGCTTTTGGTGTCTAAGTGTGTGAGAGTTGCTGTTGTATGTCGTGTGTGTTCTTCCGAATGAGGAAGAGGGTATTTATACAGTGTGTAGGTGACCTATTTTAGGTAAAATGACTAATATCAGCTCATTACCCCTTTAGAAATAAAGATAATCTAGCCTAAATTGCTGCCCATGAATCAAGCCATGTTTCCATATCCTGTGCAACGTCTATCTCTGATTTAGCTCTTGCCATATTTGTGAAGACGCGTCCCTGGATCATGGTCTTTAGAGCATATCCTGCTAGATGTTCCTGCAAAACAATATTGTATTAAGCGGAAGTGGCCGTTAGTATGAGGATCACCATAATGTCCCATGATCCTGATCCTGAAGTTCTGCTGAGGATCACTGTCTGCCAAAGAAACAAGGATCACTGGTTAGGATCATGTGTAAGGATCACCTATAATAAAAATCCAGCCTAACAACACCCATGATATAAGATATGAGCCTAGAACAGCCATTAAATCCAAGCATTAGCGACTTTGTGGCTGATTTCAGTAGTGATTTACAAAAGGAAGCCGAATTGGAAGTCCAGCAGCTGGATGAAACAAGGATCCTTGGATACTACATACTGACGGATCCTCAAATGTTAAGGCACAGGGCTTGGTATACTACTAAAATCGCCACAGGGGGACATAATACCCCACTCCATAGCTTGTGAGTTCCAAGCCACTAATAATGAGGCTGAATATGAAGCCTTAATTGCTGGTTTGCAAATTGCTAAGCATATGGGGAATCAGGTATCTTGAGGTATACGTGGATTCATTGTTAATCACTAATCACTTTAATGGATCCTATGCTGTTAAAGGTGAAAAACTAACCAAATATTTAGAGATAGTCAAAGAATTGGCACTCTCCTTTGTTTCCTTCAGTTTGACACAGGTACCAGGAGGAAAATACAGAAGCTGATGCATTGGCCAATCTAGGATCATCTTTGAAGATCCCAAGAGGATATAAGTATCCCATCACCATATCCTGCTCCTGCTATTGAAAATCAGGTGGCCATGGAAATAGAAGAGGATATGCAGTATATCCCTAGTGAAGAAGCTCAATCTTATTCAGGATCATGGATCTCCACCAATCATGAAATACTTGCAAAACGGAGAGATTCCAATGGGAGAAAATCCTAGAGCTTTCAGGATCAAGGTATCTCAATTTACAATCTTGAATAATGTGCTATATAAACGATCCCTTGCAGGACCATATTTAAGATGTATTGAGGATCCTGAAATTGAAGAATGTTGAGGGACTTCCATCGAAGGAGATTGTGGAAACCACACTGGGGGCAGGGCATTATTCTCAAGGATCCTTAGAACAGGATACTACTGGCCAACCATGAAAAGGGATGCTGTACGGAGTATGCTAAGAATTGACCCTTGCCAAAAGACATAGCAATATCCTCCATCAGCCAGCTGAATTTTACACCCAATACCATTCCTCTTGGCCATTCATGAGATGGGAATGATATAGTTGGCAAGCTTCCTAAAGCACCTGGTGGAAAAGTATTTATGCTTGCATGACTGACTATTTTTCCAAGTGGATAGAAGCTGAAGCTTTTGCTCAAGTCAGAGAAAAAGAAGTTTATATCCTTTATCAAAAGAAACTATTATAACTAGATTTGGCATTCCTCTGAAATTGTATGTGATAATGGTTTCCCAATTCATTGGAAGCAGAACACTAACTTTTGTGACAGTTGGGGAATCAAGATGATACATCAACACCTGTTTCACCCACAAGCCAATGTCAAGCAGAATCATCCAACAAGATCCATCATCAACAATCTGAAGAAGAAGCTAGGATCCAAGAAGGGAAAATGGGCAGAGGAGTTACCTTATGTGCTATGGGCTGATAGGACAACTCCAAGAAGCCACAGGTCAAACACACCTTTCTCTTTAGTATTTGGGGCAGAAGCAGTGATCCCAACAGAGATGGTGATCCCAACTGCTAGACAAGTTGCTCGTGATCCTGAGGAAAATGCTGCAATCCTAGCTCAGGATTTGATACTATTGAGAAATCAGGGATCTAGCCAGAATAAGGTGGCTAGCTACACAACAAAGAATGGCTGGTGCTTACAACAAAAATGTCAGGATAAGGAAATTCCAAGTTGGGATATGGTATTGAGAAAAGCATTCCAAAATACCACCAATCCTGCTGATGGGAAATTGGCACCAAAATGGGAAGGCCCTTATTTTGATTGAAGCCGAAGCAGGAAAAGGGGCATATAGATGCTTACCATGGAGGTAATCTGTTACCAAGAGCCTGGAATGCTGTCCACTTGAAAAATATTTCATGTGGCAGGATCCTTCTGGCATGAATGATCCTTACACTGGAAGTATCCTTCAAGGATCCCTGAAGCGTCAATGATCCTTACTCTGGTAATGTCCTAAGCTTGAACTCTTATTTACATATCTTCTTATTTAAGGATAAGGATCATGTATCCTTAACCTTCTCTCACGAGATTTTGAGTTCTGATAAGTCCAGGTATCCTTAGCATAATGTCGACAATCAGCAGCAACTCAGATCCTTGGGTTCAACCCCAGTTATTTGGGCTTGTCCCCAGTTATCTTGGGCTTGTCCCAGTTTTCGCCTGTAGCGCACGATGATCCTGGTTATAGTTCACGTCTTTGGGACCCGTACTCGCTTTAGGAGCTGATAACCCATCGTACTGGCTATACCTAGGATCCTACGTATAATGGTAGACGTACCATACATCCGTTCCTAAGGTTTCTAACGTTTTCACGTTAGCTAAGGTTTTGGCATTTTCATGTCACTAAGTTTGGATAGTCGCCAGTGAGGGCCATACTCCAGTTTACATACGATCCTTGGGCTTGTCCCCAGTTATCCTTTGGGCTTGTCCCCAGTTATCCTTTGGGCTTGTCCCCAGTTACTAACTTATCTCTTATATTGGCTTAGTCCCAAGTTATATTCTATTTTCAGGTTTTCGAAGTTAAACAATTAAGGATCCTCAATCCTTATTATCCATTAAAGTTTTCTTATGGTTATCCTGATTAAAGGTTAGGATCCTAACTTGGATCTCAGGTATGATCCTTAACTATTTTTAATTTCATTCATTATTTTGAATAACCCTTAGACTTGACAACTGAACCTATGATCCTTAAAATAAACTACTTTTGGAAGTTTTCAACTATAGGATATTGATCCTGGATCATATCCTAAATTTCTTAAACATAATTTGCTTAACTTTTCTTACTCAGACAAGCAAATCAAAACAATTGAAAGAATAAAAGATATACAAGGATAACATCACAGATAAGTCAAAAGTTAAAAGTTTTATTTATTAAATATTTAACCCTTCAAAGTTGTCAAAATTGCCAACCCACGTTTCTACCAGCAAAACGTGGCCCGTCCACATGGGTTGGCAAAGGGTGTCCATTGTTTGTGCGGTCATAGCATGCAGGAAATTAAAAGGCGGCAGGATCACAATGGCTTCATCCCCCAAACAGAGGATCCCTCCACCATTTGTAATCCTACCTATTGTCTGAAGGATCCTGGATCCTTAACCCTAAAACTATTGTTCGAATTACAGACCATAATTGTTTTAAAAAAACATCAACAACACCAAACAAATAATTGGGCTCCGGCTATGTCTAGAAGTTTCCTTCATCGCCCAATCCTGCAGCTCAATCCTTCGCTGCACCATCACCACCAGCTCCACTTGCCTCTCCAGCATGATCCTTGCCAGCGCCTCCACCCTCAAGCATCGGGATCTCCTCAGCTTCTTCATCATCCTCCAACTCTGTCAGCCTCGCCTTCCAACCCTCTACATCCCATGTGCTCTTGTCGAAGGCAGGATCCTGAGCTCCATAGCCATCTGCAGCTGGATCTTATACATGGTTATTGCAGCAGAGACCTTGGCATCCTGGGTGATCTCATGCTTCTCATAGTCAAAATTGATCAGCATCCTGGCAGCATCATCCTTGGTGGCCCGGAGCTCCTTCTGAAGGTCAGCTATCTTAAGATCCTTCAGCACACCCATTTGTTGAAGGTCAGCAATATGGTGGTCTTGATCCTCGACGTGGCCAACATACGTCTCTATCTCAGCAAATTTCTGCAAGGAAGACAAGGCATAACATCAGAAACAAGTGATCCTCAAAACTGTCAGGATACACAAACAGGGGGCAGTGATCCTTTCCTCGTTAAAGTAGTCCAGAAACTCTTGGCGGAGCAGGGGCAGACCTTGCAAATCCTCAGAGGCCTTTCTCTTCTTGCTTCCTTTTCCCCTGATAGGTGCTTTAGGGGCTGAAGCAGTTGGGCTAGCAGCAGGAGTCTTCTTCCTTGCGGATTTGACATTAGTAAGATCATCAATGCCGAACTTCGAAGCAGACTTAGAGGATTTTCCAGCACCTACACAACCAAAACAAGATAAGTATCTTAATATTATTTGACTCTCATTATATAAATACTCCTTAAATAAGGATACTTACTTGACATTGTGACAGAGGCAGAGGATACTTCCTGAGAATCCTGGGTGGTGACCTGGAAAGTTCTTGTTTCAGGATCAAGCTTCCTAAAGGCCAAGAGTCTCTCTTTGCAGCAGGAGTCAACCTAAGATGAGAAACAGATATAGCTGCATAACAAGAAAACAACAGAACATCAGTGACTCTCATGCTAAAGGACAAGTTCTACGGTGATCCTTCCATGATCCTATATCCTACCATGGGTAGCCCACTTCTTGGGCAAATCCTCCCCATTAGGGATGGTATCTCTCTTTACAAAAAAGAACCGCCGCTTCCAGTTCATGTCATTTTTGGTAACTTTGAGAACAGGATGCTCTTCTCCGGCCTTTCGTTTTGAACAAATATCGGTGGGATCCAAAAGTTGTGAGATCATACATCTCAGCCAACTCTGCCATGCCAAGGTCTATCCCTTCTTGTTCAATGATCCTTTCAAGGGTGTATAACACCCTCCAGATCATCGGCATAGCCTGGATATAGCAGATGCCGGTAAGGGAGAAAAGGATTGGGTAAACTGAGGGAAAGGATACGAGTATCCTATCATGAAAGGAGTGACCGGGAAAGCTACCCAAGTCTCAGAGATGAAATCACTCAAAGCGGTAGGACTAAAAGACTTGAAAAGGGTTCCGCCGGAAAGCAATGACGGATTTTGTCAATTTGAGGATCAGTAAAACAACACCTCTTAGTGGGAGAATCCTTGATGATCCCTTAACCCTTCAAGGGACTGTTCTTCTTGGGATCCTTGCTAGAAGAGTTCTGGAGCAACATCTTTTACAGAAGGATGGAAAGAGAAAGAAATACAGAATAAGCAAGAGAGAAGGAGAAGGGGAATACCTGTTCAATCCTCAGATCGCGGTTATAAAGGGAAGAGTTCTTGAATTTAAATACAAACGATCCTATCCCTATTTCTATTTATAATGATGATTTGTGCAGGGCTGTCATCTCCATGACGTCAGATCGCAACGGATAGTTCATTCTTAACGGCTATATATCCGTTGAGTTAGTTATAGATAAGATTCAGCAAAATATAACTCGGTTAATATTACATAATTACTCCTTATATTTTGGGGCAATTGTTAGGGCTGGATTTTTATGACCTATGATCCTTACTTGGTATCCTAACAAGTGATCCTTGTTTCTTTGGCAGATAGTGATCCTCAGAAGAGCTCCAGGATCAGGATCATGGATCATCCTAAGGATCCTCATACTAACGATTGTTCTCTTTGGATTTAATGTTGTTTTGCAGGAATTACGAGTTGGACCAGGTCTTAGCAACGTAAACAAGGAATCTGTCACGCTAATTTCGCACATGCATAATCAAAGATGGACGTTATGGAGAATATGGAAACTCAGCACAATTCAAGGGCAATTAATTAGGCTAAATTTACTTCTATTTCTAAAGGGGTAACGAGCTAGTAGTTAGGTGATTTGCCTAAAATACACCACACACACTTGTATAAATGGCACTCTTCAGCATTTGGAAGACAACACATTTCTCACACGCTTTAGCATACGATACTATAGTGATCCTTGTACCTAGCTCGTTACCATCCGAAGTTGTAAACATTGTTTGTTATATTGAAGTTTGGTGATTCGGTAGTTGCCATCTACCCGAGGTTTTTTATGCCGGAGATCATTCATTGATCAAGGGCTTTTTTCCTCGTTATAAATCATTGTGTCTTTGCATCTTTATCACAGAAGTGATCCTTTACTTTTCATAATTAACAAGCATCATACCCCCGTTTTCATAAAGTTTGGTTACATTATCCTTGTGTGATTTTTTTGACCAAAACAAATGGGAAATGGAGAGTTTATGTAGATTACACAGACTTGAATAAGGCTTGTCCCAATGACCCATTTCCTCTTCCTCATATTGATGCAATGGTGGATGCTACCGCTGGGCACGAGATGTTAACCTTCATGATGCATCCTCAGGATTTCAGCAGATTCAAATGGAGCCTTCGGACCAAGAGGATATGCCTTCATGATACCAACAGGTATTTATTGTTATACTGTTATGCCTTTTCGGTTGAAAAATGCAGTGCAAACATACCAGAGATTGTAAATATGATGTTTAAAGACAAGCTGGGGGACACCATGGAGGTATACATTGACGATATGGTGTAAATCAAAGAAGCCAGGATCACCTCAAGGATATTAAAGGAGCATTTTGATATCCTTGGACCAATATAACATTAAGCTAAATCCTTCTAAGTGCCATTCGGAGTAGGGGCAGGAAAATTTCTTAGGATATATGGTGACCAAAGAGGAATAGAGGCGAGCCGGAGCAGATTAAAGCCATCTTGGATATTAAATCACCCCTCAAATATGAAGATGTTCAACGATTAACAGGGCAGAGTGGCAGCATTAAACAGATTTATTTCAAGATCCTCAGAGAAATGCAAAGAGTTTTATGATATCCTAAAAAAGAACAAGAAATTTGAATGGGGTGAGAAGCATGAAGCAGCCCTGCAGGATTTGAAGCAATATCTTTCAACCGAACCCCTATTGATGAAGCCTGAGGATGGTGAACCATTATCCCTGTATCTTGCAGTATCAGGGAACGTAGTAAGTGTTGTCCTTATAAAGGATCATGAAGGTCAACAGTATCCTGTTATTATGTTAGCAAAAGTTTATTAGATGCTGAAACTAGATATTCTCATTTAGAAAAGTAAATATTGGCTCTAGTTATGGCATCAAACAAAGCTTAGACATTACTTTGAGACACATAGGATTCATGTTAAAACTAATTATCCTGTTAAAAATGTGCTCAGGAAACCCGAGATGTCAGGTAGATTGTCTAAATGGTCAGTGAAGTTAGGTGCCTATGATCTAGTGTACGAACCTAGAAATGCCATAAAATCCCAGGCTTTAGCTGACTTTGTGGCTGATTTCAGTAGTGATATTCAAAATGAAGTAGACTTAGAAGTGCAACAATTAGGAGAATCCTCAGGATCCTGGACATTGTACACTGATGGAGCATCTAATGTTAGAGGAGTAGGACTGGGAATACTACTAAAATCGCCACAGGGGGACATATTACCCTAGGCTATTAGGTGTGAATTTCCTGCTACCAATAACGAAGCAGAATATGAGGCTTTGATTGCAAGATTAGAATTGGCTAAGAACATGAATATTAAAAGTTTGCAAGTATATGTTGACTCCTTGTTAATCACTAATCATTTTAATGGATCCTATGCAGTTAAATGTGAGAAGTTAATCGAATACCTCGATATTCTCAAAAAATTAGTAGGATATTTCGATGTTTTTACACTTGAACAGGTACCAAGAGAGGGATAATGCTGAAGCGGATGCCTTGGCAAACTTAGGATCATCAGTCAGGATACGGAGGGAACCCAAATACCGATACTTCATATCCTGTATCCTGCTATGGATAAAGACGGTAACAAGCATTCAGGATTCTGGTCATGATCCTGAGGAAGGATTACTGGATCCTGGATGACTCCAATCATAAGATATCTCAAGGAAGGACACATTCCTGACAACGAAAAATCCTAAGGCATTTTAGGAAGAAGGTATCACGATTCACCATTATAAATTATATTTGTATAAGAAATCTCTTGCAGGTCCATACCTAAGATGCTTGAAGGATCCTTAGGCCATGGAAGTGCTTCAGGATATACACGAAGGGGATTGTGGTAACCATACTGGGGGCAGGTCATTCTTCTCAAAGGTGTTGAGAACAGGATACTATTGGCCAACAATGAGGAAAGATGCTACAGAATATGCTCGAAGATGTGATGCATGTCAAAGGCACAGTAACATACTACATCAACCAGCTGAACCACTATATCCTATAGCTTCCCCTTGGCCATTCATGAAATGGAGAATGGACATAGTAGGGAAATTGCCAAAAGCTCCAGGAGGAAAAGTCTTTATGCTGGCAATGACTGATTATTTCTCTAAGTGGGTGGAGGCTGAAGCATTTGTTCAAGTCAGAGATCAAGAAGTAGTATCCTTCATAAAGAGGAATATCCTGACTAGGTTTGGAAGTACCAGCTGAATCATTTGTGACAATGGATCTCAGTTTATAAGCAAGAGAGAGTACTGACTTTTGCAAGAGTTGGGGAATCAAGATTGATCACATCCACTCCGGTACATCCTCAAGCAAACGGACAAGCTGGAATCCTCAAACAAGATAATTGTTAACAACTTGAAGAAGAATTAGGAACCAAGAAAGGAAGATGGCAGAAGAACTACCCTTTGTTTTGTGGGCCGATAGAACAACGGTTAAAGAATTGCAACTGGCCAGACAACCATTTTCCTTGCTATTTCGGAGCAGAAGCAGTGATCCCAACAGAAGATGGTGATACCCTACTGCGAGATCTATCCTCCAGGACACTAAGCAGAATCCTGAGGCTTTGTGCCAGGATTTGGACACCAATAGACGAGACAAGAGATGCAGCAAGACTAAGGATGGCAGCATATCAACAAAGGATATCCAGAGCATACAACAAGAATATAAGGACTTGAAGATTCAAAGTTGGGGATTGGGTGTTAAGAAAAGGCTTTTCAAAATACCACTATCCTTCTGATGGAAAACTGCTCCAAAAATGGGAAGGACCATATAAGGTTGAATCAGAATCCAGGAAAAGGAGCATATCGACTCAGGAGCATGGAGGGGAAATGCTACCAAGATCCTGGAATGCTATACACTTAAAGCTCTATTTCAAGTAAGAATAGAATTTAATTTGTATCTCAGAATGTATTGTTCTATCTCTCTTAAATATATTTGAATTCGTTTATTATCTGGAACCCAATACTGACATTAAGGCATCGAGGGGTGTTAGCCAAGCTATAACACCCACCTTAGTTTACAATTGTTTTGCAGCATATGCTCAGGATATAGCTCTCGGATATGCACTCAAGATAACTCGAAAGATTAGAGGATTGGCCCCCTTTCTCACGTTTAAGGGATCCCTGATCCCTTCAAAGGTTTAAAGGTTTCTCACCTCTTTCTCACGAATGGGTTTAAACACCCCCGCCTGGAGCGCAAGTTATCCAGGGATAGTTCAAGGTGCGGGACCAGTTCATGTAAAAGTGGCTGACAATTTCGTTACTGTTGGCTATACCATGGATCCTTAAGGTATATGAGAATTGATCACCCTCTCTCGCGAAAGGGTATTTTCATACTCTCTAAGGTTTAAAGGTTTTCACCTTTCTAAGTCTTGGAGTTTATACACTCCGCCTGTAGCGCACGAAAACAAGAGTGTTTTCACACTCTTCTAAGGTTTAAAGGTTTTCACCTTTCTAAGTTTTGGGGTTTCCACACTCCCGCCTATAGCGCACGAAATTTGGGATTTTCCCCAGGATACTAAGGGTTTATTCCCTAGTACATTAAGGGTTTATCCCCAGTATAACTAAAGTTTTTAACAAGATTGCAAAGATATGACAAGTGGTGGTTACACACGTTCTTTTGTGATAAGAAGCTATGAAGTTTAATCACTAAGTGAAGAAATACTCAAGTATGTCATGCACTGATGCAATATACCGCACAGACAGGGGACATCCATGCTAGGGACATTTCAAAGGATTCAAAGGTTAAGGTTGGAAATTATTGCCTAAGTGTTTCTTGTATGATTTTATTATTTCTTCAAGTCTCGAAACCTTATCTAAATGATCTAAGTTTTTCTAAAAAGTCATATTCAACCCAGTTTTGTCTAACGTTTAGAAGACATTTCATCAGTATCCTGACCAGGATATTTGATCAGGATATTTCAAAACATACCTTTCAAAATAAAAAACTTAATAAATAAGACTAAAAGGTCAGTTTATTATTAGTCCAAAAGATTGGTATTCTTGGTTTTCGTCTCAAAAAGAGACCCATTCACCAAGAGTACAATTAAGTTTTTAAAGCATATTTACATAAACAGTTGAAGGCTTCATCCTGAAAACACAGGATCCCTCCACTTCCAACTGTCAAACTATTCTACTTGCAGGAAATTAAAGTTGTTCTAAGTGCAGGACGATCATATGATTTAGATCCTACAAAATACAGGTATCATTAAAGACAAACTAACCAGGATACAGGTTCAGTATATGTTACGGGATACAGGATCTGGATACTTACCTTATTAGGGAAGGAGATCATGGGCTCGATGGATTCATGAAGCCAAGGTCACCATAAGAGAAACCTTCGGCAGCAGTAACAGAGGGCTTAGAGCTGATGGCAACATATGGCTCCTTTTTCACCAAGCAGGCTTAGAAAAGCTGTCAAGCTCCTCTAGATCAAAAGTAGCAGGGTCCTCGATGGAATCTGCGTAAAAGGGAGTAATTCTAATTTCATTACATGATAGTATTCTGAAGTAACCAAATCTATCAGGAATATTTAAAACAGATATCCTTACCAGACATGTTGGAATGACTAAAAAATATATCGTTGGAATCAGGATATCCAACACTTATATTAGGGACAATTGTTATGGGTGAAAATTCTGAGCCATTCCTGACTTTGTATCTTGATTTTTATTAGTTGTATATGATCAGTGTTAGGGCTGGATTTTATGACCTATGATCCTTACTTTGATATCCTAACAAGTGATCCTTTTCTTTTTGGCAGATAGTGATCCTCAGAAGAGCTCCAGGATCAGGATCATGGATCATCCTAAGGATCCTCATACTAACGATTGTTCTCTTTGGAATTAATGTTGTTTTGCAGGAATTACGAGTTGGACCAGGTCTTAGCAACGTAAACAAGGAATCTGTCACGCTAATTTCGCACATGCATAATCAAAGATGGACGTTATGGAGAATATGGAAACTCAGCACAATTCAAGGGCAATTAATTAGGCTAAATTTACTTCTATTTCTAAAGGGGTAACGAGCTAGTAGTTAGGTGATTGCCTAAAATACAACCACACACCTTGTATAAATTGCACTCTTCAGCATTCGGAAGGGAGAACACTTTTTTCTCACACGCTTTAGCATACGATACTATAGTGATCCTTGTACCTAGCTCGTTACCATTCCGAAGTTGTAAACATTGTTTGTTATATTGAAGTTTTGGTGATCGGTAGTTTCCATCACCCGAGGTTTTTATGCCGGAATCATTCATTGATCAAGGGCTTTTTCCTCGTATAAACCTTGTGTCACTTGTGCAATTTTCATTATAGTGATCCTTATCTTTGTTCATCATACCAAGCATCATTCCCCGTTTACAAAGAGTTTGGTTGCATTATCCTTGTGTGATTTTTGACCAAAACAGTTTGGCGCCCACCGTGGGGCAATTGGTGCTTCATTCATAAGAAAATTTTTCTGTTGGTGATCATTCCGGAAGTGTTGCATGGCTTCATCGTTGAAGAATACTTCCACAACGATGTCTGCAGTCAATTCATCTAATGGCATTCCACCTTTGCCTCCACCACCAGCTGGATCTCAGAAAAATGCTGAGAAGAGACCAACTCCTATCTTCTCTAAACCTTCATCTTCTGCTCTAACTTCTTCTGCTCCCAGTACTAGTGATATATTTACTTTGATTTTGCAGATGAGGGATCGTATGCAGCAGCAGGATGAAACTAATGACAGGATCCTCAAGGAAATCGGAGATCTCAAAAGGCAAAAGAAAACGGCAGAGGATCATTCCCCACTAATGCCCAAATCTTTGAATTTTGATACTCCGATGATTACTTCTCAGCCATCAAAGGCCCCAGACATTCAACATATGGGTGGATTAAGAGGAGTGCATTTCGGCCCAGCAGCAGTGACTCAGGCATCAGGATCATATTTCCAACCGGCAGGATCCTATACTCAGCATATGGGATCCTTCATGAACTCAGGATCCTCCTTCGTTCCAGGATTATCCCAGGTTCAAGGATCCTCCTTCGTTCCAGGATTATCCCAGGTTCAAGGATCCTCCTTCGTTCCAGGATCATCCCAGGTTCAAGGATCCTCCTTCGTTCCAGGATCATCCCATGTTCAGGGATCCCTTCAGATACCAGGATCCTTGAATAATTTGCAAACAGGAAGTCCAGATGTCCATCAAGGAGATTTTATTCCGATGCAGACCATTGCTTCCACTGGTCCCTCCATCATCCTAGAATCCCAGCAATATGGATTCACATCCAATGTTCCTAACTTGAACCCGATGGGAGGTAACACTTTTAATAATTCTCATACCACTAACCATGGATTCATGCAGGATACAGGTATCAACCATGCTATGGCAAGAGAACTGCAGAAACTAAAAGATATGATATCAAGTGTTCCAGGGGTAGTCAAACCTATCCCGGAAATTGCAGATGGAAGCCATAAGGTATCTCGTTTTGCACCACCAATTTGTGATGCTGAGATACCCAAAAGATTCCATATCCCTACTATGAAGCTGTATGATGGTACGACGGATCCTGAGGAACACATAGCACAATACAGGAAGAGAGATGGAGATCAATCCAATTCCTGAAAGGTTAAAGGAAGCATGTCTGTGCAAGGGATTTGGATCCACTCTTACTGGATCAGCTCTTAAG